>NC_067479.1:104972304-105722304 GCF_947179515.1 Apodemus sylvaticus
ATTTATTTATAAGGAAAATTAGTGTACTGATTTGCTTCATATAGTTCAACATAGTTTCTTGTTGGACTCATTGCTAGAAAAGAGAGAAAAAGAGATTAGGAAATGTTTGTGTCATGATTTCCTGTTTTCTTAACAACAAATACATTCTTACTATTGTGTCAAGAGGGTGATGGGAGTAGCTGGGAGGTGGCAGCTCACACCATTAATCCCAAAGCTCAGCAGGAAGAGGCAGGGAGATCTCTGTCAGTTTGAGTCCAGCCTGGTCTACAGAGGAGGGCTAAACAAAGTGACCCTGTCTCAAAACACACACACACACAGACACACACACACATAATGAGGGTGTTGGGGAGTGGTTAGAAGGAAGCAGCTTCAGACTGAATATGACTCTTCAAATATGAAATATTGACAATGAAGCCCTGTTATGTTATAATTAGGAACTCAGTTCTTTTGAAAGTTATAAGGTCATTAAGGTAGAGGTTCCTGAATGGGATTCATACCTCAGAAGTGAGGCCTCATTTAGCTCCTTTGCTTTTTGTCATGCGGACACAGCAAAAAGACAGTCACCCATGAAATATCAAATAGGTTTCCAGATTCATTGAATGTCTAACACTATCACTGTGCATTTCCTACCCTTTGGAACTACAGCATATAAGTTTCTGATGTCCAAAAGTTCTCCAGGTTTTGCTGTTTGTTATAGCAGGCAGATTAAAGACTAAGCAGTCTTTTAACAAACCCAAGTAAATATAGGAAATTGTAAGCAGCATCATACTGGTACACTATAGAACATGCTTGTAGAAGGCTCTGAGACTCCTAGGAAGATCTTCAAGCAGAAAATATAAACATAGCACAAACCTGTGGCACAGTAGTGGGTAAGACAGAAGCAATGTTCTTGTTAAACCATTTCATTGGCCCAGTGTTTCCCTGACCCAGTGTTTCCCTGACTCCGTAAGGAAATGGAGGTAGCAAAGTGTCTGTACAATACTTGTACAGCAGGAGTTTAGTAAGAAAGACACTGTTCTCCCAAGAAATGCAGAGAACTGGAAACTAGAGGAATAATGATAGCTGGTGTTCATGGTGAGTAATACTGTCATCTCAAAGACAGGGAATCAGTGTAAATGTACCACATTTTCTATATCCATTCCTCTGTTGAGGGACATCTGGGTTCCTTCCAGCTTCTGGCAATTATAAATAAGGCTGCTATGAACATAGTGGAGCATGTGTCCTTATTACACATTGGAGCATCTTCTCGGGGTATGCCCAGGAGTGGTATAGCTGGATCCTCAGTCCTCAGTTCCTATGTCCAATTTGATAAGAACCCACCAAACTTATTTCCAGCATGGTTTTACCAGCTTGCAATCACACCAGCAATGGAGGAGTGCTCCTCTTTCTCCACATCATCTCCAGCATCTGCTCTGCCCTGAGTTTTTTTATCTTAGTCATTCTGACTGGTGTAAAGTAGAATCTCAGTGTTGTTTTAATTGGCATTTCACTGAAGATTATGGATGTTGAATTCTTTAGGTGTCTCTCAGCCATCCAGTATTCCTCAGTTGAGAACTCTTTGTTTAGCTCTGTACCCCATTTTTAATAGGGTTATTTGTTTCTCTGATGTCTACGTTCTTGAGTTCTTTGTATATATTGGATATTAGCCCTCTATTGGATTTAGAATTGGTAAAAATCTTTTCCCAATCTGTTGGTTGCCATTTTGTCCTGTTGACAGTATCCTTTGCCTTACAGAAATTGCAATTTTATGAGGTCCCATTCATCAATTCTTGATATTAAAGCATAAGCCATTGGTTCAGGAAATTTTCTGAGTACCACTCAGCTATTAAAAACAATGAATTCATGAAATTCTTAGGCAAATGGATGGAACTAGAAAATATCATTCTGAGTGAGGTAACCCAAGCACAAAAGAATATACACGGTATACAATTGCTGATAAGTGAACATTAACCCAAAAGCTCAAAATATCCATGGTACAATTCACAGACCACATGAAGCTTAAGAAGATGGAAGAACAAACTATGGATACTTTGGTCCTTCTTAGAAGGAGAGTCAGTATACCCATGGCTTACAGCCAACCAATGGACTGAGCATGAGGTCCCCAATGGAGGAGCTAGGGAAAGGACCCATGAAGCTGAAGAGGTTTGCAGCCCCAAAGGAGGAACAATAATATGTACCAACCAGTACTCCCAGAGTTCCCAGGGACTAAACCACCAACCAGAGAATACACATGGAGGGACCCATGGCCCTAGCTACATATGTACTAGTGGACGGTCTTGTCAGACATCAATGAGAGGAGAGGCCATTGGTCCTGTGAAGACTCAATGCTCCAGTGTGCCGGAATGCCAGGTCAGGAAAGGCAGGGAAGGGTTGGTAAGCAGAGGGAGGGGGATGGGATAGGGGGCTTTCAGAGGGATAATGAGGAAAGGGGAATTTGAAATGTTAATAAAGCAAATATCTAATAAAAAAAAGAAAAAAAGAGGGCATCAGTGATGCCACAAAAATAATTAAGGAGCTGAACTTCTTGGTTAGTCATTTCACGATAGTCACACAAAGTGAATGAAAAATAATTTTGAAAATTCAAGGTACTCATTCCTGCAATACCAAAGCCATCTCATCTCCCCCACCCCCATTCACCTAAGCATAAAAATAATCACTTACCCAAATCATCCAAGCATAAAATGGCTTTCTCAAACAGGCAGTTTAAACTATTGGAGAGAAATTGCCAATTTGAAATAAATATAGCTATTCCTTCTCTTTACTCCTCTCCCCGCCCAACCTGTCGGCGTGGGGGAGTGAAAGGGAGCTCAGGCAGAAAATCAGAACTAGTACAGAGAAATACACACCAAAATGCTTTGTATAAACCAGTTAACAACAAGACGGAATTTATTATTCAGACACGCACACACACACACACACACACACACTCATGAGTACAGTCATGCACACACTCACACTTTGCTTTTCATTTGATTTTTCTAATTGCTTTAAAATGGTAAGAGATTACATATAGAAGAGCAGAAAGATACATTTTTGAAAGCTTAACTGGTGGTTTAAAAAAATTCCCAAGCAGCTATGCATTTCAAAATACTTCAAAAGCGGTTTTAACAGTTTACTTAAAGCATCACTCTTACATTTCTAGTCCCAATATTCTTAGTGAATTCAGACTGAGCAGGTTTAGACAGTGTTGCATCTTTTGGGGCTATTATTTATAATTCACACCTAAGAAGATTTCCCCCAAAACTTTGCATCTGAAAATTGTATCTCAGAAGTGAATTGGACAAGAGAAGAGAGATATAAACACTTCCCATACACCTGGGTGTGATCTAAATCTATTTTTAAGAGAACATATAAGCAGGCCTGCGGCTGTTGAAACAACTAAAACCTAATACATTCTTCCTAGGGACTTGAAAACACAAAGCAACTACCCCAGGCTCCTGCTGAGTCATTCCTTAATGTATTTATTTCAGTTTGAATTAGGCTCAAAGATGGCTTCAGATATAAATAAGAAAAAACAGGAATGGGGAAGTGCAAACACATATATATTAAGTACAGTCTTATAATCATTTTAGGTTTCCTATGGGGCTGAATCCTTTCAACAACCCTTAATTTAAGGAGAGACAATGATTTTTTTAAAACTCTAACAAGTTAACAAATTGACCCTCAAAAAGTGCATTTTATCTGCCCAAGTTTGCAGGGGAAATGGTAGGGCTAATAGATCATCGTGGTTACTCTAAAGCCAGAGCTCTTCTTTCACGCTGTCGTTGTTTGGAGTGCATCAGAGTTCCTATAGAAATGAAAGCAAAGCCATGCCCATAGTTGTCCTTTGCAACCAACTTGTCATGTTATTCTACAGAAGTGATCCATCGTATGCTTTGAGGCATGTGGGGTTAAAATAAAGACCAAATGAATCCCACCTTCTTCTTCAATTAAAAAAAGCAAGTCAAATGTATTTATGGCACAGAAATTTAAGGGTATCATTAAATAATATCTGGTTAACACAGAATGTAAGCTTTCTATGTACAACCAGGCCCCTGCAAATTGGGACCACTAATTTTAAACATTTAAATCACTTCAATTTCTTTAATGCTCTACACAAGTATAATTCAAGAGCAGTCTTTCAGAAATAGAGAGGGTAATACCATGAACGCATCTTTTCGAGGACATGTAACTGCACAGAAAATGATAACACAACAAGATTTCCAGGGAGAAGATGTTATATCCACTTCTCAGAGCCACCTTGTTCCTGGTGAAGAGTTAATGTGGAATAGCATACTGGATAGATTTATTTCAATTTGACACAAATAAAATTCATCTGAGAGGAGAGAACGGCAATTGAGAAAATGCCTCCAATAAGATCAGGCCACAGACTAGCCTGTAAGACATTTTGTTAATTAGTGATTTAGTGGGGGAGGGAGGCCCAACCCACTGTGGGTAGTGCCATCCTAGAGCTGGTAGTCCTGAGTTCTGTAAGAAAGCAGGTTGAGCAAGTCCTGTGAAGCAGCACCCGCCCCCCCCCCCCCCCCGCACCTCCACCATGACAAATATGGAAGAGTAAGCCAAATAAACCCTTTCCTCCCCAAGTTTCTTTAGTGATTGTGTTTCATCATAGCAATAGTAACCCAAACTAAGGCAGACAGAAAATACCAGTCTGGCCATATCTCTTAACCCTACACTTGGACTGGATGGTTCAAATTCAGTTAAAAGTGAGAGAATTCTAGAGACAGTACTTCACATTGGTATTCAAATACATCCATAAAATAAAAAATGTCCTGTGTTTTCTGGCAAGAAGGGACAGAGCTGCGGATCTTTGGCTCCAATATACCTTTCACAGGATACAGGATACACGGCAGAAAGTACCCCCAAACAAGTTGAGGAGTAAAGGCTGGAGGGCACACTATTTCTGTGACTTCCTGGGTTTCAAATAGAACCAAGGTTTTCAACTTCAGCAGTATCAATTGTGTTGCTGTGGAATTTTAGCAGAAACTCTGGCTAGAGCATCATGTGAGCATTTGTGACTATTGAAATGTCTTCAGACATTCCCAGATTTCTCAGACAAGTAATGTCATAATTAATTGACAACCACTGTTTCTAACAACCATAATTAGGATCAATTACTTCACATTGCTGACAATAAGGTTTCTTCAGGAGCCAGCTTCCTCTATTCCTCTATTCCCAGAGATGAACTCTGAGAAATTCAGTGTGAATCTTGTCTTGCAGTGAATTTCCAATAACTTACTGGTTGAAATCAAAAGTCAAAGTTGGAATGTTTATGTTAGGAGTAGTGGATGCTAGAGCTGGCTCAAACCTGTTTTCTGGACTATTTAGATCTCTGCCCAGCTCCAGATTCAAAGATGTCCAACTGAGGAATAACTGCACTATTAAAACATAAATGAGTAAAGGTCATAAATGAGGATACTTGGTTTTGTTGCTGTGTTTTTGGTTGTGTTCTTCCCAAAGAGTTGATTTTGACCACTATCACCATACCACTGGATAATGGAGCTTATATACCCAGAGCATGCAGGGAGACATAAACATCTGCAAAAAATTTGTAAATTTTAAAAACAAAGAACTTTTCTAAAAAAATGACTGTCACAAAGTGATGACTATAGAAATTATACTAAATCATTGTTAATCAATTGTTTCATAACTAAGTCTCAGAAGTCCTGTGTATCCCATCATAGGGTACAGCAAACAGAAAGCAAAATTAGAATCAGCAGACACCATCATAGGGAGAGTAATTACACCTAGATCAATATACTGTCCAGGAATGCAGGTTGCTCTGGTAGTTTATGAAGCAATAAAGCGTATTCAGAATTGGATGTGATAACCATGCAAAGGTAGGAAAGATATTCCTTGCAATCAATTAAACATGATACTTTGAACTATGAGGAAAGCCCCAGGCTTCTGCAGGGGGTGAAAAACTAGAAGATGGGGGAAAGGAAGGAGAAAAGGAAGGGAAGGGACTGGAAGGGGAGGGAAAGGAAGGGCAGGGAAGAGAAGAGAAGAGAAGAGAAGAGAAGAGAAGAGAAGAGAAGAGAAGAGAAGAGAAGAGAAGAGAAGAGAAGAGAAGAGAAGAGAAGAGAAGAGAAGAGAAGAGAAGAGAAGAGAAGAGAAGAACAGTATTGTGTATTTAGTTCTACAGTTCAAAGCATTTTTCATAAAATAAAAGAATATTTTAACCTTGATTTTGAAAGAACTGCAATCACTGGAAAAATTGACCCTGAGTGAAGTCTCCAGGACATCTCTCAGTAAAATTATTTTAACCTTTCAAATGCAGAGAATATTGCCAGCTTATGACAAGGATTATCTTCCAAAATGGCAAGCTTTTCACTGAGGTGATTAAAAGTTACAAATACAGCATTAGGATTCTTACCGGTGAGGTCTCAGGCACTTTGTGAGACCAGCTTAATGAAGCCATGAGCACTTGTTGGAGCAGCACGCACTTTCACTTGTAAAGAATAAATGGAACATTTTGTTTTCTAATGTTCTATACTATGAACTTTTCAAATATGTAACTCAGAAAAATAAATAAACAAATCATAAAATAACCAATCTATAAAATAAACTTCACAGCACTTCCAAAGTTTATATTTCCAAATTTAAAATTATTTTAAAATACCTAGAATCTCAAAATAAAGTCTCCTTATTTAATGCAATTAAATTATCCAATCAGGAGCTATGTAAAATGATGGATCCGTTAATTATCTTGATTGTGGTAATCACTTCACTACACATATACAATCATCAAATTGTATCCCTTGAGTATGTGCAATTTTAATTTGTCAATTATATCACAATTAAAAGGAAAGGGTAAAAAAATTATCCAATCAACAGAAATGCAGTCTTTTCTCAAATTCTCAAATGTATATAACACTCTCATATGCAACATAAGTATACATACACACACACACACACACATATATGTATGTATATATATATGATATATATATATATATATCATATAAATACGCATTATTGATCTTTTGTTTCTGAAGATTGTATACCAAGATATTTCACTGTGGAAACTTTGAATCCTCAAAGTGAAAGTGTAGGTTCTTGCCACCATCAAAGTATATGGAATTCCAAACAATTATTTTAAAAAAATCACATATCAGTTAGTTCATCCCAAACAGCTTAGGACCCATTGTCCTCAGATAGCCTATGCTGGGAACTAACAAGTCCTACTGTAGTTCTCAGTGGGAGATGCTTTGTCACACACCATTAGTTAAGCTGTTTGTTCTCCTTTGAGATTTGACATAAACATTAGTGTAGCTATTACCATAGCCCTAAGACACATATGTACATGATTTATCTGATTTTTATCTTTCAAAACTATTACACTCTCTTGACTAATGTGATATTTGGATGTGTTTTGAATTTTAATCATACGCATCTGGAAAGCAAGCAGATTTAAAGTCTGTGATGCAGAAACTGAGTCTATGGGATTTGAAGTAACAAACAAAAGCCTAGCTTCTGGTGATTGTGTGAATCTGCAGCATTACAGCACAGGGACCATATCCCAGGGCTTCAGGGACTCTCTGTTTTCCTAATTTAACAACAACAAATAAAGCCAGGGGGGAAAAACAGTTCTCTATCATAAATTTCAACTGTCATCTGCAAGATTATCTCTACCAGCACAACTGAAAAAGCTATGTCTATCAAGATAGGTGACCAAGGGGCAGAAAAAAGTGAAGTAAGGGCCACAAAGAGAGACCTTCAAAATGGGAGCTTGGTTACAAAAATTATGCAAACTCTACCCAATGATAATACACTCACTGGCCATTATCACTATGTGATATATGCAGAGTTTCATTCAATACTATACGTAAAATATGATAAAGAAAAGCTACTTATTTGTGAGGAAAAGTGGTACACAGAGATTACATGTTCAGGGACACAGACTACAGTCCCTTCTTGGTTACACACAGAGCTTTTTGTTATCTCTTTTACCCTGTGATGGCCAAGTAAACCCCTCAAGCATTCTTCCTGTATTCAAAGTCCCTATCCCATACCCCCTCAACTTAGGAAGACATAGAGAACCACACTGCAGCCAAGATTTTATTTCAGCCTTCACATTCTTCTTCTTCTATAAATTCCATAGTGGCCTGAACCATCCTTTCTGTTGTAGTTTCCTATTGTCCTTTCTCACCAAAACCAGACCATTTTCTTCCTTGCCCTGTCTTAACATGACTTCCAGTCATCACTCTGATGATCCCAAAAGCCATCCCTTTCTTTATTAAATGTCTCTACGCTAATAAATAGACATTCACCATCTTCTCACCAGCCCATACCCAAGCTGACTCCTACCTTCCTTTTTGTACTTGGGTCTTTCTCTCTTGCTAGAAAAGTGTCATTCATAATAGCATGGCTATTCTTAATCACTGGGCAACAGCATCAATTCAAACAGTATTTTACTACCAGGTAAAGACTTAGCCCAAGAATTGTGGCAAAGATGCACACATAATACAACATGCACAGCTTTCATATATAAGCATGAATACCACATTGGTAAAATTTAAAGAGATAATGTATTTCTGTCCACACTAAATACAAGAAACTCAGCATTTCTTTCATCTGAGACTCATTGCTACTAGGCATAGCTCTTAGATCTTTCCCTCTTGCTAAACTCTATCAGGATGTCACTCCTCCCATAGAGGTGATGAGGTTGGATTTTCTCCAGACAGAATCATATTCTCAGAAGACATGAAGCTTCTGCTCTGATTTCCCACAGTCCTCTGGCTGCCTGCAACAGAAGTCAGTGCCTTCTCTTACACTCCCACATCATGAAATCCTCATCAGAACATCTATAATGAAACTTAACAAGAAGAATGCCAGGCAAGGCTGGGCACTGAGAAGTACCAGGCATCTCTACAGCATTTTTATTATGCCATAGGGCTTTACTCAGGAGCTGTGGTTTTGAATTGGTAGCTGCTCCATCTTAACATGGAAATGCCAACTGTAAACAGGAGACCCATAACTCAACATACACCAGTGGCATTCTCATATTCAGATCAAAACTTTTCCATTGGGAAATATAGATTTGCTCTTTTCTGCAAGTAGTCATTGACCCATAGAAAATGATAAGTCACTGACATAAAAAATTGAACAGCCCTGTGGTTTACTCAAACACAACACATTGGAGGATTATTTTTTCCTGTCTCTCTTTAATATAAAATATCCACAGCCTCCTGTCACCTTGTTTTTATCACTCATAAACCAAGAAGTTTCTTACCTCCTGTCAAACCTGTAAGGGAAACAAAGCCAGAAATAGTTGTAATATTCTCGAGCCAGTCTAATAAAGGGAAATGACTATGCAAAGAACTATGGCCATACCTGCTGCATGGGGTAGAGTTGTTTGCATCATAAAAACCCCAAGCAAGGGTGATGTAAGTGAAGTCCTTTTTGGTAGAAAACCAATCTTTCCTTAAGCCATAAAACTTTCCAAGCTCTTCCTATGGGCAACTCACTCTTCTGAGCTCTGTTTCTTATGAAATTTTCAAGTTTCTTTAGCAGTTTGTTAAAAGCATTAAGCATGGGAGAGCCGCGGTACACCACTTCTTCATATATTAACAACTCCAAGAAATCAGGGAACAATCCCACAATAAAACTGTTTACACAGAGGCAAGTTATATAGTGTCAAAGAATCATCTTAAATTCTTTGATTCCAAACCAGCCCTCTTGAGATGACCCTGTGTACTTTTTCTTTACTATTCTTTCACAGAGTTTTCATTTGAGCCTCTTCTGTTGGCTTCCTGATGAGGGTAGGATAAAGGGCTTGAACAAGGCCTGGTGACTGCCAGAGCAAAATTGGATATTTTGGATGCTAGGTTACCATTAGAGTTCCACAGGTATGAACTGGTCCAACAGTGGGCTGCTGCTATTCAGGGGACTTTTCTCAATGTTCACATTCCACTGTTAACCTGTGACAGTCTCTGCCTGCCTGCAGCACACAATGGGTTCCGCTCCTGTCCCGAACTAGCAGTCTGAACTGGTGACTATCAGACACTGAATTCCTTGTGTTTACAGAGATATATTCCAGGTGTTTTTCAGGCTATGTCTGACCTTGAGCACCTAGAACTCTTAAGTTTCTCTCTCTCTGAAGTTCTGTGTTTCCCTTGCTCTCTGAAGGCATGGGAAAGTGCTCCCTATCAGCCAGGTACAGACAGAAGTAGTGGATTTCTGCCTGGGTTCTAAGGACAGATAGCTTCATCATGCTGATAACACCAAAATTCTGGATGGTTAGTAGATTGAAGGCTCCATCTATCTGGGATGTCACTGGGAAAGAGGTAGTAAGGGGAAATGGACACTTTTGTAACTGAGGTGTGCAGTTTCTTAACAGCTACACTACTCAGTATTTAACTTCAGATTTGATGTTAGTTTCTGCCATTTTCTTTCTGTGAAGTTCTGTAGCAATCACCTCCTCCTGTCATACTCTATCCTGAATCATGATATCCACACCTCCCCTGGAATCATGATAGGTAAAGGACAAAGTCTTGGATAAGAAAGTATTTTACACAGTTATAAAATCCTTGCAGATGTCTTCACAAGAACCTAGACAATGATAACTCAATGACAAGGGCTAAACCTTGCCCGTAGCTGCTTAGTTGAGCATTCTTCTCTCCTGATATTAATTTATTTTTTATTTAATATTTTTATTTTCTATATTCTTTTTTTACATTCCAAATGATTTCCCCTTTCCCAGTTCCCCCCTCCCCATATGTCCCATAAACCTCTCCACCCATTCTCCAATCACCTCTCTCCTTTTTCTCTGTCCTGATACTCCCCTCCAATGCTAGATGAAGCCTTTCCAGGATTAGGACCCTATCCTTACTTCTTCATGGGAGTCATTAGTTATGCTAATTGTGCCTTGGGTATTCAGAGTTTCTGGGCTAATTAATATCCACTTATCAGAGATTGCATTCCATGTGTTCTTTTGTGATTGGGTTACCTCACTTAAGATGATATTTTCCAGATCCAACTATTTGCCTAAAAATTTCGTGAATTCATTGTTTTTAATTGCTGAGTAGTATTCTATTGTGTAAATATACCACATTTTCTGTATCCATTTCTCCATTGAGGGATATTTGGTTTCTTTCCAGCTTCTGGCTATTATAAATAAGGCTGCTATGAACATAATGGAGCATGTGTCTTTATTGCATGCCGGGGAATCCTTTGGGTATATGCCCAGGAGAGATATAGCAGGGTCCTCTGGAAGTGTCATGTCCAGTTTTCTGAGGAACCACCAGACTGATTTCCAAAGTGGTTGTACCATCTTACAACCCCAGCAGCAGTGGAGGAGTGTTCCTCTTTCTCCACATCCTCGCCAACACCTGCTGCATCCTGAGTTTTTAACCTTAGCCATTCTGATTGATGTGGGGTGAAATCTCAGGGTTGTTTTGATTTGCATTTCCCTAATGATTAATGATGTTGATGATGTTGAGCATTTCTTCAGGTGCTTCTCAGCCATTCGAATTTCTTCAGGTGAAAATTCTTTGTTAAGATCTGTACCCCATTTTTTTGTTATGCTATTAAATATACCACTCAGGTGAATTTTCTGGAAATTCTGAAAACTTTATAGAATGATGAAAGTATAACAAGAGACCATATTTAAAAATCTTCCAATTCCAGTAAAACTCAGTGTCTTTCCTAGCACAATGATTGTATCTCCTCTCTCATTTAATCATGGTCAACAACCATATGACTATAATGAATCACTGAATGCACCTAATAGTTCAGACATTAACTCCATTATCACATGTATCTAGTATTTGCTATGCCACCTTCCTTTTTTTAAATACATTTTTAATAATATTTACATGAACTATACTTTACTTATTGTTTTTTGCTTTGTTTTGTTTTTAAAGATTTCTTTATTTTTTTTCTCTCTGCATAAGTGTTTAGCATTGGTGACTTGTTTAGTGACCCACCACTCCTAGGAATAGAATTATCAATCCAGGCAAGTTGTCTCTTTTTATTTCTATTTTTAAATGTGGTACAAAACTGTAACTCTCCTTTTGTTTAGGATAGCCATCCTTCTCCCCATCCCCTTCATTTCTTCTATCTACCAACTTCTCCATCTCATTCACTGCTGCTTAAATTTTTCCAATTTCAGTATTCCTCCAACTCAAAATTAAAAGAAAAAAGAAAAGAAAAAATAGAGAAGAGATAAACAAAATATAACCTATAACAAAACATAATACTACTGCTGTCTTGTACCATTTAATGACTAGAATAATAACCTAGGTGGTGATGTAGACCACTGAGTTTTCATCAGTGTGCTATTTTATATATATATAAAACTCAAAAATGTCTCCATAGTTGTGAGTGTGGGTATATACTTGTGTTTGTTAAATTATTCCTAACACCACTTCAAATTGAGACTTGAAAATTAGTTTCCAATTTGGAGTTGTTGAAATAGATGCCTATATCCCTACATGTTACCTTTATGATTGAGAGAAATGGTGGCTACAACATTTCTTTCCATAACTGTTTAATACCCATTCTCCTGTTTTTCTGGATTTCTTTATTTTGAGCTTTGATAATTTGTAGTTGTTTTCTTTTTGCTTTGTTCTGTTTGAGACAATGATACATGCTGTATCCCAGTCTGCCCTGAAACTCACTGCAATCCTCCTGATTCAGCCTTCCGGGTGATGAGATCACAGCTATAAACCAACATGCTTATCACCCCATTGTTTCCTGTTTAATTGCATAGATAATGGTGCTACAGCTGCTACCTAGATGAAAATGACATGAGGAATCTCAAATGTAGAGATATAAAAATATGTGTCCTTTCCAAATATGTGTATTTGTATACCATTGTATAAGTCACATTTTAAATTAACAATGTATGATGAATATCTATGGTATTATTTTCAATTACATAGAATCCAATTTTATGAAAAGAAACTTTTTAATTCCTTGCAATGAATATAATGAACATTGTTTAGAAGTTCTTTCTAGGGGACAGATATATCCCCAGTATGTTAGAGCATGCACTGCATTTGCAAAGGACCCACATTTGGTTCTAAAGACTCATGTCAGGTCCCTCAGAGTCTCTTTAAACTCTAGCCCTAGGTATTTAATGCTCTCTTCTGGGGCTTCTCCTGGGAACTGTGGACATAAGACCACAGAAACACGCCTACATGTATGTTATAAATAATAAATTAAATACTTTGTCTCTCGAAAGTTCTTCATAGTTCTCATTTTGATAAAACTAAGTTATGATACAAACTCTAAAGATCTAAAATGATGGGGAAATGGCCATTGTGAAACCTGGTTAGCCTACTTAGGAACACACAAAGCCTAGTATTTTATATTACAGCATAATTATAATTTCAACTTTTTTATGTATTTGAAACAATAACTGATCTATGTGCTTCTGACTCTAAATAAAATGATAATACTTTAAGATGAGAATAATATTACAGGGAGACTTTGTCCTAAGGTAAAGGATTATTCCAAATTAGAAATGGATCAAGCAAATCTAAAATGTGTTGTAAAGAATTTGTAAGAATGAAGCTTAGGGAAAGATAGCATGGATATAAGTAAGTTAACTATAATTAAAACTGATTAAAATCCCTCATGCCAAAATGCAGTTCTCTGAGATAGAATTGAATGATTCTTCAGTTTATAACAGTGAAGCTTTCTAAAAGATGGATCTGCTCAAACTGTCTCAAACAACAAAGAGTCTCTGTTTTACACATTTCCGAATAAACATTTTAAGACTTTGTAATAAGATTTTATCCAAATTCTGTTCATATTTTTCAAAAATTCACTTGCCAAATAACCACTGTTCT
This sequence comes from Apodemus sylvaticus, assembly GCF_947179515.1. Taxonomy (NCBI): domain Eukaryota; kingdom Metazoa; phylum Chordata; class Mammalia; order Rodentia; family Muridae; genus Apodemus; species Apodemus sylvaticus. The sequence goes on from NC_067479.1 coordinate 104,986,104, forward strand.
AACAGTAGGAAGAATTGGTCCTATTTGGAGCATTCCTTCTAAATTACAAAATTTTTAAGTCTATTTGTAAAATTTGACCTATGATACAAAAATGTGTGTGTGTGTGTACATTCTTCAACCTTCTAGATTGATGAATAAATAGACCAATGACACTAATTGTCAAAATTTTCTAAAGCTTCCAGCTTCCTTAGGCTAGGACGCAGCCTTAGGTTTTCTAAATCTAAGATCTTTACCTTTTGAAAAACATCTACTATCTTTTAATCAAAAAATACCAATTATCTTATAAAAGCTAAGTAAAATCTTTATGAGCCATCTCTATAAAGAAAAGCATGTATTGTTATTATAAGAGTGTTTAAAATGTAGTCATTAAAAAAAAAATCACAATTGCTTTCACAGTGTTTCCACAATCAGTTTTCAAGGGGTAAAACAACCCTAAAGAAATAAAAAACGCAAAACCTGTAAATTCATTAGCTGGGAAAAACATCCCATCAAAGAAAGGCATTCCTCAGCCTAAGGAGAAAGGTTGGGTCCGGAACTCCTAATCATGCCTACTTCAAGAGACAAAGTCTTGGCTTCAAATTTCTCACCTCAGTCTTATACCAGGTTCTTCTGACAACATATCCTCATGGACCTGAGAAAAGCTACCTGACAGTCGTCTTTAACTGCAATGACAATTGGGTACCTCAAGTAATTAAACTCAAAATTCCTCTTACAACATTTGCCACTCTCACTTCCTTAATGTTTCTTAAGCTGTTTTATGCTTCAGTACTTGGAAGTTTTATTTAAATAATGCTTCCCTGACTTCAGTGATGACTATTTTTAATCCCCAGATTCATACATGGACTGGTATTCACATGTGTGTGTATGAATGCATGTGTATGCCTGTAAACATACACAGAAAGAGAGAAAGAATCTTGGTTTCTATAAGGCTACAGATTAGGATGATGCTATACTTTTACATTAATCATATTTTGTTATATACTTTCCTACCTGTTGTATAACCCAATTATCACTACTCAGATCAACCTGGCAGCAGCTACACATTCCTCACTTCCCACCCCAATGTTCTGGGTTCCTGAATGAAACACACACACACACACACACAGCCTTATATTTTATTATGCCTTCAAAGGCTCAATGGCTATGCTACTCCCAAGCCTCCATGTGGCTAGCACTTCCCCTCTGATCTTCCTGAGTTATTACTTTCTAAAATCTATATTCCATTATTGTTGCCCTAGACCCAGTCAGAGGCCCCTTCGACTGACATATTGGTTGTTGCTCTGTCCTTCATGTCTCAGGCACAACAGCTACTCCTTTCCTGGTAGTGCAGCAAACTTCCTCCCTCTCCTTCCTCTGTTCCTTGCCCAGGAATCCTAATGTCCTGGCTCTGTCTCCCTACCCAACCATTAGCCACTGGCAACTTTCTTTACCAATCAAAACCAACTAGGGGCAGGGAACCACCAACATCTTCCTAGCAGACATGCAAATTCTCATGCAAATTTTGGGACCCAGTTAATATTATATAAGCAGAATTATGCCAAATCCACAACACCTACCAAAAACTCCAGCCTCACATAAACCAGATTTTTATTTGTAAAAAGATTCTCTAGATGTGTGTGTGTGGGGGGGGGGAGAGGTATATATCATCAGTCTGGTTAAGAATATTAGGATAAATGCAGAAGGTATTTGCTAAGTTGGGGTGCCTACCACCTTCAACTGCTATTTTTCATTTTACATCTTTTTTTAATTCTTATTTATTTGTTGTTAATGTGGATGTGAGGGGTTGGCCAAACCACAGTGCACATGTGAAAGACCAAGGGTAACTTTCAGGAATTGTTTCTTATTTTCAAACCTGTGAAACAAAGGGATTAAACAAAAGTCATTGTGCTTGCTCTGATGCAGTGAATCATCTCACTATACCTACTACCTTCAGCTCTGTCTCCAATGTTGGATTTTTATTGAAATAGATGTTTTTCATATACTAAATGCTGATTATTATTCCCCCTTCCTCCAATCCTCTCAGTTCCAGCCCACCTCCCCTACCTTCTGGATCCATCCTCTTTCATGTTTCTCAATAGAAAATAAACAGACTATTAAGGAATAAAAACAAAATAAAATGTAATAAGACAACAAGAAACAAATCAGAATACAAAAAACAAACAAACAGTAGGAAAAGAGCTGTCCCTCCAAAGACAAAGAAACAGAGACAGACACAGAGACGCACCTCTTTGCACACTCAAGAACCCCATAAAAACACAAATTCAAGAGCTGAAGGGGTTTACAGCCCCATAGGAAGAACAATGATTTCAGCGACCCAGATGCCCCAAGACTCCCAGGGACTGAACCATCAACCAAGTGGTACACATGGTTCCAGCCAAAAAATATGGCAGAGGAATGCCTTGTTGGGCATCAGTGGGAAGAGTGATCCTTGGTCAGGTAAAGGCTCAATAGAGGCCCCAACAAAGGGGAACTGAGGTGGAGGAGGTGGGAGTGTAGAGGTGGAGGCAGGGGGTGAGAGGAGGGGTTGAGGGTCTTTGGGGAGGGGGGAAATCTGGAAAGGTTTTACCATTGGCAACGTAAATAAAAACAATATTCAATTTTTAAAAAAGATAAAATGGACCATAAATAAAGAAAGAAACATGCAAAGAACCTGTAGGCCAAAAAAAATGAAATTAAAATTTTAAAAAGATAAAATTAAAAGAAAAAGCTCTAACACAACATCACATTATGAGTCAAGGAACTCTATTCTTCTGTGTTTGTTTTCTGTTAGCATCTACTGCTGGCATGTGGATACCCCTTAAAAGTAGTTTATTTCCCCAGTGAGACCCTTGGAGAAAACGAAATTTTCAACTGCAAATGCTTATCAATTAGAGATAGCCTCTGGGTTATGGATGGGGGCATGTGTCCACTTTTTTTGCCTGGTGCAGACCCCTGCAGGTTCTGTGCATGCTGCCTCTGTGAGTTCATATGTGTATAATAACTGGTAATTTAGAAGGCCTTCTTTCCTTAGAATTCTCCAACTCCTTTGGCTGTTACATTCTTTCTGTGTCCCCTTCCTTTGAGTTCCTTAAAAGCAGGGATGTAAGCCCTGAGGGGAGGTATACTTCTCAATGTACAATATCTTGCATAGGTGTTATCTTCAGTAATATGGTCAAGTTGTAGGTTTGTGTAGAACAACCTGTAGCATTGGCAATAACCTGGGTTGTTTAAGGGTTCCATGGTTTCTCTTCAGCTACCAACTCAATTAGATATAACTTATTCTTGGTACTAGAAGCTTCATTTGGTGAGGCTGGGACTCTTTGTCCTCCATTATTTAACAGGTTCATTTAGATCACTGTGGTACTTTGAATAAAAATGGACCCCAGAGGGAGTGGCACTATTAGTGAGTATAGCCTTGTTTGAGTAAGTGCTGCTTTGTTTGGGGAAGTCTGTCTCATTCTTTTCCTGCTGCCTACCAATCTATATGTAGAACTCTCAGCTCCTTTCCAGCCCCGTGTTTGCACATTGACATTTTTTGCACCATGACAATAATGTACTAAAACATTGAAACTGTAAGCCCACCCCAACTACATATTTTCCTCTATAAGAGTTGCATATATATGGAAGTTACACATTTATGAAAGCTTTAATTATATTAGGCTTCCATACTACAACTCAAATGGCTCTTAGTTTTAGCATTTTTCCCTCTACTCCATCCCTCCTTTCCTTGTACCGCCTTATCTCCACCAACAGTTGTTTGCCCCATTAGATCTTCCCATTCCAATCGAGTACCCCTATCCCATCCATCTATAACTATGTATTCTATTTCCCCTAAACATCTAGGCAATCGAATCTATCTGCCCAACCCATTCCTTACTCTACACCTAACATCTGTGGTTCTACAAATTGTAGTGTGCTTACCATTTAACAGCTAATATCTACATATAAATTACATGCCATATTTGAGATATGGGTTTCCTAACTCAAGATGTTTTTTTGTATTACCATTCATATGCCTGTGAATTTCATGTTTCAACTTTTTAATACCTGAGTAATGTTCCATTCTTTAAATGTATCACATTTCCTTAGCCATTCATCTGTTAACAAACATCTAGGTTGTTTCCAATTCCTGAGTATACTGAAAAGAGTGGAAATAAACATGGTTGAGCAAATGTCTCTGTTGTGGGATAGAACATCCTTCAGGTGCATGGCCAAGACTGGTATAGCTGGATTTTGAAATAGATCTAATTCCAACTTCCTGAAGAATTGCCACACTGATTTCAATAGCGGCTGAACAACTTTGCATTCTCAATAGCAAGGGGTGACTTTTCCCTTCACTCCACATCCTCATCAACATGAGCTGTTATTTGTTTTATCGACCTCAACCAATCTCATGAGCATAAGATAAAATGTCAAAGTAATTTTGATTAGCATTTCCCTGATGACTACGGATGTTGAATAGTCATTTTAAGTGATTTTCAGCCATTTGAGTTTCCTCTTAAAAACTTTCTATTTAGATCTGTACCCCAATTTAATAGGATTAGTTATTTTAATATAGTTTTCTAATTATTCATATATTTTGAGTATTAGCCTTCTATCAGATGTGTAGTTGATTAAAAATCTTTTCCCATTCTGTAGGCTTCTACTTTGTCCAAATAATGGTGTCCTTTGTTTTGTAGAAGTTTCTCAGTTTCATGAGGTCCCAAGCATTAATTGTTGGTCTTAGTGACTGCCCTATTGGCGTTCTGCTCAGAATATTTTTGTTGTGCCAATGAATTTCAGGGTCTTTCCTACTTTCTTGTCTATCAGATTCATTGAATCTTGTTTTATGTTGACGTCTTTGATCTTCTTTGGAGCTGAGTTTCGTGCAGAGTGCTTTTTCTAAATGTATTCATTCAGTTTTATCAGCAACATTTGTTAAAGATGCTATCTTTTTCCCAGCGTGCAAAAATCAGATATCTATGGGTATAAGGATTTATTTGTTTTTTCTTCAATTTTATTCCATTGTTTGACTAGTCTGTTTTCATGCCATCAGCATGCTGTTTGAATTACTAATAGCTCTGTAGTACATCTTGAGGTCAGGGTGGTGATATCTCCAACAGTTCTGTTATTATGCAGAATTGTTTAAGCTTTCCTGGTTTGCCTCTGTGTGTGTGTGTGTGTGTGTGTGTGTGTATGTGTGTGTGTGTGTGTGTGTCCACATGAAGCTAAAAATTGTCCTTTTAGGATCTGTTGGAATTTTGATGAGGATTGCATTGAATCTGTAAATTACTTTTGTTAGAATGGTGGTTTTTGCAAGTAATCTTACAGATCCATTACCATGGGAGGTCTTTCCATATTCTGAAATCTCCTTTAGTTTCTTTCTTCACTGTCTAAAAGGTTTTATTATGCAAGGTTGTCATTTGCTTGGTTAGTTTGTCATTTGCTTGGTTAGAGTTAAAATCAAGAGACTTAATATTTACTGAGGCTATTGTGAAGGGTGTTGTTTCCATTTTCTTTCCAGTCCATTTGTCTTTTGTATATAGAAGGGCTACTGATTTTGTGTTAATTTTGTATTCATCTACTTTGCTGAAAGTGTATTTATTAGCTGTAGCATTTTCCAATGTAATTTTTTTTTTGGTTCACTTGTGTATACTATAGTATAATTAGCAAATAAAAATACTTTGATTCCTTTCCTTCCAATTTGTATCTCCTTGATCTCCTTTAGATATCTTAGTACTCTAGTTAGGACTTCATTTACTGTCTTAAATAGGTATGGGAGAAAGTGGACAACTTTTTGTTCCTAATTTTAGTGAAATTGCTTTGAGGTCCTTTCTACTTAAATTGGTATTGAATAGGGGCTTGTTGTAACCTGCCTTTATTATGGTGAGTTATGTTCCTTGTATCTCTAATCTCTCCTAGAGTTCCAGCATGATGTGTGCTGGATTTTGTCAAAGGTCTTTTCTACATCTAATAAGATGATCATGTGATTTTTTTTTTGTCTTTTCATTTGTTTATAAGGTAGGTTACATTTTTGATGAATGTATCTTGAGCCATTCCTGCATCTCTGGTTTGAAGCCAACTTAATCATGGTGGATGACTTTTTTATGTGTTCTTGGATTCAGTTTGCAATATTTTATGGAGAATTTTTATATCCATGTTTATAATGGAAAGAGATTTTAAGTTATTTCCTTGCTGGACCTGTATGTGGTATAGGAACAAGACTAAGTTTGGCATCCTTAAACAAATTGGGCAATATTCTTTCTGTTTCTATTTTGTAGTATACTTTGAGGAATAATGGCATTAACATTTTTTTAAAGTCTAGTAGAAGTCTATGCAAAACCCATCTGGTCCTGTGCTTTTTTTTAATTAGTAGATTTTTAATGGATGCTTCTATTTCACAGAAAGTTATAGTTATTTAAATTGCTTATTTGATATTGATTTAACTTTGGTATATGGTATGTATCAAAAAATTATCCAGGGGGAAGGTGGATCTTTAGGAGGTGCCAGAGACCTAGGATGGGGACAGGGGCTTCAGGGAGGCCCCAGAGTATCTATGGGAGTAACTCAGCTGAGTATCCTAACAGTGGGGGATATGGATCCTGTAGTGGCTACTTCAGCTAGCTAGGCAGGACTCCCAGCAAAGGAATGAGGACAACAATCCACAAACAAAACCTTTGACTTTCAAGATGTGCAAGAACAAAGACAAAGCAGAGAAGAAGGGAATGACCAACTAATGACTGGCCCAACTTGAGACCCATCCCATGGACAAGAACCAGTCCCTGACACTATTAATGTGTCTGTTAGGCTTGCAGACAGTAGCCTAGCATAATTGTCCTCTGAGAGGCTCCACCCAGCAGCCAATGGAAACAGATGCAGAGACCCATAAGAAAACATTAGATAGAACTAGAGAAATCTTATGGAAGAGTTGGGAAGTGGATTGAAGGGCCTTAAGAGGACAGAGACTCTACAGAAAGATCAACAGAGTCAGAAACTAACCTGATCCTTGGGACTTCACACTCAACCACAAGCCAGCAAGCAAGTATGGGCTGAAACTTGGCCCCACACATATGTAGCAAATGTGCAGCTTGGTCTTCATGAGGGTTCCCCAACAACTTGAGGCAGTACTGTCCCTGAATCTGTTGCCTGCCTATGGATCCTCTTTCTCTTACTGAGCTGCCTTGTCTGGCTTCAGTGGGAGAGTATGCACCTTGTTCTGCTGTGACATGATCTGCTGACAGGGGGTGGGCAAAGGTGGGGGGTGGGGAGGGATGATGATATGGAGGGGGAACTCCCCCTTCTCAGAGAAGGGGAGGAAGAAATGGAGGGAGGATCTGTGTGGGAGGGACTAATATTGGGATATTTGTAAAGTGAATAAACTAACTTAAAAAAAAATGTATCCACTTCTCTTAGATTTTCCACTTGGGTGGAAATCAAGTTTTTAAAGTATGTCCTCATGGTTTTCTGGGTTTCTTCATTGTCTTTTCTTATGTCCCCCTTTTCATCTCTAATTTTATTTTTTTGGATCTCCTCTCCACATCTTTTTATTAATTTGGCTATGGTTTTGTCAATCATAGTTATTTTTTATAAGGAATCAACTCATTTCATTGACTCTGTATGTGATTTGTTGTTCATGGTGTTTCTATTTTATTGATTTCAGGCCTGAGTTCCATCTACTTGTTTTGGATATATGTTCTTCATTTGTTCTCATGCTTTCAGGTGTGCTGTTAACTTATTAGTATGAAATTACTCCTTTTTAACAATGTAGGCACTTAATGCTATTTTTTCCTTAGAACTGCCTTCACTGTGTAGCATGAGTTCAAATATACTGAGAATTCATTTTTACTCAATACTAGAAAGTCTTTAATTTGTATCTTAATTTCTGTCTTGTTTAATAATTTATTCAGAAGTGAGTGGTTAAGTTTCCATGAATTTGTAAGCTTTCTAGTTTCTTTTGTTGATGAACTCCAGATTTTGTTCGTGGTAGTCATATAGTATGCATGGAGTTATTTCAATTTTCTTGAATCTGTTGGGACTTGTGTCAATTTGGAGAAAGTTCCATGAGCTACTGAGAATGTATATACTTTTGTGTTTGGATGAAATGTTCTGTAAATATCTGTTTGGCCCATTTGGTTTATAATATCAGCTAGCTACATTTCTGTTTAACTTTTGTCACTGTGACTTATTTGTTGATGAGAGTTGGGTATTGAAGTCTCCCATTGTTATTGTATGAGGGTCAGTATGGGAGTTAATCTGTAGTAGCTTTATTTTTTTACAAATGTAGTACCCTTATTTTGGTATATAGGTATTAAGAATTGCAATGTCCTTTTTGGTAGATTTTTTTCTTTGATGAGCATGTAATACCCTTCCCTATCTCTTCTGCTTACTGTCAGTTTGAAGGCCAATTCGTCAGATATGAAATGGCTATACCATCATAATTTTTATCATTTTCTTGAAATGTATTTTTCCATCCTTTTAGGCTAAAGCAATATCTATCTTGGATGTTAAGGGTGTGTTTCCTGAATATACAGAAGGAAAGATCCTGTTTTCTAATCTGTTTTGCTAGTCTGTGTCTATTTACTGGGAAATTGAAACCATTGGTGTTAAGAGCTTCATTGAGCCCTATTTGTTAATTGTTGTTATTTGAGTGTGGTGATGTGGTTTTCTTTTCCCTCTCTTATGATTTGCTGTTCTAAATTATTTATTCCTCACATTATCTTAGGTATGGTTAACCTTTTTTAGTTTGGAGTTTTCCTTCTAGCACTTTCTGTAGATCTGGGTTTATAGATAGTGTTTAAATTTGACTTTATCATGGAATATCTTATTTTCTCAAAGTATAGTGATTGAAAGTTTTGGTTGGTATAGTAGTCTTGGCTTGCATCTGTGGTCTCCTAGAGTTTGTAGATCATCTGTCCAGGCCCTTCTGGCTTTTAGAATCTCCACTGAGAAGTCAGGTTATTCTAACAAGTCTGTCCTTACATGTTACTTGCTTTTCCTTGCAGCTTGCAGTATTATCCTTGTGTTGTACTTTTAGCATTTTGGTTATTATATGCAAAAAAGAACTTTTTTTATGGTCCAGTCCACTTGAGGTTCTGTGTACTTTGAGCATCTTAATAGGCACCTCCTTCTTTAGATTAGAAAGGTTTTTCTTCTAAGATTTGTTGAAAATAATTTTCTGTGCCTTTTATTTGGATTTCTTCTTCTACCTTTATTACTATTATTCATATATTTGGTCTTTTCGAAGTGTCCTAGATTTCATGTATTTTAGTGGGAATATATGCAATGAACTTTTTAGATTTGATGTTTCCTTTGTCCAAGGCATTATTTCTTCTATCTTGTCTTCAGTGTCTGAGGTTCTCACTCCCGACCCTTGTATTCTGATGATGAGGTTTGCTTCCTGAGGTTCCTGTTGGAGTTTCTAAATTTTTCATTTTCAGATTCAGTTTGGGTTTTCTTTATCTTACTTCTACTATCAGCTCTTAAATGGTGTGATTCACTTCTGTGCACTATTTGTGCTTTTGTAGATTTCTTTACTGGATTTTTCCCCTTTCTTTTTTAAGGACTTCTATTGTATTCCCATTGGCTTTTTTTCCCTTTACATAATTTATTTGTTCACGTGACCTCCTGATCACTACCCCCCCTACTCATTTCCTCACACATTTCCTCACCCACCCCCCATCCCCCATCCCCTTCTCCTCTGAGAGGGTAAAGCCCACACATACACATATTCCCTGACCCTGCCATATCAAGTCTCTGCAGAGTTAGGTGAATCCTCTCTCACAGAGGCCAGGCAAGATAGCTCAGCCAGAGGAACAGAATCCATAGACAGTCAGCATCTCTAGTTGTTGGGGGACCCCCATGAAAACTGAATTGCACATCAGCTACTTATGTGTGTGGAAGTTTAGTTGCCTAGGTCCAGTCCATGTATGTTCTTTGGCTGGTGGTTCAATCTCTCAGAGCCCACAAAGGTCTAGGTTAGTGGATTCTGTTGACCTTCATATGGAATTCCTATCCCTTTCAGGGTCCTCAATCCTTCCTCCACCTCTTCCATAAGACCATCTGAACTCTGTCCAATGTTTTTCTCTGGGTCTCTACATCTATTTCAGTCATCTGGATGTGGAGGGGAATGGGTGAGGTTCAGGATCAGGTATAGAGAGAGTGAGGAGAGAGGACCAGAGAGTCAGAAGAATGAATGGAAATTGGTGGCTGGCCTGGGAGGAGGAATAGAGGCATCTCTAGGGTGTGCCATTGGTCTGGGATTGGAAGGCTCCCAGAAGTTTATGGGGGTGACTTTAGCTGAAACTCCTAGCAATGGGAATATGGGATCTAAAGTGACCACCTCCTGTAACGAGGCAAGAACTGCAATGGATGGATAAGGACATTAAACTACCCACAAAATTTTTGACCCAAAATGTATCCTGTCTACAAGAAATACAGGAACAAAGACAGAGCAGAGACTGAGGGAATGGTCCACCAATAATTGCCCCAACTTGAGACCCATCCCATGGGCAAACATCAATCCCTCACACTATTAATGATGCTCTGTTATGTTTGCAGACAGAAGCCTATCATAAATGCTAATGTTATTTTAAGATCTTTATCTTATGTTTCAGCAGTGGCACATTTTTCAAGGTCTGCTCTAGTAGAGTTTGTAGGCTCTAATAAAGACATTAACCCAGCTGTTACTAATTGTACTTTTATGCTAGCATCAAGGAACCTGAATTCAGGATGGTTGTAATTCTAGGCACTGATATTCTGGTCTTTGTGGTTTAGGGACAGGGATTGCTTTGTTCCTTGGTTTCTTTTACCCTCTCTGGTTCTTAGGAACTTGTGGTGTCTATGTGTTGCCTGATACAGAATGCATCTGAGATCCTAGTATGCCCACTAGGCATCCTGGATACAATGTTCTTCTAGGTATTGGAAACTGATACTTAGAAATAGTGGTGGCCTTGGAAGGATGAGGTGAAGGAGTGAGCAAGGTGTTTCAACCAGGATCTCCTTAGTCACATGAAAATTGGGGTAGAGAGTGAAGAGAGATCACAGCCACTAGTCTGGTATAGAGCTCAAGATGAGGCTAAAGAATTGGATTTGGAGGAAAAGAGAGAGAGAGTAAAGATTTGAAGATAACCTAGCTGCTTTGCTGACCTAGTTGCTACTCTGGCAGGCTTGACCAATGGGTTCCCAGGGAATTCGTGCTGGAGTTGGGGACTGAGACAAAGTGATGAGTGAAGAGGTGGGAAGAGAAGAGCTGTGTGATCCACTGGAAATGGGAACAGAATGGGAGGGAAGCCAAAGTGGATAGTTTACCACAGAGCTGGGGATAACTAGGGCATTGGATTTGGTGGAGGTAAGCATGTTCTTGACTTTACTTTAAATATAATATTTCCTTTATATGTTGCATGTAAATATTGTTTTAAATTGGATGGAGGGAGACTCAGATCATGATGATTATTATATTTGATATGGTCCAGATATTTCTTCTTTAATGGATTTAGCAAATATTTCTGGCTCCTTAGGACAGTTTTCTGCTTACCTGACTATTTTGACAGATTCATCTATACGAGATTCTTGGAGTATTCCTAGCATCATGAGACAGAAAATGGAATTTGGCCTCTGCGTTCATAGAATGTGGGGCTTGGCCAAGAAGAGTTCATGACACACATACCAATTCTCAGGCTCTTTCAGCCTAGTGAGAACCTCTGTGATGTTGATGACCTAGAATATTATGGGATGGGGGAAGTCTTTGAACGCACCTCTGTGTGTGACTTAACATTCTTGTGGATATAGATAGATAGATAGATAGATAGATAGATATAAAGATAGAGATAGAGATATAGAGATATATAGATATATAGATATATAGATATATAGATATATATATAGAGAGAGAGGGAGGGAGACAAATATTAAACAGTCCAATACAATATCTAAAATGTTCTCTAGGGAACAGATTCAATTGAAATTCTGAATAACAGCCATTCACCCTCAGAGACTCAAGCACTGCCAGCAATCTTTCACTCACCCCTTCCTTCTGTGACACCTTTCTTTTATCTAATTCTCTTGCTTACACTTCAGCCTTTTCCTCTCAATAAGATTACGTAATTAATTTCTTACAGAATCTAAGAAATGTATTTACAACATGTCCTTCACTTACTATCACCGATAAGATCAACACAACAGACCACAATAAATCTTCAAACACATGAAGCCACAGACTGGGCTGTTTTGTTCTTCAGTGGGGCCTCAAGAAAGTACAGAGTAGGAGAGACTCCTGCCTTACTCAACTCTACACCCCTACTCAGTGCAAAGCCGTTCCAGGAAAACTGACCTTCTGTCTTCAGCTTTCCTAACCAATTTGGGAGATATATCTCAGAAGGAAATAGAGAAAGCAAGCATAGGGAGTGGCTTAGGTATCTGGGACTACACCAGGTTTAGGCTATACATACACTTCTCTAGCAATAATACACTAGGCAGCCCGATACCCTTGCCAGTACATGCTCTGCTCACAAGCCAACATGAAACAAGCACCTTGCAACTTGTTAGCAATCTAGAACATGCACCCTGCTTTGATCTGCACACATATCCCACTGTGCATAATACAATAAATTTCTCCTCCCCTTAATGACCACAAAATATAAAACAATTTTATACACTTACACCCCAGTCATTCCAGGTAAAAGAACACAAAGGATGATTAGCCTAAAGTGATTTGGACTGCATAGGCAATAAGCCAAACTAAGCTCTCCAAATGAGACTTCCATTACTCTCATGCCTAAGGAGAGTTGGTTGTGCATTTGACTGAACTCAGACTAATAATGGGAAGAGACTTGTATAGACTGGTCAATCAAATAAGAAGACTACCATCACCAGGCCCCTTTTTTTTTTATCTCTGAACTCCTAATAAGAAATGTACTGTGAGTAATCAAGGCCCTGGAGTACCTTCATTCATGTGGCCTGATACCACATTTGACCCCTTATATTGCTCTAATCTGTTCTCTCACTTTGTCTTTAATAATTATCTTGGTTCTTCTGCACTTCTGTGGAAGCCTTTATTTTAATTCTCTGAATAAGAAACAAGGAACCTGAAAAGCCAGGCCCAGACACAGACCACCAATAGCACTTTAATCTTCTTTTATCTACTATTTATTTAGTAGGCTCTTGAGGATGGTAGCCAAGCCTAGCTTCATTGGGCTTCCAAGGCCCAGGCTTTAGCTCTAACAACTCTTTGGAATGTGCCACATATGGCTCCGTGGAACTGCATGGAATCAGGAAAGGATAGGACCTAGTAGTGAGTGTTGCCTTTCCTTTAAGGGAGGTGGGAAATTCGTGGTCTTGCCAATTTAAATATTTTGTTAAAAGTTGAAGCCATTTAACTTTTTCACATAAATTCAAATGTGATTCTATTACATTGATAAAAAACTATTTTCCACTCTTAGTTGTCAGAAGGGAAACTAAAACAAAAACAAAAACTTTCAAGTTTGACCTCCATAATGGGATTCTTTCTAGAACATTCCTTAATACACTCTGAATGTCTCCTGAAAATGGCTAAAATTGTTAGAGAATTTCCTCTAATTCCATTGGATTGCAGAGCTTGTCATTTATTTCTTTGTTGAGAAATCTGATAATACAAGCAGAGTGGGTAAAGAGCAAAGCACATCAGTGAATAATTCCACGTGCTTATGTATTTCTGTGAGCTGATGGACTCCTCTTGTCCTTTTCTGTGTCTTTATTGAGCAAAGAATAAGTTGCCATGAACTTGCCATGCTACTCTGCTGTGGAATAGAATAGAGGCAGCTTTCTTTCATCTGACAGAAGTTTGAATGGGTCTTACTACTAAAGCAGGGGTTCTGTATCTAAGGCTAGTTTAAAAACAAAATAAATAAATAAATAAATAAATAAATAAATAAATAAATGGGAGGGACCTTAGACAAAATACCTGACAGTAGGGAGAGGGAACTTATAGAGCCCACCTCCAGCAGGAAGACAGGGCATCAAATGAGGGAGAAGGTGGCCATCCCACAGTCACAGCTTTGACCCGTAAGTTTCCCTGTCTGAAAAATTACAGGGATGGAAATGGAAAGGAGCCTGAGGAAAAGAAGGTCCAGCAACAGGCCCAAAGTGGGATCCAGATCAAGGGGAGGTCCCAAGGCCTAACACTGGTACTGAGGCTATGGAACAATCTTTGAACTTGAAAGATAGTTTAGGACAGAATGTTGAAGAATTGGTATTCTTCTGAGGAAAAATCAAATTGGATGCAAGCAAGAGAAAGTGGGAGGGAGGGAGGAAAAAATTCATGAAGATACTATGGTATAATTAGGTAATGGACATTAGTTTGTCATGCAATTGCACAGGTGTCTCAAACACTGTTCTACTGTTGTGAAGAGACACAATGACCAGGCAACTCTTGAAACAAAAAGAAAAAGCATTTTATTGTGGGTTTACTTGCAGTTTCAGTAGTCCATTTTCATCATCATAGTGGGGAACAAGGTGGCATGGAGGCAAACATGGTGCTAGAGAAGTTGCTGAGAGTTCTACATCTTGATCTTTAGTTGAGGGGGAGGGTTGGGGGGAGAATTTGCCCATGTTTTGTAAGGTTGAACTCTCACCTCTTATGTCTCTGACACACTTCCTTCAATAATAGCACACCTCTTCATCCTCATCCTCTAATTCTTTCAAATAACACAACCCAGGCTTCACCTTCCTAGCTTCATGCAATAGCCTCTCTGGGCTTCCATTTGGGTGTAAGAGTAACTTTTATTGACCTGATATAACTGTCAAACGGTTTATTGCCATTCCTTCCATACAACTAAATCAAGACTTAGCATGTTTTCAGTTTTTGAGGCTTGCTGCAAAATGAGCTCAACCCTTCAAAGTTTTTTCTGATATCTGGTGGCTGATTCACTTCAGCTTTTCTGGCTCTAACTCTTCTCCAAGCTGACTGATTCAATCCGGCTTCTCTCAGCTTCAAGAATTAAAGAATTGAATTCAGAGCTTAAAGAATTGCTCTGCTTTACCTCATACTAACTCTGGGAATCCGATCTAGTTTCTGGCCCCTCCCATTCTCTGGATCATTCTGTTTTCATCTGTGTCTATATTGTTCTCTCTCTGTTACCTGTCATTGAGCCATACAACTAGAAACAGGATTTTTCTACTAAACTACATGTTCTCAGGGTTCACAGTGTGATCAAATCTCGTACTGCAGTGACTCCCTGCCACATGCATGGCCTCAGTGACTTTTGCAGGCAAGGAAGGAGATTTCATTAACCCCTTTCTTATATTCGTGACTCTAAACCCAAAGCCATATGTCAGAAGCTGCCAAGTTCTGCTGCTTGATATGCATCATGTCAGGGAACATGGCACCATGCATGGCCCTGAAGCAGTCACTGAGAGTTACATCCTAATCCTTAAGTAGAAAGAGAGAAGGTCTGAAACTTGCTTAGACTTTTGAAACTTAAACAACACCTAGTAATATACTTTCTTCAAGCAGGTCACACTTACGCCAACAAGTCCACACCTTCTAATCCTTCTAATTTTTTCAAATACTGCCACTACCTGATGACTAAGCATTCAAATATATGGGCCTATGGCAACAATGTACTCCTTTTTGAAAAAGTTTAAAGAATTTGTTTGTGTTTCTCTTAAAAGAAATGACAAATATTTAAAGACCTAGACACGTTATTCAGACTCAAATATTAGATAATACTTACATATTAAAAGACAATACATAGTTGCTTCAGAAATGTGTATAATTTTGCATGTCAGTTAAGAGTAGATAAATAGCATATCAGAAAAACACAGCAGAATTTTCTTTCCCAATTTCATTCAGTTCACCGACATCTGCATTGCCATACTCATTTTCTCAGAAAATAATGCTAACTTCATTTCTTTTAAGGATATAATGTGTATTGTAATTAATATTTGACCTTTGTCCTTTCAGCGCCATCTAAAAAGCAAAAGCTTCATTGTTCCTTTAATTTACTTTTTTAAATGAGCTGTGTTTTCTGACATTTCATAACATTGTTATTTAAGCACGTAAGAGAGTCCTTGCTCCAATTCCATGTCCCAAGTTACAAAGGTTGCAGGGGCCACTAATTTTTCTATTGACACTGTGTTTGTTATTAATGCATGCCACTGTGGGCAAAGGCCTTCATTCTCCATGAGTAGCCCTCCTAGGTATTTTCCCAAGTTTCATGTACACTAACTACTACAAAAGTGTTTATAACAACAAAATTCAGAGTGAAGGTTAATTACAGGACAAATCAGTCCCTCAGTGCAAGCTGAACACCCTAAACATCCTTATGGCTGGGCATGCAGGCCCTGGCTCTGAGGCTTTCTTTTTACAGAAGCTTATTTATCTGCATAGATCAAAACCCACATAATTAGAGTTGTTTCAAGGTTACTAAGATCAGTGATATGTTTCCATGCAAACATTCACATTTTTCTACTATTTATTTCATTTCATCTTTATCCTCAAATTTGTCAGAGTCACATTTCTATACCCCTTGGAGCCAATACAATTCACAGAAGAATCAGCAATTGCCAAACGAGTTTATATAAAATCCTGTGCTATTAATTTTTTCATTAAATCATTAAAATCTACTACTATATGGTAAGATTCTAGAGTGTTTAAAATGATAAAATAACATTTATTTAAAAAGAGAGATTTATTAAAATCTAATGCAGGCTCAAAGGCCTGTAGCATGTTACAGGTTAAGTATCCCTCATCTAGGGGGGTTGATAGATAAGGGTCTTTAATTTAAAACTTCATTGAATTTTAGAATGTCCTCACCTATGTAATGAGCTATCTCAGGGATAAGACACAAACCCAAACACAGATTTTATTAATGTCTAACCTTAAACAGTAACCTAATGGTAATTTCCTGTAGTATTTTCAAGGAGCCTATGTTTGGATTGCAAAGGGTCACATGAGGTCATTGTGGGATTGTGTACTTGTATGCTATATCATATCTGTGTTCAACAGGTATGGATTTCAGAGATTAAGATTATTTACCAGATACAGTATGTATTGATCACATTTACCTCCTGCTCCAAATCTTGTGGCATCTAACCTCACTTCCCTATCACAACCCAAGCCCACTTTGTGCCCTCCTCTTTATTTTCACTCATGAAGTCCAAGTTCAGATGAAGTCCAAAATCTTTCATCCTGTACCTAAGCTTGTGCTAAAGGATTCACTTTCAATACTTTCACTCTTTTTCATTCATTTTGACTCAGGGTCAATTCCCACTGTATTTTCTATCCCAAGCACTGTGTGAATGCATACAAGAATACATTTACATGGCTTAAACCTACGAACTTTGAGGTGAGATCTAGCACATTTTCAAATAGAAATCTGAAGTGCACAGACATTAGTTTATGTCCACACAATTGGTAGGGATGTAGCTTCAATCAAAAGCTGACTTTCTCACTTGGGCTCTTTAATTGTATGCACTAACATCTTTACTAGGGATTTCCCTGGGATCAGGCTAGGAGGACATAAAAGATGTCAGTGGACAACACCTCATAGGCTAGTTTTCTCTATATTGAAGTATTTCAGTGTATGTATATTCCCAAGATAGATGAAGTAGCTCCTTCTATATATACATATTCATACGGAAAACTAATTTTAATGCTATAACCTAGTTCTATTGCAAAGATAGATCATTTTACAAATGATTAGAAAATTTCAGGTAATGATTGAAATGTTAGTCAATGCTATTATTCACGACCATGATTTGTTCCTGCTCTTTATATTCTGGTCTCTTCTAAGACCTAGACATTGGGCTTCAAAGAACAAAATTAGGAACAAAGAACTAACTTGTGTCTTGCATTCAATGTTCCATTTCCTCTTTCTTTTGCATACATTATAATATAGTATTCTCTGAGTTCCTTGACAATTGGCCTGCATAAATAAATGGTACCGGCACTATTTAAGTAATTGTCTTAAAGGAGCAAAAAATAAATGAAGGTAATGAAAATTACTACTGCATACTAAGAGACAAATGAGCCACTCAGATTAAAAACCACCATTCAATAGTGGTATAGCAGGTGTCAGTGATTATTTTGGCACTTACTCTACATCAAAATGAGCTCCTCCAAAAACTAAAATATAGTGCGACTGACTAAAGCTCAATAGCAACAGTAATAATTATAATGATTTATTGAACATCTCCATTCTGCTTTAATTATCTATTACCACATAATAAATTATCCAAAGATTCTGCAGCCTTAAACAGCCATTTCCTCATGAGTTCTGAAGAACAGAAGTTCAGGAGCAGCTTATCTGTTCCTGAGGTTTTCTGAGGTCAGAGTCAGAATGTCATGCAGTCACTCCAGTCACCTTTAGATTTGACTGAATCTAGAGGCTCCATTTCAAGGTGATGTATCAACATGGCTGCTGGTTAGAGGTGTCAGTTCTTACCATGATCCTCTCCACAAGGATTATTGAATATACTATAGCTTCCCTGGCCAAGTGATACAAAAGAGGATGAGAGAAAATAAATTGACATTTGTGATGTAGATTCAAGAGTTATAATCAGAAAAAGAGAATTATAGTCATCAACTCTACTAGTTTTGAGAGAAGATAGGAATAAAAGGATGTGGGGCCAACTGGATGCGCCATTCAACCACCTACCAAATGTATTTTACATGTCCCAGGAACTGTTTCTTTTCAATGCATTACAGTTCCACAGGATACAATTGTTTCCTTTGTGCCTATTTGTGGACATATGGTACCCATATATGGACATTACCCATCTATAAATGTAGTAGTACTTAGATCGTGAAAATGAGCTAAAATGCAAACTTCTCTGATGATAACTGAAAAAGACACTGATCTAGGGAACATTGCTGAAGAAGCGGAGGAAAGTTTGTAAGAGCCAGAGGGGATGGAAAGGGCCAAGGAAATAGTCCCTTCCAGACGGGAAAGCTCTGACACAACAGAAACTGTGTCAGCATGCACATAGGGCCTGCATAAGCCTAAGCTGGATGAGGTGCAAATGCTGAAAAGAGGAAGTAGACATGTTCTCCCATCCCTGACCAAGAAACTGTCTCCATCTGGCATTCATTTTTATATTATATTATATTATATTATATTATATTATATTATATTATATTATATTATATTATATTATATTATATTATATTTATTATATTATATTATATTATATCATATTATTTTTACTTTAGCAGATTTTTTAATTAGATATATTCTTTATTTACATTTCAAATGATTTTCCCCTTTCCTAGTCCCTCCCCCAAGACCCATAAGCCATCTCCCCTTCCCCTGTTCTCCAATCAACCTCCTGTTCTGGGGTTCCCCTACACTGCTGCATAGCGCCTTTACAGGATCAGAGGCCTCTCCTCTCTTTGATGTCCAACAAGGCCATCCTATGTTGTCTGGGCATCTGGAGCCATGGGTAACACCAGGTGTACTATCTGGTGGATGGTTTTGCCCTGGGAATTCTGGAGGTACTGGCTGGCTCATATCACTGTTCTTCCTATGGCACTGCAAACCCCTTCATATCATTAGGTCCTTTCTCTAGCTCCCCCATTGGGGAACCTGTGCTCAGTTCAATGGTTGGCTGAGAGTGTCCCCCTCTGTATTTGTCATACACTAGCGGAGTCCCAGGTCACAGATATAACTGGCTCCAGTCAGCAAGTACTTGTGGGCATCAATAATAGTGTCCGGATTTTGTAACTGTATATGGGATGGATCACTAGGTGGAGTAGTCTCTGGAGAGTCTTTCTCCCAGTCTCTGCTCCACACTTTGTCACTATATCACCTTCTGTGGATATTTTGTTCCCCCTTCTAAGAAGGGTCAGAGTATCCATGCTTAGTTCTTCCTTCTTCTTGGGCATCATTTGAAGTGTGATTTGTGTCTTGGGTATTCCAAGATGCAGGACTAATATCCACTTATCAGTGAGTGCATACCACGTGTGTTCTTTTGTGATTGAGTTACCACATGTAGGATGATATTTTTCAGTTCCACCCATTTACCTAAGAATTTCACGAATCCATTGTTTTTAATAGCTGAATAGTATTCCATTGTGTAAATATACCACATTTTCTGTATCCATACCTCCATTGAGGGACAACTGGTTTCTTTCTGGTTTCTGGCTATCATAAATAGGGCTGCTATGAATATAGTAGAGCATATGTCCATTTTACATGCTAGGGAATCCTCTGAGTATAGGGCCAGGAGTGGTATAACAGGGTCTTCCAATAGTATCATGTTGAGTTTCCTGAGGAATGGCCAAACTGAATTCCAGAGTAGTTGTACCAGCTTGCAATCCCAACAGCAGTGGAGGAGTGTTCCTCTTTCTCCACTGCCTCACCAGTACCTGACATCTCCTGAGTTTTTTATCTTAGCCATTCTGACTGGTGTGAGGTGAAATCTCAGGGTTGTTTTGATTTGCATTTCCCTGATGACTAAAGATGTTGAACATTTCTTTAGGTGCTTCTGAGACATTCGATATTCCTCAGGTCAAAATTCTGTGTTTAGCTATTTATCCCATTTTTAATAGAGTTATTTGACTCTGGAGTCTAACTTCTTGATTTCTTTGTATATATTAAATATCAGCCCTCTGTCAGTTGTAAAGTTGGTAAAGATCTTTTACCAATTTGTTGGATGTCATTTTTGTCCTATTGGCATTGTCCTTTTCCTTACAGAAACCTTGCAATTTTATGAGGTCCCATTTGTTAATTCTTGATCTTAGACCTTAAGCTATTAATGTTCTGTTCGAGAAATTTTCCCCTGTGCCCATGTGCTCAAGGCTCTTCCCCAGTTACTTTTGTATTAGTTTTAGTGTGTCTGATTTTATGTGGAGGTCCTTGATCCACTTGGACATGAGCTTAGTACAAGGAGATAAGAATGGATTGATTTGCATTCTTCCATATTCAAGCCACCAGTTGAACCAAAACCATTTGTTGAAAGGGTAACTTTTTTTCCACTAGACAGCTTTAACTTCTTTGTCAAAGATCAAGTGACCATGGGTATGTGGGTTCATTTCTGGGTCTTCAATTCTATTCCATTCATCTACCTGTCTGTCACTGTACCAATATCATGCAGTTTTTAGCATGATTGCTCTGTAGTACTGCCTAAGATCCAGGATACTGATTACACTAGAAGTTCTTTTACTGCTGAGAATAGTTTTAGCTATCCTGGGTTTTTTGTTTTTCCAGATGAATTTGAGAATTGCTCTTTCTAACTCTATGAAGAATTGAATTGGGATTTTGATGGGGATTGCATTGAATCTATATATTGTTTTTGGCAAGATGGCCATTTTCACTATATTAACCCTGCCAATCCATGAGTATGGGAGATCTTTACATCTTCTGAGGTCTTCTTCAATTTCTTTCTTCAGAGACTTGAAGTTCTTGTCATACAGAACTTTCACTTGTTTGGTAAGAGTCACACCAAGATACTTTATATTGTTTGTGGCTATTGTGAAGGGTGTAGTTTCCTTAATTTCATTCTCAGTCAGTTTATCCTTTGAGCATAGGAAGGTTACTAATTTGTTTGACTTAATTTTAAATCCAGTCATTTTGGTGAAGTTGTTTATCAGCTGTAGGAGTTCTCTGTGTTTTTTGGGTTCCTTATGTATAATATCATATCATCTGCAAATAGTGATAATTTGACTTCTTCCTTTACAATTTGTATCCCTTTGACCTCCTTATGTTGTCTAATTTCTCTAGCTAGGATTTCAAGTACTATATTGAATAAATATGGAGAGAGGGGGCAGCCTTGTCAAGTCCCTGATTTTAGTGGGATTGCTTCAAGTTTCTCTCTATTTAGTTTGATGTTGGCTACTGGTTTGCTGTATATTGCTTTTATTTTGTTTAGGTATAGGCCTTGAATTCCTGCTCTTTCCATGACCTTTAACATGAACGGATGCTAAATTTTGTGAAATAATTTTTCAGCATCTAATGAAATGACCATGTGCTTTTTATTTTGAGTTTGTTTGTGTAGAGGATTTGGATTTCCATGTATTGAACCACCCCTGCATCCCTGGGATGAAGCCTATTTGATCATGATGAATGATCATTTGGATGTGTCCTTGGATTTGGTTAGCAAGAACTTTATTGAGTATTTTTGTATCAATATTCATAAGGGAAATTAGTCTAAAGTTCTCTTTCTTTGTTGGACCTTTGTGTGGTTTTGGTATCAGAGAAATTGTGGCTTCACAGAATGAGTTGGCTAGTGTTTATACTGTTTCTATTTTGTGGAATAATTTGGAGAGTATTGGTGTTAGGTCTTATTTGAAGATATGATAGAATTCTGCCAGGGATCATTTGGTCCTGTGATTTTTTTGGTTGGTAGACTGTCAATGATGACTTCTATTACTTTAGGAGTTATGGGACCATTTAGATGGTCTATCACATCCCAAATTAACTTTGGTATTTGGTATCTGTCTAGGAAAATGTCCATTTCTTCCAGATTATCCAGATGTATTGAGTTTAGGCTTTTGTAGTAGGATCTCATATTTTTTTTTAATTTCCTCAGTTTTTCTTGTTATTTCTCCCTTTTCATTTCTGATTTTGTTAATTTGGATGCTCTTCACCCTCTGCTTAGTCTGACTAAAGGTTTATCTGTTTTGTTGATTTTCTCAAAGAACGAGCTCCTGGTTCTGTGGATACTTTTATTATTATTAACATTGTATACTTTTATTTTCTATATTCTCTGTTTACATTCCAAATGATTTCCCCTTTCCCAGTTCCCGATATGTCCCATAAATCTTCTTCTCTCCACCCATTCTCCAATTACCTCTCTCCTTTTTCTCTGTCCTGGTACTCCCCTCCAATGCTAGATCAAGACATTCTAGGAACAGGACCCTCTCCTTATTTCTTCATGGGATTCATTTGTTATGCTAATTGTGCCTTGGATATTCAGAGCTTCTGGACTAATTAATATCCACTTATCAGAGATTGCATTCCATGTGTATTCTTTTGTGATTGGGTTACCGCACTTAGGATGATATTTTCCAGATCCAAACATTTGTCTAAAAATTTCATGAATTTATTGTTTTTAATTGCTGAGTAGTATTCCATTGTGTAAATATACCACATTTTCTGTATCCATTCCTCCATTGAGGGACATCTGGGTTCTTTCCAGCTTCTGGCTATTATAAATAAGGCTGCTATGAACATAGTGGAGCATGTGTCTTTATTGCATGCCAGGGAACCCTTTGGGTATATGCCCAGGAGTGGTGTAGCAGGGTCCTCTGGAAGAGTCATGTTCAGTTTTCTGAGGAACCGCCAGACTGATTTCCAAAGTGGTTGTACCATAGTACAACCCCACCAGCAGTGGTGGAGTGTTCCTCTTTCTCCACATCCTCGCCAACACCTGCTGTCTCCTGAGTTTTTAACCTTAAAGGTGTGAGGTAAAATCTCAGGGTGGTTTTGATTTGCATTTCCCTAATAACTAATAATGATGAGCATTTCTAAAGGTGGTTCTCGAGAGGCGGCGGCGGCGGCGGCAGCAGCGGCAGCAGTGGCTGCTCCAGCTGAAGGGCCATCAGCAGTGGAACCAAGGCGTCACAGGGACCAGTTAGGCCCTGCGCCCACGACCACTGACCTTCGCTGACCAGCCGGACAGCAAGCAGCTGCAGTTGTGCGGCGCCTTTCCTGCACGGAGGCCACTTCAGAACTCGGCCTCCCACCAGTCAGGAGAGGAGGATCCATCTTGGTTCCGTACTCCAGGAATCGGACAGACTGAGGTACACAAACATAATCCGAGGCCAACACCGCGGTGGTCTGAGCCCGACGGGCGTTGGCCTGCACCCAGGCCCTGGGCGGGTCGGGGGGCCATCGGGGTGCCAACCCAACCAGGAGGTTTTTTGCCCAGGCCTGCGAGCGCGCCGCCGCCATTTTGCCTGCAGGACGACAGAGAGCTCAGGCGGGCAGACCTGTAACAGGCATAGCCTAAGGCTAACAAAGCGGGGGTCCAGGCCCCAAAAGGCACAGGACTGACCCCAAGAACTGGGCGGCTTGGTGGGCCATCTGTGAGTCAACCCGCCCAGGTGATTGTTAGCAAAGCAGACTCTCCCGGCGCTTTCAGGGAGCGCGGGCGCACACGCCCGCCATCCTAGTCACCTGGCAAACCCAATTAACAGTCAAAGCCGTAGGGGAACTTTGCTCGGACCTTGGCCTCCCAGGCTTTTGCCTGGACTCAGGGACTGGGCGGCCAGGCTAACCTTGTGTGCGACAGCCCGGTTGGCAGATCGGCTGCCCAGCGGAGTGAGCGGAACTCAGGGGAGGTCACAGTAGCATACACCGTCGGCACTCCCTGGGAGTGCACACGGGCTCCATCTGCTCCACAGACACAATCTGGGGCAAGGCCTCAGGCAGAAGCCCTTAGCTCTACTCTCTCCGCTTCCGGATCCAGATCAGTCTGGGCGGCAGCATTACATCTCCAAGTCCTGCAAGTGGCTAGCTGGGCTTCCGGGCAGCAAGCTGGGAGAAGTCAGTGCGCTCCAGTGAATCCAGCGGGCCCCAGCGGGAGCCTTCGGGTGCCTGCTTTGGGATCTGAACAGCCTGGGCAGCAGCACACTGTCTACAAGCAGTGCAGGAGGTAAGCTGTGCACCAGAGGCCAACTGAGAAGGGGCAGCTTGCACTGGTGAGTCCAGCACTGACAAGATAAACTAACACCAGTGAGATCTAGATGGCAAAAGGCAAACGCAGGAACGTCACTAACAGAAATCAAGGCAATATGGCAACATCTGAACCCAATTCTCCTCTACCAACATGTCCTGGATACCCCATCACACCAGTAAAACAAGATTTGGATTTAAAATCACTGGTCATGATGCTGGTACAGGAACACATGAAGGTCATACATAAAGAAATTCAGGAGACAATGGATCAAAAGTTAGAAGCCCTTGCAAGGGAAACACAAAAATCATTGAAAGAAATCCAGGAGAATACAAAAGCCAACAAGGAGGAAATGCAAAAAACACTTAAAGAAATACAGGAGAACTTTGCTCAACAGGCTGAGGTCATGAAAGACGAAACACAAAAATCTCTTAAAGAAATACAGGAGAACTTTGGTCAACAGGCTGAGCTCATGAAAGAGAAAACACAAAAATCTCTTAAAGAATTACAGGAAAACACAAACATGCAAGTGAAGGAGCTAAGCAAAACCATCCAGGATCTAAAATCAGAAGTAGAAACAACTAAGAAAACTCAAAGGGAGACAACTTTGGAGATAGAAAGCCTTGGGAAGAAATCAGGGGACAGAGATACAAATATCAACAACAGAATACAAGAGATAGAAGAAAGAATCTCAGATGCTGAAGATTCCATAGAAACCATGGACTCAACAGTTAAAGAAAATGCAAAATGCAAAAAGCTTGTAACCCAAAATATCCAGGAAATCCAGGACACAATGAGAAGACCAAACCTAAGGATTATAGGCATAGAGGAGAGTGAAGATTTACAACTTAAAGGGCCAGCAAATATCTTCAATAAAATTATGGAAGAAAACTTCCCTAACCTAAAGAGAGAGATGCCCATGAATATACAAGAAGCCTACAGAACTCCAAACAGACTGGACCAGAACAGAAATACTTCCCATCACATAATAATCAAAACACCAAATGTTCTAAACAAAGAAAGAATACTAAAGGCAGTAAGAGAAAAAGGCCAAGTAACATATAAAGGAAGACCTATCAGAATCACAGCAGACTTTTCACCTGAGACTATGAAGGCTAGAAGGTCCTGGGCAGATCTCATGCAGACTCTAAGAGAACACAAATGCCAACCAAAACTACTATATCCAGCAAAACTCTCAATCACCATAGATGGAGAAACTAAGATATTTCATGACAAAACCAAGTTTACCCAATATCTATCCACAAACCCGGCCCTAAAAAGGATAATAGGAGGACAACACCAATACAAGGAGGGAAACTTCACCCTGGAAAAAGCAAGATAGTAACCTTTCATCAAACCCAAAAGAAGTTAAGCATTCAAATTTAAAAAATAACGTCAAAAATGATAGGAAGTAACAATCACTATTCCTTAATATCTCTTAACATCAATGGACTTAATGCCCCAATAAAAAGACACAGACTAACTGAATGGATACGTAAACAGGACCCTACATTTTGCTGCTTACAGGAAACACACCTCAGGGTCAAAGACAAACACTACCTTAGAGTAAAAGGCTGGAAGACAATTTTACAAGCAAATGGTCTCAGGAAACAAGCTGGAGTAGCCATTTTAATATCAGATAAAATTGACTTTCAACCCAAAGTCATCAAAAGAGACCCTGAGGGACACTTCTTGCTGGTCAAAGGAAAAATACAAAAAGAAGAACTGACAATCCTGAACATCTATGCCCCAAATGTAAGGGCACCCTCTTTTGTAAAAGAAACTTTATTAAAACTAAAAGCACACATTGCACCTAACACAATAATTGTGGGTGACTTCAACACGGCACTTTCCTCAATGGACCGATCAGGAAAACAGAAACTAAACAGGGACACAATGAAACTAATTGAAGCTTTGGACCAATTAGATTTAACAGATATATATAGAACATTCTATCCTAAAACAAAAGAATATACCTTTTTCTCAGCACCTCATGGTACCTTCTCCAAAATCGACCATATAATTGGTCACAAGACAGACCTCAACAAATATAAGAAGATCGAACTAATCCCATGCCTCCTATCTGATCACTATGGAGTAAAAGTGGTCTTCAATAGCAACAGAAACAACAGAAAGCCCACATACACATGGAAACTGAACAATACTCTACTCAATGATACCTTGGTCAAGGAAGAAATAAAGAAAGAAATTAAAGACTTTTTAGAACACAATGAAAATGAAAACACAACATACCCAAATCTATGGGACACAATGAAAGCAGTGCTAAGAGGAAAACTCATAGCCCTGAGTGCCTCCAAAAAGAAAATGGAGAGAGCATACATTACCAGCTTAATGACACACCTGAAAGCCCTGGAACAAAAAGAAGCTATTTCGCCCAGGAGGAGTAGAAGGCAGGAAATCATCAAACTCAGGGCCGAAATCAATCAAGTAGAAACAAAGAGAACCATACAAAAAATCAACAATACCAGGAGCTGGTTCTTTGAGAAAATCAACAAGATAGATAAACCCTTAGCCAGAATGACCAAAGGGCACAGAGAAAGTATCCAAATTAACAAACTTAGAAATGAAAAGGGAGATATAACAACGGAAACTGAGGAAATCCAAAAAATCATCAGATCCTACTACAAGAGCCTATACTCAACACAACTGGAGAATCTGGAGGAAATGGACAATTTCCTTGACAGATACCAAATACCAAAATTAAATCAGGACCAACTAGACCATCTAAACAGTCCCATAATGCCTAAAGAAATAGAAGGAGTCATAGAAAGTCTTCCAACCAAAAAAAGCACAGGACCAGATGGCTTCAGTGCAGAATTCTACCAGACCTTCAAAGAAGAGTTAACACCAATACTCTTCAAACTATTCCACAAAATAGAAACAGAAGGAACACTACCCAATTCCTTCTAGGAAGCCACAATTACGCTGATACCAAAGCCACACAAAGATCCAACAAAGAAAGAGAACTTCAGACCAATTTCCCTTATGAACATCGATGCAAAAATACTCAATAAAATTCTTGCCAACCGAATCCAAGAACACATCAAAACGATCATCCACCATGATCAAGTAGGCTTTATCCCAGGAATGCAGGGTTGGTTCAATATACGGAAATCCATCAATACAATCCACTACATAAACAAACTCAAAGAACAAAACCACATGGTCATTTCATTGGATGCTGAAAAAGCATTTGACAAAATTCAGCATCCCTTCATGCTTAAAGTCTTGGAGAGAACAGGAATTCAAGGCCCATACCTAAACATAGTAAAAGCAATATACAGCAAACCGGTAGCCAGCATCAAACTAAATGGAGAGAAACTTGAAGCAATCCCACTGAAATCAGGGACCAGACAAGGCTGCCCCCTTTCTCCTTATCTTTTCAATATTGTACTTGAGGTACTAGCTCGGGCAATTCGACAACATAAGGAGGTCAAAGGGATACAAATTGGAAAGGAAGAAGTCAAACTATCATTATTTGCAGACGACATGATCGTCTACCTAAGTGACCCAAAGAACTCCACTAGAGAGCTCCTACAGCTGATAAACAACTTCAGCAAAGTGGCAGGTTATAAAGTCAACTCAAGCAAATCAGTGGCCTTCCTATACTCAAAGGATAAGCAGGCTGAGAAAGAAATTAGGGAAATGACCCCCTTCACAATAGCCACAAACAGTATAAAGTATCTTGGGGTGACTCTTACCAAACATGTGAAAGATCTGTATGACAAGAACTTCAAGACTCTGAAGAAGGAAATGGAAGAAGACCTCAAAAAATGGGAAAACCTCCCATGCTCATGGATCGGCAGAATCAATATAGTTAAAATGGCCATTTTGCCTAAAGCACTATACAGATTCAATGCAATACCCATCAAAATCCCAACTCAATTCTTCACAGAGCTAGAAAGAGCAATTATCAAATTCATCTGGAACAACAAAAAACCCAGGATAGCTAAAACTATTCTCAGCAACAAAAGGAAATCTGGGGGAATCAGTATCCCTGACCTCAAGCAATACTACAGAGCAATAGTGTTAAAAACTGCATGGTATTGGTACAGTGACAGGCAGGAGGATCAATGGAACAGGATTGAAGATCCAGAAATGAACCCACACACCTATGGCCACTTGATCCTCGACAAAGAGGCTGAAAACATCCAATGGAAAAAAGATAGCCTTTTCAACAAATGGTGCTGGTTCAACTGGAGGTCAGCATGCAGAAGAATGCGAATTGATCCATCCTTGTCTCCTTGTACTAAGCTCAAATCCAAATGGATCAAGGACCTCCACATAAAGCCAGACACTCTGAAGCTAATAGAAAAAAAACTGGGGAAGACCCTTGAGGACATCGGTACAGGGAGAAAGTTTCTGAACAGAACACCAATAGCGTATGCTCTAAGAGCAAGAATTGACAAATGGGACCTCATAAAATTACAAAGTTTCTGTAAGGCAAAGGACACCATCAAGAGGACAAATCGGCAACCAACAAATTGGGAAAAGATCTTCACCAATCCTACATCAGATAGAGGGCTAATATCCAATATATATAAAGAACTCAAGAAGTTAGACTCCAGAAAACCAAACAACCCTATTAAAAAATGGGGTACAGAGTTAAACAAAGAATTCTCACCTGAAGAACTTCGGATGGCGGAGAAGCATCTTAAAAAATGCTCAACTTCATTAGTCATTAGGGAAATGCAAATCAAAACAACCCTAAGATTTCATCTTACACCTGTCAGAATGGCTAAGATTAAAAATTCAGGAGACAGCAGGTGTTGGAGAGGGTGTGGAGAAAGAGGAACACTCCTCCACTGCTGGTGGGGTTGCAAATTGGTACAACCACTCTGGAAATCAGTCTGGCGGTTCCTCCGAAAACTGGGCACCTTACTTCCAGAAGATCCTGCTATACCACTCCTGGGCATATACCCAGAAGACTCCCCACCATGTAATAAGGATACATGTTCTACTATGTTCATAGCAGCCCTATTTGTAATTGCCAGATGCTGGAAAGAACCCAGGTATCCCTCAACAGAAGAGTGGATGCAAAAAATGTGGTATATCTACACAATGGAGTACTATTCAGCCATTAGAAACAATGAATTCATGAAATTCTTAGGCAAATGGATGGAGCTAGAGAATATCATACTAAGTGAGGTAACCCAGACTCAAAAGGTGAATCATGGTATGCACTCACTAATAAGTGGATATTAACCTAGAAAACTGGAATACCCAAAACATAATCCACACATCAAATGAGGTACAAGAAGAAAGGAGGAGTGGCCCCTGGTTCTGGAAAGACTCAGTGAAACAGTATTCAGCAAAACCAGAACGGGGAAGTGGGAAGGGGTGGGTGGGAGGACAGGGGAAGAGAAGGGGGCTTGCGGGACTTTCGGGGAGTGGGGGGGCTAGAAAAGGGGAAATCATTTGAAATGTAAATAAATTATATCGAATAATAAAAAAAATTAATTAAAGGTGGTTCTCAACCATCTGAATTTCTTCAGGTGAAAATTCTTTGTTTAGATCTGTACCCCATTTTTAATAGGGTTATTTGGTTCCCTGGGGTCTAACTTCTTGAGTTCTTTGTATATATTGGATGTTAGCCCTCTATCAGATGTAGGGTTGGTGAAGATTTTTCCCAATTTGTTTGTTGCTGTTTTGTTCTTTTGACAGTGTCCTCTGTCTTACAAAAACTTTGTAATTTTATGACGTCCCATTTGTCAATTCTTGATCTTAGAGCTATTGGAGTTCTGTTCAGGAACTTTTCCCCTATGCCCATGTCCTCAAGGGTTTTCCCCAGTTTCTTTTCTATTTGTTTCAGTGTGTCTGGTTTGGAGTACCTTGATCCACTTGGAGTTGAGTTTAGTACAAGGAGATAAGAATGGATCAATTCGCATTCTTCTGCATTCTGACCTCCAGTTAAACCAGCACCATTTGTTGAAGAGGCTATCTTTTTTCCACTGGATGTTTTCCTCTCCTTTGTCAAAGATCAAGTGACCATAGGTGTGTGGATTCATTTCTGGCTCTTAAGTTCTATTCCATTGGTCCACTTGCCTGTCACTGTGCCAATACAATTCAATTTTTAACACTGTTGCTCTGTAGTATTGCTTGAAGTCAGGGATACTGATTCCCCCTAAAAGAACTCTTGAGAATAGTTTTAGATATCCTAGGTTTTTTGTTATTCCAGTTGAATTTGAGAATTGCTTTTTCTAACTCTGTGAAGAACTGCGTTGGGATTTTGATGGGGATTGCATTGAATCTGTGGATTGCTTTTGGCAAGATGTCCATTTTAACTATATTAATCCTGCCAATCCACAAACATGGCAGATTTTTCCATTTTCTGAGATCTTCTTCGATTTCCTTCTTCAGAAACCTGAAGTTCTTGTCATATAGATCTTTCACTTGTTTGGTTATAGTCACACCAAGAAACATTTTATTGTTTGTGGCTATTGTGAAGGGTGTCATTTCCCTAACTTTTTTCTCAGCCTGCTTATTCTTTTAGTATAGGAAGGTAACTGATTTACTTGAGTTTATTTTATAACCAGCCACTTTGCTGAAGTTGTTTATCAGCTGTAGAAGTTCTCTGGTGGAGGTTTTCGGGTCACTTAAATAGACTATCATGTAATCTGCAAATAGTGATAATTTGATTTCTTCCTTTCCAATTTACATCCCTTTGACCTCCTTATGTTGTCTAATTGCTCTAGCTACAACTTCAAGTACTATATTGAAAAGATATGGAGAGAGAGGACAGCCTTGTCTAGTCCCTGATTTTAGTGGGATTGCTTCAAGTTTCTCTACATTTAGTTTGATGTTGGCTACTGGTTTGCTGTATATTGCTTTAACTATGTTTAGTTATGGGCCTTGAATTCCTGTTCTTTCCAAGACTTTAAGCATGAAAGGATGCTGAATTTTGTCAAATGCTTTTTCAGCATCTAATGACATGATCATATTGTTTCTGATTTTTTGAATTTCCTCAGTTTCTGTTGTTATAGCTCCCTTTTCATTTCTAATTTTGTTAATCTGGATACTGTCTCTGTGCCCTTTCATTAGTCTGGCTAAGGGTTTATCTTGTTGATTTTCTCAAAGAACCAGCTCCTGGTTTGGTTGATTCTTTGTATGATTCTCTTTTTAGTTATTTCTACTTCTGATTTTAGATCCTGGATGGTTTTGCTTAGCTCCTTCACTTGCTTGTTTGTGTTTTCCTGTAATTCTTTAAGAGATTTTTGTGTTTTCTCTTTCATGACCTCAGCTTGTTGACCAAAGTTCTCCTGTATTTCTTAAGTGATTTTTGCATCTCCTCCTTATTGGCTTCTGTATTCTCCTGAATTTCTTTCAACGATTTTTGTGTTTCCCTTGTAAAGGCTTCTAACTTTTGATCCATTTTCTCCTGAATTTCTTTAAGTATGTCCTTCATGTGTTCCTGTAACAGCAGCATGACCAGTGATTTTAAATCCAAAGCTTGTTTTTCTGGTGTGTTGGGTTATCCAGGACATGCTGTTAATGGAGAATTGGGTTCAGATGCTGCCATATTGCCTTGATTTCTGTTAGTAATGTTCCTAAGTTTGCCTTTTGCCATCTAGTTCTCACTGGTGTTATTAGGTCTTCTTGTCAATGCTGGACTCACCAGTGCAAGCTGCCTCTTCCCAGCTGGCCTCCGGGTGCACAGCTGGCTTCCTGCACTGCCTGGAGACGGGGTGCTATGGTCCAGGCTGTTCCAGATCCTCTGTTCTGCAGGGCCGGACCCACCAGAGCGTGCTGCCTCCTCCCAGCTGGCCTTTGGGTGCACAGTTGCCCTCTCACCTGGCTCCAACTACTGTCTGATTTTCTAGGAAGAGCAACATTTCAGAAAAACACCCTTAGGACAATGGACTTCTGTGTTCTGGAAGCCATAAAAGGATTCTCCATTGTATTTTAATACATCAAAAACATTTATAAAAGTCTGTCTTGTTTTGCTCCACCTTAGCTGGCACATATCTAAGGATAAGATCTTGCTGGTGTCAAGCTTGTAAAATGGCTCAGTCTGTAATGGCACCTGACCCAAAATTACCTCCTGAATTTGTCCCCTAGAATCCACACAGCGGAAAGAGAGAATCTACACCCATAAGTTGTCTTCTGACCTCTGTAGATACATGCTGTCACATGTGTACACATATACAAATAAAGACACAATAATAAATAAGTAAGCAAACAGAATATAATATTAAATAAAGTTTTAAAATACTAAAGAGCTTGGTTGTTGTTTGCCCAAGGTCCTTCTGTAAATCTGTCATGCAGATTTTAAAGTAAAATCAGCATGATGTCTCTGATTTCATGGACAAAAGTACTCCCACTCCAAACTCAGAGAATGATGCCCCTATTAGAGATTGTAGAGAAAGAATGCTCCATCAAAGAACCAAGTAGGTAATCTCCCAGGAACAATTCTCTCTTATCTGGGTTTATTAAAGAAAATTTACTTTTGAAAAGTAGTTACTTGGGCACTTCAGCTTGTTGACCTTTTTGGGTTCTATGGACTGTATCTCGGGTATTCTGTACTTTTTTTTGGTTAATATCCTCTTATTAGTGAGTACACACCATGCATGTCCTTTTAGGTCTGGGTTACCTCACTCAGGATGATATTTTCTAGTTATATCCATTGCCTGCAAATCTCAAGATGTCCTCATACTTAATAGCTGAGTAGTATTCCATTGTATAAATGAACCACATTTTCTGTATCCATTCTCCTGTCATTGGACATCTAGGTTATTTCCAGCTTCTAGCTATCACAAATAAGGCTGCTATGAGCATAGTGAAACACATACCCTTTTGGCATAGTGGGGCAACTTTTTGGTTATATTTCTAAGAGTGTTATAGCTGGGTCTTCAGGAAGATCTATTTCCAATTTTCTCAGAAGCAACTGGATTGATTTCCAGAGTGGTTGTACTAGTTTGCAATCCCACCAGCAATGGAGGAATGTTCCTCTTTTTCCACAATCTCTCCAATATATATTGTCACCTGAGGTTTTGATCTTGCCCATTCTCACTGGGGTAAGGTAGAATCTCAGGGTCATTGTGATTTGCATTTCTCTGATCACTAAGGACTTTGAACATTTTTGAGGTGCTTCTCAGCCATTCAAGATTCATCAGTTGTGAAATCTTTGTATAGTTCTATACACTATTTTTTATTGGGTTGTTTGTTTTTATTGGTGATGAGCTTCTTGAGTTCTTTATAAATATTGGAGATTAGCCCTCTATTGGATCTGGGGTTAGTGAAGATTTTTTTCTTCTAGGTTGCCCAAGTGAGGACATCTCAGTTCCACTTGGGAGAGAGAAGAAAGCAATCACAAGTGGGAAAGGATGGAGGGACTTGGAAGGGAAAGGAGATGGGGCAGGAGAGAGGGAGGAGAAGAGTAAGGGGGGGAGGAAGGAGAGGAGGAAGAAGGGAAAAGGGGAAGAAGGGAACCTGATCTGACATTGGGGGAGGGAAAAGGTCTGAAGCCCTGAGGGCCAGCAGAAAAATGGAAATAGACAACCTTGGGAGATAGGAGATTGGAGAGACCCTCCAGAATGCACCAGAGATCTGGGAGGTGAGAGACTCACAGGACTAAAAGAGAGGGACCTTAGATAAAATTCCTGACAGTAGGGAGAGGGAACTTATAGAGCCCACCTCCAGCATTAAGACAGCATTTCAAATGAGGGAGAGGGGGCCCATCCCACAGTCACAACTCTGAGCCATAATCGTTCCTGTCTGAAAGAATTACAGGGATGGAAATGGAGAGAAGCCAGAGGAAAACAAGGTCCAGCTACAGGCCCAAAATGGGATCCAGCACAAGGGGAGGTCCCAAGGTCTGGCACTGTTAGTGAGGCTATGGAACACTCACAAGAAGGGACCTAGCATGACTCTGCTCTGGAAGGCCCAACAAGCAGCTGAAAGAGTCAGATGCAGATATTTGCACCCAATCAATGGATAGAAGCGGCTGACCCGTGTTGCTCAGCTAGGAAAGGCTGAATAAGCTGAAAGCAACCCTGTAGGAGAACGAGAATTCTCAATTAATCTGGACCCCCAGGATCTCTCAAACACTGGACCACCGAACAAGCAGCATACGCCAGCTAATATGAGGCCCCTAGCACACATACAATAGAGGACTGCTGGGTCTGTGTTCATTCAGAGATGAGGCACCTAACTCTCAAGGCACTGGAGGCCCCAGGAAGTTTAGAGGTCAGGTGGGATGGGGAGTAGGGACATCCACTTGGAGACAGGGGGAGGGGAGAAGGTATGGGATGTGGAACAGTCGGAGGATGAACAGCAGTTGGCAGAGTGGGGAATAAAATATGGAGTGTATAAAAATAATTAATAAAAATATTTTTTAAAAAACAAAAATAGTCACATTCTCCAACACTAAAATCCAGCTTTACTCTGCAACCTAATCTCTGGAACTTTGTAAAGAATAGCCAGAGGAGTATGATACAAATGTAAATTAAATGTCAGGAAGGAAGGACAGGGGAAGCAATCTTGAGAGAATTGGTTTATCTCCTAGGTAATGGCCATGACAGATGAGTGAGCATATTAGTTTGTTCTCTCTTGTGCCATGAGGAAAGATGATGAGCAGCAAGGACACAGCTGTGGAATGCATCCTGCAGCTCATCTATGTGATGTGGGTAACCATGGTTTCTCCCCAGCTTTCTCACAGTAGCATTTGCTGACTCCAGGAACTGACTGCTTCTGTTCCTGATCTCTATGATGCTGCCAAAGTATGTTCTCAACTTCCACCTGCTGCAAGGCCTTACTGTGTGTCTATCATTTTCTCTGAGGACAAAGTAAAAGTTCAAGGTCCTGAAAAGCAGGTCTACAGTGGCGATCCAGATTTTCTCAGGGATTTTTTACTGAACATCTTTAATCATGTCAAGGAGGCAGCTGCAGAGTTTCTGGCAGGAATTATAGAATTTGCTAGACCTTATCACAAGACACAGCACTGAGACTCATTATATATATGCATATTTTGATGGAGAAGGAACATCAACCCTCTGGGCATGTTTGAATCAGAGCAGCAGCAGAACTGCTATGATATCCATAGTGTAGAACAAGCAATGCTCAATAGGAAAATTGTTTACATAATACACCAATCCTGTCTACAAAATTCACCCAAAAGCAAGCAATAGTTCACTTACAGTGTATCTTAGAAAGAAAATGTATTAACATAAATCTATGTCAACAAGACGTGACAAGCAATATCCATGGTGAAAGTGTTCAGTAGAGCTGCCTGCCCGTGAGACATCCATGACTTGACTATCTGCATTCACCTGAATCCTAGGCTCTGCTCTGTGACTTCAACTTACCCATGATAGGGATGGTGAAGTATGAACTTTCTTTCTCTTTGTTCTTTTATACACCTGGAATCAGCTTCAGTAGGATCCTATATATTAAAATTATTGAGATTTCTCAAGTCCCAAAATATATTTCCTTATATACTTTCATAGTTTAGCTGGATGTATGATACTAATTCAATTGTTTATTCCTTCCTTTATCCTCTTCTGTCTTATGGGAAAGAATTATCATGTTCTTCAGTGGGACTTAACAAAAGATTGAGAAATTTAATTACTCAAAGAATTAAAACAAAAATAAGGTAATGAAAAGATTTGTATTGCTTTATATTCATGATTTTTTAAAAAAAGTCTACATTAATAAAAAGACATCCGTTCTTGCAATGGAGCTACATCAATCTCACACCTCCTGCAGCCTGTGGAAAATTCCACTGAGCACTCATGAGATAATGATAGCAAAAAGGCAAAGACTATACTATCACCACAGAAACTATTTTGCACTCTCCACACTCCCTAAAATAGTCTTGAGGAGCCCCAGAGATCCCTAGATCGTTCTGTGAGCACTGTAGAAAACAGCTTCTGAAAACAAGAAGCAATGTTATTTTAAGTGGGATGTTGAAGAGGAAAAGGTAATAGTCTTTATGTAACCAGAGTTTTACAGCACAAATCCCAGCTCAACCAGTCCCAACAAGCTAGACTTAGCTACCTATCCCAAATTGCCAATTAAGAGATGATTAATGGAAGCTGTGGAGATGGCCCCATAGGTAAGATGTATTTGCTGCACAAACATAAGGAAATGAGTTCAAATCCCCAGCACCCACATAAACAGCAAGTAATGGCCCTGAGTCTCTTCTCCCAGTACTGTGAAGAGTAGAAATAGGGGATGGTTGAGGATTGCTGGCTGCAAGCCTAGCTACAGCTTCAGTAAAACACTATGTCTAAAGACAATCTGAGGCAAAGTAATAGATCAGGACATACTATCTCCTATGGAGAAGCCATCTCCTATGGCTTCTGTGTATGCACACAGGCACATGCATCCTACTATACACACATATATATACAACACACACACACACACACACACACTGGCATAGCTTTAAAAGGAAGAAAAGTTGTGGCAAAGAGCAAGAGATTAGTAAAACTAAGCAGTAAGTGTCAAGATGTGGTCCCGCCAATTACCATCTCAGCTTTGGCCATGCAAGATAATCCAGTAAGAAGTGGTCAGAAAAGTTACCAGGATGTAGCCACTGCATCACAGGTAACTGTCTTCTATGGGAAATGGGAGGGATCCTATACTACAAGACATGATTGCTCCTGGAATCAAATCAAACACGACTTCAGATTTTAGACAATGAGCTCTTTCTGCTTTTAGCCTTGAAAAAGAGTGACATGAGTTAGGTAGATATTAGTAACTAATCTGATGATACCTACTAATTTAGTGACTATTTTGCCTTTGATGAGTTAACCAAGAGTGAATTCCAAAGTAATGAGGACACACACACAAACTGAAGCCAGAGATGGTAGAGTTTTGTTTTGTTTTGTTTTGTTTTGATTCAGCTTTTAGCTACCTTGTGGACCCAAGAGAGGTGCCAATGCCTTTTAATCAAAAGCATTTTCTGAGTGCCTACTACACTTATATGTGTGAAGTGATGCTTAAGCTTGCTCATGGTAAAAGAAACTCCTAAAGTCATAGTAAGACACTCCTTATTCAACTTGTATTAAAGCTTACTCAAGAGCTTGACTATTGAATTTGCTGGCAGTGCTGTGGGGAAACCCTCCAGCACTTAGGCATTCAGAATGTGAGTTCTCAACAGCATTTTCAGAGCTGGAAAGATAGTAAGAGTATGCACTTCTCTTGCAGAGGACCTGACTTGAGTTCCTAGTACCCATCTGAAGTAGCTCACAGGTACAATAACTCTAACTACAGCTACAGAGGAATCTGATAACGTCACCAGGTGTCTTCAGGCACCTACATTCATGTGCACATAGCCACATGTAGACACACATACACAAATGCATATAATTAAAAATAAAATAAACATCTAAGCAACATTTTCACCTGTGAGAAACCAGGAATTCTTAATAAATAGCTGAGTTCCAATCTGCAGCAAAAGTAAGCAAGATGAGTCTTGACAGATGTGAGAACAAGAATGTTGAAAAGTATTAGCATGTGCCTAAGGGTTCAAGCATGTAATGAGGCTACCATATATGCTACAATTTCAACATCACTAAGAGTAGTAACTCTCATGGATTAAAAGATGTAAAAAGCATGTAAGTATTATGTATTGTAATAGCAATAATAATAATAATTGATCAGCTATGAAAGATTTAAAACATAGTCAATAAATAGAAATTAACAGTTAATTTCTGGCTTTTTATAAGAGTTATACCAACTTGTAACTAAATAGAAAAGGAAGAAAATTTTCTATTTATGAAAGAACTTCAGATAGCAAGTTCAGGAATGAGTGAATTCTACTACTATATAAGTCCCAGGCATTAGTCATTCTAATTGTCAATGACTGTTAATGCGACCAATGGAAAAATCAACATATCTCTTGTGAAATCTGACAGACATAGCCACTTATGAAGTACCTCTGCAGGGAAAATACTGAACCAAACTGAGCATTTAAGTGTGAGTTCCTACTTGTGCAATTGGCAAAAAATATTTGGATCATAGAGTCAGAAAATTTCAAAGCTCATGTGACATCTCTCAAAGAGCTACAACTCCAAAATTCATAGAACCTAGACTTTCTAAATAATTCCTCCATAAACTAAATAATATTTTCTGATTGTTAGGAGGTTGTTCATTAACACATCTGCAACGGGATTTGACCAAATTGATTAGCTTCTCTTTAGCCAGAAAAATCCCTTTGAGCAAGAGGATTACGAGAATCCTGCTTAACCATTCACTTTCTTATGTTTGTCCAGATAAGAGAACATTTGAAAATGTCACAAATTAGTGGTGATATACTGAAAGAACACAAGTATCCATCAGACAAATTAATGAAAATTATGTGTCAGAAACTGTGTATGTAAGAGCTTCCTATGTTTTGAAATTGATAGCAAAATAATCAATGGAAAGCCACTGAATGCTCAACAATGCTATGAAGAAGACAAAGTCTGTATTAACTGTGTTCTCTGGTGTATACAAACACACTGTTGTGGTCCATTTGTATTAGAAGAAGCATATTGTATATTACTTCAAGATTATTTCATAAAAGATGGTGACTTCCATTTTTAGTGAATCATGCTCTCTGTATCTACCTCTCCCCATAACCCTCCTCTCCCCTTCTACCTCCTTCCTTGACTGCTTCTACATTATCTCCATGTAAGAGCCCATCCTGCCTTTACTGAAGACCAGTTTTCCATTCTCAGTACTTATATTAGATGGCTTACAACTGACTGTAAATCTAACTTTGTAGGATCCAGTGCCCTTTCCTAGTTTCCATGGGAATCCGGACATATGTGGCATACATTCACAAAGACATATGCACACATAAATGAAAATAAATATAAATGTATCATTTTTTATAAAAAAACTATAACTGATATAAATTTATCTAGCAGATTTTGCCTCTGGTCCCTCTCAACATTATAGACAAGCTATTTGTCAGGGTAGTAGCCATCTCTACATGTAACATCCTGAACATTCTATTTCAAAGCCTACTCATGCACTTGGCTGATAGGCCATTATTCCTCGAAAATTGATTAAAGACTTCAGTTTCTTTTCTGTGTAGACTTCTCTGTAAGGCTACTCACAGTATTAAAAAGGAAAACACACACACACACACACACACACACACACACAGCAGCAGCAGCAGCATCTGTGCCAAATGGAACTTCTTTTTTGCACTGAAGAGTATTAATTGTTCACTAGCAGATCTATAAGTACAGCACAATGAAGCCAGAGCTCTATCTCAGTCTAATTTAGTAACCCTAAACACTACCAAGAAAAAAGAAAGGCAGTTAATAAAATATAAAGATGGATGATAGGGATAAAAAATATAAAAATGGATCAAAGGGAGTTATGTGATCATTCTACTTATTCATATCTCAGACCCGAAAATATAAAGGAAAATGGGCATGGAGAAAAGACACAATTTTAGATAAAAAAAACAGGGCATGACATGAGAGAAGAAGGAAAAAAGAGAAAAGAAAATTAATTAGAAACTGTATTGTATGGGGAGCTAAAGAACCTGGGCATGGGGAGATAGCCCTGCATGTCTTGACATGGTGTGCTAACTTTTGTTCAGGCTTTATGATCATTTTTACCATAGAAAAAGTAAGAGTGACAAGTACCTTAGCCTGAAGGAAAGATCCAACACTGGCAGGGCTTGCTGTTTTCCTGGCTTGAGACTGTATTGGAGTGACATGAGACTCCAAAATGGTGTTCTAAAATAGACACAACTGAAGAACTTTAAATCTCAATTAAGTTCCCAGGCCTAGGAATGCGTTGGACTTCCAGAAAAAGTAAGTGCTTTGGGGTCTCTCACTTCTGGATCCCTTTCTAAAACATCAACTTCTCTTTGGAAAAAGGTCTAGGGGTGTTGTTAAGGCTACTGATTAAGTGCAATTTGTGTCACATTCTGAAATTATGTTTCATGGGTGCAATATAAAACTGCTGTTAGTAGCCATATTTATGTCTTATTAACCATATAAAAGAATCAAGATGACTTGCTGGAGTAGCCAGTGTACTGCTAGCCTTTTTGTTGCCCATATTAATTACAACACGTCCTTGAAAGAGCAGTATGATAGCTTGGCTGATATTGAATAGAAACTGGGGCTGTTTTTCTCTTTCTCTCAGTCCACTCTCCACTGAAACCTGGATGGTGCTTGGGTAAATGATGTTCAAGAGTCTCCATTTCTAATGCCCTTAATGAGATCATT
The DNA here is from genome assembly GCF_947179515.1 of Apodemus sylvaticus. Lineage (NCBI taxonomy): Eukaryota > Metazoa > Chordata > Mammalia > Rodentia > Muridae > Apodemus > Apodemus sylvaticus. The sequence continues at coordinate 105,026,849 of NC_067479.1, forward strand.
AAAACCAAAGAGGGAGAAACTATACATGTTACAAAAAGGAGGCCAGGAGGAATGACTGACTCGTGCTGAGTGAAAAATCAAATACTCGGCGTTTGCTTGGGAAGCCAGGTGTGAGGAAAACAATCAGCATCCATCTGGACACTTAAATCTTAAAATAATGTGGAGTGAAAATTCATAGAGCTGAAAATGAAGAGGAAAGCAACAGACACTAGACTGGGGAGAGAAAGTAGAGTAGGATGCTGTACTAGCCTATGAATAATGGAAATAGGACTGCATTGGAAGACGGGAGGCTAACAGCAGATAACCACCAGGGCTACATTTGCACATGTGCTGATTGTCCTGATTTTTATTGTTCATAAAACATTCCTATTTCAGCACATCAGAAAATCTATGAATTTGTACATTGGCCATCCTTTCATTGCCTTTTTATGTATCTAAAGGGAAAGGCCCATTCATTCAAGAGGAATGTGCACAATGTTCAGCAAGGATGATATTAGAGGCTTTTCTAAAGAGACAGAAGGAATGCACAGAGCACGGACCCAGAGAATAGGCCACATCTATCTAACTTTTGCTTTTCAAATGGAAAGTCATCTATAACACACACACATACACACACAAACATACACATACACACACACACCCAGAGAGAGAGAGAGAGAGAGAGAGAGAGAGAGAGAGAGAGAGAGAGAGACCATTTGTGGATGATACCATTACACCTTTCTAATTTGTTCCTTCATCTAAAAATTCAGGGCTTCTAAGAGGGTAGAAGAAGAAATGTCATATCTACATTTTGATAATTCATACAAGTATGACCTATTCTGATAATTAAATCCAAAGAATTCCAATAACAATAAGCATAAATATTAAAACTGTGGTGGTTAGTCTTTGTGAACTTGAAACAAATTAGAATCAACTGGGAAGATGAACCCTCAACTAAGCAGTTGCCTTCATCAGGTGGGCTTGTGGAAATAACCTATGGCACATTTTCTTAATTAATGATTGACATGGGAAAGCACATCTAAAGTGTGCATAGTCCCTCCATGGACAGGTGGCTGTGGGTTGAATAGAAAAGCAAGTTGACCAAGCCAGGGGAAGTGAGCAAGTCAGCAGCATTCCTCCATGGTCTCTGCCTGTTTCTGCCTCCAAGTTCCTGCCTTCACTCCTACCTTGACTTCTGTCAATGGTGGACACTAACTTGTATGATGTAGTAAACTCATTCCAAGCACAGATGTATTCAATTAGTGTTTTATGGCAGCAACAAAAAACAAACTATGATAGTGTCGTTGAGAAAACCAACATCAGTAGGGCCTGGCATCACACATCTGTAATCCCATATAACACTTGGGAGGTGTATTATGAAGGATCATGAACTCCATGTCATTCTCAGCTACATAACAAAGCCAGTCTTGGTGAGAACATAACTCAAATACAAAGCAATAGGTGTCCTAGGACAGTGGGATAGACTTGTTTTTGCATTGTTGAAAAGGATAGCTTTTGCCTTTTCTGTAAAAATTCCCATTTCTTTATCATCTCTGAAACGTGAGGATAAAAGTCAGCAGACACATGGAATGGCTAAGGTTGGAAGCATTCAGTCCAGGAAACTGAACACAAGAGGTCAGTGAAGGATTCTCCATAACCATGGACAGATGGTCAACTTTCCTCACTGCCAGACAAGGTAGACGTCACTAAAGGCTCTCTAGTGAGTTTCCTGCCTCTGAGTTTACAGGGAGGAGAAGGTAGCAGATGCCTTAACAGTATGCATTCCCCATTGGTGGCAGGGACAAAACACTCAAGGAGTCAGAATCATACCACCAGAGGTGATTAAGAAATTTATCATCAACAGATGGATGTTCTAGTGATGGCAAAGGACAGGAAAGCAGATTGTCACAGACTTTAGAAAAAATATTCACCCATGCTCTAATGCTCTGATCCTATATGTCTGCAATTATCAAATCAAAGTTGTGCAGTCCTTCAGAGACTGCCACATCCCTATGAGACAGTCAAGAGGAGAGGGAGATGCAAGAGGTGTTTGATCCTTGAACCTAAATTACTTGAAATTTTCACCTGCAACTTAATTGAAAGTAACTGATCTTGCTTACTATCTATTTCTGTGAAAAAAACCATGACCAAAAAATAATAATAATAAGTTGGGGAGGAAAGGGTTTATTTCCCATATGTGTCAAGATCACCGTCCATCACTGAAAGAAACAAGACAAGAACTCAAAGAGGAATTGGGAGGTAGAAACTGAAACAGAGACCATGGAAGAGCTCTACTTATTAAGGTTGATTCCATGGCTTGCTAGTTTGTTTTCTGTACAACTGGAGACCATTTGACTAAAGGTAATCATCCACAGTTGCCTGGTCCTTCTCAGATCAATCACTAATACAGAAAATTTCCATGTAGATTTGCCAATCTGGAAGAGACAATTACTCACTTGAGGATTTCTGTTCCTAGATGACCTTAGCTTTGGTCAACATAACAAAACCTACATAGAAAAATAACCTCATACTTTTTTCTATAGATTAAGAATAGTGATATCCAGCTCAGAATGACCTTGCTATGACTTACAGACCATATGAATGTCAAGAAGAAGGAAGAACAATGTGTGGATGCCTCAGTCTTATTTAGAGGGCAAGCAAAATAATCATGGGAGGTAGAGGGTGGGGATGTTGGGAGGAAGAGAAGGGGGGAGAGAAAAATAAGGGCAGGATCAGGCTTTGAGGAGACAGAGGAGATGCAGAGAGGGTCATGAAATTAAACAGAGGTGTGTAGCAGTAAGGTATTTGGTACTGGGGTTAGCCACCAGAAAGTCTGAGATGCCAGGAAAGAGGCTCTGAGGATGTGAAAGAGATGAGATTATCTAAATTGCCCAACAAAGAGGAGTGAGAACTTGTAGAATCCATATCCAGAGGTTAACCAAGGCCCCCCATTTGGATTATGGGGCCACCCACTCGTCTCCAAATTTTTAGCCCAGAATTGCTCCTGTCTAAAGGAAATACAGGGACAAAGAGTGGAGCAGAGACTGAAGGAAAGGCCATTTGAAGGGTACCCCACCTGGGGATCCATCCCATATGCAGACACCAAACCCAGAAACTATTGCTGATGCCAAGAAGTGCTTGCTGTCAGGCGCCTGATATGGACATCGCATGAGAGACTTAGCCAGAACCTTATTGGTACAGATGCAGATGCTTGCAGCCAACCATTGGACTGAGCACGTAAACTCCAATAGACGAGTCAGGAGAAGGACTAAAGGAGCTGAAAGGGTTTGCAACTGCATAGGAAGAATAACAATATCAACCAACCAGACACCACAGAGCTTCTAGGGACTAAACCACCAACCGAAGGACCCAGGGCTCCAGCTGCATAAGTAGCAGAGGATGGCCTTGTCTGGCATTAGTGGGAGGGGAGATCCTTGGTCCTGAGAAGGCTTGATGCCCCATCGTAGGCAAATGCTAGGGTCGTGGGTGGGAGTAGGTTGGTGGGCAGGAAAGCACCCTCGTGAAGGCAGGGGTGTGTGAAATTGGAGGTCTTCAGGGGGGAAACTAGGATGGGGATAACATTTGAAATGTAAATAAATAAATTAATTAAAAAAAAAAAAAGAATAGTGATATCCTTTGCAGAAAGTCTGACAATATTGAGTCTGATGGTTCAAAAATGTGACCTTGATATATCATCTCAACTTTGCTGTTTGTTATTACTCCCCCTATTTCTTGATGTATTCCCTCATGTATTGATGATTCTAGAAAATTCTACATAGAGTTTTCAATGGTAACTGCTTGGGTTCAGTGGATTTCTAATATAAAAACTTCATTTTTAAAGGGAAACTTAATAATATTTTAAATGACTACTAATGTTATGGAATATTATTGTTAGCTTATAAGATCACCTTAAGAAATCTACAGTAAAAAGAAAATCTGAGAGAGGAATAACTAGAGAAAAATAACTATGGAAAGCCCTGATATGTCCCAAATTTCCAAATTTGCCTAGATATCTCTTAACTCATTACAGAGCAAATAGTATATCGACTCCCTCCAAAGAGCAACTCTCTCAACATGTACTTGTGCTACTCATCTAGGGTGTCTAATAGAGGGGATGGAGGTTATATAGAGTTTGAGCCTCTACAAGGCTGAAATGATAGATGATAGGTAGGTAGATGATAGATAGATAGATAGATAGATAGATAGATAGATAGATAGATAGATAGATAATAGAAAATAAACTGCTCAAAAAGATTCCACAGAACAATCAACAAAAAGAGTAAAGATGGAATACACAAAATAATCATGAAACTCGTACACAACTGGAAGAAAAGATGACTCCTCCTGCTAAAACCTTCTTGGAGCAATTTAACTGAGGGTGGAAACACCTTCCACTACATAATTTCATTTTGTCTTTAGAAATTCTATTTTGGGGCTGGAGAGATGGTTTCATAGCTAAGAGAGATTGTTGCTCTACCAGAGGTCCCAGATTCAATTCCCAGCACTTCACAGCAGTGTGGAATTCCAGTTTCAGTTTAGCTTCTTTGAGAGTAATTGTTCCAATGTGTCACATTTACCTTTGAAGCTGCGAGTTTCTGACCAACTCTCTTCCCCTGTGTCCACCATCCCACACTTCCCCCTTCCCCAGAGACAAAAGGGAATCTCATTCTGTTGGGAATTCTGAGAATAAATTTCGTATTTCAGAGATGCACCTCTTTCTACAGGAAAGTTTAATGATCCGTTTCCCCAGTGAAATTGCTTCTAGCTTTTGATTTCTCTACATTCTCCTTCTCTCAGTCTATGCTACTGGTTGACCTACTTTGGAAGCTGAAGAAAAGTCCCTGTAAGAAAGGAAGGAGTCAGCTCTTAAATGGCATCAGGAGCTCTGAGTTTTAATGAGCCAATGATAAATCCTAAGTTACAGATATGATGACAATATCATATCCACTGCCTAAGGGCTTAGGAAACATGTAGACTGACAGTGTTGTCAAAAACTAGGAATAGGAGCATATATCTCGATGTCAATAACAGCTTTGAAATAGGACAGACCCCAATGTATAGCTCCAGCTGATAAAAAAAAACTTGACCCATATAAATTCTTTATAAATATCCCCAGGAACTGCATAACAAGACACAACATGGCATTTCTGTGATTATCTATCCCTAATATCTGTTTCGTACAATTGTCTGGGTTCAAATCAAGGTGCTGCTGTTTCTTAACATAATTCTTTCCAAGTTTCTTTACCTACAAAATAATGATAATACAATTTACCCATGGGATATATTTAGGAATAAATAAAACCATGCAATCATAGTATATACACTTGCTTGTGTGTGTGTGTGTGTGTGTGTGTGTGTGTGTGTGTGTGTTGGCTTCTAGCTTTTCTCATCAATGCTATTTCTCTGGATTTGCCAAACCCAACCCCTGAAATATGCCTTTCTTCTCAGCTCAATTATACCATGTTTCACAGACCCAATCAGTCAAGTCCCAGGTTCCACTGCCCTCTACCATAGGCATCAGAACCACTTGCTGCTGGCTGTTTTAATCTTTGACATAATCTCTGTTTTTAAGACTCCTCTAATAATGTTTTCTGAACTGGGTGGCTTTAAACAAAATTAATAGACTGTTCCCATTTCTGGAAGCTCTAAGTCTAAAATCAAGGTATCTAAGACTGGACGGAATTCTTTCTCTTTTTTTCTTGCCAGCTTCGTATCATGACCACTGATCTGTGTTCTTGATTTAATTACTACATCACTCTAATTCTCTGCTTCTCTTGTCACACAGCTTTCTATCTCTGTGCATCTGTCTTCACGTTTGTTTTCTTTTGTTTTGTTATATGAATGCTAGTCATGTTGGATTATGGTCCCATACTAATGACTTAAATGACATCTGTGAAGAGCCTGTTTACAGATGAGGTCATATCTATATATCAGAAGCTCATAGGATTTCAGTATCCTAGGGATACAAATTAATGTATAATAAAAGGTTTCTGCTTCATTTATATATCAATACTATTGGCTTTCTCCTTAATATAGGTTGCATGTACCATGCAAACTATAGCTGTAGCAAGAAAGACTATGGTCTTTATTACTATGGAAACATCAATCCATACAAGGAAGCAGATATTATAGACCTAAAACAATTACATTAGTAACCAACTTAAATCATAGTAAGTTGCCAAGGGTGGTGTGAATACATGTAGCAAGGAGAACTTGCCTAATATAAAGAGGAGGATGGCTTCTCTTAGAACCAAAAGGCAGCTAGGTGACAGAGTTGGCTAGGACTAAGAACCAGTCAATGCTCTCTAACACATTTGGTATATGTACTCTGTATGGACAGTATGGACACATTTCCTAAGAATAAGGAAGGAGAAAGATACTTGAAAGAAATCCAAAGCTGAGGATGTAGTTCAGCAGTATACCACCTAAGTTGGATACTTAGTACCACAAAAAGAATAAAAGTAAACCAGCTAAGAAAAACAAAATAGACAGAAGCTGGAAAGAACCCAGATGTCCCTCAACAGAGGAATAGATACAGAAAATGTGATATATTTACACAATGGATTACTATTCAGCCATTAAAAACAATGAATTCATGAAATTCTTAGACAAATGGGTGGAACTGGAAAATATCATCCTGAGTGAGGTAACCCAATCACAAAAGAACACTCATGGTATGCACTCACTGATAAGTGGATATTAGCCCTGGAGCTTGGAAAACCCAAGACACATTTCTCAATATCAAATGATGCCCAAGAAGAAGGAAGAACAAAGTATGGATTCTCGGGTGCTTTGTGGAAAGGGGAACAAAATACCCACAGAAGGAGGTACAGATACAAAGTGTGGAGCAGAGTCTGAGGGAAAGACCATCCAGAGGCCACCCCACCCAGGAATCGATCCCATATACAGTTACAAAACCCAGACACTATTATTGATGCCCACAAGTGTTTGCTGACTGGAGTCAGATATAGCTATCACCTGGGAGGCTCTGCTAATGCATGACAAATACAGAGGGGGACACTCTCAGTCATCCATTGAACTGAGCACAGGGTCCCCAATGGAGGCGTTAGAAAAAGGATCCAAGGAGCTGAAGGGGTTTACAGCACCAGAGGAGGAACAACAATATGAGTCAACCAGTACTCCCAGAGCTCCCAGGGACAAAAACATCAACCAACAAGTACACATGGAGTTACCCATGGCTCCAGAGACATAGGCAGCAGAGGATAGTCTTGACAGACACCAAAAGGAGGAGAGGCCCTTGGTCCTGGAAAGACTTGATACCATGGTGTAGAAGAATACCAGGACAGGGAAGCAGGGTAGGGTTGATTGGGGAAGGGGAGATGGCTTATGGGATTTTTGGGGAAGGGGGGGAACCAGGAAAGGGGACAACATTTGAAATGTAAATAAAGAATGTATCTAATAAAAAAAGAAAAACAAAATAAATCAATGTGAATGAAACAGAAAATACAGGGAATTGAAAATAGGAAAGTGCCAAAATAGCTCTAAGGAATTTGATCTGAAGAGCAATGAAACTCATGGTTGAGGGGTTATTTGTAACTATTTCCATGAACAACACCATTAGTAACACCTAAGCATAAATAAATCTTCTGGGATTTTTAGTAAAGCACTCGCAAAGTCTACTTGGTTTGCTGTCCTGCCTTTTTATAATCAGTGTTGTGGCTGGTATCTTCCTAGTTGCTGTGTCCTACATTTATTTTCTCTGTGTGTATTTTCATCCACGCTAGCCAACTTTCAATCACTAGGGCATTGCCTGAACTTCAAGAGAGAACAGCCAAGGAATATTTGATTTAAGTGTCTTTTCCCTTCCATGTCACTGGTTTCAGTGAAAACAATTCAAAAATAAAACACGCTAAATGAAACCAAAAGAATCAAGCACATTATTATATTACAAAAATTATATGTTATATGTAATGATGTATTAAATTAGATAGGGACTTATAAATAGTTAGCCACAATCCCTTATCTAGGTCCTATATGGTTTTATTCAGTAAATGATATCTGTTCTGAAAATGTACAGCCCTGTTCTTTCTGTCATTATCCCACAAATAATTACTATTTGCATATAATTTAAATTTTGCTAGGTATTGAAGTGATATAGAAATGGTATGAAGTAAAAGAGGGGGAGTAATGAGTTATTTTCAAATAGTACCCCATAATTTTATATAAAGGACTTGAGCATTTGGAGACAGAGTATGACTGTACACTGACCACACACACACACACACACACACACACACACACACACACACACACACACATGGAGGAGCAGGAGCATTAGAGTTAGCCCTTTAGCAGTGTGGATGGAAAATGCAAAGCATTATCAAGGTTGTTTTAAGGCCCATGGTTAAACAGGACAAGCTCTCTTCACCTGAATGGAAATATCCTAAGACCTTCTCCTCTGTACATTAAAGAGAATTGACATCCTCAAGGTTTTTACGGATTGGTGATACTAGATGCAACATTCATGCTGTGATGCTTGTTTTCCTTCAGTGTTCATCTTTGTTGAGTTGGAGACAGAACAAAGTAAAATCTATTTCATTTACAATTGCCAGACTAATGAAAGAGAAACTGTAAAGATTTGTATAAACATTCACTCTATTCTGAGATTTGTTAAACGTTTGAGTGCAGTGGGATCCTATTAAATTCTCAGCTCTACAAAGGAAGAAAATATTACTTTATTCTACTCTGCAGCCTAATGCACAGTACTTTTTGTTTAATCAGGAATCATAAGTACTAGGGATTTAGTTTGAGTTTGAGATCACCCAATGCCTTCAGGATTAATGCCTCCTGGCATTAAGCAAGAATATTAAATTAAGGAAAATGCCAGTCTTATAGCTTTACTAAATGTAATTTATAGCTTAGCCATCATATTAAATCCTTTAATTGAAATTTGTAAAACAAACGGCATTATTAGTAATTCCTTTATCAGCTTCGAATTCTCTGCCTACTTAACATCAGCCTCCAACCCAAGGGAAATATAATTCCCAAGCACAAGCCTTGGACTTGAGAAAACATCATTGAACCTCCACATTACCTAACCTCCATGTTCACTGTTCCTAAAAGGTACCACACTTTAATTCATCATACAAATGCCTTCATTTCTGTTCTGTGGTACAAATGCCCATTAATAGGGGCTTTCTAGATTAATGTTATCTAGACTTACAGCGTATGCTGTAATTACAGAGCAGAGAGAACAATAGTTCAAATGGAATCAGGAGAAAAGCAACCAGAAGTTCTAGAAAGTCAAAATTCAAGCACAAAGCAATAGTAAATCTATGAAATAAGAGAGATATGCAAGGATAATGAGAAATTTCATAGTAAATCTATGAAATAAGAGAGTGACAAGGATAATGAGAAAAGCTAGACCGGGCAGAAGATCATTGTTGTTTTCTCCTTCAAAAATGATTTTCTCCTTTCTATAATTGGTGCTTTCCAAATACGCATACACTGGGCTTTCTTATACATTTTTGGCCATGTTCCTATAGTCTTACCAATCTCTTCATGTTGTAAAGCACAAGGGAAGTAAATCCTACCTAGAATCTAAACATCAATAGGCCACAAAGAATTCTGCTACACACAGTCCACCTAGTGTGATAGTAAGGGAAGAACCCATCTGGTAGACAAGGAAGGAAGCTCTCATGAGCCCACCACTTCTCACAAGCTTGCATGGGATAGCAGAAACAGTTGCAGAAGTTGTGTGAGGGAAGTAAAAAGACTCAGATTTGATCCTGACCCCCTAAATAGAGGTCAAGACTTGTGCGAAACACCAGTGACATCCACAAGGAAAGCTGGACCAACCTGTGTCCATATTTTATTATAAGAGCTCAGTGGGAAAAGAAGAACCTATGTCACTCTGTATCCATTCACAAAAAAAGCTCCAACTGAGGGTGGGAGACATTTAAGCGGTCCATTGAAGGTGGTTTAAGGCTTTCTAACCCTGCCATAGGGCCTATAATAGCCATGTGACATAAGACTGTGTATGTCTTCTTACTCAAATGACTGACACCTATCAAATCAGATATGGCACTTCTTCCCCTCCCTGCATTGTCATAGAATTTCCTTCCCAGGGTCATACGCATTTCCTAGAAGTGCTGTTTTAGCTACTATTTTTGTGAAATCAAGCTACCAGTGGCTTTTGGAGCTTCAGCACCCAGTCTAGGGGCAGATTCTGCATCTCCAAGCCATGGTTCTTTTTTTTTTTTTTTTTTTTTTATCAGCTAGTGTCCTTTGCTATCCCATTCTTGTCAACATCATTATTGTTGCAAATGATTGTTAGTTTTAATCATCAACCCACTGTCAAATCACTTGAGAAGAGGATTGCAATAAAAGATTGTATAGGTCACCTTAGTCAGTGACTGAGGCTGTGAAAATTTGCCTTTTTTGCTTTAATTGAGTCGGGAAGATCTAGCCACCTTGTGTGGTCCCATTCCATGGTGTTTCAGTACTGGACGGTATAAATGTAGAGACAAGGCTAAACACAAGTAATCAGCCATGAGTTTATTGCTGTTTGCTCTAGTAATGGACTGTAATCTGGAACTTTGCCTCCCTATGTTGTTTTATTGTCAGCCTATCTTATTACAGCAACAGATATGGAACTAGGTCACCCAGTCTTTCTACTCTGCCTTTGTTCCTCCTGGAAGTAGTCCTACTCATATCATCTGGGATTAAATCAATAGGACAATACATACACTTCAAGTAATAATTGTGGACCCATAGCTGGATAAGTATGAAATATCAAATTGAAATCCCCACAGTGAGTACTGAAAACCAAAAGGTGCTTTCCAATATTCTTCTGAGACTGCTCTTAAGGACCAGTCATTCCTTTCTTGTCACGTACGTAAAACAGTGTATCTCTTGTAATCCATTGACACTGGTGAGAAGGCTCTAGAGCTGCTAAGGCAAGACCCTTCCAGAACAGCTATTCCTGCTCATGGCTCCTTCCCACTTAACACTGTAGCTGAGCCCAGTTCTACCCAACCTTTATCCTGGGCATTCAAAAAAAAAAAAAGCTGTGTTATGTTGAATGCTGAGAGAAAGGCCCAGAATCTACAAAATCCCCTTGTTGCTTTCACCATCTGTAATGGTTTGTATATACTTGACCCAAGGAATGGCACTGTTGAGAGGTGTGGCCTTGTTGGAGTAGGTATGGCCTTGCGGGTGTGGGCTTTAATACCTTTGTCTTTGCTGTTTGGGAGTGAGTATTCTGCTAGCAGCCTTCAGATGTAGACCTTTCAGCTACTCCTGCACCATGCCTGCCTAGATGCTGGCATGTTCCTTTGTCCATGATAATAGACTGAACCTCTAAATCTGTAAGCCAGCCCCAAATATATAGTGTGCTTTATACGACTAGCCTTGGTTATAGTGTCTATTCACAGCTGTAAAACCCGAATGAAGACCCCATCCATTCATCTACTGGGGTATCCATAAACAACATGCCTTCCCAATTCTCCTTATCGGCCTCTACTGTCTTTCTCAAGCTTCCTTTCAGATCCTACTACCCTTGTTCTGATAGATAATCTCTGTACATAACTGTTGTAGCCTAAGCATTACATTCACACTGTATCTCATAGCTTGACTTTATCTCATGATTTCTCTCCTTCTTGGCATATCTGAGCTTCCTGCTACTTAACTGTCAGGAGATTCTTCCACTTTCTTCTAGAAAGAACACAGAGCTAGTGCTCTGAATCTTTTTAATCATCTAATTCTGCCTCATTGCTAGAAGTTCAGGGCCCCTCTCTAGGAAAATATTTACTCTCTTATACATATTTAGTCAATATCAGATGAACAGAGAACCCAGACATAAGTCTTTGCATTGTTACTCTATTTTGCTTTCTCATGTGCAAGAGTGGAGACTATGTTTCTCCACAGTAAAGTGTCATGATTTACCTATCCTTAGCTCCTCAAAATGTAGAGGACATCTTTAATATTCTTACTGAATCACCATGAACTGGTTTATTGAAAAATATTTTGGTAATCCCAACATGTAGTCCTTCAAATATGATGGCCTCCTTTCCAAGCTAACATCACATTGAGTAAAACAGAAAAACATTTTGTTGCATTTTCCAAATGAGTTTCCCAAATGCTGAATGTACTGCCTAAGAAATAAGGAGCTTGGAACCCTCAGACTAGTCAATCCTGAACTACTGCATAACCCAGAAAGTTCTGCACAATTTTGGGGACTCATTACTGGCAACCTCTCCCGGGATAATATCAATAACCATTTCAAAATATTTGGTTTGGCTCCTGAACAGTGTGTGGGAAAATCTGTTCACATCATGATGGAGAAAGCCGAATCACAGTGTCTACTCTAAAGGATGACCCCCAAAGGCCTACTACCTTCCTCTTGGAGCCACATGTTCTAAAGATGCTGATAGTTCTCTTTAGCATCACCACCATCTAGAAAGCAGGTTAACACGTGAGCATTTAGGGGATAGCCCAGACAAAAGTACAATACCAGCAGCCCAGGATTCTCAATATCACATTTATCTGGCAAAAAAGAGAAAAGAACAAGAAAAAAAAAACAGATAACAACTGGACACTTAATGTCCTAGATCAGGAAAGAAAAGAAAACACATTAGACCAAGTTAAGAACCATTTCAAATAAGGGTTAATTATGGATTTTGTTGATTTTCTGTTTTCCCCCTCCAATTATGACATCTTTTTACACAGAGAAAACAGAAGTTATTAGTCTGCAGAATCTGCTATAGTCTAGAGAAGAATTTCTTACTTTCTCTCAGTGTTGTGCAGGTTTTTCAAGTAGGCACACTAAACATGTCCATCAGTGTATCTAAAGTTACATCACAAGTGGCAGATTCAGGTTGAAGTCCAGTCTAACACCCTTTCTGCATACCATACTCTCCCCTAAAGATGTCACCCAATCTCAGTTCATCATTCAATACACGGATCAGTGATGGTCCAGTTGTCAAGCTGAGGAGGCAGCGCACTGCAGAGCACACACTACTGCACCTGATGCAGGAAGCCTGGGTGTCTCTTGTCCTATCCGCTAACCAGATATGTGACCTTCATCTAGCCGTGCAACCTGTCTGCCATTCCCTCACTTCCCTGCATTTTTATTTCAGTAGCTGAATCATTTCAAATGTGTTTGGGAATCTAGTGCCCTCTGATTCCTTTACAGAAGTAGATGGAGCTCTTTGAATAAGTTAATATATTGAAAATCAAGACACAATTCTTTCTGTCTTTTGCCATGATATCCCTCCCTCAAAGAATTCAATTTCCAGGCACTAGCGTTCCTTTCACCACAGATATCATGTCTCTAACAATGCTACTTTATCTGCCTTTAGAGTTTAAAAAGCGTCCATCATGAGTGCATTAGGAAATCACTCTCAGGCAAAGGTCAGAAAGTGGCTGCTGCATGTAATGAATTTCTGAAGAGTACTTGGGCCCAGTCCTTCTAATCCAGGCACTGATTCTCAACAGTAAAGGAAAAGGAATAATTGGAGACATATCCTTACAACATATGCTGCATATGCACCCTCCAACATTGCAGCTGTCCTGTCAAAATTGAAAAGGGTCTTTTGTGCTTTAAGGAAACTGATTTAGTCTCTTATTTCAGATTTTATCTAAAAAAAAAGGAAACTGTATTAGTAGTCATTGAGTACCAATTGGAACAACCCCTATACCTTTCGTCGCTGAAGTATATTCGTGTGTTGGCAAGGAAAAGAGGAAGTTGTGAGAGGCTGGTTTTCTTTTATTTGGCATTTAGAGCCCACTGTCAATTAAGCAATTTTCAGTTTTCTCCATTCTGGGTTTCTGTGGTATTAACATCTTCCACTTCCAAGTTCATTATCACCCTTGACAAACATGTCCAGTAGAAAAGGCTTCACTATAGGTTTATCAATTTTCTCTAATGCCGTCTTTTGAGGAGCCTGATATTCCAAATGCTACAGTAGGAAGAATGTAGCAAGGATGTAATCAAATCAGTGTTAAATACTTAATGTCCATACACTATACATTTCCTAAAGCCATTTGTGAATAGAAACTCACCAAAAACTACCTGGAAAGATGGTTGACGTATTAACAACTGGTTTCCTGAGGAATGGGGTAAACCTATTGAGATGAATACATGGTAAGTGGGGGCAGCATTAGAAATGGATTGTAACCTGTCCTGACATATTTTCACATTATACAGATAAAAAGAAAACAAAAGCATATCAGTAAAACTCTAAGACAAAACTAATTCAATGAGGCATAAAGCATGTATGGCTTATATTTTTCTCACAGTGGTTAGAAATACCCTCTGCTTCCCTCAGCACTGATGCTCATGGAGAAGTTGGCTCAATTGTCTTCCTTGGGAGTATAAACTCATCAATTTCCCACTCTTTGATTAATGATGATGTACTTCACATTTTGGGAAAATAAAATATGACAAGATAAACTCAAAATCTGATTCAGGCAGAGGGGAGAAAAGGCCTTGAGGTTATGTCCAGGGATAGATAACCTCTTGCCCAAGATTCAAGTTTATCCTTGGATAAGGGAGAGCCTCACTCCTTGTCTATACATCTTACCACCCACTTTCCTCTAAATATCTACCATATGCACCAACGCTCAGCCCCCCAGCACCATGCATGCCCCGTCATTATCCAATCCCATATGATACCTTTATCGTTAGATCATTCTCATCTTTCCAACTCAGGGTGTGGTATTAAAAAATCAACTATAAGACAAAAATATTGTGATACATCTCTGCAAATGGGGAAACATTGAATATTTCCTCTGTTGGTTCAAGAGGATTACCATATGATCTATTATCATCCATGCTATTCAACAGCATCCTGTGGTCACAACCAGAACATTGAGACAGGAAAAGGTTTAAAAGCAAAGAAACCTGGCATTAACATAGATGATACAATCTTGAGTATGGAAAATTATCACGGTAATCTATTGACAAAATGCTAGAACTAGAGTTCAACCAATATAAAATTAAGCAGAAATGTATTACGTTTTATGTAGCAATTAAAATAGATATATATTTTACAAAGTAAACTTTGTATTAGCACTTGACAGTATGAAGAACCTAGGGAAATTTTTCAAAACTTTGACAAATCCAAAGAGAAAGTGGCAAGCAAAAAACATATAGAATACAAAGCAATGTGCGGGCCATAGCAGGTATTGATTAGTTAACATAAGTTTTAGAAGAGATGATTGTGCTATTATTTATCATTAATAATAATATGATACTACAGTGACTAATCTGGTTATCTACTTAATACTTCTGTGAAGAGGACTCCTCATTCAAAGTTGCATATATTACACTGGCCTGTAGGAATATCTTTGGAGCATTTTTTTGATTGCTGTTTGATATAGGAGGGCTCAGCCCACTGTGGGTGATATCATCTCTAGGCAGGAGATCCTATAGTATGTAACAAAGGTAGCCAAATGTGAACCTGAGATCAAGCCAGTAAGTAGCACTCTTCCGTTGGTTTTTGCCTCTAGCTCTTGTTGTGTCTCTCTTAGCTTCCCCCTTGATGATGGGCTGCAGTGCAAGCTAAACAAACAAACAAAACCCTTTTCCATCCCCATATAATTTCAGACTTGATGTTTATCACAAAAACAGAGAAGGAAACTGGAACAGAAATTCTTTAAACAACAGAAATATCAGTAACCTACTATCTCTTAAATTTAGTACCTTTCTTTACATGCACACACAAAAAAAATCTCAAATACAAAACAAGTATAATGCATTTCAAATAGATTGTGGATAATCAATAAAAATAGTGAAATACAAAAGAGAAGAATAAACAAATAATTAACCCAGATAAAAAGTACTAGTATGGTAGTGTGGGTGTGTCAGTGTATGGTACCCACATGAATCACCTGTGAAATATTCAAACTCTACTGAAGCACAAAAAAAATCTAAACACAAGTTCTTTTTCATCAACTGAAAAGCTTCTCTGTTAATTCACTGACATGAGACAAGTTTTACAAAGTGCCACAGGCTGTTGTTAAGCAATCATGACAGATGTGCAAGCTGAAGCCCCTTGCCTTTTTCCAGGGATTCTTTAGAGTTTCTGACTAAAGCTGCCTCCATACTTCTCCGAGTCACTGGATACATCTGGATTTCACCACTGTTAAATGTTTTCAACTTAAATTAGGGTCTTTGTGGAGTATTTTAAATGTACACGCAACTTTTAACAATATAACAAGTGTAATAGAATGTCTTTCCTATTGTAGAACTGTTTCACCTTGCAACAGGAATGAAACTGATATTTTAAAAATGTCAACATACTTTGTCAAAGATTCAGAAGAAAATTCAAAACACGAAAAATGTGAAAAAAGTTCTGTTCGCAAAATCCAAATGGGCCATTTTCAG
Organism: Apodemus sylvaticus; assembly: GCF_947179515.1. Classification (NCBI taxonomy): domain Eukaryota; kingdom Metazoa; phylum Chordata; class Mammalia; order Rodentia; family Muridae; genus Apodemus; species Apodemus sylvaticus. The sequence continues at coordinate 105,043,179 of NC_067479.1, forward strand.
TTTAGAAAAACAACTTCTTTTTGAGCATTTCAATAAAACCGGTGCTAATTTTATCATCCTAAATCAGACCCATGTAACATGTAGCTTTTGTCATTTTTAAATTTGTTACTTAATGGGAGAGGAAATCTTAATGAAAAATTAATAGAATATTCAAACAAATTATGCACATTTGATGAGCAACAGCGTAAGTAAAAATTATTCCAGCATCAAGAAAAACAAACAATAACAGAACAACAACAACATCAACACCAAAGCTGTTAAACTATGCCAAGAACAGCACATGATTAATAGAAAAACAAAGATTTAAGATCAAAGTTAAACTAGAGTCTTGGTCAGCTTGAAAATGTAACTAATGAACTAGTGAATTATCTGCACATACTAATAAAATTTAAATAACCTGCCAATTTGACACAAAATACCAACTGAGGTAATATAAAAGCAATTACACCCCAGTGCCACCTGAGCCTCAGCAATAAACTGGTTAATGGAGGTCATTAATTTAAGGAGTATTTAAGATGACTTGCTGCCAAGAAAAGCTTTAAACATTGAGCAATTTTATAGTTTATAGGCGACAGAAATTTAGAAAACAATTTACCGAACTTGATAACAATACTCAAAACGTGCATGGCATTACTATATAAATGTTCAAAGACTGCTTTTTTCTAAGACAACAATAATAAAAGATTTCTATGACCCACTCTGCATACCAAATCATCCTTAAGCTCTCCATACAGAAAAGGCTACACTGCAGAAATCACTGTCCTATAAAGATGCTATCAAGACATATTAAAAAGCAGGACAAGGAAGCAAGGGTTCTGTTGCTTTAAACTGGAACACTTTTTTTCAACAATGACGTTTCTGATATTTTTCAGCTTTTTAAATTTATAAATTGGGCCTGTGTTATGTAACAGGTTTCCTCTGAGGTTGAAACATTTCATCCTGTCTGGAACCTCTTTAAGCAGGGAGATAAACTACTCAAAATAGATCCAGGAAGTCCCCAAAATTGATCAGATCCACTAGGCCCCTCCTTAATAAGCAATAAAAGATTAAAGAGTCTCAGACAAGCCAAGGTGCAATTGAGACTGAGACAAGACCAGCTTCCTGAAAGAAGTTCAGATCAACGGAGGCACTTAGAAAGGACATCTTCCAACCTGTTGAGCTTCCTGCCAGATGTGCAGTGTGCTCCAGGTTCCCAGCTTTTGTGAACTTTTTGTGAAGCAGTGCTGAAGTAGGTTCTGGTGATGAAGCTTTCTTTAAGTCAGTTCTGCTCCTGTAAGTAGCCCCTTTCTCACTTAAAGAAAGGTATTCCTGTATTAGGATCCCTGTAAGTAATCCCAGTAAAGCCTACTGGGTCACCAAGTTGAACTTGATGGTTTCTGTACATTGTCTGTCATGGACAACCTATCAAAAGTGAGTAGAGGTGTGTGTAGCAACTCATCACGAAATCTTTTGTCACACAACAGCTGAGATGGCTTGGTAGACAAAGGTGTCTGATGCTAAGTCTGATGTTCTAAATTCAACCCCTGGCATCACAGAGTAGAAGACAATCTATTCTCACAAATGGTTTTCTAACCTGCATATGTGCACCATGACACATATGTATTCTACACGATACATACAAATGAATACATGTAATAATTTTAGATTTATTTTACTTTTATTTATGTGTTGTGCCTTTGAGTAACTACGTGCACATTGGCCCAGAGGAGTTGGAGCTGTGGTCACAGACAGCTGAAAGTTGCCCTACGTGCATTCTGAGAATAAAACTCAGTATGAACTCTTCAATGCTGGAAAAATATCTCTACAGGTCATATTTGTCTATGTCGTTGTTTTAACTTAAAATTTTTGTTTGTATAAGTATACTCCTCAAAATAAATATTCTCTGTTGTAAATATAGTTTCTCATTTTATAGTGTGTTACCAATAAACTTATCACTCCAAATACACACATCACATTTGTAGCACACATCCCTCCTGTAACTAGGTGAAATGGGGATGGGATCGGTGGGTGGTGTTTAACCCTTTCTTGTTGGAAGCTCTCTATGGTCCCTTTGAGCAACCAGATTTAGTTATGACTCACTCTTACCTGAGGCTTAAGACTTGGGTTTTTCTGGAGAACATCCTTTCTTGAATTCATTCTCCATCACCAAGCAAATGCCTCAAAGTTCAAATTCAGCAACACGACAAGATTGCAGCCAGTAGTTAACACCCCAAGGGTACCATCCTCACATTGTCCTGGCAACTTTTTAGCATTGTGGCACTAATGTAATTTCAGGATTGAAACTGTTTATACCCAGTATTTCTGGCTGTCTGGGAAGCAATAGTCAATCTGAACTGTAAGGCAGCCACAGCCCTGCGCATAAATCTTTGCTTGACTCTTTTAGAGTTACAGGATGTTTCTACTGTAGCAAGCACATACTGATACTTTTGAAAGACAAAAATGATGCAAAGCAAAACAACCTTGTAATCATGTAAGATTACATGAAAATACTTTTTAAATACAAAATTCGTTTAATCACAGTAGGCAAAGGAGATGGCTGACCTTTCGAATCCTCCCACTGGGATTCTTCCCAGTTTTAGAGTCCTGGGCAAGTTACCATTTTGAACTGTGTTTTCATTTTTGCTTTCATTCTCAGCACTTTATTGTAAGCACTTACTCACACCATTAAAAATGCTTAATGAACATTTCAGTTGGTTGTGCAATAAAAGTATATGTGTGCTCTAAATTACATAGTGATAATTTGTGCAATTCCCTTTATTAACAAATAAGTATCTGAGAGTAATAAAGCATGCATATGCTCACCTGCGTGCTTCAATGCATGAAGTTTATCTCTACAGCACATCCATCAACAACCCAAAGCCAGGTTAGTGCACTGGACTGCAGATTACCCCTCTCCCACTCAAATGCTTTTCTTCCCTTAGGGTAGCCACATAGCAATTGGAGAAATCCCCCTTCTAAGTGATATCAACTCTGATTTACTTGGGGTACAATGTACCCAGTTCTATTTCTAATTGTTCCTTCACCCAGGTATGACTGATTGTGAAAGAAGTAAATAGGAGAGGCTCAGATTCATAGAATTCCATAAACATGGAATTGTGGGTGACCTGAATCTGTGTTCCAATGCTATGGTCACTCCTACATAGCTCAAAAATAAACGATCTCTTTTCCAGGTTAAGGTGAGACTTGTTTTTTGTTTTTGTTTTTGTCTTATGGCAACAACTTGTATCCTCTGACCAAATCATTTTCATGGTCTCAGCCAAAATATCAATAAAGATGATATTGATGATATTATTAATACTTCTTCCCCATTTCAAACAAAGATGGGGGTAGAAGTAGCAATTACACATGAATTATAAAATCTACCCACATCTTGACCCTCTTTATGCTAAAACCTGGCCGTGATGGTTGGAGCACCAGCAGGCTTACATATCCTATGGCCTTAGAAGCACTGAGATAAAAAGGTTCTTAGAAGGCAACTGTGTATATGCATGGAATCACCATAGCAACACTAACCAGCCTGAATTTGACATAATTTTATAAGAAGGAAAAAGATATAAATAGCCTCTGCCTTGTACTATACTTTTGTGCTATTATTTACAGTATAAACAAAGAAGAATGAGCTTAGGTAAAAACAGGAGGTTTCTAAACAATACCTTCAAGGAGCATTTATGTATAAATAATCAAAGACATAGGATAGACACTGGAAGGGGTAAGCTGAATTTTCATTTACATTAAGTTGGGAAACACTATAGCGTGATACATAAAGATAAGCAAAACGTAGTAAGGACAAATGTTGATTAGTACATACCAGAGAGCATGACTGAAATACTATGTTGAGTAAACCATGTTTTCAGACCATGGTTATTCATATTTGGCTTTGTAATTAACTATATCTTATTTCCTGTGAGATTAGAGTTGTATTTTTACCAGCATCTGTTACAGGTGCTTAAATTATTGAGAGGAACAATTTCCATTCCCTGAATTTTTCCTAAGACTTTTAAAGTGAGAAAAGAAGTTACCTAACGCCTACATACTGACAGTATCAGTAATAATTGAATCTCTGGAAAACCTTAAATCCATCTTTTCTGTCATGATTTTCATATTTGATTGAGAAAGTAGAGCAGGGGCTTCACTGCTTGTATAGTAATATAGAATATAAGAAGAAAAATTAATATAAGAAGAAATGACTCAGGCTGGAGAGACGGCTCAGTGGTTAAGAGCACTGACTGCTCTTCTGAAGGTCCTGAGTTCAAATCCCAGCAACCACATGGTGGCTCACAACCATCTGTAATGAGATCTGATGCCCTCTTCTGGAACGTCTGAAGACAGCTATAGTGTACTTAATATAATAAAAAAAAAATCTTTAAAAAAAAGAAGGAGAAATGACTCAGATGATGAACGCCATCTTTCAAATCAGACAGGAAGGCATGTAATGCTAATAAAGCAAAGAGAGTGTAGGGTTTGAATGAGAATGGAACTCATACACTTATACATCTGAGTACTTGTCCCCAGTTGGTGGAAATGTTTCACAAAGGTTAGGTGGTGATGCCTTATTGGAGGAGCTGTGTCTCTGTTGGACATAACCTGTGACCATCAGTCACATAGGGCAATGCTTGCCCGAAGCACCTGGTACTTCATCCCCATAGTTCCCTGGCTACAGCAAGGCAGCCTGGCCCACTATAAAAGGGTCTGCTTGACCCCTCCTCCCTCTCTTGCCCTCTTCTCTTATCTTCCCCTCTCCTCTCCTCACCTCGCCTCTCCTCTCTTCTTTTCTCTTCTTCTCTCTCTCACTCTCCCTCACACTCTCTTCTCTTACCTTCCTCTTTCCCCATTCCCTACCCCCTTTTTCCACATGGCCATGACTGGCTTCTACCTCCCTACCCTTTCTCTTTCCCTCTACTTTCTACAATAAAGCTGTATAATCATGGACTGTCTCCCTTCATCTAAACCCGCCATGCTGAAGCAATGGAACAGGCCTCTCAGCATTTACAGGTGTCAGATTAGACCAAGGATTCACACGTCCTGGCCGGGCTCCTCCACAGGTACCCATGCCCACACATTACTGGGGGTAGACTTGAAGTTATAAAAGCTTATTCCATTCCAGTTGGTTCTCTCTGCTTCCTATGTGCAGATATGGATATAAGTTCTCAACTACTACTCTAGCACCTTGTCTGTCTGCTTGCTGCCATGCTCCCACCATGATAGCCATAGTCTCTAACACTCTGTGACCAAAATTAAACATTTTCTTTGATAAGTTGTATTGGCTGAGGATGTTTTATCACTAGAATAGAAAAGTAACCCAAGCTTTTGGGCTAATATCGTTTTATCAGTGAGTGCATACCATGTGTGTTCTTTTGTGATTGGGTTACCTCACTCAGGATGATATTTTCTAGTTCCATCCATTTGCCTAAGTATTTCATGAATTCATTGTTTTTTAATAGCTGAGTAGTACTCCATTGTGGAAATATACTACATTTTCTGTATCCATTCTTCTGTTGAAAGACATCTGGGTTCTATCCAGCTTCTGGCTATTATAAATAAGGCTTCTATAAACGTAGTGGAGCATGTGTCCTTGTTATATTTTGGAGCATATTTGGGGTATATGCCCAGGAGTGGTATACCTGGGTCCTCAAGTAATATTATGCCCAATTCTGAGAAACCACAAGACTGATTTCCAGAGTGGTTGTACCAACTTGCAATCCCACAAACAATGGAGGAGTGTTCCCCTTTCTCCATATGCTCCCAAGCATCTACTGTGAGCGTAGTTTTTTGACCATAGCCTTTCTGACTAATGTGAGGTGGAATCTCAGGGTTATTTTAATTTTCATTTTCCTGATGACTAAAGATGTTGAACAATTCACAGATCACATGAAGCTCAAGAAGAAGGAAGACCAAAGCGTAGGTACTTTGGTTCTTCGAAGTGATAACAAAATCCTCACACGAACAAATACAGAGACAAAGTGTGGAACAAATACTAAAGGAAAGGCCATCCAGAGATTGCCCTACCTGGGGGTCCATCCCATATTTAGTCACCAAATGCAGACACTATTGTGGATGCTAAGAAATGCATGCTGACAGGAGCCTAATAGAGTTGTCTCCTGAGAGGCTCTGCCGGAGCCTGATACATACAGATGCACACAGCCAAACACTGAACTATCACAGGGTCCCCAATGAAGGAGTTATGGAAAGGACTGAAGGAGCTGAAGGGGTTTGCAACCCCATAGGTAGAACAACAATATCAATAAACCAGAGTTCCCAGGGTCTAAACCACCAACCAAGGAGAACACATGGAGGGATCCATAGCTCCAGTCATATATGTAGCAGAGGATGGCCTTGTTGGGCATCACTGGGAGAAGAGGCCCTTGGTCACGTGAAGGCCTCGATGCCCCAGTGTAGGGGAATGCAAAGGCAGGGAGGTGGGAATGGGTGGGGACACACACTCACAGAAGCAGGGGGGATAGGATTGGGATTTCTAGGGGGGAAATTGAGAAAGAGGATAGCATTTGAAATGTAAATAAATAAAATATACAAGAAAAAATGAGGACAAAGAGGAAAGAAAAGTAACTGAAAGACAGCAAACTCTTCTTTTTTTAACATAGTTCAAAACCATTATGTTTGATAGAATTTCTATAGCATTAAACATATAAAGCCACCTACAGTACTAATTAATGTGCAGAGAGTGTTCTTCCTCTGTAGTGGGCTGTTAACTTAATAATGTGCTGCTTTTCTTTGATGCTCCATCAATCTCATCTTTTCATATATGCTTTCCACAAGAAACAGGATTAGGGAGCGATACCAGAAATTAAATTTGAGGTCAGTCACTGTAAGCTGCCTCTCACCATCCCAATGGAGATAGCAAGCGATGAATTGCATCTACGGGTCCAGCGTATAGCGATAACTAGAACATGTGATAAAATGTTTGGTGTCACCAGTCTTTAATATATGAGACAGCTATGAGACAGAAAGGATCAGCCAGGGACTTAATGTAATAAACTGTAATAACTCTTGGCTTTTAAGGTGGTCTCACAGGATGGCATTGAGAATTTAGAGAAATGAGGAAATGTAAAAACAAGGGAGACTGTCAAAGAATATCTGGTAAGGCAGAAGAAGAGCAGAAACATGGTATTCTCATGGCTAAGACAGATTAGTCTAAGAGATCTGACTTTGGGAATTAGTGGAATAAAAAGGGAATATCTTGATGACAAGAACTAGGAGTTGTTATTGATCCTTGCTCCAACTAGCATAGGAAGTTGAATGGCAATTCAAACAGAAGTTGAAGTGAGGTCAAAACAGAGAGTTTCACAGAAATCTGAGAAACCATATAGAGCTTTATCTGCTAACAGGAAAAATAAGGAATTGATAAAGTTATGGAAGCTTCTGTTCATTCTTTAGATTAACAAAGAGAAAGGCATGTTAATTTGATTTATATGCATGGTTAAGAAGAAAGGAAAAAATTATAGTGGTATGAAAGAGGGAGAAATAAAATTAGTGAAGGAATCCTAGGGAGAAACAAAGACTCAACATACAAGAAGAGCATGTGGTTCTGTGGCTTTGATCCTACAATGGAGCCCAAGCAGTGAGATGATGTTCCAAAGGCATGTTTGCTGCCCCCCACCTTTGGGCTATTACAAGAGGGGCCATAAAACTATCAATCTCAAATAGTTAAATGATGCCTTGGTGCCTAAGAAGGAACTTGCCTGACAGGAAGGGATTTCATGGAATTTGAACAGCTTATGTCACAGTTCAACTAGTGTGTGCATCGGCCTTGTCTTTTGTTTCATATTTTCTATGAAACTGTAATACTTCTGCAGGAAAGGCACAGAAAAGCCAGGAGTCTTTCTCTCTCCAGTACAGAAAAATTGTAAATAAATCCATTTTTCTTTACCATTTTCTAGCTCTCAATTTTTTCAAAATACAGAGAAATCGGGTGGTGTATTTATGGACCTAAATGCAGCAACCACATTAGCTGGGAACAAGGAGAGTTTCAAAACTACAATGATAAGAAAGGTAAAATTTAGACTATTTCGACACTGATGAACAGGAAGTCAGGGATGGTGACAGGAGGTGGTGGGAGCTCTCTGATTTAGTTTGTTATCTCATAAGCTAGTTATAATCAGGAGAAAATGTTAATGTTAGGTTTAATGTAAGAAGGAAAAGAAAAGAATACTTAGCCAAGACCAAAGAGCTGAAAACAAACCTTACAAATATGATTTCTGACAGCTTAAAATAAGTCTTTGAGATGATTGATTATTAGAATGCACAGAAAAAATTCGATACGGTTATGTTTGACAATGGGTGCTCTCAGTTTTGGCTCTAAGCCCATTGTCAGTGTGGTTTCCTCAGAAGAATGACAAGATGAAGGTGATTAGCATTGTGAATGTCTGTAAGCCAAGAGAAAATGACCACAGTTAAAGTTTAGGTCACAAGCAAAATGTGAAAGGTGATGAAGAATGTAAATTCATATGATAAGAGATAATCAGAGTGAGGGAATAAAATCAATGTTAGAGAGGAAGATACTGTGTATTTCCTCTGGCACGTGTAGGTCCTAAATTTTCCAGCGACACTGAGAATCATGTGTGCATGAAAACAGAAGCAAAAATGACCAATCCAGGAAAACAAAGAGTACCAGTGCCAGGGAGAAGGAAAATGGAAAGATATAGAGAAGAGAATAGACTTTATACCTGTATTTAAATGTCCTTATGAAAGCCACTACCAACAAACATATGCCATTTAAAATATTGATCACAAAAGAGCTAATCAAGAAATATAGTAGTGAGAGTTGTACAAGGGTATGACTTTGTTATTTGAAAAGAGGTCCAAGCCAGGTGTGGTGGCACATGCCTGTAATCTCAGCACTTGGGAGGCAGAGGCAGGCAGATTTCTGAGTTCAAGGCCAGCCTGATCTACAGAGTGAGTTCCAGGGCAGCCAAGGCTACAGGGAGAAACCCTGTCTCAAAAAACAGGCAAAAAGAGAGAAAGAAAGAAAGAGAGAGAGAAAGAAAGAAAGAAAAAAGAAACAAACAAACAAAGAAAGAAAGAAACAAAGAAAGAAAGAAACAAAGAAACAAAAGAAAAGAAAAAGAAAAGAGGTCCAACTTGAAGATAAAAGAGACTTGTACAGAAATGAGGCCAGGAATAGGGTATGATTGTTAGACAAGAGATTGGGGTTGTCAACATTCCATGGGATTAAAGAGAAATCTTGTGTACTTGGCTACTCGATTACAGTTTTATCAAATGACAGTAACAGGAAGTTATCACCTGGATAGTCATCGCCAGGTGGCCACAGAAGACTGCTACACAGATGAGTCCTTGTGGAGTATTCCTGTACTCAAATGAGATATGAGTTGACTGGGGCTTGCATGGAGGAAACAAAAAATGCATGGTAGAAAGGCAATGAGGTCCAGGAGAGACCCATCACCTCCTCTGTTCCAGAAATGTGATACTTGGGTGTGGAGGCCACAAGAAGATATAGGGTTCTGAAAGAAAATGTAGGGTTTAGTTCAAACAAGAACAATGGTTCCTGAGCGTTGTATGTAGAATGTGCTGAAGCATAACAAATGATGGTGATAGAGTACCAACTTAGGGAGCGACTGTCTAACAAAAGTGAAGGATGATGGTAGCTTGTCTCAGGAAGGTAGTATAAGGTGTGAAGAGGTTGGGTCTGAGTACCTCTAATACATCCTATTTCATTGCAATATTAGTTTTAAGCTGGTCCCTATAGAGTTCTTTATTGTATGGGACACTGTGAGAGCAAAAATGCTGTCAGTGAGACAATGAAAACATATCTTATATGTATAGACTATATATTGGTGGAATACAACCCACTAAAAAAGGAAGTCTTTTCCAGCAGACTGAATAGTCAGCAATTTTTAGGGCTTAAAAAAAAATCACAGCTTGAGAAAAACCAAGGCCTTGGGTTAACTGGGCTTCCCCTGATATACAAGTCGCCTACTTACTAATTAGTTTCTCTCAGGGAGTAACTCCTTGTGGCTTGGAATGCTTATTTGATAGCCATAGATCAATTTAGTTATCATTTGTGTCTCCATGTACTATATGTGATTTGCAGTTGATGTTTCACATCAGATAACGGTGGGAAATTACTTAGAATCACACATGTTACCAATTTAACAGTTACTAATGAATATGGCTGCAGAAATAAAATCCCAAAGCAGTAGTCTGTGCCAAATTAAAGGTTTTTAGATTTTGATTTGTAATCCCCTTTCTCCTGTGACATGCCTAGCTTGCAGATATTCCTCAGTGGCTCATAATCCTGGCACACATTTAAAACACTTTAGAATACATTTTAAAAATAGTTCTCTGCAGGCTACTTTCAGTTCCATGAGATAATAACCCCTTCAGGTGAGTTCCAAACTCCAAGCTATTGAAAACTTCCAGGTGATTCACATACACAGCTAACACTAAAAAATGAGGTGCACTTGGAATTTTCCTTATGAATAAGTAATAAATGTTGATATGTGCAGATCAATTCAACTATGAATAGGCCATAACTGAATACGCCCTGCAATGACATATACCAGGATCAAAAATGAATATGAAATTGGTTTAGAAAATGATTGACAACTTGTTCCTAAGTCTGAGTGTGGTCTTAATTAAAATTTGCTGAAGCCATATATTTGGATGTTCTTACCATTAATAGGCACGGATCAATCCTTTATAATTTTGCCCTCCTCATATGGCTTATTCCCTCTCATGATTTATATATAGCCTATTGAGATGATGGCTATATATTACCATCAACTCAATGGTTTCACCCACGATAAGTATATCATCTTATCACTCGTGGCCATCCCACATACATATGTATGCACTCCTGTATATGCCATATAACCACTGTGTGGTTTCAGTGTGAAGCATCATCCATGGGCTTTAATTGTTTGAATATTTGGTTCATGAATGGTGGCACTAGTTGGGGAGATTGTGGAATTTAGGAAGTGGAACCTCACGGTCACATCATGACAGAATGACAAGTCTTGAACCTTTATAGCCTGACCCCCACTTCCTGTCACAAGCACTCCTTCCAGAGGGCAGATACAATGTGACCACCCTTCTTCCTGCTCCTGCCACTGTAACATCCCTATAATGATTGACTATACCCACCCCAGGAACTATAAGCCAAAATAAAGAGAGGACACTATAAGTCTCATTTCTCATGGCTCTTTTTTCATTTTTATTGTAGGTTGTTTGCCAACCTGTATGTTTGAATATGAAGAGGCCACAAAATGGTGTCAAATCTCCTGGGAATTGAATTACAGACAGGTGCTAGCTTTCTTTGGGTGCTATGAAGCAAACCTTGGTCCTCTGGAACTACGGTCAGTGCTCTTAAGCATGGGGAACTCCCTGCAGCCCAGAGTATAGTTTGTCAATAGCAAAAGAAAGGAAACTAAGACCAAAATGTGAAAGGAGCAGGGCTGTTGCTGTGGCAATTCTGCCAATGTGAATCATAGGTCTTTATAACTTGTTTGTAGGAGAAATGTCATAATTTGTAACTTGACACTGGAAAAGCCTCCAATGTTGTAAGCAAAAATTAATGGGTCATTCTGGTGAGAGTTTGAAAGATGAAGGGGCTGAGAAACTGTGGGCAGCAGAGGTTAGGAGGTTTCATGGAAAATGGGGGTCTACTAGGAACTGTCACCGTGGAAACTACAAGATGTTAGAAGCAAGAACTGTATAAAGCTGTAACCAAGGAATGGAAGCAGCTCCAGAGAGGCTGTGTGTGCCACAGGCAGCAGAGCTAGAGAGGTGAGGCTACGGAAAGCCTTCCTTTGGAACCCAGCCAATTTCATCACACAGATGGAACTGTAGGATTTGGAGATTCTCCTACTGCTACTATGCAAAATATTCCTTTTGGAAAAGGAATGTTTACTCTGTGTCATTTACAATTGGAAGTATGCATTTTTTTAATCTTTATTTTACAATGGGACATAGTTATGGAATTTCCAAAATCTCAGAAAAGGTTTGGGGTTTTTCAATTTTTTAATTATATATTTTATTTGCATGCCAAATGTTATCCCCTTTCCTGGTTTCCATTCCAAAACCCGCTATTCCATCCCCTCCCCTCCCCCTGCTCACCAAATCACCCACCCCAGTACCCATATCCTGGCATTTCCCTATACTGTGGCATTGAGCCTTCACAGGACCAAGGCCTCTCCAATGATATCCAACAAGCCCACCCACTGATACATACACAGCTGGAACCAAGGGTCCCTCCATGTGTACTCCTTGGTTGGTAGTTTAGTCCCTGAGAGCTCTGGGGTTACAGATTAGTTCATATTGTTGTTCCTCCTATGGAACTGCAAACTCCTTCAGCTCCTTGGGTCCTTTCTCTAGCTCAGTCCAATGGCTGGCTGAGACTATCCACCTCTGAATTTTTCAGGTGCTGGCAGAGGCTCTCAGGAGAAAGCTATATCAGGCTTATGTCAGCAAGCACTTGTTGGTATCGACAATAGTGTCTGGATTTGGTCACTATATATGGGCTGGATCCCCAGATGGGACACTCTATGGATGGCCTTTCCCCCAGTCTTCACTCCACACTTTGTCTCTGTATCTTCTCCCATGAGTATTTTGCTCTACTTCTAAGAAGGACAGAAGTATCCACACTTCGGTCTTCCTTATTCTTGAGCTTCGTTTGGTCTGTGAATTGTATCTTAGGTATTCCTAGCTTCTGGGCTAATATCCACTTATCAGTGAATGCATGCCATGAGTGTTCTTTTGTGATTGGATTACCTCACTAAGGATGATATTTTCAAGTTCCATCCATTTGCCTAAGAATTTCATGAATTCATTGTTCTTAATAGCTGAGTAAGTACTCCATTGTGTAAATATACCACATTTTCTGTATCCATTCCTCTGTTGAAGGATGTCTGGGTTCTTTCCAGCTTCTGGCTATTATGAATAAGGGTGCTAAGGACATAGTACAGCATGTGTCCTTATTACATGTAGGAGCATCTTCTGGGTATATGCCCAGAAGTGGTATACTTGGGTCCGCAGGTCTGTGTCCAATTTTCTGAGGAAGCGCCAGACTGATTTTCAGAGCTTGCAGTCCCACCAGCAATAGAGGAATGTTCCTCTCTCCACATCCTCTCTAGCATCTGCTTTCCCCTGAGTTTTTGATCTTAGCCATTCTGACTGGTGTGAGGTGGAATCTCGCAATTGTGTTGATTTGCATTTCCCTGATGACTAAGGATATGGAACATTTCTTTAACTGCTTCTCAGCCATTCAGTAGTACTCAGTTGAGAATTCATTGTTTAGCTCTGAATCCCATTTTCAATAAAGTTATTAAGTTCTCTGAAGTTCTTGAGTACTTTGCATATATTGGATATTAGCCCTCTATCAGCTATAGGGTTGGTAAAGATTTCTCCCCATCTGTTGGTTGCCATTTTTCCTAATAACAGTGTCCTTTGCCTTTACAGAAGCTTTGTAATTTTATAAGGTCCCATTTGTCAACTCTTGATTTTAGAACATAAGCCATTGGTGTTCTCTTCAAGAAATTTTCCCCTGTGTCCGTGTGCTCAAGGCTCTTCACCACTTGCTTTCTTATTCATTTTAGTGTATCTGGTTTTATGTGGAGGTTCTTGATCCACTTGGACTTGAGCTTTGTACAAGACATGAGAATGGATAGATTTGCTTTCATCTACATGCTAACCACCAGTTGGACCAGCACCATTTGCTGAAAATGTTGTCTTTTTGCACTAGTTGGTTTTAGCTCCTTTATCAACGATCAAGTGACCATAGGTATATGGCTTCATTTCTGGGTCTTCAATTCTATTCCATTGATCTATCAGGTATGTCACTGTACTAATATCATGCAGGTTTTAATCATGATTGCTCTGTAGTACTGCTTGAGGTCACAGATGGCGATTCCCCCAGAAGTTCTTTTATTGTTGAGAATAGTTATCACTATCCTGTGTTTTTTGTTATTCCAGATGAATTTGAGAATTGCTTTCGAACTCTATGAAGAATTGAGCTGAAATTTCGATGGGGATTGCATTTAATCTGTATATTGCTTCTGGGAAAATGGCCATTTTTACTGTATTAATCCTACCAATACACGGGCATGGGAGATCTTTCCATCTTCTGAGGTCTTCTTCGATTTCTTTCTTCAGAGACTTGTTCTTGTCATACAGCTCATTCACTTACTTAGAGTCACACGGAGGTATTTTATATTATTTGTGACTATTATGAAGGGTGTCATTTCCCTAATTTACTTCTCAGTATGTTTATCCTTTGAGTAGAGGAAAGCCATGGATTTGTTTGAGTTCATTTTAGATCCAACCAGTTTGCTAAAGTTGCTTATCAGGTTTAGAAGTACTCTGGTGGAATTTTTGGGATCACTTAAGTTTACTATCATATCAACTGCAAATATTTTGATTTCTTCTTTTCCAGTTTGTATCCTTTTGACTTCCTTTTGTCGTCTAATTGCTCTGGCTTCAAGTACTATTGAATAGGTAGGGAGAGAGAGGGCAGCCTTGTCTAGTCTCTGATTTTAGTGCTATTGGTACAAATTTCTCTCCATTTAGTTTGATGTTGGCTACTGGTTTGTTGCATATTGCTTTTACTGTGTTTAGATATGGGCCTTGAATTCCTGATCTTTCCAAACCTTTTATCATTAAGACCTGTTGGATTTTGTCAAATGCTTTCTCAGCATCTAATAAAATGCTTATGGGATTTTTTCATTGAATTTGTTTATATAATGGATTATATTGATGAATTTCCATATATTGAATCATCCCTGCATCCCTGGGATGAAGCGTGCTTGAACATGATGGATGGCCATTTTTAGGTGTTCTTGGATTCAGCTTGTGAGAGTTTTATTGAGTATTTTTGCATCATATTCATACGGGAAACTGGTCTGAAGTTCTCTTTCTTTGTTGGGTCTTTGTGTGGTTTAGTTATCAGAGTAAATGTGGTTTCATAGAACAAATTGTTAATGTTTTGCTATTTTGTGGAATTGTTTGAAAACTATTAATATTAGGTCTTCTTTGAAGGTCTGATAGAACTCTACACTAAACTTATCTGGTCCTGGGCTTTTTTTGGAGGGGGGGTTGGGAGAATATTAATGACTGCTTCTATTTCTTTAGAAGTTATGGGACTGTTTAGATGGCTGATCTGATAATGATTTAAATTTGTTACCAGGTATCTGTCTTAAAATTTGTCCAATTCATCCAGATTTTGCAGTTGTGTTGAGTATAGGCTTTTGTAATAGAATCTGATGAAATTTTTTTAATGACTTAGTTCCTGTTGTTATGTCTCCATTTTTATTTCTGATTTTGTTCATTTGAATACTTTCTCAGTGCTCTCTAGTTATTCTGGCTAAGGGTTTATCTATCTAGTTGATTTTCTCAAAGAACCAGCTCCTGGTTTGGTTGATTCTTTTTTTTTTTAATTGAAAAAGGAAGTAAAAAACATTTTTTGATAAAATTGAAGAGTTACATGGAAAATATGTCTGACAAAAATTGAAAAAAAATGTAAAGAAAAACACTGTGAAATTGACAATTCTCATGGAAAATTAAAGAGTAAAATGGTAGATATAAAGAATATTGCTAAATTAATTGGAAAAGGAAGTAGAAACATTTTATGATAGAATTGAATATTTCTGTGGAAAATATTTCTGATAAAATTGTAGAAAAATATAGACTAACAGGTTAAAATTGAAGATTAACATGGAAAATTACACACATAAAATGGTAGGCATAAAAATATTTCTAAGTTGATTGAAAGTGGAATTATAACATTTTCTGATAAAATTGAAGATTTACATGGAAAATACTTCTGATAAAGTTGAAGAAATATATAGAAAAACATGTTAAAATTGAAGATTATCATGGAAAATTATACAGATACAACGGTAGTCATAAAAACATTACAAAATTAATTGGAAGAGGAATTACAAACATTTTTTGATAAAATTGAAATTTACATGAAAAATTACTTCTGTTAGTCTATACCTTTTTGGGGGGAAATTAAGTCCATTGATGTTAAGATATGTTAAGGAATATTTTGGTGTTATTTTTATGTTTGTGTTGTTACTTTCTTTTGAGTTTGTTGGAAGATTTCTTTCTTGATTCTTCTAGGTTATAGTTTCCCTCCTTGTGGTGGCATTTTCCATCTAATATCCTTTGTAGGGCTGCATTTGTGGAAAGATATTATGTAAATTTGGTTTTCTCATGGAATATCTTGGTTTCTCCATCTATGGTGATTGAGAGTTTTGCTGGGTATAGTAGCCTGGGCTGGCATTTGTGCTCTCTTAGGGTCTGTATGAGATCTGTCCAGGATCTTCTAGCTCTCATCATCTCTGGTGAGAAGTCTGGTCTAATTTTGATAGGTCTGCCTTTATATGTTACTTGACCTTTTTCCATTACTGCTTTTAATATTCTTTCTTTGTTCAGTGCATTTGGTGTTTTTATTATTATGTGACAGAAGGACTTTCTTTTCTGGTACAGTCTGTTTGGCGTTCTGAAGGCTTCTTGTATGTTTATGGGCATCTCTTTCTTTAGGTTAGGGAAGTTTTCTTTATTTTCATTAGATATATTCTTTATTTACATTTCAAATGATTTCACCTTCCTGGCTCCCCCTTCCCGAAAGTCCCATAAGCTCTCTTCCCTCCCACTGTTCCCCAATCAACCCCCTCCCGCTTCCTTTTCCTAGTATTCCCCTATACTGCTACACTGAGCCTTTCCTGGACCAGGGACCTCTCCTTCCTTCTTCTTGGGCATCATTTGATATGTAAATTGTGTCTTGGGTATTCTGAGCTTCTGGGCTAATATCCACTTATCAGTGAGTGCATACCATGTGTGTTCTTTTGTGGTTGGGTCACCTCACTCAGGATGACCTTCTCCAGCTCTACTCACTTGCCTAAGAATCTCATGAATTCAGTGTTTTTAATTGCTGAGTAGTATTGCATAGTGTAAATATACCACATTTTCTTTATCTATTCCTCCATTGAGGGACATCTGGGTTCTTTCCAGCTTTTGGCTATTATAAATGGGGCTGCTATAAACATAGTGGAGCATGTGTCCCTATTACATGGGAGCTAGCAGTGAGTTTTTGCTGCACTTCTTTGGCTCCCAGCAGATCACATGTGGGATCTGCTCTTTGGATCTGTGAATAAAATATACACACATACACACACGCACACACACACACACACACACACACACTAGCTTATTTTTAAAATGTCTTGGCTACATCATTGGCTGGGCACTCCTAAACCCTCCCCTGCTAACACAGGTCCAATCAGAGAAGTAGCCAGTGGCTATTTACCTGAAGTTTCACATGGTTGGTTAGCTTTATTTTCTGCCACTCATAAATCCCAACCTTTCTACCTTTCACTGTTCTCTTTTGTGTCCTACACACAAAAGTCTAAGTATCCTGCCCTGTGCCTAACCTTTGGCTATTGGCATCTTTATTGATTGATCAGAGGCCAATTAGGGATAAGGACCTTTAGTGTCTGGACACAAATGCCCTATTGAATCAAAGCATTAGAACCAAACTCTAACTTTTTCTCTCCAAATAAAACACAAAACTCTTCTCTCAGACATAAGTTGAGTACAAGCACAATTCCAGTCCATCATAATTGTCAATTATATAATGTACTCCACCACCATTTTTTTTAATATTTTTATTTTCTATATTCTTTGTTTACATTCCAAATGATTTCCCCTTTCCCGGATCCCCCCTCCCCATACGTCCCATAAACCTTCTTCTCTCCATCCCTTCTCCAATCACCACCCTCCTTTTTCTCTGCCCTTATATTCCCTTCCCATGCTAGATCAATCCTTTCCAGGATCAGGACCCTCTCCATACTTCTTCATGGGAGTCATTTGTTATGCAATTTGTGCCTTGGGTATTCAGAGCTTCTGGGCTAATTAATATCCACTTATCAGAGATTGCATTCCATGTGTATTCTTTTCTGACTGGGTTACCTCACTTAGGATGATATTTTCCAGATCAAACCATTTGCCTAAAAATTTTGTGAATTCATTGTTTCTAATTGCTGAGTAGTAGTCCATTGTGTAAATATACCACATTTTCTGTATCCATTCCTCCTTTGAGGGGCATCTGGGTTCTTACCGGCTTCTGGCTATTATAAATAAGGCTGCTATGAACATAATGGAGCATGTGTCTTTATTGCATGCCGGCGAATCCTTTGGGTATATGCCCAGGAGAGGTATAGCAGGGTCCTCTGGAAGTGTCATGTCCAGTTTTCTGAGGAACCTCCAGACTGATTTCCACAGTGGTTGTACCATCTTACAGCCCCACCAGCAGTGGAGGAGTATTCCTCTTTCTCCACATCCTTGCCAACACCTACTGTCTCCTGAGTTTTTGAACTTAGCCTTTCTGACTGGTATAAGGTGAAATCTCAGGGTTGTTTTGATCTGCATTTCCCTAATGACTAATGATGTTGAGCACTTCTTAAGGTGCCTCTCGGCCATCCGAATTTCTTCAGGTGAAAATTCTTTGTTAAGATCTGTACCCCATTTTTAATAGGGTTATTTGGTTCCCTGGGGTCTAACTTCTTGAGTTCTTTGTATATATTGGATATTAGCCCTCTATCAGATGTGGGGTTGGTGAATATCCTTTCCAAATTTGACAGTTGCCGTTTTGTCCTTTTAACAGTGTCCTTTGCCTTACAGAAACTTTGTAATTTTATGAGTTCCCATTTGTCAATTCTTGATCTTAAAACATAAGCTATTGGTGATCTGTTCAAGAACTTTTCCCCTGTGCCCATGTACTCAAGGGTCTTCCCCAGTTTCTTTTCTATTAGTTTCAGTGTGTCTGGTTTTACATGGAGGTCCTTGATCCACTTGGAGTAAAGTTTAGTACATGGAGATAAGAATGGATCAATTCGCATTCTTCTGCATGATGACGTCCAGTTGATCCAGCACCATTTGTTGAAAAGGCTATCTTTTTTCCACTGGATGTTTTTGGCTTCTTTGTTGAAGATCAAGTGACCATAGGTGTGTGGATTCATTTCTGGATCTTCAATTATATTCCATTAGTCCACTTGTCTGTCACTGTGCCAATACCATGCAGTTTTTAACACTATTGCTCTGTAGTATTGCTTGAAGTCAGGGATACTGATTCCGCCAGAATTTCTTTTGTTGTTGAGAATAGTTTTAGCTATCCTGGGTTTCTTGTTATTCCAGATGAATTTGAGAATTGCTTTTTCTAACTCTGTGAAGAACTGAGTTGGGATTTTGATGGGGATTGCATTGAATCTGTAGATCGCTTTTCCGACACCAAAATTAAATCAGGATCAAATAGATCAACTAAACAGTCCCATAACACCTGGAGAAATAAAAAGGGTCATAGAAAGTCTCCCAACCAAAAAAAGCACGGGACCAGATGGCTTCAGTGCAGAGTTCTATCAGACCTTCATAGAAGACCTAACACCAATACTCTTCAAACTATTCCACAAAATAGAAACAGAAGGAACTCTACCCAACTCCTTCTTCGAAGCCACTATTACGCTGATACCAAAACCACACAAAGATCCAACAAAGAAAGAGAACTTCAGGCCAATTTCTCTTATGAATATTGATGCAAAAATACTTAATAAAATTCTTGCCAACAGAATCCAAGAACACATCAAAATGATCATCCACCATGATCAAGTAGGCTTCATCCCAGGGATCCAGGGATGGTTCAATATAAGGAAATCCATCAATGCTATCCACTACATAAACAAACTCAAAGAAAAAAAAACCATATGATCATCTCATTAGACGCAGAAAAAGCATTTGACAAAATGCAGCATCCTTTCATGCTA
This sequence comes from Apodemus sylvaticus, assembly GCF_947179515.1. Taxonomy (NCBI): domain Eukaryota; kingdom Metazoa; phylum Chordata; class Mammalia; order Rodentia; family Muridae; genus Apodemus; species Apodemus sylvaticus. Next base: position 105,062,969 of record NC_067479.1, read on the forward strand.
AAAGTATTGGAAAGAACAGGAATTCAAGGCCCATAACTAAACATCGTTAAAGCAATATACAGCAAACTGGTAGCCAACATCAAACTAAATGGAGAGAAACTTGAAGCAATCTCACTAAAATCAGGGCCTAGACAAGGCTGTCCTCTCTCTCTCCATATCTTTTCAATATAGTACTTGAAGTTCTAGCTAGAGCAATTAGACAACATAAGGAGATCAAGGGGATACAAATTGGAAAGGAAGAAGTCAAATTATCACTATTTGCAGATGACATGATAGTCTACTTAAGTGACCCGAAAACCTCCACCAGAGAATTCCCACAGCTGATAAACAACTTCAGCAAAGTGGCTGGTTATAAAATCAACTCAAGCAAATTAGTTGCCTTTCTATACTCAAAGGATAAGCAGGCTGAGAAAGAAGTTAGGGAAATGACACCCTTCAAAATAGCCACAAACAATATAAAGTATCTTGGTGTGACTCTAACCAAACAAGTGAAAGATCTATATGAAAAGAACTTCAGGTCTCTGAAGAAGGAAATCGAAGAAGACCTCAGAAAATGGAAAAATCTGCCATGTTTGTGGATTGGCAGGATTAATATTGTTAAAATGTCCACCACCATTTCTAACTTAAAGAATTTATAACTCCATACCTGAATAATGTTTTGATTTTAGCCTATAACACCATTTGAAAACCATTTTTATAATTCTATATTACATCTCTCAATTTTAAACAACTTGAGATTGCTTATGGGACTATGATTAGTCTTCAACCCTGACAGAAATCTAAGAATGAATTAAATATTACCTGGATATATAGGAAGCACAAAAGCACCTAACAAGGAGTTTACTATCTGGCCCTTAACTTGCATTACTTAATCATCCTAAACAGTTTGTACTAGCAGCTATAAAAGAACTGGGTCAAAGTCTTGTGTTCTTAAGTTAGTTGCATAGGCTCAATGCCTATCAAGAGTGAAAGTATTAATTTCAAATTTTTTTCCTTTTTTTTATTGTTATTTTTTTATTCGATATAATTTATTTACATTTCAAATGATTTCCCCTTTTCTAGCCTCCCTCCCACTCCCCGAAAGTCCCATAAGCCCCCTTCTCTTCCCCTGTCCTCCCTCCCACCCCTTCCCAGTTCCCCGTTCTGGTTTTGCCAAATACTGTTTCCCTGAGTTTGCAGAACCAGGGACCACTCCTGCTTTCTTCCTGTATCTCATTTGATGTGTGGATTATGTTTTGGGTATTCCAGTTTTCTAGATTAATAACCACTTATTAGTGAGTGCATACCATGATTCACCTTTTGAGTCTGGGTTACCTCACTTAGTATGATGTTCTCTAGCTCCATCCATTTGCCTAAGAATTTCATGAATTCATTGTTTCTAATGGCTGAATAGTACTCCATTGTGTAGATATACCACATTTTTTGCATCCACTCTTCTGTTGAGGGATACCTGGGTTCTTTCCAGCATCTGGCAATTATAAATAGGGCTGCTATGAACATAGTAGAGCATGTATCCTTATTACATGGTGGGGAATCCTCTGGGTATATGCCCAGGAGTGGTATAGCAGGATCTTCTGGAAGTGAGGTGCCCAGTTTTCGGAGGAACCGCCAGACTGATTTCCAGAGTGGTTGTACCAATTTGCAACCCCACCAGCAGTGGAGGAGTGTTCCTCTTTCTCCGCACCCTCTCCAACACCTGCTGTCTCCTGAATTTTTAATCTTAGCCATTCTGACTGGTGTAAGATGAAATCTTAGGGTTGTTTTGATTTGCATTTCCCTAATGACTAATGAAGTTGAGCATTTTTTAAGATGCTTCTCCTCCATCCGAAGTTCTTCAGGTGAAAATTCTTTGTTTAACTCTGTACCCCATTTTTTAATAGGGTTGTTCGGTTTTCTGGAGTCTAACTTCTTGAGTTCTTTATATATATTGGATATTAGCCCTCTATCTGATGTAGGATTGGTGAAGATCTTTTCCCAATTTGTTGGTTGCCGATCTGTCCTCTTGATGGTGTCCTTTGCCTTACAGAAACTCTGTAACCTTATGAGGTCCCAATTGTCAATTCTTGCTCTTAGAGCATACGCTATTGGTGTTCTGTTCAGAAACTTTCTCCCTGTACCGATGTCCTCAAGGGTCTTCCCCAGTTTCTTTTCTATTAGCTTCAGAGTGTCTGGCTTTATGTGGAGGTCCTTGATCCATTTGGATTTGAGCTTAGTACAAGGAGACAAGGATGGATCAATTCGCATTCTTCTGCATGCTGACCTCCAGTTGAACCAGCACCATTTGTTGAAAAGGCTATCTTTTTTCCATTGGATGTTTTCAGCCTCTTTGTCGAGGATCAAGTGGCCATAGGTGTGTGGGTTCATTTCTGGATCTTCAATCCTGTTCCATTGATCCTCCTGCCTGTCACTGTACCAATACCATGCAGTTTTTAACACTATTGCTCTGTAGTATTGCTTGAGGTCAGGGATACTGATTCCCCCAGATTTTCTTTTGTTGCTGAGAATAGTTTTAGCTATCCTGGGTTTTTTGTTGTTCCAGATGAATTTGATAATTGCTCTTTCTAACTCTGTGAAGAATTGAGTTGGGATTTTGATGGGTATTGCATTGAATCTGTATAGTGCTTTAGGCAAAATGACCATTTTAACTATATTGATTCTACCGATCCATGAGCATGGGAGGTTTTCCCATTTTTTGAGGTCTTCTTCCATTTCCTTCTTCAGAGTCTAGAAGTTCTTGTCATACAGATCTTTCGCATGTTTGGTAAGAGTCACCCCAAGATACTTTATACTGTTTGTGGCTATTGTGAAGGGGGTCATTTCCCTAATTTCTTTCTCAGCCTGCTTATCCTTTGAGTATAGGAAGGCCACTGATTTGCTTGAGTTGATTTTATAACCTGCCACTTTGCTGAAGTTGTTTATCAGCTGTAGGAGCTCTCTAGTGGAGTTCTTTGGGTCACTTAGGTAGAGGATCATGTCGTCTGCAAATAATGATAGTTTGACTTCTTCCTTTCCAATTTGTATCCCTTTGACCTCCTTATGTTGTCGAATTGCCCGAGCTAGTACCTCAAGTACAATATTGAAAAGATAAGGAGAAAGGGGGCAGCCTTGTCTGGTCCCTGATTTCAGTGGGATTGCTTCAAGTTTCTCTCCATTTAGTTTGACGCTGGCTACCGGTTTGCTGTATATTGCTTTTACTATGTTTAGGTATGGGCCTTGAATTCCTGTTCTCTCCAAGACTTTAAGCATGAAGGGATGATGAATTTTGTCAAATGCTTTTTCAGCATCCAATGAAATGACCATGTGGTTTTGTTCTTTGAGTTTGTTTATGTAGTGGATTGTATTGATGGATTTCCGTATATTGAACCAACCCTGCATTCCCGGGATAAAGCCTACTTGATCATGGTGGATGATCGTTTTAATGTGTTCTTGGATTCGGTTGGCAAGAATTTTATTGAGTATTTTTGCATCGATGTTCATAAGGGAAATTGGTCTGAAGTTCTCTTTCTTTGTTGGATCTTTGTGTGACTTTGGTATCAGCGTAATTGTGGCTTCCTAGAAGGAATTGGGTAGTGTTCCTTCTGTTTCTATTTTGTGGAATAGTTTGAAGAGTATTGGTGTTAACTCTTCTTTGAAGGTCTGGTAGAATTCTGCACTGAAGCCATCTGGTCCTGTGCTTTTTTTGGTTGGAAGACTTTCTATGACTCCTTCTATTTCTTTAGGCATTATAGGACTGTTTAGATGGTCTAGTTGGTCCTGATTTAATTTTGGTATTTGGTATCTGTCAAGGAAATTGTCCATTTCCTCCAGATTCTCCAGTTGTGTTGAGTATAGGCTCTTGTAGTAGGATCTGATGATTTTTTGGATTTCCTCAGTTTCCGTTGTTATATCTCCCTTTTCATTTCTAAGTTTGTTAATTTGGATACTTTCTCTGTGTCCTTTGGTCATTCTGGCTAAGGGTTTATCTATCTTGTTGATTTTCTCAAAGAACCAGCTCCTGGTATTGTTGATTTTTTGTATGGTTCTCTTTGTTTCTACTTGATTGATTTCGGCCCTGAGTTTGATGATTTCCTGCCTTCTACTCCTCCTGGGTGAAATAGCTTCTTTTTGTTCTAGGGCTTTCAGGTGTGTCATTAAGCTGGTAATGTATGCTCTCTCCATTTTCTTTTTGGAGGCACTCAGGGCTATGAGTTTTCCTCTTAGCACTGCTTTCATTGTGTCCCATAGATTTGGGTATGTTGTGTTTTCATTTTCATTGTGTTCTAAAAAGTCTTTAATTTCTTTCTTTATTTCTTCCTTGACCAAGGTATCATTGAGTACAGTATTGTTCAGTTTCCACGTGTATGTGGGCTTTCTGTTGTTTCTGTTGCTATTGAAGACCACTTTTACTCCATAGTGATCAGATAGGAGGCATGGGATTAGTTCTATCTTCTTATATTTGTTGAGGTCTGTCTTGTGACCAATTATATGGTCGATTTTGGAGAAGGTACCATGAGGTGCTGAGAAAAAGGTATATTCTTTTGTTTTAGGATAGAATGTTCTATATATATCTGTTAAATCTAATTGGTCCAAAGCTTCAATTAGTTTCATTGTGTCCCTGTTTAGTTTCTGTTTTCCTGATCAGTCCATTGAGGAAAGTGCAGTGTTGAAGTCACCCACAATTATTGTGTTAGGTGCAATGCCTGCTTTTAGTTTTAATAAAGTTTCTTTTACGAAAGAGGGTGCCCTTGCATTTGGGGCATAGATGTTCAGGATTGACAGTTCTTCTTTTTGTATTTTTCCTTTGACCAGCAAGAAGTGTCCCTCAGGGTCTCTTTTGATGACTTTGGGTTGAAAGTCAATTTTATCTGATATTAAAATGGCTACTCCAGCTTGTTTCCTGAGACCATTTGCTTGTAAAATTGTCTTCCAGCCTTTTACTCTAAGGTAGTGTTTGTCTTTGACCCTGAGGTGTGTTTCCTGTAAGCAGCAAAATGTAGGGTCCTGTTTACGTATCCATTCAGTTAGTCTGTGTCTTTTTATTGGGGCATTAAGTCCATTGATGTTAAGAGATATTAAGGAATAGTGATTGTTACTTCCTATCATTTTTGACGTTATTTTTTAAATTTGAATGCTTAACTTCTTTTGGGTTTGATGAAAGGTTTGATAAAGCCTACTAGATCATGGTGGGTGATCGTTTTGATGTGTTCTTGGATTCCTTTGGCAAGAATTTTATTGAGTATTTTTGCATCGATGTTCATAAGGGAAATTGGTCTGAAGTTCTCTTTCTTTGTTGGATCTTTGTGTGGCTTTGGTATCAGCGTAATTGTGGCTTCGTAGAAGGAATTGGGTAGTGTTCCTTCTGTTTCTATTTTGTGGAATAGTTTGAAGAGTATTGGTGTTAACTCTTCTTTGAAGGTCTGGTAGAATTCTGCACTGAAACCATCTGGTCCTGTGCTTTTTTTGGTTGGAAGACTTTCTATGACTCCTTCTATTTCTTTAGGCTTTATGGGACTGTTCAGATGGTCTAGTTGGTCCTGATTTAATTTTGGTATTTGGTATCTGTCAAGGAAATTGTCCATTTCCTCCAGATTCTCCAGTTGTGTTGAGTACAGGCTCTTGTAGTAGGATCTGATGATTTTTTGGATTTCCTCAGTTTCCGTTGTTATGTCTCCCTTTTCATTTCTAAGTTTGTTAATTTGGATACTTTCTCTGTGCCCTTTGGTCAGTCTGGTTAAGGGTTTATCTATCTTGTTGATTTTCTCAAAGAACCAGCTCCTGGTTTTGTTGATTATTTGTATGGTTCTCTTTGTTTCTACTTGATTGATTTCGGCCCTGAGTTTGATGATTTCCTGCCTTCTACTCCTCCTGGGTGAAATAGCTTCTTTTTGTTCTAGGGCTTTCAGGTGTGTCATTAAGTTGGTAATGTATGCTCTCTCCATTTTCTTTTTGGAGGCACTCAGGGCTATGAGTTTTCCTCTTAGCACTGCTTTCATTGTGTCCCATAGATTTGGGTATGTTGTGTTTTCATTTTCATTGTGTTCTAAAAAGTCTTTAATTTCTTTCTTTATTTCTTCCTTGACCAAGGTATCATTGAGTAGCGTATTGTTCAATTTCCACGTGTATGTGGGTTTTCTGTTGTTTCTGTTGCTATTGAAGACCACTTTTATTCCATAGTGATCAGATAGGAGGCATGGGATTAGTTCTATCTTTTTATATTTGTTGAGGTCTGTCTTGTGACCAATTATATGGTCGATTTTGGAGAAGGTACCATGAGGTGCTGAAAAAAAGGTATATTCTTTTGTTTTAGGATAGAATGTTCTATATATATCAGTTAAATCTAATTGGTCCAAAGCTTCAATTAGTTTCATTGTGTCCCTGTTTAGTTTCTGTTTTCCTGATCGGTCCATTGAGGAAAGTGCAGTGTTGAAGTCACCCACAATTATTGTGTTAGGTGCAATGTGTGCTTTGAGTTTTAATAAAGTTTCTTTTATGAAAGAGTGATTGTTACTTCCTATCATTTTTGACGTTATTTTTTAAATTTGATTGCTTAACTTATTTGGGTTTGATGAAAGGTTACTATCTTGCTTTTTTCAGGGTGGAGTTTCCCTCCTTGTATTGGTGTTGTCCTCCTATTATCCTTTTTAGGGCTGGGTTTGTGGATAGATATTGGGTAAACTTGGTTTTGTCGTGAAATATCTTAGTTTCTCCATCTATGGTGATTGAGAGTTTTGCTGGATATAGTAGTTTTGGTTGGCATTTGTGTTCTCTTAGAGTCTGCATGAGATCTGCCCAGGACCTTCTAGCCTTCATAGTCTCAGGTGAAAAGTCTGCTGTGATTCTGATAGGTCTTCCTTTATATGTTACTTGGCCTTTTTCTCTTACTGCCTTTAATATTCTTTCTTTGTTTAGAACATTTGGTGTTTTTATTATTATGTGACGGGAAGTATTTCTGTTCTGGTCCAGTCTGTTTGGAGTTCTGTAGGCTTCTTGTATATTCATGGGCATCTCTCTCTTTAGGTTAGGGAAGTTTTCTTCCATAATTTTATTGAAGATATTTGCTGGCCCTTTAAGTTGTAAATCTTTACTCTCATCTATGCCTATAATCCTTAGGTTTGGTCTTCTCATTGTGTCCTGGATTTCCTGGATATTTTGGGTTACAAGCTTTTTGCATTTTGCATTTTCTTTAACTGTTGAGTCCATGGTTTCTATGGAATCTTCTGCATCTGAGATTCTTTCTTCTATCTCTTGTATTCTGTTGTTGATATTTGCATCTCTGTCCCCTGATTTCTTCCCAAGGCTTTCTATCTCCAAAGTTGTCTCCCTTTGAGTTTTCTTAGTTGTTTCTACTTCTGATTTTAGATCCTGGATGGTTTTGCTTAGCTCCTTCACTTGCATGTTTGTGCTTTCCTGTAATTCTTTAAGAGATTTTTGTGTTTCCTCTTTCATGACCTCAGCCTGTTGACCAAAGTTCTCCTGTATTTCTTTAAGAGATTTTTGTGTTTCGTCTTTCATGACCTCAGCCTTTTGACCAAAGTTCTCCTGTATTTCTTTAAGTGTTTTTTGCATTTCCTCCTTGTTGGCTTTTGTATTCTCCTGGATTTCTTTCAATGATTTTTGTGTTTCCCTTGCAAGGGCTTCTAACTTTTGATCCATTTTCTCCTGAATGTCCTTCATGTGTTCCTGTACCAGCATCATGACCAGTGATTTTAAATCCAAATCTTGTTTTACTGGTGTGATGGGGTATCCAGGACTTGCTGGTAGAGGAGAATTGGGTTCAGATGTTGCCATATTGCCTTGATTTCTGTTAGTGATGTTCCTGTGTTTGCCTTTTGCCATCTAGCTCTCACTGGTGTTACTTGTTCTTGTCAGTGCTGGACTCACCAGTGCAAGCTGCCCCTTCCCCGTTGGCCTCTGGTGCACAGCTTACACCCTGCACTGCCTGTAGACAGGGTGCTGTTGTCCAGGCTGTTCAGATCCCGAAGCAGGCACCTGAAGGCTCCCGCTAGGGCCCACAGGATTTATTGGAGCACACCGACTTCTCCCAGCTGGCTGCCCGGAAGCCCCCACTAGCCTCTTGAGGGACCTGGAGATGTGGTGCGGCCACCCAGGCTGATCTGAAGCGGAGAGAGTTGGCCTGAGGGCTTCTGCCTGAGGCCTTGCCCCAGATTGTGTCTGTGGACCAGATGGAACCCGTGTGCACCCCCAGGGAGCTCCGAAGGTGTATGCTGCTGTGACCTCCCCTGTGTTCCGCTCACTCCGCTGGGCAGCCGATTTCCCCAACCGTGCTGGCGCACACTAGGTTAGCCTTGTCGCCCAGGCCCTGAGTTCAGGCAAAAGCCTGGGAGGCCAAGGTCCGAGCAAAGTTCCCCTAGGGCTATGACTGTTATTTGGGTCCGCCAGGTGACCCGGATGGCGGGCGTGCGCGTCCGCGCTCCCCGAAAGCACCGGGAGAGTCTGTTGTGCTAATAACCTCCTGGGCGGGTTGACACACAGATGGCCCACCAAGCCGCCCAGTTCTTGGGGTCAGTCCTGTGCCTTTTGGGGCCTAGACCCCCGTTTTGTTAGCCTCAGGCTACGCTTGTTAGCCGTCTCTGCCCTCCCGAGCACTCTGGGTCCTGTAGGCAAAATGGCGGCGGGTGCGCCGGCCAGGGCAAAAAAAAAAACTCCTGGCTGGGTTGGCGCCCCGATGGCCACTCGAACAGCCCAGGGCCTGGGTGCAGGCCAACGCCAGTCAGGCTCAGACCCCTGCGGTGTTGGGCCTAGGATTATGTTTGTGTACCTCAGTCTGTTCGATCTCTGGAGCCCGGAATCTAATTTCAAATTTTATATTAATGCACAGATTTATACCAATAAACGTCTTAATTCTATATCAATATATAAATTCAATACCAATGTAAAAATTTGTAACTTCAATTTTGTACCAATTATAAAGATTTCTCTCAATGTAAGATTATGGCTACACAATGTTTTGTTCAAAAATAAATTTTGCAATCTGTTCCATCTATTTCTTCCCTGTTCAAAATTATGACCATTCCCAAATTATCCCTTAAAAGGGCAACCTATATCTAATTTGTAAAATAATCATAACCAGACACCTAAACCCAAGGAATGGGACTGAGAACTCTCCATGGCCTTTTCCTGCTGAATAGGAACAATGATAAATTCTCTAAAGGGGTGGGGATGGGTAGGAAAATTATAAAATTGGTTAGACTTAAGAAAGTTAGCTTTAGCATCTGTTATCCTGTCTATGTATACTTAGAAGGCTCAGGGCTTAACTGATGTTCTGACTGGATCCATCTGAAAGGTTGGATGTCACAAAATCATCTGGAATAATAACAATTCCTGAAGCTGTTCTGGAAGCAAGTCTCTGAACAGCATCAGGAAGTAGGGTACCAGAACATAAGGTCAGTTCAAATTCTCTGTGGATGAATCTTGTCAAAGCTGTACATTTTATAATATATGAATTTTACAACCAAAATAAGATAATACCTTAAGATATTCATATGGATTGTGCAAAGTGCACAGATCAGTTAAGATTAAAATTTTACTCCTTGTTTGGACAGGTGAAAGAGAACTACTGTCTTCTTATGAGTTAATTTTATTAATAACCAATTGTAATAAATCTTCATTCATGCCATATGAAGGAGGGCATGAAGAGTCTTAAGGATTCCATAACCAAGAAGATTTATTCTTGTTTTAGCTGAAGTTTTGTCTAGAGACATTTTTATGTCTGAGCCAGTTACTGGGCTGTTCCCATGTCGAGGAATCAGCAGATCAATTTACCTGTCTTGTTTGATTTTCTCAAAATTTTTGAGACTTTCTGGAGGTCTTCCTCTGTCATACCTGATCCATATCACTCTGGAAGAAGTGCAGACTGATGTTCTGACTGGATCCATCTTTTCTCCTTTCCTGTCAAACAAATACAGAGCCTCTCTTCCAAAATACCATGTCCTTGGTCCAATAATCAGAAACCATTAAAGGCACAAATTTACCTCTCTGCAAGAGGATTTTTAATATAACCACCAAACTTATAATCACATACATTTTGATAATCAAAACAATTTAAAGCAATTAAAGAAATCTAAACAAATATTAAACAATGAAACAGTTCTTCACCACCTCCTGCTTTTCAGTCTATAATTTAAGATAAAAAACTCAATATTTTATACATTTATGAATACTTAAGTCCTCCCTACTATGGAGATTAATATCTCTGTGGGTACATATTGTAGTATGCCCCTTTCTCTTTATTTAATTCTCAAGCACTAAGCTTATACTGTCTGAGATAGGTTAAGCTTCTATCCCATGATTTTTTTTTAAGATCGAATGCCTCAGTCTTTATACATCTCTGTATTGAATGTTAATTATGTTTCCTTCTATTTTCTACATAAGCCCAAATTTTTGTCATACCAGACTAACAATCCCAAAAATGCAATCATGATGGGTTTGTAGACCACATTTAAAGATCCCAAGAATTTACCCTTGCAAGACTTTTAAATATCTTTAAAGCATTTGTTCAGTCATTCTCCCTGCCTTCTCCCTTCTGTGGAGCTTAATATATGCTGCTTCTACCATCCATTTTATTCCTCAGAGCTGTCTGCCTGGGTTTTTGCACAGCAGGAGTTCCCAGCTTCTCAGGTTAAGCTCTTTGAATCAGTCTTAAATCTCAAGAAGAAATCTCCACTTCACCTAACTCAGACAGAATCCGTATATTCCCTTCTCTCCTTAAAAACAATTAAATCAGATTTATAAATCCTTTGTTTATCTGGTAGCTAGAGGCAGTCATCTTTTTTTTAATTAGATGTTTTCTTTATTTAAACTTCAAATGTTACCCCACTTCCTGGTTCATGACTGAAAACTCCCTTTCCCATCCCCCATCCCCCTGCTTCAATGAGAGTGTTCCTCCACCCATCCACCCACTCCCTCTTCCCCATCCTATATTCCCCTTCACTGGGGCATGCATCCTTTGCAGGTCAAAGGGCCTCTCCACCCATTGATGTTGGACAAGACCATTCTTTGCTACATATGCACTTTGGACCATGAGTCACTCCATTTGTACACTTTGGATGGTGGATAAGTCCCTGAGAGCTCTGAGGGAAAGGAAGGGGGTGTCTGGTTGGTTGATATTGCTGTTCCTCTTGTGGAGTTGCAAACACCTTCAGCTCCATCAGTCCTCTAACTTCTCCATTGGGGACTGCATGCTCAGTCAAATAGTTGGCTGTGAGTATCCACCTCTGTGTTTTTCAGGCTCTGGCAAAGACTCTAAGGAGACAGCTATATCAGGCTCCTGTCAGCAATCACTTCCTGGCATCCACTATAGTATCTGGATTTGGTATTATATAAGGAATAGATCCCTAGGTGGGGCAGTCTCTGGATGGCATTTCCTTCAGTCTCTCCTCCATACTTTGTCTCTGTATCTCCTCTCATGGGTATTTTGTTCCCCCTTCCAAGAAGGACCAAAGCATGCACACATTGGTCTTCTTTCTTCTTGAGCTTCATGTAGTCTGTGAATTGTATCATGGGTATTCTGAGATCCTGTCCTAATATCCACTTATCAGTGAATACATACTAAGTGTGTTCTTTTGTGACTGGACTATCTCACTCAGGATGATATTTTCAAGTTCCATCCATTTGCCTAAGAGTTTCATGAAGTCATTGTTTTTATTAGCTGAGTAATATTCCATTGTGAAAATGTACCACATTTTCTGTATCCATTCCTCTGCTGAAGGACATCTGGGTTCTTTTCAGCTTCTGGCTATTATAAATATGGCTGTTATGAATATAGTTGAGCATATGTCCTTATTACACATTGGAACATCTTCTGGGTATATGACCAAAAGAACTATGCTGCGTTCTCAGGTAGTACTATGTCCAGTTTTCTGAGGAACTGCCAAACTGATTTCCAGTGCTTGTACCAGCTTGTAATCCCACCAATAATGGGGGCATGTTCCCCTTTCTCCACATCCTCCCCATCATCTACTGTCACCTCAGTTTTTGAACTTAGCCATTCTGACTGGTGTGAGGTCTCCTCTTAGAGTTGGTTTGATTTGCATTTCCCTTATGACTAAAGATGTGGAGCATTTCTTTAGGTGCTTATCAGTCATTCTGGTATTCCTCAGTTGAGAATTCTTTGTTTAGCTCTTAACCCCATTTTCAATAGGGTCATCTGGTTCTCTGTACTCTAACTTGTGAGGTCTTTGTATGTATTAGATATTAGCCCTCTATAGTATGTAGAGTTGGTAAAGATCTTTTCCCAATCTGTTGGCTTCCATTTTGTCCTATTAACAGTGTCCTTTGCCTTACAGACGTGTTGAAATTTTATGAGGTCCCATTTGTCAATTTTTGATTTTGGAGCATAAGCCATTGAGGTTCTGTTCAGGAAAATTTCCCTATGCCCATGTGTTCAAGGTTCTTTTTCTTTATTAGTTTCCGTGTATCTGTTTATATGTGGAATTCATTTATCCACGTGGACTGGAGCATTGTACAAGGAGATAGGAATGGATCCATTTGCATTTTTCTACATACTGACCTCCAGTTGAACCAGTACAATTTGTTGAAAACCATTTGTTGAAAATGCTATCTTTCTTGCATTTTCCCTCCTTGTATTGGTGTTTTCCTCCTATTATCCTTTGTAAGGCTGGGTTTATGGTAAGATATTGGGTGAACTTGGTTTTGTCATGGAATATCTTGGTTTCTCCATCTATCGTGATTGAGAGTTTTGCTGGGTATAGAAGTTTTGGCTGGCATTTGTGTTCTTTTAGAGTCTGCATGAGATCTGCCCAGGATCTTCTAGTTTTCATAGTCTCTAACCAATCAAATATAAAAGATAACATCAAAAATGACAGGAAGTAATAATCACTATTCCTTAATATCTTTTAACATCAATGGACTCAATTCCCCAATAAAAAGACATAGACTAACAGACTGGATATGTAAACAGAACCCTATATGTTGTTGCATACAGGAAACACACCTCAGTGTCAAAGACAAACACTACCTTAGAGTAAAAGGCTGGAAGACAATTTTACAAGTAAATGGTCCCAGGAAACAAGCTGCAGTAGCCATTCTAATATCCGATAAAATAGACTTTCAACCAAAAGTAATCAAAAAAAGATACAGAAGGGCACTTTATACTCATCAAAGGAAAAATATACCAGGAAAAACTGTCAATTTTGAACATCTATGCCCCAAATACAAGGGCACCAGTGTTTGTAAAGGAAACCTTTAACGCTTAAAGCACACATCGCACCCCACACAATTATTGTGGGAGACTTAAACACCCCACTCTCTTCAATGGACAAATCAGGGAAACTCAAACTAAACAGAGACACAGTGAAGCTAAGAGAAGTTTTGGACAAAATGGATTTAATAGATATCTATAGGACATTTCATCCTAAATCAAAAGAATACACCTTCTTCTCAGCACCTCATGGTACCTTCCCCAAAATTTACTATATAATTGGTCACAAAACAGACCTCAACAGATTTAAGAGGATCAATCTAATTCCATGCCTCCTATCAGATTACTGTGGAATAAGGGTGGTCTTCAAAAGCAACAAAAACAACAAAAAGCCCACACACATATGGAAGCTGAACAATGCCCTACTCAATACCTTGGTCAAGGAAGAAATAAGAAAGAAATCAAAGACTTTTTAGAATTTAATGAAAATGAAGGGACAGCATGCCAAATTTATGGGACACAATGAAAGCATTGCTAAGAGGAAAACTTATAGCTCTGAGTGACTCCAAAAAGAAGCTAGAGAGACCATACACTAGCAGCTTAACCACACACCTGAAAGCTTTAGAACAAAAAGAATCTAATATACCCAAGAGGAGTAGAAGGCAGAAAACCATCAAACTCAGGGCTGAAATAAACCAAGTGGAAAGAAAAGAACTAAACAAAGAATCTACAAAAGCAGGAGCTGGTTCTTTGAGAAAATCAACAAGATAGATAAATATTTAGTCAGACTAAAAAGAGGTCATAGAGACAGTATCCAAATCAACAAAATCAGAAATAAAAAGGGTGAAATAACAACAGAAACTGAGGAAATTCAAAAGATGATCATATCCTACTACAAAAGCCTATACTCAACACAACTGGGAAATCTGGATGAAATGGACAATTCCATAGAGAGATACCAACAACCAAAATTTAATCCAGATCAGATAGACCATCTAAATGGTACCATAACTCCTAAAGAAATAGAAGTGGTCACTGACAGTCTCCCAACCAAAAAAAGCACAGGACCTGATGGCTTTAGTGCCTAATTCTATCAGACATTCAAAGGAGTCCTAATGCCAATACTCTTCAAATTATTCCACAAAATAGAAATGATTTCCCCTTTCCCAGTTCCTCCCTCCCCATAAGTCCCATAAGCCCTCTTCCTATCTCCTTGTACTAAGCTCAAGTCCTAGTGGATCAAGGACATCCACATAAAACCAGACACACTGAAACTAATAGACAAGAAACTGGGGAAGACCCTTGAGGACATGGGCACAGGGGATAAGTTCCTGAATGGACCACCAATAGCTTATGCTCTAAGATCAAGAATTGACAAATGGGACCTCATAAAATTACTGAGTTTCTGTAAGGCAAAGGACATTGTCAAAAGAACAAAACAGCAACCAACAATATTTGGGAAAAAAATCTTTACCAACCCTACATCCAACAGAGGGCTAATATCCAAGATATACAAAAAAACTCAAGAAGGTAGACTCCAGAGAGCCAAATAACCCCCTTAAAAATGGGGTACAGAGCTAAACAAAGAATTTTCACCTGAGGAACATGGAATGTCTGAGAAGGAAATCCAAATCAAAACAACCCTGAGATTTCACCTCATACCAGTCAGAATGGCTAAAATCAAAAACTCAGGAGAAAACAGGTGCTGGCAAGGATGTGTAGAAAGAGGAATATTCCTCCACTGTTGGTGGGGTTGCAAACTAGAAGTCATTTTGGCAGTTCCTCAGAAAACTGGGAATGATACTTCCAGAGCACCCCGCTATACCACTCCTGGGCATATACCCAGAGGATTCCCCAGCATGTATTAAGGATACATGCTCCACTATATTCATAGCAGCCCTATTTATAATAGCCAGAAGCTGGAAAGAACCCAGATGTCCCTCAATGGAGGAGCGGATACAGAAAATGTGGTGTATATATACACAATGGTGTACTATTCAGTCACTAGAAACAATGAATTCATAAAATTCTTAGACAAATGGATGAAACTAGAGAATATCATCCTAAGTGAGGTAACCCAGACTCAAAAGAACACTCATGGTATGCACTCACTGATAAGCGGTTATTAGCCTAGAAGCTTGGAATATCCAAGACACAATTCACATATCAAATGATGCCCAAGAAGAAGGAAGGAGTGGCCCCTGGTCCTGGAAATGCTCAGTGCAGCAGTGTAGGGGAATTCCAGGACAGGGAAGTGGGAAGGGGTCGATTGGGGAACAGGGGGATGAAGGAAGACTTACAGAACTTTCAGGGAAGGGGGATCCAGGAAAGGGGAAATCATTTGAAATGTAAATAATGAATATATCGAATAAAAGAAAGAAAGAAAATGCTATCATTCTTCCACTGGATGGTTTTAGTTCCTTTGTCAAAGATCAAGTGGCTGTAAGTTTGTGGGTTCATTTCTGGCTCATCAATTCTTTTCCATTGATCTACCTGCCTATCTCTGTACCAATACAATTCAGTTTTTATCATTATTGCTTTGTAATACATCTTGAGGTCAGAGATGGTGATCCCCCCAGAAGGTTTTTTATTGTTGAGAATAGTTTTTGATATCCTGGGTTTTTCATTATTCCAAGTTAATTTGAAAATTGCTTTTTATAATTCTATGAAGGATTAAGTTGGAATTTTGATGGGATTGCATTGAATCTGTATATTGCTTTAGCAAGATAGACATTTTTACTATATTAATCCTACCAATCCATGAGCACTGGAGATCTTTCCATCTTCTGAGATCTTCTTCAATTTCATTCTTCAGAGACTTGAAGTTCTTTTTTTCTTTTATTTTTATTTTTTTATTATTTTTTGTACGATATATTTTTATTTACACTTCAAATGATTTTCCCTTTTATGGCTCCCCACTCCCTGAAAGTCACATAAACCCTCTTCCCTTCCCCCTATTCGCCCATCCACTCCTTTCCCCTTCCCAGGTCACGTATTCCCCTATACTGCTGCACTAAGTCTTTCCAGAACCAGGGGTCACTCCTCTGTTCCTCTTGGACATCATTTAATATGTGGATTATGTCTTGTGTATTCCATGTTTCTAGGCTAATATCCACTTATCAGTGAGTGCATAGCATGATTGATCTTTTGAGACTGGGTTGCCTCACTTAGTATGATGTTCTCCAGCTCCATCCATTTGTCTAAGAATTTCATGAATTCATTGTTTCTGATGGCTGAATAGCACTCCATTGTGTAAATATACCACATCTTTTGGATCCATTGCTCCGTTGAAGGACACCTGGGTTCTTTCCAGCTTCTGGCTATTACAAACAGGGCTGCTATGAACATAGTAAAGCATGTGTCCTTATTGAATGCCGGGGAATCCTCTGGGTATATGCCCAGGAGTGGTATAGCAGGGTCCTCTGGAAGTGTCATGTCCAGATTTCTGAAGAACCACCAGACTGTTATCCCAAGTGGTTGTACCATCTTGCAATCCCACCAGCAATGGAGGAGTGTTCCTCTTCCTCCACGTGCTCGCCAATACCTGCTGTCTCCTGAGTTTTTGACCTTAGCCATTCTGACTGGTGTGTGGTGAAACTTCAGGGTTGTTTTGATTTACATTTCCCTAATGACTAATGATGTTGAATATTTCTTAAGGTGCTTCCCAGCCATCAGAAGTTCTTCATGTAAAAATTCTTTGTTTAGCTCCATACCCCCCTTTTTAATAGGTTTATTTGGTTCTCTGGGGTTTACCTTCTTGATTTTTTTTTTTGTATATATTAGATATTAGCCCTCTGTCAGATTTAGGGTTGGTGAAGATCCTTTCCCAATCTGCTGGTTGACATTT
The DNA here is from genome assembly GCF_947179515.1 of Apodemus sylvaticus. Lineage (NCBI taxonomy): Eukaryota > Metazoa > Chordata > Mammalia > Rodentia > Muridae > Apodemus > Apodemus sylvaticus. The sequence goes on from NC_067479.1 coordinate 105,079,975, forward strand.
TGTCCTTTTGACAGTGTCCTTTGCCTTACAGAAACTTTGTAATTTTATGAGGTCCCATTTGTCAATTCTTGATCTTAGAGCGTAAGCTAATGGTGTTCTGATCAGGAACTTTTCCCCTGTGCCCATGTACTCAAGGGTCTTCCCCAGTTTCTTTTCTATTAGTTTCAGTGTGTCAGGTTTTATGTGGAGATCCTTGATCTACTTGGAGTTGAGCTTAGTACAAAGAGATAAGAATGGATCAATTCACATTCTTCTGCATGCTGACCTCCAATTGAACCACTACCATGTGTTGAAAAGGCTATCTTTTTTCCACTGCATATTTTTAGCTCCTTTGTCGAATATCAAGTGAACATATGTGTGTGGGTTCATTTCTGGGTCTTCAATCCTATTCCATTGATCCACTTGCCTGACATTGTACCAATACCATGCAGTTTTTATCACTATTGCTCTGTAGAAATGTTTGCAGACTGGGATACTGATTCCCCCAGAAGTTCTTTTACTGTTGAGAATAGTTTTAGCTTTCCGGGGTTTTTTGTTATTCCAGATGAATTTGAGAATTGTTCTTTCTAACTCTATGAAGAACTGAGTTGGGATTTTGATGGGGATTCCGTTGAATCTGTATATTGCTTTTGGCAAGATAGCCATTTTAATTATATTAATCCTGCCAATCCACGAGTATGGAAGGTTTTTCCATTTTCTGAGGTCTTCTTCGATTTCCATCTTCAGAGATCTGAAGTTCTTGTCGTATAGGTGCCTCACAAGTTTGGTTAGAGTCACCCCAAGATACTTTATGCTGCTTGTAGCTATTGTGAAGGGAGTCATTTCCCTAATTTCTTTCTCAGTCTGCTTATCGTTTGAGTATAGGAAGGCTACTGATTTGCTTGAGTTGATTTTGTAACCAGCCACTTTGCTGAAGTTGTTTATCAGCTGTAGGAGTTCTCTGGTAGTTTTTTGGGTCACTTAAGTATACTATCATATCATCTGCAAATAATGATAGGTTGACTTCTTCCTTTCAAATTTGTATATTTTGACCTCCTTATGTTGTCTAATTGCTCTAGCTAGGACTTCAAGAACTATATTGAAAAGATATGGAGAGAGGGGGCAGCCTTGTCTAATTCCTGATTTTAGTGGGATTGCTTCAAGTTTCTCTCCATTTAGTTTGATGTTGGCTACCAGTTTGCTGTATAATGCTTTTACTATGTTTAGGTATGGGCCTTTAATTCCTGTCCTTTCCAAGACTTTTAGCATGAAAGGATGCTGAATTTTGTCAAATTCTTTTTCAGCATCTAATGAAATGATGATGTGATTTTTTTCTTTGAGTTTGTTTATGTAGTGGATAGCATTGATGGATTTCCGTATTTTGAACCATCCCTGCATTCCTGGGATGAAGCCTACTTGATCATGGTGTATGATCTTTTTGATGTGTTCTTGGATTCGATGGGCAAGAATTTTATTGAGTATTTTTGCATCAATATTCATAAGGGATATTGGCCTGAAATTCTCTTTCTCTGTTGGATCTTTGTGTGGTTTTGGTATCAGCGTAATTGTGGCTTCGTAGAAGGAGTTGGGTAGTGTTCCTTCTGTTTCTATTTGGTGGAAAAATTTGAAGAGTATTGGTGTTAAGTCTTCTTTGAAGGTCTGATAGAATTCTGCACTAAAACCATCTGGTCCTGTGCTTTTTTCATTGGAAGATTTCTATGACCCCTTCTATTTCTTTAATGGTTATGGGACTGTTTAGATGACCTATTTGATCCTGATTTAATTTTGGTATTTGGTATCTGTCTAAGAAATTGTCCATTTCCTCCAGATTCTCCAGTTGTGTTGAATACAGGTTTTTGTAGTAGGATCTGATAAGTTTTTTGAATTTCCTCAGTTTCTGTTGTTATATATCCCTTTACATTTCTATTTTGTTAATTTGGATACTTTCTCTGTGCCCTTAGGTTAGTCTGGCTAAGAATTTATCTATCTTGTTGATTTTTTTCAAAGAACCAGCTCCTGGTTTTGTTGATTCTTTGTATGGTTCTCTTAGTTTCTACTTGATCGATTTCAACCCTGAGTTGGATGAGTTCCTCCCTTCTTATCTTCCTGGGTGAATTAGCTTCTTTTTGTTCCAGGGCTTTCAGTTGTGCCATTAAGCTTCTAGGGTATGCTGTCTCCAATTTCTTTTTGGAGGCACTCAAAGCTATGAGTTTTCCTCTTAGCACTGCTTTCATTGTGTCCCATAAATTGGAGTATGTTGTCCCTTCATTTTTGTTAAATTCTAAAGAGTCTTTGATTTCTTTCTTTATTTCTTCCTTGATCAAGGTATCATTGAGTAGAGTATTGTTCAGTTTCCATGTGTATGTGGGCTTTCTGTTGTTTTTGTTGTATTGAAAACCACTTTTACTCCATAGCTATCTGATAGGAGGCATGGGATTATTTCAATCTTCTTATATTTGTTGAGTTCTGTCTTGTGACCAATTATATGGTCGATTTTGGAGAAGGTACCATGAGGTGCTGAGAAAAAAGTATATTCTTTTGCTTTGTGATGAAACTTCTATATATATCTTTTAAATACAATTGGTCCAAAGCTTCAATTGCTTTCACTGTCTCCCTGTTGAGTTTCTGTTTTCCTGATTGGACCATTGAGTAGAGTGGGGTGTTGAAGTCACCCAAAATTATTGTGTTAGGTGTAATGTGTGCTTTGAGCTTTAGTAAAGTTTCTTTTATAAATGAGGGTGCCCTTGCATTTGGAGCATAGATGTTCAGGATTGAGAGTTCTTCTTGGTGTGTTTTTCCTTTGACCAGCAAGAAGTGTCCCTCAGAGTCTGTTTTGATGACTTTGGGTTGAAAGTCAATTTTATCTGATATTAGAATGGCAACTCCAGCTTGTTTTTTGAGACCATTTGCTTGTAGCTTTTGTCTTTGACACTGAGGTGTGTTTCTTTTATGCAGCAAACTGTAGGGTCTTGTTTACATATCCAGTCTGTTAGTCTATTTCTTTTTATTGGGCAATTGAGTCCACTGATGTTAAGAGATATTAAGGAGTAGTGATTATTGCTTCCTATCATTCTTTATGTTAATTCTATACTTGTGTGGTTATCTTCTTTTGGGTTTGTTGAAGGAAGATTATTATCCTGCATTTTCCAGGGTAGTTTCCCTCCTTGTATTGGTGTTTTCCCCCTATTATACTTTGTAGGGCTGGGTTTGTAGAAAGATAATGTGTAAATTTGGTTTTGTCATGGAATATCTTGGTTTCTCCATCTATAGTGAATGAGAGTTTCACTGGGTATAGTAGCCTTGGCTGGCATTTGTGTTCTCTTAGAGTCTGCATGAGCTCTGCCCAGGATCTTCTAGCTTTCATGGTCTCTGGTGAGAAGTCTGGTGTAATTCTCATAGGTCTTCCTTTATATGTTACTTGCCCTTTTTATCTTACTGCCTTTAGTATTCTTTCTTTGTTTAGTACATTTGGGGTTTTGATTATTATGTGATGGTAGGTATTTCTCTTCTGGTCCAGTCTGTTTGGAGTTCTGTAAGCTTCTTGTATATTCATGGGCATCACTCTCTTTAGGTTAGGGAAGTTTTCTTCCAAAATTTTGTTGAAGATATTTGCTGGCCCTTTAAGTTGTAAATCTTCAGTCTCATCAATGCCTATAATCCTTAGATTTGGCTTTCTCATTGTGTCCTGGATTTCCTGGATGTTTTGGGATACAAACTTTTTGCATTTTGCATTTCCTTTAACTGGTGAGTCCATGGTTTCTGTGGTATCTTTGGCACCTGAGATTCTTTCTTCTATCTCTTGTATTCTGTTGTTGATATTTACATCTATGGTCCCTGATTTCTTCCCAAGGTTTTCTATCTTCAACGTTGTTTCCCTTTGTTCTTTCTTAGTTGTTTCTACTTCTGTTTTTAGATCCTGGAAATTTTTGCTCAGTTCTGTCATTTGCTTGTTTGTGTTTTCCTCTAATTCTTTAAGAGATTTTTGTGTTTCCTCTTTCATGACTTCTGCCTATTGATCAAAGTTCTCCTGTATTTCTAAGTGATTTTTGTGTTTCCTCCTTATTGGCTTTTGTATTCTCCTGGATTTCTTTCAATGATTTTTGTGTTTCCCTTGTAAGGGCTTCTAATTTTTGATCCATTTTCTCCTGAATTTCTTTAAGTATGTCCTTCATGTGTTCCTGTACCAGCATCATGACCAGTGATTTTAAATCCAAATCTTTTTTTTCTGGTGTGTTGGGGGTATCCAGGACTTGCTATTATTGGAGAATTGGGTTCAGATGCTGCCATAATGCCTTGGTTTCTGTTAGTAACGTTCCTACGTTTGCCTGTAGCCATCTAGTTCTCCCAGGTGTTAGATGGTCTTATTGTCACTGGCTGGTGCTTCAACCTACTGTGAATCTTTAAGGTTATATCTGCAACACTGGATGACTGGGTTTCCTCTGGCACAGATTACTGATATGCTGCCTTCCTCTTTTGTGCCTTTGGAACCCTTCTCAGTCTTGCCTTAAGCAATGTTATACTTATGTTGTCAAGGTCAACCAGGTGTTCTCTGTCTGCTCTATTATGGAGCGAAGAAGTTGTGGTGGGGGTCACTCCCTCTGTTGATTCTCACATAGGACACAGGTCCTGCGATGGACAGGCTTACAGATGAACCGCCTATGTGCTCAGTTCCTGAGTGCAGGCAGACGCCTGGCAGTTTGCACCACCAGAAATCTAAAGCTCAGGGTGATACAGTACCTAGTGACCCTTTTCTGTCCCGGCAGCTCACTGAGCAGGACACAGGCCCCAAGCCCGGCGGGCTGGCAGACAAACCGCCTATGTGCTCAGTTCCTGAGTGCAGGCAGACCCCTGGCGGTTTGCACCACCAGAGATCTGAAGCTCACGATGATACAGTACCGAGTGACCATTTTCTGTCCTGGCAGGCAGCAAATATAGGGTTACAAGCTTTTTGCATTTTGCATTTTCTTTGACTGTTGAGTCCATGGTTTCTGTGGTATCTTCAGCATCTGAGATTCTTTCTTCCACCTCTTGTATTCTGCTGTTGATATTTGCTTCTAAGGCCCCTGATTTCTTCCCAAGGTTTTCTATCTCCAAAGTTGTCTCCCTTTGTGATTTCTTAGTTGTTTCTAATTCTGTTTTTAGATGCTCAATGTTTTTGCTCAGTTCCTTCACTTGCTTTTTTGTGTTTTCCTATAATTCTTTGAGAGATTTTTGTGTTTCCTCTTTCATGACTTCTTCCTGTTGATCAAATTTCGCCTATATTTCTTTAAGTGATTTTTGCATTTCCTCCTTATTGGTTACTATTTTTTGACCCATATTCTCCTGAATTTCTTTAAGTGGTTTTTGTGTTTCCCTTGTAAGGGCTTCTAGCTTTTGATCATTTTTCTCCTGAATTTCTTTAAGAGATTTATTTATGTCCTTCATGTGTTCCTCTAACCGCATCATGACCAGTAATTTTAAATCCAATTCTTGTTTTTCTGATGTGTTGGGGGTATCCAGGACTTGCTGCTGTTGGAGAATTCGGTTCAGATGCTACCATAATGCCTTGGTTTCTGTTAGTAATGTTCCTATGTTTGCCTTTAGCCATCTAGTTCTCACTCGTGTTAGATGGTCTTATTGTCACTGGCTTGTGCTTCAACCTCCTGTGGACCTTTTTTTTTTTCTTGTGCATTTTTTTTATTATTCGATATAATTTTTATTTACTTTTCAAATGATTTCCCCTTTTCTAGCCCTCCACTCCCCGAAAGTCCCGTAAGCTCCCTTCTCTCCCCCTGTCCTCCCACCCACCCCTTCCACCTTCCCCGTTCTGGTTTTGCCGAATACTGCTTCACTGAGTCTTTCCAGAACAAGGGGCCACTCTTCCTTTCTTCTTGTACCTCATTTGATGTGTGGATTATGTTTTGGGTATTCCAGTTTTCTAGGTTAATTTCCACTTATTAGTGAGTGTATACCATGATTCACCTTTTGAGTCTGGGTTACCTCACTTAGTATGATGTTCTCTAGCTCCATCCATTGGCCTAAGAATTTCATGAATTCATTGTTTCTAATGGCTGAATAGTACTCCATTGTGTAGATATACCACATTTTTTGCATCCACTCTTCTGTTGAGGGATATCTGGGTTCTTTCCAACTTCTGGAAATTATAAATAGGGCTGCTATGAACATAGTAGAACATGTATCCTTATTACATGGTGGGGAATCCTCTGGGTATATGCCCAGGAGTGGTAAAGCAGGATCTTCTGGAAGTGAGGTGCCCAGTTTTCAGAGGAATCGCCAGACTGATTTCCAGAGTGGTTGTACCAATTTGCAACCCCACCAGCAGTGGAGGAGTGTTCCTCTTTCTCCAAACCCTTTCCAACACCTGCTGTCTCCTGAATTTTTAATCTTAGCCATTCTGACTGGTGTAAGATGAAATCTCAGGGTTGTTTTGATTTGCATTTCCCTAATGACTAATGAAGTTGAGCATTTTTTAAGATGCTTCTCCGCCATCCGAAGTTCTTCAGGTGAGAATTCTTTGTTTAACTCTGTACCCCATTTTTAATAGGGTTGTTTGGTTTTCTGGAGTCTAACTTCTTGAGTTCTTTATATATATTGGATATTAGCCCTCTATCTGATGTAGGATTGGTGAACATCTTTTCCCAATTTGTTGGTTGCCGATTTGTTCTCTTGATGGTGTCCTTTGCCTTACAGAAACTTTGTTAACTTTATGAGGTCCTATTCGTCAATTCTTGATCTTAGAGCATACGCTATTGGTGTTCTGTTCAGAAACTTTCTCCCTGTACTGATGTCCTCAAGGGTCTTCCCCAGTTTCTTTTCTATTAGCTTCAGAGTGTCTGGCTTTATGTGGAGGTCCTTGATCCATTTGGATTTGAGCTTAGTACAAGGAGACAAGGATGGATCAATTCACATTCTTCTGCATGCTGACCTCCAGTTGAACCAGCACCATTTGTTGAAAAGGCTCTTTTTTCCATTGGATGTTTTCAGCCCCTTTGTCGAGGATCAAGTGGCCATAGGTGTGTGGGTTCATTTCTGGATCTTCAATCCTGTTCCATTGATCCTCCTGCCTGTCACTGTACCAATACCATGAAGTTTTTAACACTATTGCTCTGTAGTATTGCTTGAGGTCAGGGATACTGATTCCCCCAGACTTTCTTTTGTTGCTGAGAATAGTTTTAGCTATCCTGGGTTTTTTGTTATTCCAGATGAATTTGATAATTGCTCTTTCTAACTCTGTGAAGAATTGAGTTGGGATTTTGATGGGTATTGCATTGAATCTGTATATTGCTTTTGGCAAAATGGCCATTTTAACTATATTGATTCTACCGATCCATAAGCATGGGAGGTTTTCCCATTTTTTGAGGTCTTCTTCCATTTCCTTCTTCAGAGTCTTGAAGTTCTTGTCATACAGATCTTTCACATGTTTGGTAAGAGTCACCCCAAGATACTTTATACTGTTTGTGGCTATTGTGAAGGGGGTCATTTCCCTAATTTCTTTCTCAGCCTGCTTATCCTTTGAGTATAGGAAGGCCACTGATTTGCTTGAGTTGATTTTATAACCTGCCACTTTGCTGAAGTTGTTTATCAGCTGTAGGAGCTCTCTAGTGGAGTTTTTTGGGTCACTTAGGTAGACTATCATGTGGTCTGCAAATAATGATAGTTTGACTTCTTCCTTTCCAATTGGTATCCCTTTGACCTCCTTATGTTGTCGAATTGCCCGAGCTAATACCTCAAGTACAATATTGAAAAGATAAGGAGAAAGGGGGCAGCCTTGGAATTCAAGGCCCATACCTAAACATAGTAAGAGCAATATACAGCAAACCAGTAGCCAGCATCAAACTAAATGGAGAGAAACTTGAAGCAATCCCTCCTGTGGACCTTTAAGGCTATTTCCTGGACACTGGATGCCTGGGTTTCCTCTGGCCCAGATTGCTGATGTGCTGTCTTCCTCTTTTGTGCAGTTGGAACCCTGCTGAGTCTTGCTCCAAGCAATGTTATACTTGAGTTGTCTCAGTGATCCAGGTACTCCCCGACTGCTCTGTCATGGAGCTAAGATAGCTGCAGAGAGTCACTCCTTCTGCTGATCCGCACATAGGACACAGGCCCCATGACAGGTTGGCTGGCAGATGAAGCGCCTATATGCTCAGGTCCAGGCACAGACAGACTCCTGGAGGTTTGCACCCCCAGAGATCTTAAATTCCTGATATCTCAGTACCTGATGCTGCTTTTCTGCCCAGGCAGACAGGGAAGATAGCAGTGGAGAGTCACTCCCTCTGCTCATCTCCATGTAGGGCACAGGCCCCACAGCAGGCTGACTGGCAGATGAACTGCCTTTGTGCTCAGGTCCTGGGCACAGGCAGACCCCTGGCGGTTTGCGCCCCCAGAGATCTTAAACTCAGGGTATCTTAGTACCTGGGGCTGCTTTTCTACCCCAGGAGGCAGGGAAGATATTTGAAGTTCTTGTCATACACATTTCACTTGCATGATTAGAGTCACACCAAGGTATTTCATATGATTTGTGACTTTTGTAGGGTAGCATTTCCCTAATTTCTTTCTCAGCCTGTCTGTCCTTTTACTAGAGGAAGGCTACTACTTTGTTCGAGTTAATTTTACATCCAAGCACTTTGCAGAAGTTCTTTATCGGGTTTAGATGTTCTGTGGTAGAATTTTGGAGGTCACTTAAGTATACAATCATATCATCTGCAAAGAGTGATAATTTGACTTCTTCCTTTCTAATTTCTATCCCTTTGACCTCCTTTTGTTGTCTAATTGCACTGACTAGAACTTCAAGTACTACATTAAATAGGTAGGGAGCGTGTTCAGCCTTGTCTAGTCCCTGATTTTAGTAAAATTACTTCCAGTTTCTCTCCACTTAGTTCGATGCTGGCTAATGGTTTGCTGTATATTATTTCACTATGATTAGGTATGACCCTTGAATTCCTGATCTTTCCAAGACTTTTATCATGGAAGGGTATTGGATTTTGTCAAATACTTTCTCCACATCTAGAGAAAAGATCAAGTTTTTTTTCCTTTGAGTTTGTTTATAAAGTAGATTATTTTGATAGATTTCTGTATATTGAACCATCGCTGCATCCCTGGGATGAAGCCTACTTGATCATAATGGATGATCATTTTGATGTGTTTTTTTATACAGTTTCTGAGAATTTTATTGAGTATTTCTGCATCAATACTCATAAGGGAAACTGGTCTGAAGTTCTCTTTCTTTGTTGGGTCTTTGAGTGGTTTAGGTATCAGAGTAATTTTGGCTTTGTAGAACAAATTGGGTAATGTTCCTTGTGTTTATATTTTGTGGAATAGTTTGAAGAGTATTGGTATTAGGCCTTCTTTGAAGGTCTGATAGAACTCTGCACTAAACCCATCTGGTACTGGGCTTTTTCTGGTTGGGAAACTTTTAATGACTGCTCCTATTTCTTTAGGAGTTATATGACAGTTTAGATGGCTTATCTGATCGTGGTTTACCTTTGTTACCTGGAATCTGTCTAGAAATTTTCCATTTCATTTAGATTTTTCCAGTTTTGCTGAGTATGGGCCATTGTAGTACAATCTGATGATTTTTTTTTTGGATTTCCTCAGTTTCTGTTGTTATGTCTCCATTTCGTTTTTGATTTTGTTAATTTTGATACTGTCTCTGTGCCTTCTCCTTAGTCTGGCTCAGGGACTATCTATCTTGTTGATTTTCCCAAAGAACCAGCTCCTGGTTTTGTTAATTCTTTGTATAGTTCCTTTTGTCTATACTTGGTTGATTTCAGCCCTGAGTTTGATTATTTCCTGCCATCTACTCCTCTTGGATGTATCTGCTTCTTTTTGTTCTAGAGCTTTGAGGTGTGATGTTAATCTGCTAGTATATGTTCTCTGGTTCCTTTTTAGAGGCACTTAGAGCTACGATGTTTTCTTCTTAGTACTGCTTTCATTGTGTTCCATAAGTTTAGGTATGTTGTGGCTTCATTTTCATTAAATTTTAAAAAGTCTTGAAATTTTTTATTTCTTCCTTGACCAAGTTATCACTAAGTAGAGCATTGTTCAGCTTCCATGTGTATGTGGCTTTCTGTTGCTTTTGTTTTATTGAAGACCGGACTCAGTCTATGGTGATCTGATAAGATGCATGGGATTATTTAAATCTTCTTGTATCTGTTGAGGCCTGTTTTTTGACCACTTATATGCTCAATTTTGGAGAAGGTGCCATGAGATAGTGAGAAGAAGGTTTGGTTTTAGCATGAAATGTTATATAGCTATCTGTTAATGCCATTTGGTTCATAACTTCTTTAAGTTTCACTGTGTCTGTTTACTTTCTGTTTCCATGATAAATCTGTTTATTGATGAGTGTGTGTCTTGAAGTCTGCCATTATTATTTTTGGAGGTAAAATGTATGCTTTGAGATTTAGTGAAGTTCCTTTTATGAATGTGGGTGCCCTTGCATTTGGTGCATAGATGTTCAGAGATGAGACTTCATCTTGGTAGATTTTTACTTTGATAAGTATAAATTGTTCTTCCTTTTTTTTTTGATAACTTTGGTTGAAAGTTGATTTTACTAGAATGACCTCACCAGTTTATTTCTTGGTACCATTGGCTTGGAAAATTGTTTTCTAGCCTTTTACTCTGAAGTAGTGTCTGTTTTTGTCCCTGAGGTGTGTTTCCTGTGTGCTACAAAATGCTGGGTCCTGTTTGTGTATATATCCAGTCTGTTAGTCTGTGTCTTTTATTGGGGAAATTGAGTCCATTGATGTTAAGAGATATTAAGGAATAGTGATTGTTGCTTCCTGTTATTTTTGTTCTTAGCGGTAGAATTATGTTGGTGTGACTATCTTCTTTTGGGTTTGTTTGAAGAAGATGGGATAGGGTGTTTTAGGAGGGGAAACCAGGACAGGGGATAACATTTGAAATGTAAAAGAAAAAAAGAAAAAAAGAAAAAGAAAGAAAATATCTAATAAGAAAAGATTACTTTTCTGTTTTCTATAGGGTGGAGTTTCCCTCCTTGTGTTGGAGTTTTCCACCTATTATCCTTAGTAGGGCTGGATTTGTGGAAAGATATTGTATAAATTTGGTTTTGTCCTGGAGGCCTCTGGCGGGAGCATTCTGGTCACCACCTCTGAATTGGGGGGGGGGGGGGGGACAGCCTGAGCCACAAGCCCCATCCCCAAACAGTGCAGAGGGCCAGCCATGCATCTGGAGGCTGGCCACAGGGAGGCACCTTGCTCGGGTAAGTCCAGCTGACCCAGCAAAGCAGAGGATCCATCCAAAGACCTCTGGCTGGAGCCTTTGGGCCACCACCTCTAGATTGGAAACAGCCTGGGCCACACACCTCGTCCCCAAGCACTGCAGAGGGCCAGCGGTGCATCTGGAGGCCGGCTGCAGGGAGGCATCTTGCAAAAGTGAGTCCAGCATTGACAACAAGACCAACTAACACCAGTGAGATCTAGATGGCAAAAGGCAAATGTAGGAACGAAACTAACAGAAATCAAGGCAATATGGCAGCATCGGAACACAATTCTCTATTAATAGCAAGTCCTGGATACCCCAACACACCAGAAAATCAAGATTTGGATGTAAAATCACTGGTCATGATGCTGTTACAAGAACACATGAAGGACATAAATAAATCTCTTAAAGAAATTCAGGAGAAAAATGATCAAAAGCTAGAAGCCCTTACAAGGGAAACCCAAAAATCACTTAAAGAAATTCAGGACAATATGGGTCAAATGATAGTAACCAATAAGGAGGAAATGCAAAAATCACCTAAAAAATAAAGGAGAACTTTGATCAACAGGCAGAAGTCATGAAAGAAGAAACACAAATATCTCTCAAACAATTACAGGAAAACACAAACAAGCAAGTGAAGGAACTGAGCCAAAACATTGAGGATCTAAAAACAGAAGTAGAGACAATTAAGAAATCGCAAAGGGAAACAACATTGGAGATAGAAAACCTTGGGAAGAAATCAGGGACCATAGATGTAAATATCAACAACAGAATACAAGAGATAGAAGAACAAATCTCAGATGCCAAAGATATCATAGAAATCATGGGCTGAATGATCAAAGAAAATGCAAAATACAAAAAGCTTGTAACCCAAAATATCCAGGAAATCCAGGACACAATGAGAAGGTCAAATCTAAGGATTATAGGCATAGATGAGAGCGAAGATTTACAAATTAAAGGGCCAGGAAATATCTTCAATAAAATTATGGGAAAAAAAAAACTTTCCTAATCTAAAGAGAGAGATGCCCATGAATATACAAGAAGCCTACAGAACTCCAAACAGACTGGACCAGAACAGAAATACCTCCCATCACATAATAATCAAAATCCCAAATGTACTAAACAAAGAAAGAATATTAAAGGCAGTAAGAGAAAGAAGCAAAGTAACATATAAAGGAAGACCTATCAGAATCACACCAGACTTCTCACTAGAGACTATGAAAGCTAGGAGATCCTGGGCAGATCTCATGCAGACTCTAAGAGAACACAAATGCCAGCCAAAACTATTATACCCAGAAAAACTCTCAATCACCATAGATGGAGAAACCAAGATATTCCATGACAAAAGCAAGTTCACCCAATATCCTACCACAAACCCAGCCATACAAAGGATAATAGGAGGAAAATGCCAATAAAAGGAGGGAAACTTCACCCTTGAAAATGTAAAATAGTAACCTTCTTTCATCAAACCCAAAAAGAGATAACCAATCAAAAATATAAAAGATAACATTAAAAATGACAGGAAGTAATAATCACTATTCCTTAATATCTCTGAACATCAATGGACTCAATTCCCCAATAAAAAGAAATAGACTAACAGACTGGATAATTAAACAGGACCCTACATTTTGCTGCATACAGGAAACACAACTCAGTGTCAAAGACAAACACTACCTTAGAGTAAAAGGCTGGAAGACAATTTTACAAGCAAATGGTCTCAGGAAACAAGCCAGAGTAGCCATTCTAAGATCAGATAAAATTGACTTTCAACCTAAAGTCATCAAAAGAGACACTGAGGGACACTTCTTGCTGGTCAAAGGAAAAACACACCAAGAAGAACTCTCAATCCTGAACATCTATGCTCCAAATGCAAAGGCACCCTCATTCATAAAAGAAACTTTACTAAAGCTCAAAGCACACATTGCACCTAACACAATAATTGTGGGTGACTTCAACACTGCACTTTCCTCAATGGACCGATCAGGAAAACAGAAACTAAACAGGGAGACAGTGAAACTAATTGAAGCTTTGGACCAATTAGAGTTAACAGATATATACAGAACATTTCACCCTAAAGCAAAAGAATATACCTTTTTCTCAGCACCTCATGGTACCTTCTCCAAAATCGACCATATAATTGGTTACAAGACAGAACTCATCAAATATAAGAAGATCAAAATAATCCCATGACTCCTATCAGATCACTATGGAGTAAAAGTGGTCTTCAATACAACAAAAACAACAGAAAGCCCACATACACATGGAAACTGAACAATACTCTACTCAATGATACCTTGGGCAAGGAAGAAATAAAGAAAGAAATCAAAGACTTTTTAGAATTTAATAAAAATGAAGACACAATATATCCAAATCTATGGGACACAATGAAAGCAGTTCTAAGAGGAAAACTCATAGCCCTGAGTGCCTCCAAAAAGAAAATGGAGAGAACATACACTAGCAGCTTAATGACACACCTGAAAGCCCTGGAACAAAAAGAAGCTAATTCACCAAGGAGGAGTAGAAGGTAGGAAATCACCAAACTCGGGGCTGAAATAAATCAAGTAGAAACTAAGAGAACCATACAAAGAATCAACAAAACCAGGAGCTGGTTCTTTGAGAAAATCAACAAGATAGATAAACCCTTAGCCAGACTAACCAAAGGGCACAGAGACAGTATCCAGATTAACAAAATTAGAAATGAAAAAATAGATATAACAACAGAAACTGAGGAAATTCAAAAAAAATCATAAGATCATACTACCAAAGCCTATACTCAAAACAACTGGAGAATCTGGAAGAAATGGACAATTTCCTAGACAGATACCAAACACCAAAATTAAATCAGGATCAAATAGATCATCTAAATAGTCCCATAACCCCTAAAGAAATAAAAGGGGTCATAGAAAGTCTCCCAACCAAAAAAAGCACGGGACCAGATGGCTTCAATGCAAAATTCTATCAGACCTTCAAAGAAGACCTAACACCAATACTCATTAAACTGTTCCACAAAATAGAAACAGAATGAACACTACCCAACTCGTTCTATGAAGCCACAATTACACTGATACCAAAACCAAACAAAGGTCCAATAAAAAAAAGAGAACTTCAGGCCAATTTCCCTTATGAATATCAACACAAAAATACTAAATAAAATTCTTGCCCACCGAATCCAAGAACACATCAAAACGATCATCCACCATGATCAAGTGGGCTTCATCCCAGGGATGCAGGGATGGTTCAATATATGGAAATCCATCAATGCAATCCACTACCTAAACAAACTCAAAGAAAAAAACCATATGATTATTTCATTAGATGCTGAAAAGGCATTTGACAAAATTCAGCATCCTTTCATGCTAAAAGTCTTGGAAAGAGCAGGAACTCAAGGCCCATATCTAAACATAGTAAAAGCAATATACAGCAAACCAGTAGCCAACATCAAACTAAATGGAGAGAAACTTGAAGCAATCCCACTAAAATCAGGGACTAGACAAGGTTTCCCTCTCTCTCCATATCTTTTCAATATAGTACTTGAAATCCTAGCTAGAGCAATTAGACAATATAAGGAGGTCAAAGGTATACATATTGGAAAGGAAGAAGTAAAACTATCACTATTTGCAGATAACATTATAGTATACTTAAGTGACCCAAAAAACTACACCAGAGAACTCCTACAGTTGATAAACAACTTCAGCAAGGTGGCAGGTTATAAAATCAACTCAAGCAAATCAGTTGCCTTCCTATACTCAAAGGATAAGCAGGGTAAAAAGAAGTTAGGGAAATGACACCCTTCACAATAGCCACAAACAATATAAAGTATCTTGGTGTGACTCTAACCAAACAAGTGAAAGATCTTTATGACAAGAACTTCAGATCTCTGAAGAAGGAAATTGAAGAAGACCTCAGAAAATGGAAAAATCTGCCATGCTCATGGATTGGCAGTATTATAGTTAAAATGGCCAAAAGCAATATTCAGATTCCATGCAATCCCCATCAAAATCCTAACTCAGTTCTTCACAGAGTTGGAAAAAGCAATTCTCAAATTTATCTGGAATAACAAAAAACCCAGGATAGCTAAAATTATTCTCAAAAATAATAGAACTTCCGGGGGTATTAGTTTCCCAGACCTCAAGCAAAGCTACAGAGCAATAGTGTTAAAAACTGCATGGTATTGGCAGAGGGACAGGAAAGTGGACCAATGGAATAGAATTGAAGACCCAGAAATGAATCCACACACCTATGGTCACTTGATCTTCGACAAAGGAGCTGAAAACATCCAGTGGATAAAAGATAGCCTTTTCAACAAATGGTGCTGGCTCAACTGGAGGTCAGCATGCAGGAGAATGCGAATTGATCCATTCTTATCTCCTTGTACTTAGCACAACTCTAAGTGGATCAAGGACCTCCACATAAAACCAGACAACACTGAAACTAATAGAAAAGAAACTGGGGAAAACCCTTGAGGACATAGGCACAGGGGAAAAGTTCCTGAACAGAACACCAATAGCTTATGCTCTAAGAGCAAGAATTGACAAATGGGATCTCTTAAATTACAAAGTTTCTGTAAGGCAAAGGACACCGTCAAAAGGACAAAAGGGCAACCAACAAATTGGGAAAAGATCTTCACCAATCCTACATTTGATAGAGGGCTAATATCCAATACATACAAAGAACTCAAGAAGTTAGACCCTAGGGAACCAAAAAACCCTACAGACCTAAACAAAGAATTTTTGCCTGAAGAAATTAGGATGGCTGAGAAGCACCTTAAGAAATGCTCAACATCATTAGCCATTAGGGAAATGCAGATCAAAACAATCCTGAGATTTCACCTCACACCAGTCAGAATGGCTAAGGTTAAAAACTCAGGAGACAGCAGGTGTTGGTGAAGATGTGGAGAAAGAGGAACACTCCTCCACTTTTTGCTGGTGGGATTGTAAGATGGTACAATTACTCTGGAAATCAGTCTGGCAGTTCCTAAGAAAACTGGACATGACACTTCTGGAGGACCCTGCTATACCGTATCTCCTGGGCATATACCCAGAGGATTCCCCAGCATCCAATAAGGACACATGCTCCACTATGTTCGTAGCAGCCTTATTTATAATAGCTAGAAGCTGGAAAGAACCCAGATATCCCTCAATGGAGGAATGGATACAGAAAATGTGGTGTATATACACAATGGAGTACTATTCAGCAATTAAAAACAATGAATTCATGAATTTTTTAGGCAAATGGATGGAACTGGAAAATATCATCCTAAGTGAGGTAACACAATCTCAAAAGAATACATATGGAATGCAATCATTGATAAGTGGATATTAATTAGCCCTGAAGCTCTGAACACTGAAGATACAATTAGCATATCAAATGATTCCCATGAAGAAGAAGAAGAGGGCCCTAATCCTGGAAAGGCTTGATCCAGCATTGTAGGAGACTACCAGAACAGAGAATAGGGAGGAGGAAAGATAGGAGAATGGATGGAGAGAAGAGGACTTATGGGAAATATGGGGGGGGTGACTGGGAAAGGGGAAAGCTTTTAGAATGCAAACAAACAATATAGAAAATAAGTAAAAGAATAAAAAATTTAAAAAAAGCAAAAAAGGCAAAAAAAATAAAGAAAAATAAAAACTTTTGGTTTTGTCATGGAGTACCTTGGTTTGTCCGTCTATGGTAATTGAGACTTTTGCTGGGTTTAGTAGCCTTGACTGGCATCTGTGTTCTCTTAAGATCTGTATGACAGCTCCCCAGGTTCTTCTATATTTCTTTGTCTCTGGTGAAAATTCTGGTATAATTCTGATAGGTCTGCCTTTATATGTTACTTGACCCTTTTCCCTTACTGCTTTTAATATTCTTTCTTTGTTTTGTGCATATGGTGTTTTGATTATTATGTAACTGGAGGAATTGCTTTTCTGGTCCAGTCTATTTGGAGTCCTGTAGGTTTTTTGTATGTTCATGGACATCTCTTTCTTTAGGTTAAGGACGTTTTCTTCTATAATTTTGTTGAAGATATTTACTGGCCCTTTAAGTTGGGGATCTTTGCTCTTTTCTATACCTATTATCCTTAGGTTTGGTCTTCTCATCGTGTCCTGAATATACTGCATATTTTTGGTCAGGAGCTTTTTGCATTTTGCATTTTCTTTGACTATTGTGCCAATGTTTTCTATGGTATCTTCTGCACTAGAGATTCTCTCTTCTGTCTCTTATATTCTGTTTGTGATGCTTGCATCTATGACTCCTGATCTCTTTCCCAGGTTTTCTGCCTCCAGGGTTGTCTCCCTTTGTGATTTGTTTATTGTTTCTATTCCCATTTTTAGATCCTGGATGGTTTTGGTCAATTCCTTCACCTGTTTGGTTGTGTTTTCCTGTAATTCTTTTAGGGATTTTTGTGTTTCCCCTTTAAGGGCTTCTACCTGTTTACCTGTGTTTTCCTGTATTTCTTTAAGGGAGTTATTTATGTCCTTCCTAAAGTCCTCTATCATCATCTTGAGATGTTATTTTTACATCCAAGTCTAGTTTGTCTGGTGTGCTGGGGTATCCAAGACTTGCTCTGGTTCTGTCACTGGGTTCTGATGATACCAAGTCGCCTTGGTATTCTGTTGGCAAGGTTCTCGAGCCTCTTGCCATCTGCTTATCTCTGGTGTTAGTTGGTCTTACTGTTTCTAACTGGAACATGTCCCTCCTAAGTGCCTGTAAGCCTGTGATCTTAGGTGCCAGCACTCCTGGGGAGACCAGCTCTCTCTTTGCTGGTGTGGGTGTAGAGGATTGTGAGACAGACAGCAGTAGCTCCTGGCTGCAGATTGAAACTGGGAGAATCCTGTCCCCAGCTGTTCCACTGTTTCTGTACCATATGTGCTCCTGGATGGTCCTGTTTTGGTAGGTTTTGGAGAGAAAGTGATGATCTCAATTCTGAGCTAAGGAGTGAGAGCACTCCTGGGAGACCAACTCCCTCCTGGTGGAATTTGCATGGGGAGAGCTATGGAACAGCCTTAGCTCCAGAGTGCAAATGGAGACTGGCCCATTTGTCAGTTCTTGATCTTAGAGCATAAGCTATTGGTGTTCTGTTTAGGAAAATTTCCCCTGTGACCATAGTTTGAGGCTCTTCTCCCTTTCTCTTCTATTAGATTCAGAATATCTCGTTTTATGTGGATGTCCTTGATCCACTTGTACTCAAGCTTTGTACGAGGAGATAAGAATGGATAGATTTGCATTCTTCTACATGCTGACTGCCAGTTGAACCAGCCCCATTTATTGAAAATGCTGTCTTTTTTCCACTGGGTGGTTTTAGCCTTTATTTTTTGCTTCTCACTGTAGTCCTCCTAGCCGGCAGCCAGGGATAAATCCCTGCCAGGAAAGGCTGTGTTCCTTTGTTTCAGCACTGGAACTCTGTGACTCAGCTCTACTCGCTAACATATATGACAAAGATGCACAAGAAAGCAGAGGATTAACATTCTGTAACATAGGCTGAGGCATGGCCTCCTAATGTAGGCTTACAAAAGTGGGGCTTGACATTGTACTATGTTTTACAGAAATATTTAAGTGTGTGTATGTCCCATCTGGACCACAGATGGCTATATTCATATTTTAAAAAAAGTTGAAGTGATTTATAGCCATGTACATTAATTTCTGTATCACTCATGCTGCAGTTCCCTTCTGAGTGGAATATACTCCCAAATCCATTGTAAATATCCTGCTTACTAGGAAACACTACTCCTCTTCTTACTCTTTGTCTGACGAATGTAAATTCATCACTAATGCCTAAACTGGAACATGTTTTTCACTAAATTCTGTGCCCCTTCTTAATCCAGTCAACCTGTTGAATCACTAGTCACAAGCTTTCGTTCACAAGCACAACCCAATTTATACTTATGTGTTGTTTGCTTCTGCTTTTGTGTAATATCTGCCTTGAAACACTGGGGAGGTCTGATAAATATCTGTTGAATAAATGAACTAAAGAAATATCTGAAACAAAAACGATTCAATCTGTGGCACTGGGTTTGAAAGCTGAAGCTTACAGAAGCATGAGTATTAACTGTTTTTTACATAGAATATACTATAGGTAAAGACAGGCATTGCTTCCTAATGTCCCACAGATCTATCTGCAAGGAAAAGTCAAATGGACTTAGATCATTCTTATAACTAAAAAGAAGCTACCCTTTCTCCACTAAAAGGCTAAGTAAAACTAATAAAAATCCATGAGAAATTCATGAAGCCAAGCTGTGCATTGAATCAAAGACAAAGAGACGAGTAAAGTTTGTCAGGTCGCACAATACCAGTTTTAGTAAGAAATAATGTGTATTTTGTCCTGAGACTCCTCCATGTGACTCAGAAAACTCAGCAAGGACAGCACAGAAGCGGATGGCTCTGAGGCTAGTAGGTAGGAATCCTGTCTGTCTGCTTCCCTAGATTATTGTAGCTGGCATCTGAGATAATGTGGCAAGCCAAGGTGAGTTAATGATGAGAGGTTAAAATATAAGACACTAATTTAGTTAATCGCAGTGCCTTCATTTCCAAGCCATTTGTGATCCATTCATTTCTAAGATGAGGCTATTTCAACAGCACCATAGCTCATCATTAACATCTGTGAAAAGTCAGACTCACTAATGGGGTCAGCCACGATACTTAGGGAGAAAAGCAGTACCTTTTGCTAGCTCCATGTCCTGTTGGGTAGAAACATTTTCCCCCTTCTAATCAATTTTTTCAGCCATAGTCAGATGACTGGCATCAAAGGAATTTCAAGGCCATAAATTTGTTATCAGGAATCCACAAGAATGTTTTCTGTTTTCATGATAGTTGAAGCTGTGTCCTTGAAAAAAAATTACAAATAAAGTAAGCTTGAGATTACAGAGGGAAAGAAGCATGCAGATTAGTCAGCAGTTAGTATTCTCCAGGTCAACCAAGGAGATGTGTTTGCATTTGTCCAATGTTGGACACACAGAGAGAAAGAGATCACAGAGGCAGAGGAGCCCATGGTCTGCTGTCTGAAAGCTGGCTATGGGCTCGGTTTAAGGTTAAAGACCTAAGCCATAACAACTAATGGTGTGAATCCCATTTGCAAAGCAACACGTACAACGGTCCAGCTCAAACAATGAAGCAGGAAAAGAAAATTAGGTAAGCACGTCTCCTCCTTCCTCTGCCTTTTGTTCTATTCAAGCAGCTATGGGTTAATGTTACCCATCCACACTAAAGAAGGTGACCACTTACCTGAGAGTACATGTCCCAGTCTTAATCTCTGCAAACAGCCTCACATCACAAATGAAGACAATGTTTAATATCAGCACAGAAATGTAACCATCTTAATGTGGATAGGGAATGAAAGGCATACACAGAAGAGAAAAGAAAACATGAAAATAATCAGGAACATTCTAGAACAAGATTGAGACTGAAGTTATTGTGAATATCTGAATTTCATTGAGATGTACATTTTTAAAGAGATATATCATCAGAAGAGTTCTCTTCCAAGATAAAGGAAATTACTTTCTACTTACATCTCAGTGGGAGATTTCTTATAACTATTTTGCTTTCTAAGATGGGAGGCCTTGATATGGGGCCCTGCAACAAACTACCCTTTAAATATTTATGTTTATGCCTATAAATTAGTGCTGTTGCTAGCTTTGGCCAGAGGAGCATCATGGAAGCCACAGAAATTATGAAATTGGTCTAAGTGCCTAAAATAAGCAACTGCTGAATGCATAGTCTGACATGGTGGAGGTAGGAGCCCACAAGGCACTACTGCTCCATGAAGTTTTGCAGGTGGTTAATGGTTTCTGAAAGAAGAGACATTTCTTCACTAATGTGGCCACTGTAAGGTTCCTTATGTGTTTGTCAGTAAATCTAAAGGAACTCATTGGATGTCCCCTAAAGACAAGGCAGTAGAAGGGGGAGCAGTTAGGAAGATGAAGGGATTGCTGTGAATGGAAGGGTGATGAGAGAGGGTGATAGGATGAATATAATCAAAATTCATTATATATATTTATATATTAAAATGTTAGAATGAAACACATTATTGAGTATAATTAATATATGCTAATAAGATGATACAGGTTCTAAAGTATTCAAAACAGACCCACCTCCTACTAAACCTGTAAATCTCTATTTCTATTAGTCTTCATTATTTTCCTCTTCTAATTCTCATAGTGTGCAATCTCTATCTTGAAGGAAGAGTGAGTCTATATTGTGAGATAGACAAAGATGAGAAAACACACCTTTTTGTTAATGTGACTTATAGAAATGGTTATGCTTAACTATTACAGGCTTTATTTGATCTCTCTCTCTCTCTCTCTTTGTTTATTGACAAAATTATTGTTTAATTTGGGACATGAGATGTCTATAGCTATTGACATTGTGTTCTTTTTCTTTCTTTCCTTTTTATTTCTTGAGATGGCATCTCATCCTATCACCCTACCTTGTTTCAAACTTTCAGACAAAAGCCATCCTCCTGCATAAGCCCCTTGAGGACTGCAGGCTCATGCCATCACAAGTGTGTTTTGTGACCCAATTCCTGTGTGTATTCGTGTCTTTTCAGACGTCCAAAGAGACAAGGCTGTAAAACTTTTATTTAGTCTTTGGACATTCTAAGAAAATGTAGACTTACAGATGTCCCAGAAGGAAATTGTTGAAGAGTTTCATCTGCATGCCACATCTGTAAAAAAAACTGGGCAATCTGAAAAATAGTTAGCTAAGGCTTATGTCAGTAGATGCCATCTAGAAATTGCTTCTGTACAATGGCTTCATTAAGGAGAGTCAGAATAATAAAGAAGATTATTTGAAAGAAAGAGAAAGAACTTCAAGATTTCACCCAGTGTAGCAGTATAAGACAAAACCAGAACAGGGAAGTGGGAAGGGATGGGTGGGAGAACAGAGGGAGGGAAGGGGGGCTTATGTGACTTTCGGGGAGTGGGGAACCAGAAATGGGGAAATCATTTAAAATGTAAATAAAAATATATCGAATAAAATTTAAAAAAAAAAAGATTTCACAAAGATGCTGACACAAAAGGGGGAAAGCACCAAAAATAGGACAGGTTACTCTTGGAAAAGAAGACAAAGCAAGCTTAGGTATAGCTATGCCACTCCCCAGGTAAGGGGAAACAGAAGATTTATCCAAGCTGCTCTTCTGAGACAAGACTGTGGGCATACAGTCAGACACGCCAAGGGTTCTCACAACTTCAAATGTACCTGCAGAGTTCAACGAGACAGTGAAGCCTTTCAGAAATGGACTTAAAGTACTCCCAGTAATGATCAACAGAACGGCCCTTCAACCCTTCTCTGCATCTGACCAAAGAATGAATTGACCTTTTTAGCTACTTGCTTTCTATCAGTATTGAATGCATTCTGCCTCTCTTTTTTGATGTTCATTGATTTAAATAAATATGATTCCATGAGTGTGCTTGTTACTAAATATTTTAAGATTTTATTTTAAGGTGTTGATTGGCCAGGAAGGTTCATGTCCAGTGGCAAAGCTATGGCTGAGGGGGTCATAGGCCAAAGTAGACACACATTTCTGTGGCTTCTCTATGTGGGCATATTGTCAAGCTTGCTACTTTTGTTGATAGCCATAGAATAGTGGTACCCTCAGCCTTGGGCAAAGAGCTTCCTTTTGTCAGAGAGTAACAACTGAGGCAAAGATACCTGGATGGTCAAAGACCTGAGGACAAGTGACTGGTGAGCACTGAACACCAAGCAGGACATCCACACCTTCACCACCTGCCACCCGAAGCTCAGGGAACAGTGAGGAATGGGGTGTAGAAAGAATTTAGGTGTCACAGAATGGAAAGGAGTGCAGTGAAATGCTGCTGTTCAGATACAATGTGGTTCTACAGCCATATCACCCTGAACACAACCCATCTCATCAGATATAACATAGGCTGCTGCAATCATGAACATGCAAGGGTGGACCCTTGAGCCTTCTGCCACGATTGGAGGAGTTGTTCACCAGGCTCTATCCTTTGGCAATGATTGCTGAACCATGAAAATGTGTGTCAGTTTCTTCAATAGGACATCCATTAGGCAAGCAGTTGGGAAGAAAAAGAGATCTGAGGGAAAGGAAATGTGTTAAGAGAGCATGATATGGGGGAATATAACCACAGTGGATATTAATGAAACTGTAAAACATTAAACACTTAAGAAAAATGTTGACTCTTCTATAACATATGGCCCTTTCTCCCCTCTGGGTCTGTGATGAACATATCACAGTTCAATTCTGCTTCTGAACTCTGGCCACAGAAGCAGTTGGGGGCTTTCTTTTTGCTCATTTCTATGAACAGGTCACAGAATTCTAATTTCAAGAAGCAAATTTAATTTCTAATTTAATATCACCACATATAGCAAATGCACGAACAGCCTCTTTGATGAGAGGACTGATGCTGAATGCTAACTGCTGTCTGATAATTATTCATTTTGTCAAATTAAGAAGTTTCCAGAATGAACAACAGATGATAGAATATAGGGGTGGGGACTTCCATTTAATATAAACATGATGAGTATGATGTGTTTGGGGATGAGATAGAATTGAGATATCTTGATAGTTAATTTTTTTCATACTAAACAAGATTCTACTGGTCTGTATATTTTTATTTCTGAGTATATTTTCACAAGTAAAAATGTAACAATAACAAGAGAACTTCACATTTTGCGCAAACAGCCTACAGCAGAGATTCTCTTGTATTTATCCATTATTACAGTACATAAGAAATGTCAGCCATTGAAATTACATTTCTAAAATTACTCAAAGTACTTGTGCTGCATTTGTTTTCTACAGTATTTTTTGGCACATCTCAAAAATCATATGCTTCTGGGTAGTATTTTTCTAAAAAAAAAAAAAAATGCCATTAAGATTTAAATAGTTTCCTAGACCAAGGACATTTCCTTCCTTGGATGTTTCCAGGCCTTTGACCCCTGGGATTAAATTTTAGATGCAACCTTTCTTTATTGATTCAGTAATGTGTCTGATATGACACTCATAATAACAACTAGATACAATATTTCCCAAATAATAAATAGGAAGTAATCATTTCTGGAAAGGAGAACTCAAAGCAACTGAATTATTTACTTTCTAGATGGTTTTACAACTATGTAGCAGACCAGTTCTTATGCCCTCTACCTCAGCTAGGCATACTCTCAACATGACACTGCAAGCTCATATTCGTCAGTGATTGATGACATAAAATCTGCCCTTCTAAGTGGCCAGTGCTCTCAGATGTGTAATAAGCAGTCAGTACTAGTAAGATTTGAATTTTATTGATTCCTGCTAGAAGTAGCCAGTCTCCACATTAGATTCATCTTTCTAAAGCCCTGGCAGCAAATGCAGAAAATCACAATGCACCAAACACAGAGAATAAGTGTTATTGTGATGCTCAGCCACAACTGGGGCATGAATATCATACACCCCCTAAAGGTCAGAGACCAGCACAGAAGAGAGTAAAGAGAGCGTATAAGAGGCAGAGGTTGAAGAGAGCAAGAATGAATCACTGTCATCAAAATATGACAGGACTCATCATGCATGAACTCATAGCAGACCTGACTATCTACATGATACCTGTAAAACGTAAGCCAGTCAGCATTTCAGTTTTGTAGAGGGCTGTCACAGCCCTCATTCCTAGCTGAGGAGCTAGTGACAGATAATGGACTCTAGGGAAGAAATAGTTTTCTGTAGGGGTGTGACCCCCAGGTGTGATGCCCACAGATAGCCCACAAATTGGACTCTATGAGTTTTAAAAAGAAATGTATAACATTTTGAGGAGAGCGTAGATCTGGGGGAGTTGGGGTGACAGGAGGGTAATAAGACTAAAATACATTGTAGACATGTATGAAATTCTCAAAGAATTAATAGTTATTTATAAATAGTTATATAATTTTATATATAGTTATAAATATATAAAATATTTATAAATATTTTATTTATTATAGTCTGTATAGATATGTATAAAAGTTTAGTTTTATAAATAAAAAGCTATATATTTCAAAAAGAGTAGGTCCTAATTTTGAAACCTATAAATTTCTTTCTATAAAGTAAAGAGATAGATGAACATATAATTAAGGATTTTGAGATGATATTTATATTCAGTCATACAACTCAATAAAAAAGGCAGAAGACCATATCACATAGACAGAGGAGGAAACAACACACGTAGAAAGAGGATGTGAAACATGGAGGGAGAATTTAGAAATGAGCCAAAGACTGCAACAGCCAAGCAGATACTGGAAAAGGCAGGAGACAGATTCTCTCCTTATACCTCCCAAATGAATACAGCTCTGCAACAGCCACACTGACACTCACACATGCCTGTCACATTTATACCATTCAGAAATGTAACAGATTAAATACATGATGTTTTAAGCCATCAACTTGACATCAATATTTTGTAACCCTATCCCTAAACTCTATCCCTAACCTAAAACCCTAACCTAAACCCTGTTCTGTTTTCACTCCTATTGCTAGGATAAAACTTTCTAATTTAGCTCAAATTTTCAAGTCACAGACCATCATTGAGGGAGGTCAGGGAAAAAGCTCAAGGAGAAACTCTTGAGGGATGGCCCCTGTTTGCTTGCTCATAGGCTCATATTTAACTAGCTTTCTTATACAACTCAAACTACCAACCTAGGGAGTGGTGAGGCCAGCAGAGAGCTAGACCCATCTACATCAGTTAATAATCAAGAATGTCTCCCACAGAGATGTCCCCTGAGAAGTACATCAATTGAGACGCCCTTCTCAGGTGAATCTAGGCTCCATCAAATTGACAATTAAAGCTAACTAAGACACAGCCACAGAAAAGTAGATGGCATCTACGTCATATTAATAAGGGCCCACTGAGCAGCATACAACAGAAGGAGTTAAGTCATAGAACTGCAGAAGTGCAAGGCTTGTGATAAAAAAATTTTCATTACCAGTTCTAAGAAGTGAGGACAAAGAATCAGCTAGCCTCCTGAACTCAAGAAGAGCTGTGCAGAGAGACTCCCCAACGTGAGCTTCAGTAAAGGGAGTCTGCTCTGCGGTAAGAAGGAGAGTTCAGAAAATATCTCATCCTTACCCTTTATCTTCCCAGGCAAGGGAACATTTCATAAATTTCTCAGAAGACATAGCACAGAACAGGAAGGAACTGGCAACATGTGGATCCAAAGAAAAAAAGCAAAGGATATCAGAAAAACATGTCATCCTATGCAATTGCAGTGATTCCTTTAACCATTGGATTTTCCTCCTCTGTTTCAAACACTCACTGCCGTGTATCCCCTTCTCTGGCACAGTGTCAGGTACAAACAAAGAGCTTCATAAATGTTTGCTGTACAAAATTAACAAGATTTTTCATGGAAAAATTAGAGATTCTAGACTCCTATTTCCAAGTTTTTTCCACAGTTTCCTTTTATGAACCTTTCTCCGGGGGCCAGAATGTAATTATTGCTAAGTATGCTCTGTTCCTCCCACCTCCACAGCTCTTTTGTGTACATTTTCCTTGAAGCAGTAACACTGTATTGCAGTGCCTTGTAGCTATGCATGTACATGTTGGAACTCAACTTGGAGACGATAATTTCTCTGAGAGTTGCCTGACGATAATTTCTCTGAGAGTTGCCTCTATCTTGCAGAAATGTACATCTTAAATAGAATTTAGCCAATTCCTTATAAAAATAAGGAATTGTAAGAATTCCCAGTTAAACTGAAGCCTTTTTATTAGTTTATAGACTTCATGGTCATCTACTTGCTTCTTGTTTTTCTTATGAACAATAATAAAATCTTCCTTGACTGTCATTTCGTTTAAGACCATGGTTGCATTAGTTAGTAGAAGAGGTTATTCTAGACTTGCCAGTGAAATCCAGGTCTGCATTCTTGACTTACATCATTAACAATTAATAAATGTGTTGTATGCTGTGCTGTAAGACATAATATGAAGGGTTTACCCTGATGGGTGCCAGAAGATAATGGAGGATAGTAACGGGTCCTCAGGAACATCTGTTACAGTTCTAGTTTTCATCTTTAGTTTGATAGTTTGTGACATTTTTCAGGGCTTCGAGCAAGTTAAAATGATGTTTTAATATAACTGAATGTAAAACAGAAAAATGGAGACAGGATATTGTCGTAGCATGTACACGAACCGGCTTCTATAACATTTTAATAAAGGCCATATTAGGGGAACAAATGTTAGATGCAAGAAAGCTAAAAGGACACATTTTGCTGCAACGTTATATGCCTCTTAACATCAGAATCAGCATTTAAAACAATCCTCAGCCATGATTATGAGAAATAGCTAGCTACACCTGTGACAGGTTTTGAAATTAACTGTCCCACTTCTATGGTATCACCATAAAAGAGAGCAGTGTGCTACATATCTCCCCCCAAGGATTATTATAAGGGATGTATGAATGCCTAACATATTGGCTTTATTGCTGTCAGAAATAAACACATACTTTCATACATAAAAGCTAGAGAGTTCAGTAACTATATTTTGCAAATAACTGTAGAATCATAATAACATCCCAGAAAGAAAAAGACCTCATATATGAGCGCCTTTAGAAATGCTCAAGCTCTTTAATATTTGAATTGCTTATAAATGTTTATCTGCATTATGTTTTTCTTCCAAATGTACCAAGCTTACTTCAATGCAAGGCATAAGTCAATATTTGCATGTGGATATGAATAAACACAGCTTTGCCGCTGGTCCATTTAGATGCAATGGACAGAATAAAATATATATTTTCTAAAGGAACATCCTCTTGGCTATTCACTGAAGGCTCAGAAGCAAATGGATGTTCAATGTTTCATATCTATTTAAACCAGTGGAGACTTAATAGCTGAATTCTCAAGGAAGAAACAATATTTGAAAATGAAGAATCTAGTGAATTATGCAGAACTGAAGCAGCATGTCATTCACTGACCATGGACTCAAAACACCCTCTGCTTTGGAAGGCCTCTTTCACTGTTAGAAAACAAGACTTCTCATTCTCAGCAGCCACAGCACTTTTCTGGGTCCCAAGGTGACCCACATAGGTCACAATAGAGGCTAGCTGGAACTAAGTCAACTCATTGAATTAACAGAGAGACACAGTAGAATGACAGAATTTCAACTCATTTGTAGTGATGTGCACCTTCCCCTAATGCATATTGATTGCAATACAACAGCATGTGTTCCTGTGCTCCAAATATCCAAACTGTCCAGGCTTCTGTCTTTTTCCTTAAATCCACCCACCCTTCCCACATTTCTCTCTTGCTTTCTCACTCTCTTGCTCTCTTGCTATCTCTCACTCTCTCACACTTTCTCTCTCTTGATCTCTGTGTGTGTGTCTGTGTGTGGGGGTAGGTGTGGGTGTGGGTGTGTGTGCATGAGAGAGAGAGAACACATGCACATACCAAAGTGTGTTTGTCTAGATCAGAGGGTAACCCAAGTATCAGTCTGTCTTCTTCCACTTTGTTTGGGACAGGTGAGGTGGGGTCTCATTGCTTTTCACTGATGCTGGCCCATGAGCTTCTGGGAATTATCATGTCTGTCTCCTACCTCAGAGCATGAGCCTTGGGCTCACAGCCACATATGTTCATGCTGAGATTTTACAAGGATTCTGAGAATGCAATAAGGTCCTAATATGTGCTTAGAAAACACTTCACCCACCGAGCTACATGTTCAACCCCTTCATCTTCTTTTTAAAGATTCAAAATTGTCTGACTTGATAGCCATGCTGGCACTCCTAATCCCGAAAGAAAAAGCTGAGGCAGAAAGATGGCCATTCTGGACAGCCTGGACTACATAGTGAAATTCTCAAAAGAGAAGGGAAGGAAGGAAGGAAGGAAGGAAGGAAGGAAGGAAGGAAGGAAGGAAGGAAGGAAGGAAGGAAGGAAGGAAGGAAGGAAGGAAGGAAGGAGAAAGGAAAGAAAAAGGAGGAAAGAAGAAGCAAGGGAGAGACAGACAGAAGGAAGGAAAGACTGTTTGAGATTCAAAAGCAAAACCATGCAAAAGATTTACAACCAAGATAATAATACTGAAAGGTACTAGCAGACGTGTTTAGGAATAATTCACTCAATAATGTGAATGAGTCAGTGATTCTGGTTGGGAATTTTAAGATAACATTGGGCCCCATGATGCAAAAGAGAGATGAATGTTTTCAAATTTTCCTGCATAGCCCAACAGTTTCCACTTTTGTGTTAATATTAAGCTTCTAGATCCATAGTTACCAGTGAAAATTCCTCACTTCAAAGCTCCGCAGCCTACCAGGAAACAAAGAGAAAACACAATAAGCCATGAATTTATATACTAAGGAGACAACAATGGCTAAAATTCTATGTGACTCATCCCACAAAGTTTTATTAAGAATAGAGCAGAGGTAGGACAGTGATAGAAAGTTCCTAGGTTTATGAAAGGACAGAAAATTTATGTTACACAAAGTGTAAGCAACAGAGTAAGAGGGGCAGTGTTTATAGGGAGCAATTATCCCAGCTCTGAAACTCAGATGGACAAGAACTCTTTTGTTCATGCTATAAATTGGCTCCAAAATCTTGACATTTTGCTGCCAAGCTCATGAGAAATTCAGCCCTAATCATTCCTGACTCACAGTACTCCCTCTTCAGTTTTGTGACAAGGATCCCAGGCCTTAAAACTTTCAGGGCATTGAAGAAGGACCCTAAGTCCCAGGTCTCTCATCCCACTGACCTTGGCATGCACACTTAATACTGCAGATTGTCTACCACTGCTCTTTCTTTCTGGGCTTCCGATATAGTCTGGTTTTGTTCTGCTGCAACTGAAGCCGCTGGACTCATATAGCACCCAAGCCCTCTGCCACTGAGCTAATTCCAGCCCTTGATTCAGCCTGTGAAGAAACTGGATTCCATCTGTATAGCTTGATAATGATGGTTTTTTTTCCAGGTTTTACAATACCACAGGAACTGCTAGGAAAAGACAGGTTCAAAAAGACTGTCAATAAGAAACAAAGACTCTCTTCCTCCTAAAGCTTTTAACGGGACGCATTCCCTTTTCTCCACATTTCTATCATATTTTTAATCACTTTTCAAACAAGATATTCCCTAGAATGTCTTGAATTATTCAAAGCACAATGCAGAAAGTTTTCCTAAAGTCTCTGAATAAGACTTCAGTACCTAAGCAGGAAGAATAAAAAGGACAATGTGTATCAGAATGGCTAAGATCAAAAACTCAGGTGATAGCACATGCTGGCTAGAATGTGGAGAAAGAGTAACACTCCTCCATTGCTGGAGGGATTGCAAACTGGTACAACCACTCTGGAAATCAATCTGGAGGTTCCTCAGAAAACTGGAAATTATACCATCTGAGGACCCACCTATACCACTCTTGGGCATATACCCAAAAGATACCCCACCATGACACAAATGCACATGCTCCACTATGCTCATAGCAACCTTGTCAGAAGCTGGAAATGACCCAGTTGTCCCACAAGAAAGAATGGATAAAGAAAATGTGGTTCATTTATACAATGGAATACTACTCAGCTATTAAGAACGAGGACATCCTGAGTTTTGCAGGCAAATGGATGGAGCTTGAAAATATCATCCCAAGTGAGGTAACTCAGACACAAAAGGATATGCATGGTATGTACTAAGTAATAAGTTGGTATTAGCCCCCCAAAAAGTACAGAATACCCAGGATATAATACACAGAACTCAAGAAATTTAACAAATCAGAGGGCTGAAGTAAGGCTGCCTCAATCTCACTTGGAAGAAAGAAGAAAGAAATCATGAGGGCAGAGAGAGGGAGGGACATGGATGGGAGAGGATAGAGGGAGAGGAAAGGGGAACATAACCAGGTATTGGGGAAGAAACAGGAAAGAAGCCCTGAGGGCCAGCAAAATGATTGGAAACAGGCAACCTTGGCAGGTAGGAGGTGGAGGGACCCTCTAGAATGTACCAGATATCTGGGAGGCGAGAGACTCTCAGGACTCAAAGGGAGGAACCTTAGATGAAATGCCCAACAGTGGGGAGAGAGAACTTGTAAAGTCTACCTCCAGTAGAAAGACAGGGAATGAAGTGGAGGAATGGAGTTGCCATTCTACAGTCAAAACCTCTGACCCAAAATTGGCCCTGTCTGAAGGAACTACAGGAACAAAAAAGGAGAAGAGACTGAGTTAAAGGAGGCGCAATGACCAGCCCAAATTGGCATTCATCTCAAGGGAAAGCTCCAAGGCCTGATACTATTACTGGTGCTATGGTGTGTTTACAGATAGGAGCCTAGCATGGCTGTTCTCTGAGAGGCCCAACAAGCAGCTGACTGAGAAAGAGGCAGATACTTACACAAATCATTGGATTGAAATGGGGCAACCCTATGGTTGAATTGGGGAAAGGCTGGAAGAAGTTGTGGGTGAGAGCAACCCCATAGGAAGACCAGCAGTCTCAGCTAACTTGGACCCCTGAGATCTCTCAGACACTGAGCCACCAACCAGGTAGCATACGGGAGCTGATCCTTGGCCCTGACACATATGCGGCAGAGGACTGCCTGGTCTGGCCTCAGTGAGAGAAGATGCACCTAACCCTCGAGAGAACTGAGGCCCCAGGGAGTGGGGAGGCCTGGCATGGTGGGGTTGGGGGTACAACCTCTAGGAGATGGGTGAGGAGGAATGGGATGAGAAACTGTGGGAGGGTGGACCAGGAGGGGATAATGCCATACCGAAAAAAAATTATTAACGATAATTTTTATAAAAAGAGTAGCCACCACACCCCCTATATTTAAGAGTGAATGTCTCTCTACAATAACTGCATTTCTTGTCTGTAATGTTTGTGCACCTGTGACCTGCTAATCACCTCACCTGCCTGTAGAGACATTCTCCTCTTAGCTTTACAAATGAATGACATTAAAGAACCTTTTCAAGTTCTCACAGCTAGCAAAGGACAAAACTGAGGTGATCCGGCCTTCAGACCTGGAACACAATCCCGTTTCTACTCCTGCTGTGGATATAGGAGCCAAAAGAGAAGGAGCGGGCAAGGGAGGTACAGGGGGAGTCTGACAGGTTGCAAAAAGAAAGAGAAAGTAACAAATGATAAAGAGTTAAATACAAGTAGAAAATAAGGACTCTAAGAACAAGGTTGACGTCAAATGGAGAACATCTTAAAGGTTTTGAAGTCACAGAATCTGTCATTGTTACAGAATCGAAAAAGTAACCAAAAATATTTTATGGAATTAAGGATGACAAATACGTTTTCATGACACAAAGTTAATATCTAAGTTAACTTGCCTATATACACACAATTAATAAACATACCTTGAAGCTAAAAGCGTAATATCTCTTACACTATCACTCCTAAAGTACCCAGCAACAACTATATGAGAAAAACTGTGCCATGCATGAGAAGGCCAAAAGAAAAAAATTGTAACATTGACTTCCTTTAGAAATAAGAAGATATAATGAAAGATGACTATTCTCCCTCCCATCATTGACCTATAGATTTTGAGACCATCTCAATCAAAATCTCAGTGAATTATTCAGTGAATACTAACAAGCTCTTTCTGAAATTTATGTAGAGAGGCTAAGAAATAATATTGGGCAATGTAACAGCACTGGCTGTCCTGGAACACATTTTGTAGACCAAGTGACCTCAGATTTGGAGAGATCCTCCCACCTCTGCATACTCAATGCTAGCATTAAAGACTTGTGCCATCATCAACCGGCTGCAAATTCTTTTCTGAAATCTGAGCAAATTAATGAATATCCAAGCACAAGAGGCCTTTAAAACCCCCAATAGACAAGACCAGAGAAAAGTCACTACATGAAATATTATAGTCAAAATCTCAAAACTACAAAACAAAGAAGGACTATTAAGACCTTCAAGAAAAAATTCACTCTTACTTATACAGGCGTATAAATGAAGATAGAAATCCTAAAGCCGAAAACCATGATACATTTCATTGATGAAATTAAGTAGCTGCCAGCCAAGATGGTTATATCTAACAAAGTTAGCTTGTAAAATAGATGGAGAAATAAACAAATTCCAAGTCAAGTACAAACTGAATCAAGTCAGAGTACTAAGCGATGACTGCAGAGATAAACATAGAGGAAAGAATGATGCTTTAACCCCACAAGCAAGAAAAGAATACATTTCATTACAGGCATTGATGAATAAGGAAAAAGTCTCTCAAGTTCATTTTCTTTTTACTATGCAAAAAAAGAAAAGCTCTTACAAAAACACTTAATTAAGGAAATGTTTACACTGGCTCACAATGCACTGGTATGGTCCAGCATGAGGAGAATCTTAAGGTTGCTGGTGCAAGAAGCAGCTGGTCCCACCACAATACATCAATAATCAAGAATAGACAGCAATGGGTAAATGCATGCTGCTGCTGAACAGAGTCCAGAACCCCGTCAGGAAAAGTCTCCATCCATAATAGGTGGATATTCCTCTTCCAATTAATGTAATCAAGGTATGCTCCAAGGGCACAGCCAGAGGCCCATGACCCAGGTGATTCAAGAGTCTGTCAAGTTAACAACTAATGATAGAATTGATCATTTCTAAGTCAATAAACCAACAAACATCAAATTCAAATAAGGAGAAAGAAAAGAATAAGCAATAATCCAAACAGCTAGGAGAGTGGCCAACCCAGTAGACGATCAGTGAAGCCTTCTAATTAATAACACTTAAATGTACATGGTCTTAAGTTTTCCAATTAAATGATGGAGAGAGCTGGCTAGATTTTACAAAGAGAGATCTACTTGTTACCTATCATCATCAGTCAAAGAAACACAGATTTAGAATGAAAGGACGGGGCCAATAGAGCAGACAA
This sequence comes from Apodemus sylvaticus, assembly GCF_947179515.1. Taxonomy (NCBI): domain Eukaryota; kingdom Metazoa; phylum Chordata; class Mammalia; order Rodentia; family Muridae; genus Apodemus; species Apodemus sylvaticus. Next base: position 105,113,883 of record NC_067479.1, read on the forward strand.
GCACAAGTCCCAAAGGAGCAAGGGCAGCTCACTTCCATCTGCTGAAGCAGGCTACAAGCCATTAGTCCAAAGGGGTAAAGAAAATCACTTTATATTGCTAAAGGGGACAATCATCAGGAAGATATCACATCATAAATACATTGTTGTACCCAACTTCGTAAAACAAACACTACTGGACTTGGGAAGACAGAGAGGTCCAGTTATAATTGAAGACACAAATTGACTGAGCCAGTCATACAAAACTCAGCAAAGAAACTTCAAGATTTAATTGTACCAGAGATCAGGGATGTGAGCAACAGTCACAGAATATTCCTTCCACCACGTGAAAAATGCATGGTTCTCAACAGTCCTTGGAACCTTATTTAAATTGATCACATCTCAGGCCAAAAAAGAAGTTATTAAAACAAATTAATTGGAACAATTTCTTGTACTTCTCAGATTACAATAGAATAAAATCAGAAGCCAATTGCAAGAAAAATAAAAACACTACAGAAATGCTTAAAATGTGAACAAGACTCTTGAACGTGGGTCATTGTTGTAATTTGAATAAAGTTAAATGCTTAAAAAATTTTGTGTCCCGCAGATGAGGCTGTTTGAGCAGTTTACAAAATCTTTAGAAGGCAGAGCCTCATGGAGGAAGTGTTTCCCTGGAGACTGGCTTGGAGTGTTTGCAGCCAGGAGGGACTCATTGCTTTCTGTTGGCTTGCTCTGCTTGCTAACTATCAGGCTGGCTTCATACTGCTGAGCTGCTATGCCTTCCCCACCATGATGGACTGTATCCTACCTGGAACTGTGAGCCAAAACAAACCCTTCCTTCTTAAGGTGCTCTTTGACAGGGTAGTTTATCACAGTAAGAAAAAAGTAATTATTAAGGCACTGAAGAAATCAATTAGGAAATCCAAAAATTCTCTTTTGCTCTTAAAGTCAAAATATTACCTCTAAGAGTATTTTCACTTTATCCTATTTGTAACTCATTTTCACCATTTTTATTCTTATATAATTTTGCTTTTTAATTTTTTCCTTTTTCTAATCCCTCACATTTTCTCTTCTCCTCCACAAAATTATCCTCAGTTGCCTTTCTTCTTTTTTTATTTAATCTTCCTTCTCTTTTTATTTTTCCATACTTCCTTTATATCATTCAAATTTTTCATGTTTACTCTAAATGGTCTCTAACTTCCAAATACAAATTCATTACTGTTGTCCCTTGCCATTTTATGATTACTGGTGATAACAGATGCTAGGATTAAAATTATTTTCAGTATATTTCTACATGTTGTAAAGTCTAGTGTACTATAGTTGTACAGTGTAGCAACTGTCTAGTTGCTGCTGTAGTAGAAGCCTGCTTTCTCCTCTCTAATTGTCACTGGGAATTGCAGAGAATAGGTTTCCTAATAAGGGGTCCCTAAATAAAAAAAAAGAGATACCTATAAACTTTTATTTGATTGATGTAATAGTCATCTTGGAGGCTTACTGCTGAAGAAGCTCACACTTTCTAGCTCTTTTTGAACTCTGGCTGGCTGATTCAACTCAACCCTTCTGGCTCAAACTCCTCTCTAAGCTGTATGATGCAATCTGGCTTCTCTTACCTTCTGACTGAATTGTTCTGCTTGGCCTCAAACTAATTCTGGCAGTGTGCTCCAATCTTCTGGCTCTTTCATATTCCTTGGCTTTAACTGCCCCTGCTGACCTTCACTGAGCTGCATGAACTCATGAGCAAGCTCAACTCCACTGCACTACACTCACTGTGCTGACTCCCAGCTAACTCCCTGCACTGCATTTAGCCTCCCTTTCCTGTCTGTTCTCCTGAGAGCTGGGCATATTCTATCTCTGACTCATTCTGTCAAATCTTTCTCTGATTTGTCACTGTGTCTGCCCCTCAATTATATGACACTTTCAAACATGGCCACTTCTTTCTACAAACTAACTTTACCTTAAAAGTGTATACTGAGAGCATGTCGGCATTCCAGCTGTATCACACATACCTAGGTCTTTGGATGTGATCCCTAGCTAGAGAAATCATATTGCTAGATTATAATTATTCTACAGAAAGCAAATGAAGACATACATAGCAATCTTAGGAACATGAAATTCTAGACAAGATTCCTACCAAATATCCTAACTCCTAACTACTGCATATAAAATACTGTAATTGATAAATTGTTGGATATAGATTTCACTAGCTTACTAGTAAAATGCCACCAGTGCTTTAGAAGGGGCTACCACAAAAAGACAATTTTCCATCTAGGACCTGGAGTCTCTCACATGCCAGGTCTCTGGGACTTTCTAGACACTCCCCCACCCCACGCTACTCCTCATGTCCTACACCCCCCCCAAAAAACTGCATATTTTCATTCATTCTCCTGGCCCTACAGACTTCTCTCTTGTCTCTCTCATACCTGATCCTGTTCCTCTCCCCCTCCTCTCTCCTACCCAGCTTTATCCCTCTCTTTGCCTCCCATGATAATTTTGTTTCCCCCTTCTTAGTGTGATTGAAGCATCATCACTTGGGCTTTGCCTTCTTGTTTAGCTTTGTAGGGTATTGTGGTATTGTGTACTTTTTGGCTAATATGTACTTATCAGTGAGTACATTCCATGCATGCCCTTTTGGGTCTGGGTTACCTCACTCAGGATGATAGTTTGTAGTTCTATTCACTTGACTGCATAATTCATGATGTGCTTGTTTTTAATAGCTGAACAATATTCCATTGTGTAAATGAACCATATTTTCTTCATTCATTCTTCAGTTGAACAACATCTGGGTTGCTTCCAGTTTCTGGCTATTATAAACAAGGATGCTATGAACATAGTAGAGCATATGTACTTGCGGTATGGTAAAGCATCTTTTGGGTATATTTCCAGGAGTGATATAGCTGGGTCTTGAGGTAGAACTATTCCCAATTTTTTGAGGAACTGGATCTAATAGAAGAGAAAGTGGGAAATACCTTTGAATGCATTGGTACAGGAAACAAGTCCCTGAATGGAACACCAATGGCTCACTCTCTAACACCAACAATTAATAAATGAGACCTCTTGAAAATGAAAAACTTCTATAAGGCAAAGGACACTGTCAATAGGCTGAAATAGTGCTTACAGATTGGGAAAATATCTTCCCTAACCCTACATCTGACAGAGGGCTAATATCCAAAATATATAAAGAACTCAAGAGGTTAGATTTCAATAAACCAAATAACCCTACTGAAAAATGAGGTTCAGAGCTAAAGAGGAAATTCTCAGCAGAGGAATCTATAATGTTCAAGAAGTACTTAAAGAAATGGTCAACATCCTTAGTCATCAGGGATGCTGATATTTTAAAAATAAAAACAAATAGAAAATTTGGAAGTAAAATATTCAACGAATCAAAATAAAAAAAGATAGTAAAAAAAAATTACCAAAAGACTTGCTCAAGCATAAGAAAGAATACCAGGACATAGAACAAGATGGAAGAAATAGTACAGCAAAATTTTATGGTGGAAAAGTAATAATCAAAATATCCAGGAACTTTGGGATAGTATCAAGAACCTAGGAATTCATAGAATATATGAAGGCACTAAAAGAAACCTAAAAGCTTATATACCTGTTCAATGAAGCCTTATCAGAAAACCCCAAATCTAATAAAGAAATGATCATTCATTTAGAACCTCAAATAAGTATGTGGATAGATAAAGAAAAGGAATAGAATCAAAATATAGTAAATGCTAAAAATAGATCAATTTTTAAAATGATAAAAAAAAAAGACAGAAAGGAGACAATCCTCCAAATAGGGATGAATGATCTTTTAATTACAGCATGACTATGAAATCAAACAAGTGTGTTGGGACCACGTATAGGCTCACAAATTGGACACATCTACAAGAAATAGCAAAGATTAAAAATAATAATAATAAGCATGATTTAACAAATATACTCTCCATATTGTTCATTGGTCATTGTTGTGGATGGTCCAGATGCTGCCTGTATTTTGAAGTTAATTCTGCTTTCCCTGGAGGGGCTGTCTGGAACAAATGAGTCAAGTACTCAGGTGACTTCTTGTGAACTACCGTTCTCTCCTCCCCCACCCCCCGACACACACACACATGACCTGAGTGAATAAAGGGACCAATCACTAGGAGTAGGTGGGACTTCTGGGTTGGATGGAAGGAGAGAGGAAGCAGGAGAGAGTTAGGGGCTTTTTGACTAGGATTCCTATAGGACAATATGTAGCTATTAGTGTCTCCTGGTTTCAGTGCAGATCCACCAGGATTTGCCACTGGAGGATTTAGATTTAATAGAGTTTACAAGATTAGAATTCTAGTTGTTGCTCCCAATGATTCAGTTACCATTGTTGCTGAACTGCGTTTGTGTGGTGTTTTCCATCAGGTGGCAGTCGACTGGGATCCAGAGAGAAAGGTACAGTGGCAAAGCATGGGTTTGCCAGATGTTCACCACAAAAGTCAGTGGGGGATTTGAAGCATGGGGCTGGTGTGGTACTGACCCACCAGTGGGAATCTAGCAAGTTGATTGGAGAGATTTTGGAGCTCTGAGTCAGAGAGTCTCCACAAAATAAGAACAGGTCCATTATCCATCAAGGCAGAGAGTAGCTGGGTGCAGAGCGGGAACCGTGCAGTTGTTTTTAATATTTCGGCAAAATGTCATAATTAAAATTTTCAAACTCCAAAGCAAAAAGACAATATTAAAACTCTAAGGGGAAAAGTCACCTGCAAAAACATATATCGTAGAATAACGTCTGATTTCTCATCAACAACTCTTGGCTAGAAAAGCATCAAGTAAGAAAGACCATACCTTTAAAGTAAATAGCTATAAACCCAAATTGCTATATCCAGAAATGCTATCTTTTCTTAAAGTGATAGAAAAATAAGAACACTGCAAATAAAGGTAGAAAATAAGCAGGTTTGTGAACAAGCAGCATGCCAAATGGCAGAAGATTGTTAAAAGAATACTATATACAAAGGAAGAATAAACAACTACTTCAACTGTAAGAACACACAAAAAAGAATAAATTCCATGAATGGACTAGAAAAACAAAGGAAATTTGGAAAAAATATTATTTCCAGAACAAATAAAGCTAGAAAAACTCCAATAAAAATATAGAAGAATGAAAAAACAATAATCTGGTCAATCAGAAAAACAGTCAGTCAAACTATAGGAGTTAATAAATATCTCTCACTACTCAATATACTTTATAGGTAAAGGGATAACATTCACAAATAAAGAAACACACTAATGACTAAATTTAAAATCATGAGCCAACTATGCATTGTTCCAAGAACTATTTCTCCACCAGTAAAGACACAAGGAGACAGAGATTAAAGGATGGAGAGCAATCTATCAAGGGACCAGAGCCTGAAAATAAACTGTCATAGCAATGTTGACATGATAAAGTAGATTTGAAATAAAAATTAGAAGAGATAAAGGCAGCTAGTATACATTAGTAAGAAAAAATATTAAAAAATTAATCAAGAAGATACAACAATGGCTGGGGAGATGGCTCAGTAGACAGACCAGAGTGATCAGATTCTCAGAATTCACATAAATGCTCTGTAGATGTGGTAGTGCACTTGTAATTCTGACAATATATGTCATACAGGATCCTTGGAACAAACAGAATAACTAGACTAGTAACACAGGCAAGTTCTGAGTTCTGTTGACCTTGCTCAATAAATAATGTAAAAAAAGACTAAAAGAGACTGCCCCCATTAACCTCAGTCCTCTGCCTACAGTTATGAAACATGTATACATATATACATATACACCACATACAGAGGCACATGCAAAGAAAAAAGAAGAAATAACAGTAGTAAGTATCTATATATTTAAAGGTGACAAATTCAGTTTTAAAGTACCCTTATAGATATAAAACATCAACCAGTTTCAGATACAATACTAGTTGGTGATTTTCATACCACACAGTCATCTTTTAATAGGACAATGCAACAAAACAAACAAAGATACTTCAGAGGTAAATTATATTATATGTCAAATGGGTTTAACAAATACCTATGGAGCATTCTATCAAATAAATATAGAATATGCATTCTTTTCAGGATGCACAGAACTCTCTCTAAACTAGACCCCATTATATGTAACAAAGCATGTGTTATAAAGTAGGAAAGAATTCAATACTATCTTATGTTGTATCAAATAATGGTGGAATACAATAGAAATTAGTATTGAAAGAAGATGCAGACACTACAAGTGGGAATTGAACATTACATGCTTGACTGACAAGTGGGTCATTGAAGAACTCAAGAAAGTAACTTTAAAATCCCTAGAATAAAATACAAATACAACCTATTGGAATTTTTGGAATAATGATGAGACATTTATGAAAGGAAAGTTTATTGCTAAGTATTTACATTCAATATAAAAGAGGGCTTTAAACCAGTTATGATCCAAATGTCTTAAAAACCAAGAATCAAAGCAATAGGTGACAAAATATAATAAAGCATGGGACCTATATTAAAGAAATGTAGACTAAAAGAACAATTCAGAGAACTGATGCAACAAAACAGCCGTTGTTTGAAAAGATAGATAAGGTTGCTTGTCTACTTTCCTTTGTGTCTTACACTACCTTTTTCTTTTTGTCTTCTTTTTGTTTATTATTTTTCTTCTTTTTTATTTTTTTCTTTTCTTGGATGTTTTCTTTATTTACCTTTCAAATGTTACCCCCTTTCCCAGTTACCTCTCTGGAAACCCACTATCTCATCTCCCCTCCCTCTGCTTCTATGAGGGTGCTCCCCCACTCACCTACTCCCACTTTCACACCCTGCATTCCCCTGCATTAGGGCATTAAGCTATCACAGAATCAAGTATCTCTTGGTTGGTGGTTTAGTCCCTGGGAGCTCTGGAGGAGTCTGCTGATTAATATTGGTGTTCTTCCTATGGGGTTACAAACCTCTTCAGCTCCTTCAGTTCTTCCCCTAACTCTTCCATTGGGGACCCTGTGCTCAGTCCAATGGGTGTCTGTGAGCATCCACCTCTCTATTTGTTAGATTCTGGCAGAGGCTCTCAGGAGAGAGATAAATTAGGCTCCTGTCAGCAAGCACTTCTTTGCATCCACTAGAGTGTCTGGATTCAGTGACTCTATATGGGATGGATCCCCAGGTCCAGCACTTTCTGAATTGCTTTTCTTTCACTCTCTGCTCCACACATTGTCTCCATATTTGCTCCCTTGAGTATTTTGTTCCACCTTCCAAAGATTGAAGCATCCACATATTGGTCTTCTTTCTTCTTGAGCTTAATGTGGTCTGTGAATTGTAGCTTGGGTATTCCGTGCTTCTAGGCTAGTATCCACTTATCAGTGAGTGCATAACATGTGAGTTCTTTTGTGATTGGGGTACCTCACTCAGGAAGATATTTTCTAGATCCACCTATTTGTCCAAGAATTTCTTGAAGTCATGATTTTAGTAGCTGAGTAATACTCCATTGTGTAAATGTACCATATTTTCTGTATCCATTCCTCGACTGAAGGACATCTGCATCCTTTCCAGCTTCTGGTTATTAATAGTGAGGCTATTATGAACATAGTGGAACATGTGTCCTTGTAATATGATAGAAAATCTTTGAGTATATGCCCAGCAGTGGTATAGCTCGGTCCTCGGGTAGTACTATCTCCACTTTTCTAAGGAACCACCAGACTGATTTTCAGAGTGGTTGTACCAATTTGTAATCCCACCAGCGGTAGAGGAGGGGTCCTCTTTCTCTACATCCTCACTAGCATCTGCTGTCACCTGAATTTTTTATCTTAGTCATTCTGACTAGTGTGAGTGGAATCTCAGGGTTGTTTTGATTTACATTTCCCTGATGACTAAGGATGTAGAACATTTCCTTAGGTGCTCTTGGCCATTCAATATTACTCAGTTGAAAATTCTTTAACTCTTTACCCCATTTTTAGTAGGGTGATTTGAGTCTCTGGAGTCTAACTTCTTGAATTCTTTGTATATATTGGATATTATCCCTCTATCAGATATAGGATTGGTAAAGTTTCCCAATCTGTTGGTTGACATTTTGTCCTATTGACAGTGTCCTCTGACTTACAGAAACTTTGCAATTTTTGGGAACACATTTGTTGATTGTTGATCTTAGAGCATAAGCCATTGGTGTTGTTCAGGAAATTTTCCCCTGTTCCATTGTGTTCAAGGCTCTTCCCCACTTAATCTTCTATTAGTTTCAGTGTATCTAGTTCTATGTGGAGGTTCTTGATCCACTTTGACTTGAGCTTTGTACAAGGAGATAAGAATGAATCAATTTGCGTTCTTCTGTACGCTAACCCCCAGTTGAACCATCACGATTTGTTGAAAATGCGGTCTTTTTTCCACTGGATGGTTTTCGATACCTTGTCAAAGATCAAGTGACCATAGCTGTGTGAGTTCCTTTCTGGGTCTTCACTTCTATTCCATTGATCTACCTGCCTGACTGTGTATCAATACCATGTAGATTTTTTACACTATAATTCTATAATATATCTTGATGTCAGGAATTCTGATTCCCCTTGAAGTTCTTTTATTGTTGAAAATAGTTTTCAATATCCTGGGGTTTTGGTTATTCCAAATGAATTTGCAAATTGTGCTTTCTAACTCTATGAAAACTTGAGTTGGAATTTTGATGGGGATTGAAGTGAAGCTGTAGATTGCTTTTGGCAAGATGCCCTTTTTTTCCTATATTAATAATACCAATCCATGAGCATTGAAAATCTTTCCATCTTCTAAGATCTTCTTCAATTTCTTTCTTCAGCGACTTGAAGTTCTTGTCATACAGACCTTTTGCTTGCTTGGTTATCGTCACAACAATGTATTTTAAATTATTTGTGACTACTGTGAAGTGTGTCATTTCCCTAATTTCATTCTCAGCCTGTTTACCCTTTGAATAGAGGAAAGCTACTGGCTTATTTGTGTTAATTTAATATCCAAACATGTTGAGGAAAATTTTTATCAGCTGTAGGAGTTTTCTGGTGAAATTTTGAAAGTCACTTACATATACTATTATAGCATCTGTAAATAGTGATATTTTGATTTCTTTGTTTTCAATTTTTAACCCGTTGACCTCCCTTTGTTGTCTACTTGCTATGACAAGGACTTCAAGTACTTTATTGAATAGGTAGGGAGAGAGTAGATAACCTTGCCTATTCCCTGATTTTAGTGGAATTGCTTCAAGTTAATCTCAATTTAGTTTGATGTTGGCTACTTGTTTGCTATATATTGCTTTTACTCTATTTAGAGATGATCCTTGACTTCCTGATCTTTCCAAAACTTTTAAGGGGTGTTGAATATTGTCCAATGCTTTCTCAGCATCTAATGAGATGATAATGTGGGTTTTTTTCTTTAAGTTGGTTTATATAGTGGAATACATGATTGAGTCCCATGCACTAAAACATCTCTACCTCCCTGGGATCAAGACTACTTGATCATGATGAATGATCATTTTGATTTGTTCTTGTATTCGGTTTGCTAGAATTTTATCAAGTACCTTTGCATCGATATTCTTAAGGGAAATTGCATCAAAGACTATTCCCCACTTAGATTTTGTGTATCCAGTTTTATGTTGAGGTCTTTGATAAACTTATACCTGAGTTTTGTGAAGGGAACTAGATATGAATTTGTTTGCATTTTCTATATGCTGACATCCAATCAGAACAGCACAATTTCTTGAAGATGCTTTCTTTTTTTCCATTGTATTGTTTTGGATTCTTTGTCAAAAATCAAGTGACTGAATATCTGTGGGTTTACTTCTGGGTCAACCCCTCTGTATTTATGCCAATCCCACATAATTTTTATTACTATTGCTCTGTAACACCGTGGGAAATAGGGAATGGTGATACTTTTGGAAGTTCTTTTACTGCACAGCATTGTTGTAGGAATCTTGAGATTTTGATAGTATGCATAATGGACTGCAAAAATGGACCAAAGAACTGCTACAGCTGATAAATACCTTCAGCAAAGTGGGTGGATACAAAATTAACTCAAAAAATCAGTAGCATCCCTTTATACAAATAATAAATGGGCTAAGAAAGAAATTAAGGAAACAACATGCTTTATAATAATCACAAGTATTATAAAATATCTTAATGTAACTCTAATCAAAAAATTGAAAGACATCTTTAACAAGAACTTCAAGTCTGTGAAGAAAGAATTTGAAGAAGATATCAGAAAATGGAAAAAATCTCCCTTGCTCATGGGTCAGTAAAATTAACAGTGAAAATGGCTATCTTACAAAAAGCAATCTTCATATTCAATGCAATCCTCACCAAATTCCAACATAACTCTTTACAGACCTTGAAATAATAACACTCAACTTCATATGGAGACACTTTTTTCAGAAGAATCACCCTTTTCTCATGTATGCCATGAGACAACCCAAATTAGCTGCCAGAGTTGCCAAACATCTAGCCAAACTAAGGAAAAAGAAGAAAGTGTCCAAATGAAGACATGTAGAGATAAAAGCAAAATTTTAATGATATCCAGAATACTACTAGGGAATATTTTGAAAACTTTTATTCTGGAAGAAGTCTATAAGTCCCCATTAACTACCAAATTGAACCAAGAAGATATAAACACCTAAGTAAATCCATAACAATCAATAAAATTGAAATAGTAATAAAAAGTCTCTCCTTGAAGAGGTGAACACTCCTACATGTATTCTCTGCAGAATTATGCCACTCCATCAAGGAAAGCAAAAAAAAGTCAGTACTCAAATGATTCAACAGAATAGAAAGATAAGACACACTGCCAAAGTGATACTATAAAACCAGTATTTCAAAGATACCAAAACTGTATACAGACACAACAAATAAACAAACAAAAATACAACTAACATCTTTTTGAACAGAACTGCAGAATAAGAATGCAAATTGAATTAAGAAATTGTCAGTACAAGGAAGCTTTATCCTGGAAATGTAAGGATGGTTCAGTAGTACAAATATGGATGTAAAACTATATACAAACATATCTGGTACAGAATTCACATGATCATCTCCATAGGTGGTCATGGGCCAAGTTCAGCATCTTTTCCTTGTTAAAAAAAAAAAAAGCCCAAACAGAAAGTAATAAAAGAAATGTATCTCAACATAGTAAAGTCTACTTATAAAAAATTCTATAGCCAGCACCACACCAAATAAGCAAAAACTAAAATCATTTCCTTTAAAATCAGAAATTGGACATCTTTTCTCCAGTTCAATACTCAAAGCTGAACAAGTATTATAAAATATCTTTGTAGCTAGAGCAACAAAACAAGGGAAATATGGCTTCATATACTTAGGAAGGATTCAAACTATATTTGTAGACTACATTATCATACACTTAAAATATTCTAAAGACTCCACCAGATATTCAGCAAAATATCAGAATACAAAATAAAAATACAAAAATCGATAGCATTTATTTATACAAATATAAACTTGTGGAAAATAAATTGAGGAGAGGGATTCATTTCACAGTACATTCAACATTCTAGGAAGACTTCTACAATAAAATTATTAAAATATTGAAGAAAAACTGAAGAACATAATAGAAGATTGAAAAGAGTCCCATGTTCAAAGATTGGCAAAATTGGTATTGTAAAAATCTATAGACATAATACTTAAGGAGATGTATAAGCTCAACAAAATCCCTGTCACGTGTCTGTCTTATTCACAGTGTTCCATTGCTGTGAAGAGACCATGGCCATGGCATCTCTTATAAAGGAAAACATTTAGCATTGGGGTTTACTTACATGTTTATAGGTTTACTTCATTGTCATCATAGCCAGAAGCTTGGTGGCTCACAGGCAGACATGGTGCTGCCAAAGGAGCTGAGAGTTCTATATCTGCATCAACAGACAGCAGGAAGAGAGTGTAAGCCACTGGGTCTGACTTGAGCTTATGAAACCACAAAGCCCACTGCTACACTTCCTCCAAGAAGTCCACACCTACTTCAACAATGCCACACTTCCTTATAGTGCCACTCCCTGGTGACCAAACAGTCAAATGTATGAGTCTATGGGAATTATTCCTATTCAAACCACCACAGATCCCAAATGAATTTTTCACAGAACCAGAAAAAGATCCTAAAATCCATATGAAAATATAAAAGATCACAAACAGCCAAACAATCCCAAGCAGAAACAATAATGTTGATTTCAAATTATACTACAGAAGCACAGAAACAAAACTGTATGATGTGTGCCAACTAAATAGAATAGAGGTCAGAAATTAGCCCTCACAGACAAAGCCATCCAACAATTGAAAAAAAGTGTTATCATCCTAAGTGAGGTAACCCAGTCTCAAAAGAACACTCATGGTATGCACTCACTGATAAACGGATATTAGCCTAGAAGCTTGGAATACCCAAGACACAATTCACATATCAAATGATGCCCAAGAAGAAGGATGGAGTGGCCTCTGGTCCTGGAAAGGCTCAGTGCAGCAGTGTAGGGGAATACCGGGACAGGGAAGTGGGAAGGGGTGGATTAGGGAACAGGGGGAGGGAAGAGGCCTTATGGGACTTTTGGGGAGGGGGGATCCAGGAAAGGGAAAAACCACTTAAAATGTAAATAAAGAATATATCAAATAAAAAAAAGAAAAAATAGAAAAAAGTGTTAGAAAAAAATGTAGGTTCTACTCTGTAGAAGAGAATATATGCCTGGCAGCATAAAATCAGTCAAAAGCCCATGACGAGGGACATCAAAAGCCATGGAGAACCTACTACTGATTTTTTTTTATTCGATATAATTTATTTACATTTCAAATGATTTCCCCTTTTCTAGCCCCCCCCACTCCCCGAAAGTCCTGTAAGCCCCCTTCTCTTCCCCTGTCCTCCCTCCCACCCCTTCCCAGTTCCCCGTTCTGGTTTTGCCAAATACTGTTTCACTGAGTCTTTCCAGAACCAGGGACCACTCCTGCTTTCTTCTTGTATCTCATTTGATGTGTGGATTATGTTTTGGGTATTCCAGTTTTCTAGGTTAATAACCACTTATTAGTGAGTGCATACCATGATTCACCTTTTGAGTCTGGGTTACCTCACTTAGTATGATGTTCTCTAGCTCCATCCATTTGCCTAAGAATTTCATGAATTCATTGTTTCTAATGGCTGAATAGTACTCCATTGTGTAGATATACCACATTTTTTGCATCCACTCTTCTGTTGAGGGATACCTGGGTTCTTTCCAGCATCTGGCAATTATAAATAGGGCTGCTATGAACATAGTAGAACATGTATCCTTATTACATGGTGGGGAATCCTCTGGGTATATGCCCAGGAGTGGTATAGCAGGATCTTCTGGAAGTGAGGTGCCCAGTTTTCGGAGGAACCGCCAGACTGATTTCCAGAGTGGTTGTACCAATTTGCAACCCCACCAGCAGTGGAGGAGTGTTCCTCTTTCTCCGCACCCTCTCCAACACCTGCTGTCTCCTGAATTTTTAATCTTAGCCATTCTGACTGGTGTAAGATGAAATCTTAGGGTTGTTTTGATTTGCATTTCCCTAATGACTAAGGAAGTTGAGCATTTTTTAAGATGCTTCTCCGCCATCCGAAGTTCTTCAGGTGAGAATTCTTTGTTTAACTCTGTACCCCATTTTTAATAGGGTTGTTCGGTTTTCTGGAGTCTAACTTCTTGAGTTCTTTATATATATTGGATATTAGCCCTCTATCTGATGTAGGATTGGTGAAGATCTTTTCCTCCCATGCTCATGGATCAGTAGAATCAATATAGTTAAAATGGCCATTTTGCCTAAAGCACTATACAGATTCATTGCAATACCCATCAAAATCCCAACTCAATTCTTCACAGAGTTAGAAAGAGCAATTATCAAATTCATCTGGAACAACAAAAAACCCAGGATAGCTAAAACTATTCTCAGCAACAAAAGAAAATCTGGGGGAATCAGTATCCCTGACCTCAAGCAATACTACAGAGCAATAGTGTTAAAAACTGCATGGTATTGGTACAGTGACAGGCAGGAGGATCAATGGAACAGGATTGAAGATCCAGAAATGAACCCACACACCTATGGCCACTTGATCCTCGACAAAGAGGCTGAAAACATCCAATGGAAAAAAGATAGCCTTTTCAACAAATGGTGCTGGTTCAACTGGAGGTCAGCATGCAGAAGAATGCGAATTGATCCATCCTTGTCTCCTTGTACTAAGCTCAAATCCAAATGGATCAAGGACCTCCACATAAAGCCAGACACTCTGAAGCTAATAGAAAAGAAACTGGGGAAGACCCTTGAGGACATCGGTACAGGGAGAAAGTTTCTGAACAGAACACCAATAGCGTATGCTCTAAGAGCAAGAATTGACAAATGGAACCTCATAAGGTTACAGAGTTTCTGTAAGGCAAAGGACACCTACTACTGATTTTATGTCCTGGGTATACATAAGGTAAAGGGGATGTGGATCTAAACTTTTCAAAGAGCTAATAAAAATTAAAAATAAAGGATAATATCAAATAAAAATATTTTTTAAAAAATCATACTATGTGAAAAAATGTTTTTGACAAATGGTGCAGAGAAACCTGGATATCTATTGTTCAGGATTGAGACTTGGAAGATTTTTCCTTTGATGAGTAGGAAGTATCTTTCTCATCTCATTTGATTACTTTTGATTGAAAGTCTATTTTATTGGATATTAGAATGGCTACTCCCCCTTGTTTCTTGGAATATTTCCTTTGAAAACATGCTTCTAGCACTTTCCTCTGAGGTGATGTCTGTCTTTGTTGCTGGGGTATATTTCTTGTATGTGGCAGGATGATGGATCCTGTTTACATGCTCAGTGTGTTCGCCTGTGTCATTTTATTGGTGAATTGAGTCCATTTATGTGTAGAGATATTAATGACCAATGATTGTTGATTGCTGCTATTGCTATTGCTGTTGTTGGTGATGATACTGTGTGTGTGTGTGTGTGTGTGTGTGTGTGTGTGTGTGTGTGTGTGTTTGTGTGTGTGTGTGTGTGATTATTTTCTTTTGGGTGTATTGTTAGGTGTTGAATTTATGTTTTCTTGTGTTTAGTTACCCTCTTTTTATTGGAGTTTTCCTTCTAGTATCCCCTGTAGGGTTGGGTTAGTCAGAAGATACTGTTTGGATTTGGTTTTGTCATAGAATATCTTTTTTTTCTAGATCTATGGTGATTAAGACTTTTGTTGGATATAGTAGTCTGGGCTCTCTCAGAGACAGAGAGAAAATTCATGGAACACGATGAAAGTGTAAAGAGGGAAATTCATAGCATTGAGTGCCTTCATAAAGAAACTGGAGAGATCTCATACTAGAAAATAAACAGCACACCTGAAAGCTCTAGAACAACAACACCACCAAAGGGCAACCACACACAAAAGGAGTAGAAGGAAGGAAATACTCAGGGCTGAAATCAAAGAAACAAAGAAAATAGCACAAAGAATCAGCAAAGGACTAGAGGGACGGCTTGGCAGTTAAGAGCACTGACTGCTCTTCCAGAGGTCCCGAGTTCAATTCCCAACAACTACAGGGTAGCTCACAACCATCTGTAATGGAAATTGATGCCCTCTTCTGTTGTGTCTGAAGACAGCTACTACAGTGTATTTATGGACATAAAATAAATAAATTAATATTTTTAAAAACAAAGAGTAAAGATGATTTTTAAAAAAAAAAGGAAGGAAGGAAGGAAGGAAGGAAGGAAGGAAGGAAGGAAGGAAGGAAGGAAAGAATCAACAAAACCAAGAGCTGGATCTTTGAGAAAATCAGCAAGATGAACAAACCCTTAGCCAAACTAACTAAAAGGCACAGAGACAGTATCCAAATTAACAAAATAAGAAATGAAAAGTAAGACATATCAACAGAAACTGATGAAATTAAAAGACCATCCAGTCTTACTTGAATAGCCTATACTCCACAAAACTGGAAAACCTAAATGAAATGGCTACTATGTACCAAAGTTAAATCAAGATCAGTTAAACTATCTAAATAATCCCTTAACCCCTAAGCAAATAGAAGCAGTCATTAAAAGTCTCCCAACCAAATTTTAAAAAGCCACAGGCCAGATGGTTTTGGTGCAAAATACTACCAGACCTTCAGAGAAGAGCTAATACCAATAGTCCTCAAACTATTCCACAAAATAGAAACAAAAGAAACACTACCTAATTTATTATATGATGTGACAGTCATACTGATACCTAAACCACACAAAGACTCCTCAAATAAAGAGAAGTTGAGACCAGTTTCAGTCATGAGCATTGATACACAAATACTCACTGAATTTTTTTGAAAACCGAATCCAAGAACACATCAAAAACGTTATTCACAATGATCAAGTAGGCTTCACCCCAAAGATGAAGGGATGGTTCAATATATGAAAATCCACCCACTATATAGATAAACTCAAAAAAAATCAAATGATCATCTCATTAGATGCTGCAAAAGCCTTTGCAAAATCCAACATGAATTCATGTTAAATGTCTTGGAGAGATCAGGAATTCAAGACCCATACCTCAGCATAAAACAAGCACTATACAGAAAATCAACAGCTAACATCAAATTAATCAATCGGCAGAAAAACTTGAAGCAATCCAACTAAAATCAGGGACATGACAAGGCTGCCAACTCTCTTTCTACTTAATATATTACTTGAAGCTCTAGCTAGAGCAATAAAAGGGGGAGATAAATGTGACTACAAACTGGAAAAGAAGTCAAGGTATCATTATTCATAGTTGATACGATACTACACATAAGCAACCTCAAAAATTCTACCAGCAAACCCCTAGAGCTAATAAACAACTTCAGCAAAGTGGCTAGATATAAAATAAACTCAAAGAAATCAGTAGGCCTCCTTTATACAAATGAGAAATGGGCTGAGAAAATGGTACAGGAACAACACCCTTGATAACAGCCACAAATAATATAAAATATCTTGGTGTAATTCTAACCAAGCAAATGAAAGATCTGTATAACAATAACTTAAAGTCCCTGAAGAAAAAAATCGAAAAAGACCTGAGAAGATCAGAAAAAAAAAATCTCCCATGCTCATGAATTGGTAGGATTAACATGGTGAAAATGGCAGTCTTACCAAAAGTAACGTACAGATTCAATGAAATTCTATCAAAATTCCAACTCAGTTTTTTACAGGCATTTGAAGAGCAATTCTCAACTTCATATGGAAATATCAAAAAACCCAGGATAGCTAAAACATAACTATACAATAAAAGAACTTCTGGGGGTATCACCATCCCTGATTTTAAGGTTTAATGCAGAGTAATAGTAAGAAAAACTGCTTGGTATTGTTTCAGAAACAGACAGGATGATAAATGTAAGAGAATTGAAGACTCAGAAATAAACCTACACACCTATGGCAACTGATTTTTGACAAAGAAGTCAAACTATACAATGGAAAAAAAGAAATTATTGGGGATCCAGAAAGGGGGAAATCATTTGAAATGTAAATAAAGAATATATCAAATAGAAATAATTATCTTCAACAACTGGTGCTGTTCTAACTGGCAGTCTGCATGGAGAAGAATGCAAATTGATCCATATTTATAATCCTGCACAAAACTCAAGTTCAAGTGGATCAAGGACCTCAACATAAAACTAAATACACTGAAGGTAATAGAAGAGAAGGAGAGAAATATTCTTGAACACATTGGTCCAGGAGAAAATTACCTAAACAGAACATTAATTGCTCAGGCTCTAAGATCAACATTTGATAAATGGGACCGCTTCAAACTGAAATTTTTCTGTAAAACAAAGGACACTATCAATAGGACAAAACAGCAGCCTACAGATTGGGAAAAGATCTCCACTACCCTACATCCAACAGAGAGCTAACATCCAAAATATATGAAGAACTCAAGAAGTCAGACTCCAAAAACACCAAACAACCCAATTTAAAATCGGGTACAGAAGTAAACACAGAATTCTTGACAGAGGAATCTCAACTGGCCAAGAAGCACATTAAAGAAATGGTCAATATTCTTTGTTTTCATGGAAGTGCAAATCAAAATAACCCTGAGATTCTACGTTACAGGAATCAGAATGGCTAACATCAAAAATCAAGAGACAGCACATCCTGACAAGGATGTGAAGAAAGTAGAACACCCCTCCATTGCTGCTGGGAGTGCAAGCTGGTACAAGCACTCTGGAAATCAATATGGTGGTTTCTTACCAAATTGGAAATATTTCTACCTGAAGACCCAGATATACTACTCCAGGGCATATACCTAAAAGACGTTCTACCATACCACAAGGATATGAGCTCCACTATGTTCATAGCTGCCTTATTAGTAATAGCCAGAAATTGGAAGCCACCCAAGTGACCCTCAAAGAATGTATTCAGAAAATGTGATTCATTTACACAATGGAATACTATTCAGCTATAAAAAACAAACAAACAAACAAACACACACAGAGAAAAAAACAAGGATATCATGAATTCTGCAGGCAAATAGATGGAACTACAAAATGTCATCCTGTGTGAGGTTACCCAAAACTCAAAGGACATGCCTGGTATGTACTCACTGCTAAGTGGATATTAGCCCAAAAGTACAGAACATTCATTATGCACCCCTCAGACCTTAAAAACTTGAACACAAAGGAGGCCCATGTGAGGATCCTTCAATCCCACTTAGAAGGGAGAACAAAATAATCATGGGAAGCATAGGGAATGAAGGATCTGGGTGGGAAAGGGGGGATGGGAGGGGTAAAGAGGGACAGGATCAGGTATGGGTTCAGGGGAGACAAGAGAGAGGCCCAAAGGTCCAGAGGAATGAACGGAAATATGTAGCTGCCAGGGGCGGAGGGGGGGGCGGAGAATCTCTAGGAAGTCCCAGAGGCCTGAGATGGTAAAGGCTCCCAGGACTCAAGTGTGTGACCTTAGCTGAAATACCCAACAGTAGAGAGATAGAACTTGAAGAGACCACCTCCAGTAGTCACACAGGACTCCCAGTGGAGGGATGGGGACACCAACCCACCTACAAAACTTTCAACCCAAAATTGATCCTGTCTAAAAGAAATGAAGGGACAAAAATGGAGCAAAACCTGAAGGAATGGCTGACCAACTTGGGTTCCATCACATGGACAGATGCTAATCCCTGACACTATTACTGAAGCTATGTTGTGCTTTAAGACAAGAGCCTAGCATGGTTGTACCCAGCATCTGACTGAAACAGATGCAGATACCCACAGCCACATATTGGATAGAGGTCAGGGACCGCTGTAGAAGAGTTAGAAGGATTGAAGGAACTGAAGGGAATGCCAGTCCCACAGGAAGAACAGCAGTATCAACTAACCTGGACCCCTGGAAGCTCCCAGAGACTGAGACATCAACCAAAGAGCATACACAGGTAGGTTTGAAGTCCGGCACATACATAGGAAAGGACTGTTTTGTCTAGCCTCTGTGGGAGAGGATATGCCTAATCCTGTAGAGACTTGATGTTCCAGGTAGTTCACTCAGAGGTGAAGGGGAGGGAAGGGAGGAAAATCCCTGTGAGGGGGGAACCCAGAGTAGGGGCCAACATTTAGGTTGCAAATAAATAAAATAATTAATTAATAAAAAAGAAAAATGCTAATTAATTGAATGAATGGTTCCCAGAAGAAATTCAAGTAGTCAATAAATATTTGAAAAATGTTCAGTATCCTTTGCCATCAAAGCAATTAAAATTAAAATCATGCTGAAATATTATGAAAAACGGATTGACTCAGGGATCTCTCAAAGTGTGTGATTTCCAAATCACCACCTTATAGTAGGGGATTAATGAAACAAAAGGGGAGAGCAAAAAGAGCCTATAGCATAAGCATGAAGTCTTTCTCTCTCTCTCTCTCTCTCTCTCTCTCTCTCTCTCTCTCTCTCTCTCTCTCTCTCTCTCTCTCTCTCTTCTCTCTCACTCTCTGGTTCGGTCTCTGTGTCTCTATGTCTTTCTCTCTCTCTCTCTGCCTCTTTCTTTCTCTGTCTCTTTCTGCCTGTCTGTCATTCTGTCTGTCTCTCTATCTCTGTGTCTTTCTATATATATATATATATCTTTATATCTCTGTCTCTCTCTGTCTCAGTCTCTGTCTTTCTGTCTCTGTCTTTCTGTCTCTCTGTCTCTGTCTCTCTGTGAGTCTGTCTATCTTTATCTGTCTCTGTCTTTCTCTCTGTCTCTGCCTCTCTGCCTCTATCACTGTTTCTCTATGTCTCTATCTGTTTCTGTTTCTGTCTATCTCTGTTCCTATCTGTCTCTGTCTTTCTCTGTATCACTGTGTCTCTGTCTCACTGTGTCTTTATCTCACTGTGTCTCTGTCTCTCACTGTGTCTCTGTCTCTTTCTGTGTGTCTGTGTGTCTCCCTACCCCCAGCCCTACCCCATTTGCCATGAGGTGAGTGACTTTACTACCAGGCTGCTATAGCTAGAGCCAAGAACTATTTCATCATTGCAACTATGACCAAAATAAGCACTTCCTCCTTAAAGCTGTTTATGCCAAGCATTTTTGTCACATTGATGGTGTCTGACTGACATCGAAACTTAATACATGGGACTGTTGCCTTGATCCTTCCATTCATAAGCCTGTAACCAGTTTTCAGGAGGATGTTAGAAAAGTTTGAAGTTGATGAATAGAAAAATTCAGTTTAATTGATTCTTGGGAGTTCTTAGAAAATCAGAATACCACTGGGAACATGGACAGTAAAGACTACATTCATCTAACATCATCTGCAGGGGTTCCAGGAAGGCTCTTGCTTTCCTGGCATCTGAGAGTCTCTGGTTGCTACCCCCAGTTCCCCATCCCCAATTGCTACACACCTCCCTTCAATTTCCTGACCCTCTGTAGATCTCCATCTCCACCCATACCTGATTCTGCCGCCTTTTTCTCTCCCCATCCTCTCTTTCTCCCAAGTACCTCCCACCCTCTACTTCCCTTGATTATATTGTTCTTTTCTATGTAGGACAGAAGCATTCACTCTTTGATCTTCCTTTCTCTTGAGCTTCATGTGGTCTGTGAATTGTATTGTGGGTATTCCACACTCTTCGCCATGTGCATTCTTTTGTGACTGAGTTACCTCACCCAGGATGATATTTTCTATATCCATCCATTTGCCTGTGAATTTCCTAAAGCCAGTTTTTTTTAATAGCTGAGTAGTATTCCATTGTGTAAATGTACCACACTTTCTGTATCCATTCCTCTGTTGAGGGACATCTGGGTTGTTTCCAGCTTCTGGCTATTATAAATATGGCTGCTATGAACATAGTGGGACATGTGTCCTTATTACATGTTTGAGCATATTCTGGGTATATGCCCAGGAGTGTTATGGCTGGGTCCTCAGGTAGTACTATCCCCAATTTTCTGAGGAAATGCCAAACTCATTTCCAGAGTGGTTGTACCAGCTTGCAATACTGCCAAAAATGGAGGAGTGTTCCTCTTTCTCCACATCCTCACCAGCATCTGCTGTCCCCTGAGTTCTTGATCTTAGCCATTCTGACTGATATGAGGTGGAATCTCAGGGTCATTTTGATTTGCATTTCCCTGATAAATAAAGATATTGAACATTTCTTTAGGTTCTTCTCAGCTATGCAAGTTTCTTCAGTTGAGAATTCTCTGTTTAGCTCTGTTCCCCATTTTTGATAGTGTTATTTGGCTCTCTGGAGTCTAACTACTTGAGTTTTTTATATATATTGGATATTAGCCCTCTACGGGATGTATGATTAGTTAAGATCTTTTCCCAATCTGTTGGTTGCTTTTTGGGCATTAGCTGAAATACCCAACAAAGGGAAGAGAAAACCTGTAGATACCATATCCAGAAGTTAAGCATGGCCCCTGGTTGAGGGATGGGACCACCTAACCATCTCTAAAGTTTTAACCCAGTATTGTTCCTGTCTAAAGGAAATATAGGGACAAAGAATGGAACAGACACTGAAAGAAAGGCCATCCCACCTGGGAATCCATCCCACATGCAGACACCAATCCCCAGACTGATGTCAATAAGTGCTTTCTGACAGGAGCCTGATACAGCTGTCTCCTGAGGGGCTCTGCAGACCCTGACCAATACAGATGTGGATGCTCACAGCCAACCATCAGACTGAGCACAGGGACCCCAATGGTAAAGTTGGGGGAAGAACTGAAGGAACTGAAGAGGACTTATCTAGCATCAGTGGGAGGGGAGGCCCTTGGTTTTGTGAAAGCTTGATGCCCCAGTGTAGAGGAATGCTAGGCAGGTGAGGTGGGATTGGGTGGATGGGTGGGTGGAGGAGCATCCTCATAGAAGCAGGGTAAGGGGGATGTGATGGGGGTTTGCAGAGGGGAAACCATGGAAGGGGAAAAAATTTGAAATATAAACAAATAAAATATCCAATTTTAACAAAAGAAAAGACTATATTCATAAATCCAGATGAGATCAGAACTCTGTGGGAGAACTGTGCTAAAGGCCATTAATGCTTTGCTCTGCTTAAACAGTTGTCTGTATTTTGTTCCTGTTGAAGACTTTGTGGGAAGCTAACTTTAACATTGATGGACTAATTAAACTGGCAGAGGAAATCTTAAGTTCATCCAACATTTAGGTTGTCAGATGGATACTGCTGGCTGCTTTTCATAAAGTTTAAGTTAAAATTGTGAGCAAAAAACCAAGTGGGAAGATTAGGAAACTTGTAATTTGCCCAGAAGTAGAGAGCATGCGAAGTTGGGGTCCAGAAAAGTTTGGCTGCTTAAGAGAGCAGAGTCATTTAAGAGATAGTGAGTACTTTGTACCAGGATGATTAAAAAAAAAATACCTTCGTGTGTTTGAGGAGTTGGCTAGATTCTCCCTTCACAGACTCAAGAGCGAACAGTTTAAACTCATCCAAAAGATTCTACTTTAAGAAGACAACTCCAGGGCTCCCTGCCCACACATGGCTGTCTGTTTCCCTGCATTCAGTTATCCAGACACACAGAGAACAATACAGCCAATGGTCCAAGCAGACCTGGGTACTGCTCAACACAGTAGAGCTTCAAGTCCTTCACAATGTGCTACTTTTGTGAGCATATAGAATATCACATTTGCTGTGATATGTAAGCTTTCATCAATATCTCAAAAGAAATCCTAGGAGGCCAGGAAATGTGAGACAGGGTACGAATTCGTCCTGCCACCCCACCCCACCCCCGCACCCACTCCCTTTCTCCTTTTCTTCCACAAAGTGAGGAGCATCTACCATATGTTTCTACCACCATGGTGTTGCCTCTCTAAAGGCTCATAATCATAAAGCCAAATTACAGACTAAGACCTCTGAGGCCATGATTAAAAGTAAGCACTCCCTAATGGTACTTATGTCAGAGATTCTACTGAAGATTTGTATAGATGTGGAAGTGTCCCGTGTCCTCCTCCAAAGCTTAACCTGAGACACGGCGTCCAATAAAAGGGGGCACTGGAGATGAAGAAAAAAGCACAATTCGCAGGCAATTGCTCAATGAGTGGGGTTATATGGAAGAGAAGGGGAAGTTACACTGATGATATTACTCACCAGGCTGAACAGCTCGTTCGATGCTACCACTCAAAAATGAAGGTGAGACAACAGGAAAGGAGAACAACGTCCTTGGGAATTAGAAGGGAGATTGTTCCATGAGAAGAAGCATAGAACAGGAAAAGACACAGGAAAGAGAAGAACCCAGTACCATCCTGGAATTTAGTTAGGGCACATTCAACAAAACAGCAATCTAGGACTCTAGTGATTGGCCTGAGCCACACTACTGTAGTGCGTACAACGCATCGATAGCTGAGGGATTTTACAAATGTTCTCAATGATTGCCTAACAGGCAGCAATCTTCCACTTGGCTCTGCAGCTAGCTTTCTGGAAACAGCAGGCAATGCTCTGAAGGAACCAGTTTCTTAGCTTTAGGGAGAGAAAATTGGTCAAATCAATCATAAATAGCTAACCCAAGAAGAAGCACTCGGGGAGAAAGCTGTGCTGTCTCAAAGAGGAGCATGGGCTTTAAATCAAAGACATGGGTATCACGTACAATTTCTTCTACTTAATGAACTTGAACCCAGAATAAGTCACTCTCTCTTGCATATTTTTTCTTACTCAAGATGTGAATATTTATGGATGCCCTGGGATTACCATGAGAATGTGTGGGGTACTCTATGTAGAGGTGCTTTGTAAAATGCTATGCAAAAGGGTTTCAAGTTACTTCTGCTCAAAAGTATGAAGTATGAGATTCCCGTAACTGCATGGGGATTCTAGATGGAAAAGAATTTAGCAAAGAAGGAAATAATTTCATAAATACCAATGCAGTCTCAAATTGTTGAATTTATTGCATACACTTTGCAGTTTTGTCTGACCCAACACACACCTTTGGAAACCAAATAATAAAAGACACGATTCCTCACTACTACTCATTACAGGTTAGGTCCAGAGATTCTCTTAAGAATAGGCCATTTTGGAAGAAGACTCTTGGGCGGCGGCGGCAGCGGCAGCGGCAGCAGTGGCTGCTCCAGCTGAAGGGCCATCAGCAGTGGAACCAAGGCATCACAGGGACCAGTTAGGCCCTGCGCCCACGACCACTGACCTTCGCTGACCAGCCGGGCAGCAAGCAGCTGCAGTTGTGCGGCGCCTTTCCTGCACGGAGGCCACTTCAGAACTCGGCCTCCCACCAGTCAGGAGAGGTGCATCTATCTTGGTTCCGGACTCCGGGGAACGGACAGACTGAGGTACACAAACATAATCCGAGGCCAACACCGCGGTGGTCTGAGCCCGACGGGCGTTGGCCTGCACCCAGGCCCTGGGCAGGTCGGGGGGCCATCGGGGTGCCAACCCAGCCAGGAGGTTTTTTGCCCAGGCCTGCGAGCGTGCCGCCGCCATTTTGTCTGCAGGACGACAGAGAGCTCAGGCGGGCAGACCTGTAACAGGCATAGCCTAAGGCTAACAAAGCGGGGGTCCAGGCCCCAAAGGGCACAGGACTGACCCCAAGAACTGGGCGGCTTGGTGGGCCATCTGTGAGTCAACCCGCCCAGGTGATTGTTAGCAAAGCAGACTCTCCCGGGGCTTTCAGGGAGCGCGGGCGCGCACGCCTGCCCGCCATCCTAGTCACCTGGCAGACCCAATTGACAGTCATAGCCCTAGGGGAACTTTGCTCGGACCTTGGCCTCCCAGGCTTTTGCCTGGACTCAGGGACTGGGCGGCCAGGCTAACCTTGTGTGCGACAGCCCGGTTGGCAGATCGGCTGCCCAGCGGGGTGAGCGGAACACAGGGGAGGTCACAGTAGCATACACCGTCGGCACTCCCTGGGGGTGCACACAGGCTCCATCTGGTCCACAGACACAATCTGGGGCAAGGCCTCAGGCAGAAGCCCTTAGCTCTACTCTCTCCGCTTCCGGATCCAGATCAGTCTGGGCAGCATTACATCTCCAAGTCCTGCAAGTGGCTAGCTGGGCTTCCGGGCGGCCAGCTGGGAGAAGTCAGTGTGCTCCAGTGAATCCAGCGGGCCCCAGCGGGAGCCTTAGGGTGCCTGCTTTGGGATCGGAACAGCCTGGGCAGCAGCACACTGTCTACAAGCAGTGCAGGAGGTAAGCTGTGCACCAGAGGCCAACTGGGAAGGGGCAGCTTGCACTGGTGAGTCCAGCACTGACAAGATAAACTAACACCAGTGAGAACTAGATGGCAAAAGGCAAACGCAGGAACGTCACTAACAGAAATCAAGGCAATATGGCAACATCTGAACCCAATTCTCCTCTACCAACATGTCCTGGATACCCCATCACACCAGTAAAACAAGATTTGGATTTAAAATCACTGGTCATGATGCTGGTACAGGAACACATGAAGGACATACATAAAGAAATTCAGGAGAAAATGGATCAAAAGTTAGAAGCCCTTGCAAGGGAAACACAAAAATCATTGAAAGAAATCCAGGAGAATACAAAAGCCAACAAGGAGGAAATGCAAAAAACACTTAAAGAAATACAGGAGAACTTTGGTCAACAGGCTGAGGTCATGAAAGACGAAATACAAAAATCTCTTAAAGAAATACAGGAGAACTTTGGTCAACAGGCTGAGGTCATGAAAGACGAAACACAAAAATCTCTTAAAGAATTACAGGAAAACACAAACATGCAAGTGAAGGAGCTAAGCAAAACCATCCAGGATCTAAAATCAGAAGTAGAAACAACTAAGAAAACTCAAAGGGAGACAACTTTGGAGATAGAAAGCCTTGGGAAGAAATCAGGGGACAGAGATGCAAATATCAACAACAGAATACAAGAGATAGAAGAAAGAATCTCAGATGCTGAAGATTCCATAGAAACCATGGACTCAACAGTTAAAGAAAATGCAAAATGCAAAAAGCTTGTAACCCAAAATATCCAGGAAATCCAGGACACAATGAGAAGACCAAACCTAAGGATTATAGGCATAGATGAGAGTGAAGATTTACAACTTAAAGGGCCAGCAAACATCTTCAATAAAATTATGGAAGAAAACTTCCCTAACCTAAAGAGAGAGATGCCCATGAATATACAAGAAGCCTACAGAACTCCAAACAGACTGGACCAGAACAGAAATACTTCCCGTCACATAATAATAAAAACACCAAATGTTCTAAACAAAGAAAGAATACTAAAGGCAGTAAGAGAAAAAGGCCAAGTAACATATAAAGGAAGACCTATCAGAATCACAGCAGACTTTTCACCTGAGACTATGAAGGCTAGAAGGTCCTGGGCAGATCTCATGCAGACTCTAAGAGAACACAAATGCCAACCAAAACTACTATATCCAGCAAAACTCTCAATCACCATAGATGGAGAAACTAAGATATTTCATGACAAAACCAAGTTTACCCAATATCTATCCACAAACCCGGCCCTAAAAAGGATAATAGGAGGACAACACCAATACAAGGAGGGAAACTTCACCCTGGAAAAAACAAGATAGTAACCCTTCATCAAACCCAAAAGAAGTTAAGCATTCAAATTTAAAAAATAACGTCAAAAATGATAGGAAGTAACAATCACTATTCCTTAATATCTCTTAACATCAATGGACTTAATGCCCCAATAAAAAGACACAGACTAACTGAATGGATACGTAAACAGGACCCTACATTTTGCTGCTTACAGGAAACACACCTCAGGGTCAAAGACAAACACTACCTTAGAGTAAAAGGCTGGAAGACAATTTTACAAGCAAATGGCCTCAGGAAACAAGCTGGAGTAGCCATTTTAATATCAGATAAAATTGACTTTCAACCCAAAGTCATCAAAAGAGACCCTGAGGGACACTTCTTGCTGGTCAAAGGAAAAATACAAAAAGAAGAACTGTCAATCCTGAACATCTATGCCCCAAATGTAAGGGCACCCTCTTTCGTAAAAGAAACTTTATTAAAACTAAAAGCACACATTGCACCTAACACAATAATTGTGGGTGACTTCAACACTGCACTTTCCTCAATGGACCGATCAGGAAAACAGAAACTAAACAGGGACACAATGAAACTAATTGAAGCTTTGGACCAATTAGATTTAACAGATATATATAGAACATTCTATCCTAATACAAAAGAATATACCTTTTTCTCAGCACCTCATGGTACCTTCTCCAAAATCGACCATATAATTGGTCACAAGACAGACCTCAAAAAATATAAGAAGATCGAACTAATCCCATGCCTCCTATCTGATCACTATGGAGTAAAAGTGGTCTTCAATAGCAACAGAAACAACAGAAAGCCCACATACACGTGGAAACTGAACAATACTCTACTCAATGATACCTTGGTCAAGGAAGAAATAAAGAAAGAAATTAAAGACTTTTTAGAACACAATGAAAATGAAAACACAACATACCCAAATCTATGGGACACAATGAAAGCAGTGCTAAGAGGAAAACTCATAGCCCTGAGTGCCTCCAAAAAGAAAATGGAGAGAGCATACATTACCAGCTTAATGACACACCTGAAAGCCCTAGAACAAAAAGAAGCTATTTCGCCCAGGAGGAGTAGAAGGCAGGAAATCATCAAACTCAGGGCCGAAATCAATCAAGTAGAAACAAAGAGAACCATACAAAAAATCAACAATACCAGGAGCTGGTTCTTTGAGAAAATCAACAAGATAGATAAACCCTTAGCCAGACTGACCAAAGGGCACAGAGAAAGTATCCAAATTAACAAACTTAGAAATGAAAAGGGAGATATAACAACGGAAACTGAGGAAATCCAAAAAATCATCAGATCCTACTACAAGAGCCTATACTCAACACAACTGGAGAATCTGGAGGAAATGGACAATTTCCTTGACAGATACCAGATACCAAAATTAACTCAGGACCAACTAGACCATCTAAACAGTCCCATAATGCCTAAAGAAATAGAAGGAGTCATAGAAAGTCTTCCAACCAAAAAAAGCACAGGACCAGATGGCTTCAGTGCAGAATTCTACCAGACCTTCAAAGAAGAGTTAACACCAATACTCTTCAAACTATTCCACAAAATAGAAACAGAAGGAACACTACCCAATTCCTTCTACGAAGTCACAATTATGCTGATACCAAAGCCACACAAAGATCCAACAAAGAAAGAGAACTTCAGACCAATTTCCCTTATGAACATCGATGCAAAAATACTCAATAAAATTCTTGCCAACCGAATCCAAGAACACATCAAAACGATCATCCACCATGATCAAGTAGGCTTTATCCCGGGAATGCAGGGTTGGTTCAATATACGGAAATCCATCAATACAATCCACTACATAAACAGACTCAAAGAACAAAACCACATGGTCATTTCATTGGATGCTGAAAAAGCATTTGACAAAATTCAGCATCCCTTCATGCTTAAGGTCTTGGAGAGAACAGGAATTCAAGGCCCATACCTAAACATAGTAAAAGCAATATACAGCAAACCGGTAGCCAGCATCAAACTAAATGGAGAGAAACTTGAAGCAATCCCACTGAAATCAGGGACCAGACAAGGCTGCCCCCTTTCTCCTTATCTTTTCAATATTGTACTTGAGGTACTAGCTCGGGCAATTCGACAACATAAGGAGGTCAAAGGGATACAAATTGGAAAGGAAGAAGTCAAACTATCATTATTTGCAGACGACATGATCGTCTACCTAAGTGACCCAAAGAACTCCACTAGAGAGCTCCTACAGCTGATAAACAACTTCAGCAAAGTGGCAGGTTATAAAATCAACTCAAGCAAATCAGTGGCCTTCCTATACTCAAAGGATAAGCAGGCTGAGAAAGAAATTAGGGAAATGACCCCCTTCACAATAGCCACAAACAGTATAAAGTATCTTGGGGTGACTCTTACCAAACATGTGAAAGATCTGTATGACAAGAACTTCAAGACTCTGAAGAAGGAAATGGAAGAAGACCTCAAAAAATGGGAAAACCTCCCATGCTCATGGATCGGTAGAATCAATATAGTTAAAATGGCCATTTTGCCTAAAGCACTATACAGATTCAATGCAATACCCATCCAAATCCCAACTCAATTCTTCACAGAGTTAGAAAGAGCAATTATCAAATTCATCTGGAACAACAAAAAACCCAGGATAGCTAAAACTATTCTCAGCAACAAAAGGAAATCTGGGGGAATCAGTATCCCTGACCTCAAGCAATACTACAGAGCAATAGTGTTAAAAACCGCATGGTATTGGTACAGTGACAGGCAGGAGGATCAATGGAACAGGATTGAAGATCCAGAAATGAACCCACACACCTATGGCCACTTGATCCTCGACAAAGAGGCTGAAAACATCCAATGGAAAAAAGATAGCCTTTTCAACAAATGGTGCTGGTTCAACTGGAGGTCAGCATGCAGAAGAATGCGAATTGATCCATCCTTGTCTCCTTGTACTAAGCTCAAATCCAAATGGATCAAGGACCTCCACATAAAGCCAGACACTCTGAAGCTAATAGAAAAGAAACTGGGGAAGACCCTTGAGGACATCGGCACAGGGAGAAAGTTTCTGAACAGAACACCAATAGCGTATGCTCTAAGAGCAAGAATTGACAAATGGGACCTCATAAAATTACAAAGTTTCTGTAAGGCAAAGGACACCATCAAGAGGACAAATCGGCAACCAACAAATTGGGAAAAGATCTTCACCAATCCTACATCAGATAGAGGGCTAATATCCAATATATATAAAGAACTCAAGAAGTTAGACTCCAGAAAACCAAACAACCCTATTAAAAAATGGGGTACAGAGTTAAACAAAGAATTCTCGCCTGAAGAACTTCGGATGGCGGAGAAGCATCTTAAAAAATGCTCAACTTCATTAGTCATTAGGGAAATGCAAATCAAAACAACCCTAAGATTTCATCTTACACCAGTCAGAATGGCTAAGATTAAAAATTCAGGAGACAGCAGGTGTTGGAGAGGGTGTGGAGAAAGAGGAACACTCCTCCACTGCTGGTGGGGTTGCAAATTGGTACAACCACTCTGGAAATCAGTCTGGCGTTTCCTCCGAAAACTGGGCACCTTACTTCCAGAAGATCCTGCTATACCACTCCTGGGCATATACCCAGAAGACTCCCCACCATGTAATAAGGATACATGTTCTACTATGTTCATAGCAGCCCTATTTGTAATTGCCAGATGCTGGAAAGAACCCAGGTATCCCTCAACAGAAGAGTGGATGCAAAAAATGTGGTATATCTACACAATGGAGTACTATTCAGCCATTAGAAACAATGAATTCATGAAATTCTTAGGCAAATGGATGGAGCTAGAGAATATCATACTAAGTGAGGTAACTCAGACTCAAAAGGTGAATCATGGTATGCACTCACTAATAAGTGGATATTAACCTAGAAAACTGGAATACCCAAAACATAATCCACACATCAAATGAGGTACAAGAAGAAAGGAGGAGTGGCCCCTGGTTCTGGAAAGACTCAGTGAATCAGTATTCAGCAAAACCAGAACCGGGAAGTGGGAAGGGGTGGGTGGGAGGACAGGGGAAGAGAAGGGGGTTTGCGGGACTTTCGGGGAGTGGGGGGGCTAGAAAAGGGGAAATCATTTGAAATGTAAATAAATTATATCGAATAAAAAAAAGTTTAAAAAAAAAAAAAAGAATAGGCCATTTTACAAATTTGAAAGTATTTGTAAAAAGTCCAAGAATAGTTATTTAGTAAGTGTCCCCAATTCTTGGGCAGAAAGAATTTCTAAAATTATTAGTAATTTGGGACTCAAATTCTAAATGAGTACCCAGAAGCTAGTACTGAAGATGACTGCCAAAACTCCAGGGACACTCCAAAGGGGCTAACAAAGAGAATTAGAAGCATGCATAAGCTTTCCCTTACAAAGCATGTTCTTGATAGCAATGTTGTTTGCTGATCATTGAAAAGGTAAAAAACACAGCAGTATGTAGCCATGGGGACCAGATGCAAAGACTGGGGCATCTCCTCACCCTAGAGAGTCTAATCATCAACCCTGAACTAGTTTCTCTTGTACTCAACACATGATCTCTCACCTCTGTTTCCCTGAATCTCTTAGATCATATTGAATCTACAGATATTGGTAAATCACTCAAACTGTTTGATTCAACATTGCCGTACAATAAGGTACCCCAAAACTTCATGTTACAAACAGCCCCCACTTCTTTTTTCATTGCTTAAAATGTACATATGTATTGTAAGTTAAATAAGCATTTAATGAACAAAAGTTCTGTAGCATTAATTAGCAAACTGAATTTGGAAGTACACTAATAGCTTTTATTTTATAAATATGTTTTTTTCTATATTCTTTGTTTACATTCCGAATGCTTTCCCCTTTCACGGTTCACCCCTCCCCATCGGTTTCATAAGCCCTCTTCCTTTCACCTATTTCCTAATCACCCCCCAGCCCAGCCACCACTTCTAATTGATGGTCTCAGCAAGGGTCATGCACCTCAAAGCTTGGCTCTCCTACGTCTCACATCCTTGTAGCAGGCTAGGCTAGGCATCATGCTATGGCAGAGGTATGAGGGGATCCTAATATGAAAGAAGAAACAAGTGTAGGAAACCTCAATTTTCACCAAGGTTCTGAATTTGCCCTATTACCCATAGCAAGTGCTAGCTTTATCTTACCTCCAACCTGTGCCCTAGAAAGCAGCAAATACTTGGAATGATATGATAATATATATATTGTTTCATAACTTATTTCCATTCTTAGTCATACAGAATCATTGTATTTCCTATTATAAAGCTTTTCTCCATAGCAAGGATCAAACACTCCTTACTGAATATTTCCATATAGCTTCTGAAAGAAGTTTTTAAATTTAAAATTGTTGGGGAGAAAAATTTTATTAGTATTTATTTATTTACATCCCAAATGCTGCTACCCCTCCCAGTCCTTCCCTCACAAAATTCCTCCCCCATTCCCCCTTCCATTCTCCTCTGAGAGGGTGGGAACGCCCTGGGTATCTTCCCACCCTGGCACATCAAGTCTCTGCTAATTAGGCTCATCCTCTCCCACTGAGGCCAGGCAAGGCAGCCATAGAGACTGAGCTGTGCATCTGCTACATATGAGCCAGGGGCCTGGGTCCAGCCTCTGTGTGTTCTTTGGTTGGTGGCTCGGTCTCTGAGAGATCCCAAGGGTCCAGGTTAATTAACTCTATTTGTCTTTCTGTGGGAGTCCCTTCTCCTTCAGGGCCTTCAATCCTTCTCCTGTCTTCCATAAGTGTCCCTGACATGACATCACCAGCTGATCTCCTCAGAGATGGCCTGTTTTCATTATGCCCCCAACATGGTAAACATGACAAGGCATCTCTGTGGGATCTCTTTTATAACAAGACTTATCAACTCAAAAATTTTTGACCTAACTATTTGTCTTTCTGTGGGAAAGAAGGATACATACACATTATTAATTTGCTTTTACATGATAATTATATAGTGTTTGGAAGGAAAAATATAACTCCAAAAGTTACTTGAAGTCCACAATTTAGAAAGAGAAGGGCCATCACATTAAACAAAGGTGAGCAGCTTAATATGCAGAGAAGGAAAATTATGGCATTGACTTTAATATAACTATATTATAATCTCAAAAGATGTTTTTAAAAGCTAACACAGGGGTGCAAGGCAATACTTAGATACTAACATTTTACTTAAAAGAGTTTTGTTGAAAGCTAACCAACAAAGATATACAGAAGGCACTCTCCTATTTGTCTCCCCATCAGATGAAAGTCAAGGAACTGAAGGCATAAAGTAGGAGTGGATCGGAAAATATTGTAGGCTTTGATTAGGTGTAGTCTAGTACACTAATTTCATGATGGATGCCCTGACTTTTTATTTGAATTGACATAACTGCTGATCTCAAACCCAAGATTCTGTTAGTAAGAGACATTTAGTTCCATCTGGTCCTCAATGTCATTTTGAAGTCAAGCTTCAAAGTTAGACACTAGATTCTATGTTGTGAAAAACATGAAGTTACTTGTGCACATACCTAGCAAGAAATCCTGGACCTCGGAGTCAATCTAAGAGCAAGGCTTGATTTTCAAAAAGATAAGGTAGACAAGATATAAGATTGTTCCATTTGTGATATTGTCTCTGCTGCAGATTAGTGGTGTGTTATTATAAAAGAGGAAGTGGCCTTGCTGTGTGCATCTTATCCAACTTAAACCCATTCATCTCATGACCTAAGGGTGGAGGCATTTAATACAGAAGGTCAGGGTATGTAGAAAAGGCTAAAGGAGGAAGGTCATTTTACAGAGTGCTTCCCCCCTGAAGTTTCTTGCCACATGCACTAGGAAGGAGTGGAAAGAAATTTCCTGAATTGAAACACTTGGAATCAGAGCTTTTCTCTAGAAACATCCTGAACAAATGAAACATTTAGGATCAAGGTTTTTCTCTAATATAAATTCCCACAAATGTGACAAGTATTCCCTAAAACAGAGGAACAATTTATAAAAAGTCTTTCAGACACCTTTCCCTTATTACAGGAGTTGATATTTCTATATGGTATAAAAAGAGGTAGAAAAATAAATTTCTGTTTCTGAATAGAAACATTCAACAATCTCAGCATGGTTTGATGAAAAGATTACTCAGTCTTCAAAGAATGACCTTGACATCTTCTTTGTCAATTCTTAAAATGTAATATTTCTATTTTTGATCTCTTGTTTCTATGATCTATATATCTGAAATTTCACTCTAATATATTATTTCAAAGAGTAGCTTCACCTGTATCATAGTTCTTATAAAAATATATTTATATCCTATACTTTTTACATTTCTATGCAAGTCTACAAATGTACTGCCAATCTTCTCTCAGATGAATAATAAGAACAAAGAGAAAGAAGGAAGGAAGAGAGGGGGAAGGGGAAATGGAAGGAATGAGGAGGAAGAACAAGATGAGGAGAAGGAAGAGGAATGATACAAGGAGAGAAGAAGAAGACAGATGTTGGAGGAGGGAAAGAGAAAGGTAGGGAAGGAAGAAGAAAGGGGAGAAAGTGAAAAGAAAGGGGAAGGAAGGAAGGAGTAGAAGGAAGAGTTAGAGAAGAAGGGAGGAAAGGTGCCTAGAAGGAAGGAGGAAGCAATAGGAAACGGTTGTAATGGTGGTGGAGGTGGTGGAGGTAGTGGTGGTAGCAACCTCTAGAATCTTGAAAAGATTGGCATTGAATCCATTGTTCAATTTTAGAATAATAGTCATATATGAGGACTATACTGTTTAAACCATAAAAGTAGAATGTATCTCCTTTTATGTATTTTTGGTTGTTCTCAGTCATATTTTGAGATTTGTGTATACACGTCCTCTACTACTTTTGATAAAAATGTTGTGGCATATTTCCATCAGATTGTACATTGTGAATGGAACTGTACTCTTCACTTCCTTTACAGATGGCAGCAAAGCATCTTATCTGTCAGGAGAGATAGTGAAATGAGAGATGAAGTTCTTACCACATTCAAGAGAAAGATATAGCTATTGAATATGCCAAACTTTCAAAAAATATTGTGAGTGTAAATATATGTTAAAATACAAAGATTTAAAGATTTTTTTTGGAATAAAGCATATAATTTCCAAATTATTATCAAAAACAAAAAGGGAATGGGAAAAGACCTAATTAAAAATATGGGGCAATGAGAAAATAGTAACAGTGAATAGATGTTTTCCCTTAAGGTCTGGAATGGCATAAGGATTTATACTCTTATCACTCATACTCAACATCTAGCTAGAAGAAAAGGAAATCAAAGCTATACTGATTGGGACAAAAGAAAAAATCAAAGTCAAGACATTTACAGAAAAATGGATGGAAATGAACATCATTCTGTTAGAATAAGATAGACTCAGAATAACAACTGATTTTCTCCACAGGAAAATCTAAATTTTAATGTGTGTGTGTGTGTGTGTGTGTGTGTGTGTGTGTGTGTGTGTGTGTGTGTGTGTAAAACTAGAAATAGTTCTGTTAGACTATACAGCACAATCCCGGGCAAATCACATCAAGCAGGTCTCATGTGAGAGGTTTTATTATCAGAGGTGGTCCCTGGGGGTGGAGGGTGGGGGAGTTAAGAAGAGGAGAAGAAGTAGGGGGTAGGGGACAAGTCTTTTATCCAGGCCATGACAGGTATGATGAAGGTGCAAAGGAATGTGAAGCAGATGCCATGAAGACGGACACTGAAGCAGCCCTGTCACATAGAGAGGATGTGTCTCATCCCTGGGTCCAAGAGCTGACTGTAAAGACACGTCTAGTTGTCCACGGATGCACCTCATGCTAACAGGTTCCGTAAGAAAAGAAAGAGATCATAATGAGGGGGTAAGTGGAATTAAAAAGAGTGATAGAACACTTGTGATGTGAAAACAAAAGGGAAACCTATTTGAGAGCAGGGAATTGACCAAAAAGAGAGCTAGGAGAAGATAAAGTACAGTAGAGTAATGATGTGTGGTAAATGCCATAATGAAACCTAATGTTTTGCATGATGAAATTTTTAAAAGTATTTTTAAATTTCTTTTAAAAATAAAAAAGTATCATAAAATTGACACCAGAAAATTACAATCTGAGAAAAAAAGGATCAGATAGAAAAGGAATAATTCAGGGTTGGAGAGATGACCCTGCTGTAAAGATTTCAAAGTACTCTTGGAGATGACCTGAGTACAATTCACAACACCAAATCAGGAGACGGACAACCTGTTGTATCTTCCACTCCAAGGGTCCATTGCCCTCTTCTGGCCTCTGTGGGCATTTGTACTTGCATATTCATATCTTCACACATACATATACACACATACATACATAAACATAAGTAAAAATAAAAATAAATCAAATTATTCCTACTCAAAAGAAAAGTAATAATTCATACAGCAAAAATTTAAAGAGGAAAAAATGATTATATTTTGTTTTTAATTGTAACTCTAATATAAAAATATCAAAAATTGACGAGTAAAGAAGAGAAAATCAATTAGAGAAATAGCTAAATTTCAGTTACCAAAAGATTAATAAAAATTATGATAAATTCATTAGTATTTACAGAAAATGAATGATTTTTTTTAAAACAAGAAAGATGTGGTTCTTTCAGATAGTACAAGGTATTTTATTCCCCCTTCTAAGAAGGACCAAAGTATCTGTACTTTGTTTTTCCTTCTTCTTGAGCTTCATTTGGTCTGTGACTTGTGTCTTGGGTATTCCAAGCTTCTGGCCTAGTATCCACTTTTCAGTGAGCACATACCAAGTGTGTTCTTTTGTGATTGGGTTACCTCACTCAGGATGATATTTTCTAGTCCCATCCATTTGCCTAAGAATTTCATGAATTCATTGTTTTTAATAGCTGAGTAGTACTCCGTTGTGTAAATGTACAACATTTTTTGTATCCATTCCTCTGCTGAGGGACATCTGGGTTGTTTTCAGCTTCTGGCTATTATAAATATGGCTGCTATGAACGTAGTGGAGCATGTGTCCTTATTACATGGTGGAGAATCTTCTGGGTATATGCCAAGGAGTGGTATACCTGGGTCCTCGGGTAGTCGAATTTTCTGAGGAAATGCTAAACTCATTTCCAGGGTGGTTGTACCAGCTTGCAGTCCCACCAGCAGTGGAGGAGTGTTCCTTTTTCTCCACATCCTCACCAGCACCTTCTGTCACCTGAATCTGTGGAGCAAAGACTGAAGGAAAGTCCATTCAGAGACTGCCCCTCCTGGGGATCCATCTCATATACTGTCACCAAACCCAGACACCAATGTGGATACTAACAAGCACTTACTGACAGGAGCCTGATATAGCTGCCACCTGAGAGGCTCTGCCAGTACTTGACAAATACAGAGGTGGATGCTCTCAGCCAACCATTGGACTGAGCACAAGGTCCCAATGGAGGAGGTAGAGAAAGGACCCAAGGAGCTGAAGGAGCTTTTAGCCCCATAGAAGGAACAACAATATGAACCAACCAGCACCCCCAGAGCTCCCAGAGACTAAACAACCAACCAAAGAGTACACATGGAGGGACCCATGGCTCCAGCTGCATATGTATGTAGCAGAGGATGGCTTTGTTGAACATCAAAGGGAGGAAAGACCCTTGGCCCTGAAAAGACTTGATGCCCCAATATAGGGGAATGCCAGGTCAGAAGTGGGTGGGTTGGTAAGCACAGGGAGGAGGGGATGGGATAGGATGTTTTTGGAGGGAATATCAAGAAAGGGGATAACATTTGAAATGTAAATAAAGAAAATATATCATTAAAAAAAGGAAAAAAACTTTCCAAAAAAAAAGATAGTACAAAACATAAGAGTTTTTTAAAGTAAACTCAAACTTGCAAACATCTGAATCTTTGACTGTCACACAGCTCTCCCAGAGAACACAGGAAAACACCAGGGGGGAATAAAACACTCTTTATTTCATCCAGAGAGGACAGAGTAACTCAATGTGCCTTGAATGAGAATTGGAACAGGACAAGGATGGCAATGAGAAGAAGGAATGTCACAACCTGGAAAGTGTGAATGTTCAAAGCAAACACCAGCAAAGACAAGTTGTAAGCAGATGAAGACAGCTCATTCCAGACAAGGAACTGAAGGAGTGATTAATAGTTTGTTTAAAGAGCCTTTTTTTTTCTTTGAAATAGTTTAACTAATAAACTTTGACTTTCAAATGATGACAGTTTCAGGTTGTATCTTAACTATAAATGGAGCCTCGTATCAAGTATTTACAGAATATACAGAATACTTTTAGCTGGCACATAGACAGACATGTGCATATCCATGCCTATACCTTCATTATTCAGTCATTTGAATTTTAAACTCTTAACCATGACAACCTGATATCTTTTTACCTCTTTGAACTGCATGCAAAGAGTTAGCTCTATTTCCTTCTAATATTTATAATTCTTTGGTATACAAAGCGTTTAAAGCCTCCTGAACACAAAGAACTGAATGAAATAAAGAAGCCATGCAAGAAATAAATGAAGGTTTCCATAAAGAGAAATCTGAAAGGAAAACCGAACTAAGGGGCTAGAGCCACTGCTCAGCTGGGAAGAATACTTGCTGCTCTTCTAGAGGAATCGAGTTTGCATCCAGCATCCACATCAGAAAACTTACAACCACTTGTACAACATACTACTCTGACCACCACAGCTACCTGACTTTGAATACACACTCGTACACACAGAGACACCCACACACCTAAGTAAAAAAATGAAAAAAAAAAATCTTCAATAGTTCTTCAGAATAAGTCTTTTGTTTTGTTTTGTTTTGTTTTGTTTTTATTTAATTGAGCATCTTCTTCATTTATATTGCCAATGGTAAAACCTTTCCCAATTTCCCCCTCCCAAAAGCCCCCCTCCCCAAAGATTCCCTACCCCTCCTCTCCTCCCCCTGCCTCCATGTATATGTCCCTCTACCCAACACAGTCCCACCTTCCCCCCCAACTTCCCCCCATCTGTTTCCCTTTGTTGTGGCCTCTATTGAGCCTTTACCTGACCAAAGACCACTCCTCCCACTGATGCCCAAAAAGGCATTCCTCTGCCACATTTTTTGCTGGAACCATATATACCCCTTGGTTGATGATTCAGTCCTTGGGAGTCTTGGAGTATCTTGGTATCCGAAGTCATTGTTTTTCCCATGGGGCTATACACCCCTTCAGCTTCTCCGGACAACCCTCCAGATCCTCCATTGGGGACCCCCAAGCTCAGTCCAAGCTTGGTTGCTAGTTTCTGCTTCTAAATTCGTAAGACTCTGGCAGGGCCCCTCTGGAGACAGCCATGGCATGCTCCTTTTGGTACATGCTTCTCATCGTAGTATCGGGGTTTGCTGACTATTTATAGGATGAATCCCCAGGTAAGGCACTCCCTGGGTGGCCTTTACTTCAGACTCTGCTCCACACATTGCCTCCCTTGTTGCTCCTGTGAGCATTTTGTTCCGTTTCTCAGAGGAACCATAGCACCCTCACTTAAGTCATTCTTCTGGAGCTTCCTGTGCTGGGTGAATTGCAACTTGTTTATTTTGAGCTTTTGAACTATCATCTGCTTATTAGTGAGTGCATACCATGTGCTTTCTTTTGTGACTGGGATACCTCGCTCAGGAAGACACTTTCTAGTTCCATCCATTTGCCTAAGAATTTCATGAATTCATTGTTTTTAATAGCTGAATAGTACTCCATTGTGTAAATGTACCACAGTTTCTGTATCCATTCCTCTGTTGAGGGACATCTGGGATCTTTCCAGCTTCTGGCTACTATAAATAAGGCAGCTATGAACATAGTGGAACATGCATCCTTATTACATGTAGGAGCACTTTCTGGGTATATGCCCAGGAGTGGTATAGCTGGGTCCACAGGTAGTACTATGTCTAATTTTCTGAGGAATTGCCAAACTGATTTCCAGAGTGGTTTTACAAGTTTGAAATCCCACCAACAATGGAGAAATGTTTCTCTTTCCCCACATCCTCTCCAGCATCTGCTGTCCCCTGAGTTTTTCAACTTAGCCATTCTGACTGGTGTTAGGTGGAATCTCAGTGTTGCTTTGATTTGCATTTCCCTGATAACTAAGGATGCTGAACATTTCTTTAGGTGCTTTAGAGCCATTTGAGTTTCCTCAGTTGAGAATTCCCTGTTTAGCTCTGTACCCCATTTTTAATAGGGTTATTTAATTCTCTGGAGACCAACTTCTTGAGTTCTTTGTATACGTTGGATATTAGCCCTCTACTGCACGTAGGGTTAGTAAAGATCTTTTCCCAATTTGTTGGTTGCCATTTTGTCCTACTGACTATATCCTTTGCCTTACAAAAGCTTTGCAGTTTTATGAGATCCCATTTGTCGATTCTTGTTCTTAGAGCATAAGCCATTGGTGTTCTGTTCAGAAACTTTTCCCCTGTGCCCATGTGTTCAAGGTTTGTCCTCACTTTCTCCTCTATAAGCTTCAGAGTGTCTGATTTTATGTGTAAATCTTTGATCCACTTGGACTTGAGCTTTGTTCAAGGAGATAAGAATGGATCGATTTGCATTTTTCTGCATGCAGACCTCCAGTTGATCCAGCACCATTTGTTAAAAATGCTGTCTTTTTTCCAC
This sequence comes from Apodemus sylvaticus, assembly GCF_947179515.1. Classification (NCBI taxonomy): domain Eukaryota; kingdom Metazoa; phylum Chordata; class Mammalia; order Rodentia; family Muridae; genus Apodemus; species Apodemus sylvaticus. The sequence goes on from NC_067479.1 coordinate 105,154,217, forward strand.
TGGATTTTTTTAGCTCCTTTGTCAAATATCAAGTGATTGTACATGTGTGGATTTTTTTCCGGGTCTTCAGTTCTATTCCATTGATCTTCGTGCCTGTCTCCATACCAATACCAAACAGTTTTTATCACTATCGCTCTGTAGTAGAGCTTTAGGTCAGGGATGGTGATTCCCCCAGAATATCTTTTGTTGTGGAGAATAGTTTTTGCTATCCTGGGTTTTTTGTTATTCCAGATGAATTTGAGAATTGCCCTTTCTAGATCTATGAAGAATTAATTTGGGATTTTGATGGGGATTGCATTGAAGCTGTAGATTGCTTTCGGCAAGATGGCCATTTTTATTATATTGATCCTTCCAATCCATGAACATGGGAGATCTTTCCATCTTCTGAGACTTTCTTCGATTTCTTTCTTCAGAGGCTTAAAGTTCATGTCATATAGACACTTCACTTGCTTTGTCAGGGTCACTCCTAGGTATGAAATATTATTTGGGACTATTGTAAAGGGTATTAGGGTTTCCCCAATTTTTTTCTCATCTTGTTTATCCTTTGAGTAGAGGAAGGCTACTGATTTGCTTGAGTTAATATTATATCCAGCCACTTTGCTGACATTGTTTATCAGCTTTAGGAGTTCCTTGGTGGAAGTCTTGGGGTCGCTTAAGTATACTATCATATCATCTGCAAATAGTGATAGTTTGACTTCTTTCTTTCCAATTTGTATTCCTTTTACCTCTTTTTGCTGCCTTATTGCTCTGGCTAGGACTTCAAGTACTATATTGAATAGATAGGGAGAGAGTGGGCAGCCTTGTCTGGTCCCCGATTTTAGTGGGATTGCCTTAAGTTTCTCTCCATTTAGTTTGATGTTGGCTACCGGTTTGCAGTATATTGCTTTCACTATGTTTAGGTATGGGCCTTGGATTCCCAATCTCTCCAAGATTTTTATCATGAAGGGATGCTGAATTTTGTCAAAAGCCTTTTCAGCATCTAATGAAATGACCATGTGGTTTTTTTTTCCTTTAGTTTGTTTATGTAGTGAATTACATTGACAGATTTCCGTATGTTGAACCATCCCTGCATCCCTGGGATGAAGCCTACCTGATTGTGGTGAATTATAGTTCTGATTCATTCTTGGATTCGGTCGGCCAGGATTTTGTTCAGTATTTTTGCATCAGTGTTCATGAGGGAGATTGGTCTGAAGTTCTCCTTCCTTGTTTGGTCTTTGTTTGGTTTAGGTATAAGCATGATTGTGGCTTCATAGGATGAGTTGGGTAGTGTTCCTTGAGTTTCTATTTCGTGGAAAAGTTTGAAGAGTATCGGTATTAACTCTTCTTTGAAGATCTGATAGAATTCCCCGCTAAACCCATCTGGTTCTATTTCCTCATGGCTTATGGGACTATTTAGATGGTTTATCTGATCCTGTTTTAACATTGGCACCTGGTATGTATCTAGAAAGTTGTCCATTTCATCCAGGTTTTCCAACTTTGTTGAGTATAAACTCTTGAAGTAGGATCTGATGATTTTTTGAATTTCCACAGTTCCTGTTGTTATGTCTCCCTTTTCATTTCGGATTTTATTAATTTGGATAGTGTCTCTGTGTCCCCTGGTTAGTCTGGTTTATCTATCTTGTTGATTTTTTCAAAGAACCAGGTCCTTGTTTTTTTGATTCTTTGTATAGCTCTTTTTGTTTCTGTTTGTTTGATTTCGGATCTAAGTTTGATTATTTCCTGCTGTCTACTCCTATTGGAGTTATTGGCTTCCTTTTGTTCTAGGGCCTTCAAGTGCACTGTCAAACTGTTGGTGTAAGCTCTCTCCATTCTCTTTTTGGAGGCACACAGAGCTATGAGTTTTCCTCTTAGCACTGCTTTCATTGTGTCCCATAACTTTGGGGATGATGTGTCTTCATTTTCATTGAATTCTAAAAAGTCTTTAATCTCTTTATTTCTTCCTTGACCAAGCTATCATTGAGAAGAGCATTGCTCAAAGTCCACGTGTATCTGTGTTTTCCATTGCTTTTGTTTGAGCCTTAGGCCATGGTGATCTGATAAGATATATGGAATAATCCCAATATTTTTATATCTGTTGAGGCCTGTTTTGTGACCAATTATATGGTCAATTTTAAGAATAAGTCTTAAGAACAAGACTGCCATCTGCCCCTCCATGTTAGGATTTTGTCTGACATACTCTTCCACATGGCTTTTGTGATATAGCCACTGTATGTTCTTATATGTTATTGCCCAGCTGTTATTGATGTTGTTGACTACTTGTTTGTAGTTATCCATTATCTCTGGCTCTTACAATCTTTGTGCATCCCTAAGCCTAGGAAAGAAAAATTTGGTTTTCTGTAATGGTGTTGCCCCTGGGAAGTTGGCCACATGCTGCTGATCCCTTGAACTGGGTAGGATTTTATACAAAATGAGGACACAAAGTCTATTGGCTACAATATTATAAGTTGATCCTGGAGGAACTGGAATAGTTACAATCAAAATAAAACATATGAATGCCCAGTTCATGAATTACATGACAGTGAGGTATTTTTACAGTGTAGTGAGCCAACATCAGCAAAAATGGTCTTTTTTTTTTTTACAGTTATTGTTAAATCTAGAAGCTGGATGTGTCATCTAGCTTCATTGTATGCTGAAATCATGAAGAACTACTATCTTTTTTTACTTTTTTTCTTTTATTTTTATTCGATAGATTCTTTATTTACATTTCAAATGATTTTCCTTTTCCTGGATTCCCCCTCCCTGAAAGTCCCATAAGCCCTCCCCCCTGTTCCCCAATCCATCCCTTCCCACTTCCCTGTCCTGGTATTCCCCTACACTGCTGTACTGAGCCTTTCCAGGACCAGGGGCCTCTCCTTCCTTCTTCTTGGGCATCATTTTATTTGTGAATTGTGTCTTGGGTATTCCAAGCTTCTAGGCTAATATCTGCTTATTAGTGAGTGCACACCATGAATGTTCTTTTGAGACTGGGTTACCTCACTTAGGAAAACTCAGGAAAAAACAGGTGCGGCAAGGATGTGGAGAAAGAGAAATACTCCTCCACTGCTGGGGGGGGGGGGGGTGTTGCAAGCTGGTACTACCACTCTGGAAATCAGTCTGGTGATTCCTCAGAAAACTGGGAATGATACTTCCGGAGGACCCCGCTATACCACTCCTGGACATATACCCAGAGGATTCCCCAGCATGTAATAAGGATACATTTTCCACTATGTTCATAGCAGCCCTATTTATAATAGCCAGAAGCTGGGAAGAACCCAGATGTCCCTCAACGGAAGAATGGATACAGAAAATATGGTATATATACACAATGGAGTACTATTCAGCCATTAGAAACAATGAATTCATGAAATTCTTAGACAAATGGATGGAGCTGGAGAACATCATACTAAGTGAGGTAACCCAGTCTCAAAAGATCAATCATGGTATGCACTCACTAATAAGTGGATATGAGCTTAGAAAATTGGAATACCCAAGACATAATCCACACATCAAATGCCATACAAGAAGAAGGGAGGAGTGGCCCCTGGTTCTGGAAAGACTCAGTGTAGCAGTATAGGGCAAAACCAGAACAAGGAAGTGGGAAGGGGTGGGTGGGAGATCAGGGGGAGGGAAGGGGGCTTATGTGACAAAGAACTTCCTCAGACTGGAGACATGGCTCAGTGGTTAAGAGAACTAATTCCTCATCCACAGGTACTGAGTTCAAACTACATAGTGGCTCACAACCATATGCAACAGGATCTGATGCCCTCTTCTGATGTGTCTGAAGACAGTGTACTCACATACACAAAAAATAAATAAATCTTTATAAAAAATAAAAATAAACTTCCACATTATTATCAAAAAGCCTTAGCAAGAGCCCCACCCCCAAGCTCCCAGGGAAGGCAAATTCCTTCCCACAAAGTGGGAAGAAAAACCTCACCTAGTACTTTCAGCCTAATTCTAATGGTGTTTAGCAATAATGAATTTTTGAAGCAGATAAACCAGTACAGTATTTGAATATTTCTGTCAAGCCTTCAAAGTAAAAGAAATGAAGGCACAGGCGTTATCAGACAACAGAATGTTTCCCAAGTAACATATCTCATGGATACAGGACAGGAAGCAATTTCAAATACCCATCTCTGTATTTCTAAAAAGCCAAAATATTAATGTAAGAAAAAAAAAGAACTTTTAAAGTTAAAAAAATAATAATAATCTTGGTCACACTGTGAGCTTATTTAGCATTTTTCCTAAAAAAAAAAAAAAAAAGGATACCAAGAGACCCAAGACTTAGCATTTATAATCATTTTTAAAAGGGGACCTAAAAGGAGGACTGTTGATCTCACCTTCAGGGCCACTCCCTACATCTTGAAAGATCTAGCCATCTATGCTGCTGCTTACGTTCCTAATACAAGGAGAAGTTGTGTTCTCCAATTGTGAATGGAATATTAGAAATTATTATTAATATTCTCCAAGTTATTTCATATATCAATTGTTTTCCTACTCACCAATTAGAGTACTAGGTAGTCCTCAGCATTCCAACCCTTCTGTATTGACCTCTATCTACAAGCACCTTGAGTTCTGAGCCCCACCCACTAGACTACTTTCTGTTGTTCCTTTGAGAGACTTTCATATGCCTCCCATGATTTAAGTGTAGTTTTCTCAAGCCCTGAGAGGCATTGCTGGAAATGCGATCAGGAAAGATAAGGCCTTCTCCAAGTAGTTTCTATAAAATGATGGAATCTTCCCATCAATGGTTGCAGAGAAACAGATGAACACAGCAGTTTAATCACTCTACTAAGTTCTTAGTTAGTCACTTCCCTTCTCCATTGTTCTCCTCGAGATGCCCACTTATTGCCACATAGTAGAATTAGCTTCTTCCCTGTTGCTCATTGTTAAGAGGTCAAGCTCAATTCATACAACTTTTAACTAATGTCTGGCTTAATTCATCATTGCCAGTGCACACACACACACACACACACACACACACACTGTGGTCAAATTGAATCAGCTTTCCTCTTCATTGTTTCTTAGACTTGACCCAAATTACCGCCTCTTCTTTTTCTGACTTTGCCTACACTTCTAGCTGATTTTAAAGCTTTTCACTAATTCTATAAATTTATTTTACTTTTCTCTCTGTTCTAAATCTGTTTCCCAGGCAATCTACTTTGGGTCTCATTCCCATATACAGATTTCACCATGTCTTTCCTTTATTCAGAAACCTCGGCAGTGTTGACAAGTCAATTACTGTCCAACACTCTTCGCTGGCTGGTCTAAACCCAATGGCATTTATATATGTGAGCTAACATGTCATAGAACGCAGAGGCAAGAAGACTCTAGTCTTCCACACATTGTTCAATGTTGTCACAGAATGATAGCATGCATGGCTCTAAGAGAACACACAACATAGCTGTTCTCAGAGAGGTCCATCCCCAGCCCAGCCACTAACTAAAAATGTTCTCAGATATACACGTCATTGTTTCATAGAGCCATCTCACTTCACATAGACCAAAATTGTTACATTTCATTCCAGGGTAAAAGGCAAAGTTAATGACACTGACAGTAACCATAGATTAAGTACCTTCTCTAAACCAAGCATCTTGCTACATGTTTACCTGGATCCTCTCATTTAATCATGGAAGCACAACCATGAGGATATGGGGAGAGCCAAAATTCAGAAAGAGGGGGAATAAACAAGCAGTTTTACAACCAGAAGTTTCTCGATACTGCTTGGGGCATGTCACTGTCACTAGGGCAGAACCAGACAGAACCATGCTTTTGTTGATAGCATTTACTTTCAGATGATGTGGTTGGTAGTGTTATTTGATGTAGGCAATTCAGAAAAGTTGGGACCTCCTTGTATTTAAGAGAAAAAAAAATCTTAAAGAGAAAATAATGGTTCACAACTTAAAGAAAACTAAACAACTTAAAGACATCCAAGAAAATTGGAGAAATCACTGTCCCTTAATGACACATGTACTTGTAAAGTCTTAAGTGCACCACACCTGGAGGAAGAGCTCACACTGACACTTTTTTGTCTCAATAAATGTAACTTTCAAATTCACTCCTCCTTCAAGTTTCCTCTTCCCTATTGCTAGCCAGTTACAAGCCTTCTTGCCTAATCCCCCTAAGATACCCACCTTCTTCAACAATAGTCCTCAAGCCTTCCCAGAGTCCCTTTTTAAACTTTTTCATCAACATGCCCAAGGACCTGAATGGGATTCAGAGCCCCTCCATCATACATAGGTACTATTAGTTCCATTTAACAGGTGAACATACGAAGGCTTAACATGTACCTGCATCTTCCCTAAGAAATGTGTCCTATAGGTACTGAAAATTGGGCATGAGTCCTGGTCTCTGTGTCACAAGCTTAAGTCATTAACTATACATGTCCTGTTGACAAGCATCAAATTATTGTTTTGTTTTTTAATTAATTTATGTTTTGTGTGTGTTGACCTGTATGTATGTATGTATGTATGTATGTCATGTATGTCATGTATGTGCCTGACACAAAGTAGAGATCTGAGGAGGAGTGATTTGCCAGAAAACAGGAGTTAAGGATAGTGGTGAATCACTGTGTAAATGTTGAGAGTTGAGCCGAGGTCCTCCACAAAAGCAGCAAGTTCTCTTACTCACTGAAGAGGTATCTGCCCAGCCCCTTACCTTTCTTTTTTTTAAAGGCATAGTCTCACTATGTAGCCCAGACTAGCCTCAGACTCCATGCATTCTCAAGACATGGCTAGCAATGACCGACACACTACTCTAAGGTCATCTTAAGTTGAGGGGACAAAACTTCAGGCCTGAAAGTCACCACAAGTGTTTTCTGTCCCTAGTGTTTTATCTGTCCACATTCTAATGGAAAATTTGTTTTTAGAAATCCCCATAAGATCTTCTTTGAAGGTCTGATAGAATTCTGCACTGAAACCATCTGGTCCTGTGCTTTTTTTGGTTGGAAGACTTTCTATGACCCCTTCTATTTCTTTAGGGGTTATGGGACTGTTTAGATGATCTATTTGGTCCTGATTTAATTTTGGTATTTGGTATCTGTCTAGTAAATTGTCCATTTCCCCACATTCTCCAGTTGTGTTGAGTATAGGCTTTTGTAGTAGGATCTGATGATTTTTTGGATTTCCTTAGTTTCTGTTGTAATATCTCCCTTTTCATTTCTAATTTTGTTAATTTGGATACTTTCTCTGTGCCCTTTGGTCAGTCTGGCTAAGGGTTTATCTATCTTGTTGATTTTCTCAAAGAACCAGCTCCTGGACTCGTTGATTCTTTGTATGGTTCTCTTTGTTTCTACTTGATTGATTTCAGCCTTGAGTTTGATGATTTCCTGTCTTCTACTCCTCCTGAGTGAAATAGCTTCTTTTTGTTCCAGGGCTTTCAGGTGTGTCATTAAGCTGCTGGTATATGCTCTCTCCATTTTCTTTTTGGAGGCACTCAGGGCTATGAGTTTTCCTCTTAGCACTGCTTTCATTGTGTCCCAAAGATTTTGGTATGTTGTGCCTTCATTTTCATTAAATTCTAAAAAGTCTCTGATTTCTTTCTTTATTTTTTCTTTGGCCAAGGTGTCATTGAGTAGAGTATTGTTCAGCCTCCATGTGTATGTGGGCTTTCTGTTGTTTTTGTTGCTATTGAAAACCACTCTTACACCATAGTGATCTGATAGGAGGCATGGGAGTAGTTCGATCTTCTTGTATTTGTTGAGGTCTGTCTTGTGACCAATTATATATATAAAGAACTCAAGAAGTTAGACTCCAGAAAACCAAACAACCCTATTAAAAAATGGGGTACAGAGTTAAACAAAGAATTCTCACCTGCAGAACTTCAGATGGCAGAGAAACACCTTAAAAAATGCTCAACTTCATTAGTCATTAGGGAAATGCAAATCAAAACAACCCTGAGATTTCACCTTACACCAGTCAGAATGGCTAAGATTAGAAATTCAGGAGACAGCAGGTGTTGGAGAGGGTGTGGAAAAAGAGGAACACTCCTCTTTCTTTGTGTGTGTGTGTGTGTGTGTGTGTGTGTGTGTGTGTGTGTGTGTGTGTGTGTATACATATATATGCATGTATATATAACAATTAGAAAGAAAGGCCTGAATTTGAAGGAGAGAGGAAAGGGGTATAAGGGGTATGTGAGAGGGTTTGGATTGGAGGAAGAAAGGGAAGAGTGAAATATTGTAACTACAATCTCAAGAAAATAATAAAGTCAGAATAACTGTCTAAAGAGAAAAGAAAAGCTGAGAAATTCTAAAAACAAACGTTTGTTTTGAAAAGAAGTGTAGAAAACAGAGGCCAGAGGACATGGTCCAAGTACCCATCATCTCTATTATCTCCTGACACATCAAGACCTCGTGCTAACCATGTTGGGGATGGGAAGGTAAAGTGTCCCTAGTTCTTCTTGAGCAGATCAGGAGGCCAGCCAGGACAGAAGCTAAAGCTTCTATGACCTAAACCCAGTGTCCCATTCATGCACCACACTATGTTTCCACAAACCTCACGGTGGGAGATTTGTGCTTAGAGGCTACATTGTCACCTGAACCACTGTTTCCACATATTTCTTTGGGCTAAGCAGTTCTGATTCTAAAATATCTAAACCTACTGTACTCTGCATCCTTGAAGAATAGTCTGGCAGGGTGTGAGGAGTTGTTACTACAGGTAAATTCCACAGGAACAGAGAAGAGAATGCAGCTGGTTTACATATTTTCCAAATACACAAAGCTCTGCCAGAAGCTATCAGTCTCAAGTAAAAAGCCCAGAACCCTCCATAAGGCAATCCATATCCATTATACAGTTTTATCCTCTCCCTTGAAGAAGTGATCTAGGTAGAATCATCGCCATTCAGCCAAAGGCCAACAAAACCCCACATTTTGATTTGAGCCTATTAGTCTGCAACTTAGATTTCCATTACTAAAACATAATTAGTGAGTCAATTACGAAGCAATTTAGGCACTGTTAGACTTCAGCCTATTTAAGAAATAAACTAGAAAAATGGTGCCTGTGTTTGAACATCATTTATATTCTGAAGCTTAAGGTAATTTGCAAAATGAAAACGTGAGTACCTATGATTTGATGTTTTCACACCAACCATGATGCATCTCTCTTTGGGATAATAAGTTCTGGCTCCAAAGTAGCTTGGCATAGAGGTCTAGGCTTCCTTCAGTGATGGCCTAGCAGTTACTAGAAGGATGAAGTATTGACTTCAGAGGTAAATTGCACAGGACCAGGGAAGGAGATGTCAACAGTCCTCCTTCACTCATTTGCCCCCTTGTTCCTTCTGACAAAACACCACAAACCTCAAACTGACCAATACTAATCTTTACCTGTCCTTTAAAAATCTTTAGTTTTCCTGGGTAAGAGCATTATAAAACTTTGCTTCCTACAATTTGACCTACATATTGTCAAGCCTAGACCTATAACTGCCCAGACCGCACAGCTGAGAATCATCAGCTCAGTCCGGGAAGGTAGAAAAGGAGTCTGGCCAGTTAGCAGCTCTGGATATTTGCTTGGAGTGGAACTCTCACCAACCTTCTTTTTCTTTTATATTTGTACCTCTCAAACCCTTGATAATGAGCCTGGTATATTTAAAGACTTTTAATTAAACTTAAAGAATTGATTTGAGACAGCAAGATTTGAGGCCAGAATCTCTGGCTTTGAATTCCAGGTTAGGTACTGACAAGCTAATCTTAATAACTTCTTTCAACTCTTAGCATCTGCCTGGCTTGCCTCCCCAAAGCGTAGCAACCACACATAGGAAAAGAAGAAGGTTTATATAGGCCTTTGTTTGGAGAAGAGTGATGAATACTCATCTCCTTGTAAGAATTTATAACTTTAGGGAAATACCTCTTGATTTGCCTTGGCATATCTAAAGAATGGTCTGATAATCCAATCAAGAAAGGTTGAAGAGAAAGACATAGCAAACTATGTAACAACAGAGTAGAAACAAGAGCAAAAGCCTCGCTAATTACTCACTAATCAATGTGGAGAAAATTCTAATGAGAGAACATACATATAGACACACACACACACACACACACATTTACATGTTTAAGCATTATTTCCTCTCCCATAAACCACAGGAAAAAAATCTTTATTTCAGTGTTGAGCCAATTCTCTGGCACTGGACAGCTAATTGCACCTAAAGGACTCATGCAATGGGACAGAGCACGCCATAAATCTGTGATTATGATTACCCGACTCCATCCTCCCACATTCCCAGACACACACAAGATGAGTCAATGTTGCAGCATGGCCTCAGACAAATTTCTGACCAACCTGCACATTGAAGAATTTTTCTACTTTCCTTTAACCTTGTGAGGTAAACCCATCAGAGACTACAACACAGAAACTCTAAAAGCTAAAAAGAAAATCTTCACTGTCAGCCAGCAGCTGCATGGGGAACTTGTCTAAATCACAAAGTTTGAGCCTTATAGCTCTTTGTCTTTCATGCACAAAACCACATCCTAGTTGTTACACTTCAACTAGCAAGGAACAGACCTACAGAAGCCAAAAGGCAAAGTTACTGCATTGTTACTACACATAGGGACTTTTTACTCAGGGACTTTCCAGGAACTATTGACTTAACTTTTCATTTCTGTTTTGGAAGCCAGCTAGGTCTTTCTTTACTTCTGTGTTGGCAGGAGTTGCAACCTACAAGCAGGCTTTCAAGGCTTGAATGGGGCTTTAACACGGTATTATTTGTGCCAGAGTCTGTGATCTGTTCCAACTAAAATTATTATACAGGTTGATTGCATGATGACATATCTCAGTCAAAGATATCTGAATGTTGGTATGAAGGTATTCCAAATATGAGGCATGTACTCGCAGTCCATAGAGTTTGAGTAGAGCAGGTTATAGCCCAAAATGCAGGTCCCATCCACTCACCTTCAGGTCTTACAATAAAACTGAACTCTTCCTACGAAGGAAATACTCCTACAAAAAGAGTACCTTGAGACTGGAAATTCAGTAGCAACTTCTTCTTAAGCCTCCAATCTGCCAGATTTCCTTCAGACTTAAATTAGATGAACCAACCACATACTCATATCTGAGCAGTCATAACATCCCTAAGCAGCCTCTTGTGAATCTTGGCCCCTTTTCCCTGTAGGACACTGGGCTTCTCTGACACAGCAAGGTCACATGGTACCTAAGTACATAGGTAGAGTGTGCTGAAGAATACCTGGCTACATGAGTCTGGTCTTCAGAGATATCTGATAACATGATCCTATTAATGACTAGGTTTTCCTTCTTGCTCAAAATCCTTTCTTGAGGTTGCTCTTATCAGAACAACATAAAAGATATCCTTCATAATGCTGGAATTCGTCACCACCAACATAGTGCAACTCTAGCCCAGATATCACAGATACTGAGATACACATAGCCAAGTGGTATTCATAAATCTCTACTTATATATGTAAGAATCTTGACCTTGCTGTGTCAGAGAAGAAGTTCATTGTACTACAGGGGGAAAAGGCCAACATTACAAGAAGATGCTCGATTTTCTTTTCATCCTCAAGTAGTTTCTCAATTCAACACTGTATTGTGAAGGTAGGGAAAGTCCTTCTCCCACTAGGATCCTGCCCCTGAAAACTTAGGCATTCCTGTGGCTTCAGTTCACAAAGAACATCATCAGAACCAAGGCCAAATTGAGAGTGAATAACACATGCAGTTCTCTTCAGAACCTCCAACAGCTCCTGTTGATGCTTGATAAATGTATGCTTTAAATGACTGCAACACATCCTGCATGTCCCTCTGGCTTCTTTACTCGGCTTATAGAGATAAAAGAATTTTATATCTATTCATCCCCAAGCCATCTTGACTTTTGTCCTTAGCATCTTACAAGTTGATTAGGTTCCACTAGGCATAATCTTATCTTCCTTACAATGCAGAATACCATAACCATTCTAACAAATGGGCAATTTTTTTGATATTTTCCTGTGTTCTCATTGTCATGCAATGGAACTCATGTCACCTTGAGCAAGAAGTTCAAATATGATTTCTGAGGATTCTCCTTGCATTGACATTATATGAGTTAGCAATTGTTTCACACCTTTCAATTCCAATTCCTTTTAAGAGTTCACATTGTGCTTAATTCAAAGACATGTCTTTAATCTGAAGCATTAATGTCTGGAGACATACTAGTTACCAAGAACATATAAGAAATTGAAACCAAGACCATGCAAGCTTTGAAATACTTTAGCAACACTTCAATAGCCTAGTGGCCCTCCCTTCGTATTCTGCCTTATGGTATGACCCATCCATCAATTTAAAGATTGTATATCTGCTGCCTCCTTCTCCTTATTGCCTTCTACTCCATCTTCATTTTTAAGGAACAAAGGCTGCATATGATAATGACTACATGAAGATATGCAGTCCTATGTTCTGGGGAGATGAGAAAGCCTGGTTAGAGAAGGCAGCAGCAATGATGAATACCACTGAGTCTCAAATAGGAAACCCAAAAATGATCAGAGGCAAAGTTATAAAGATCAAGCCTTTATCTTTATGCTCTGAGATTACCTTGCTCTCTTAGCTTAAGTAACTGATAAAAGTAACCAAGATTACTCAAGACTAATATTTTTAAAAAGGGTGGCAGGGAGGGGTGGTAGTAGGAAGGAAGCAAGGAAGGAAGATTGGAAGGAAGGATGAAAGGAAGAAAAGAAGGAAGAAATAATTTTTGTCCAACTAGACATTTTGAGTCCTTGTTTTCTTTAAGGAAATATCCTGGACATATTATGTAATTTAATCCAAGTATTTAAAATAACCATTTTGCAGTTAGTGTTGAAATCAGAAATGCAAAATATCCTACTTTGTTGGTCTACAGTATACTATTTCAGTACACTGTAAACTCAAAGAATAGCTGATGTTTCAAAGTTTGTCATTGGCTTTTCAATTTACTGTTGACTATGTTAGCTGATTTTTCTCATGGAAGTGTCAAAAAAAAATCTCTGTCAAAAGCAGTATCAGCAAGAAAAGGCCTATTATGCTTTAAAGATACAGTCCACCATGGTGAGGCAGACATGGCATCAAGGAAGTCACACTGCATCAATCGTAAGGGAGAAGAGAGAAACGAAGGCTGGTGCTCAACTCACTTTTTTAAAAATTCAATCTGGAACACCTGTGCCACATTCTTCCCAATGAAGTTCAGGAATCATTGCAAAACCAGGGACTCAATGATTATAAGAACAAGAAGTAATGAGTGCCTAGAGCAAAATAATGTTGACTAGCTGTGACAGGGCATGGTACACCTAAATAATTTTAGATGGTGATGCTATCAAGTGAGAGGTACATATTGTTTGTAATAACAACCAAAATTCCAATGGCATTCTTTCCAAGAATATAGGAATAAAAAGCTAAATTTCTTATTGAAAAACAAAATATCCAAGACAAAGGAATGCTGATGAAAAAAGAGCAGTATTCTAGATATTACTGTAACTTTACATTATATCACAGAGCCACAGTAACAAACAAGTGTTATTAAAACAGACGTGTAGAGAATAGAATAGAATGGAACGGAATGGAATGGAACAGAACAGAGAGGAGTAGAACAGAATAGAAAGAATGGGTGACCAGAACTAAACTCACACAACAACTACATCCATATTCTTTTAAGCAATTGTGCCAAAAGTGTATATTGGAAAAAAACAGCCTATTCTTCAGGTGGTTCTGTGATACTGGATATTTATAAGTATTTTTAAAAAATAATTAGATCCCTATCTCTCACTCTGTGTAAAAATTAATTCAAAAGTGAATTAATGCTTTATGTCAGAATTGAATCTTTAAAACCACCAGAAAAATGCATACAGGAAAACTCCATGGTATGGGCACAGGTAGTGGCTTTCTGAATAGGGCTCCCTTAGCTCCTCAGTAAACAGTAAAATAAATTGACAAATAAGATTGTATAAAACTAAACATTCTGCCCAGCAAAGGAAGCATTAGAATAGGAGAAAATCTTTACCAGTTATCTGGGAAAACATTAATCTTCAGAATACATAAAATATTAATAAATACATCAAAATACGAAATATCAAATAACAAATAAGCCACATAACAAATGGCCAACATAGACTCAGTTATATTGTTCAAATAGCTTATGATCATGTGTCAAATGTTTAACATCTTTAGAAAATTAAAACTGCATTGAAGTTTCATCTTATTTGCCAGAATTGCTATTATCAAGAAACAAATAGCAAATATTGATGAGGGTATGGGAGTTAAGGAACTTTTACACACTCTTGTTAGGGATAAAAGAATCATAAGTGCTACAGAAATAAGTATCAACACTCTTCAAAAATATAAACATAAATACAAATAAATCAACTACATAGCTCCTGGATACGTGGCTAACAGAATAGAAACATACTATAGAGATAACTGCACAATCATTTTTATCTCTGCACTAGTAACAATAGGCAATATATGGGATCAGCCTAGATAACCATCAACATAAGAGCTGATAAAAAAAAATGTCATGCCCACACATTAAATTTTATTCCATCATGAAGAGGAATGAGACCACATCATGGGCAGGAAAAAGAAATTAAAATGGACATCAACATATTAAGAATATAGGTTAGTCTCAGAAAGACAAATATTGCATATGTAGAATCTATGGTGGAAAAGTCTAGGAAATAGAAAGAAAACTATCAGAGAACAGAAAGGAAACTGGGGTCAAATGTGGTAGGAGGATAAGTGTAGCTACCCACGGCTACATGGAACTGGGTACCAGGTTCCCTGGAGGAAAGCTGGGGATAGAAACTGGGTGAGGAAATTAAAGCCAAAACAAGTTTCGTGCTCAAGGCTCAAAGTTTAATGGGGGTCTGAAAATATATAGGCAGGGGATGGGGGAACCCTTCCCCCCAAAGGCTGCAAACAGGTATGCAGAACCTGTCCTTCCTCTGCAGGTGACAGGTGCCTCTCAGCAAACTGCAGGTCTAGAAGAACAATGGACTTCACCTTAGTCTGAGTGCTCCACCCTAGGTGGGAGACTTTCTAGCATTGAGGTATGGAAATTCCTGCTCAGAAGGCTGAAGTGGGAAGGGCGCAAATAAGGCAGTACTATTATTGAGGCATGCTCTATGTATGTATATAAAAATGTCACCATGAAACCTTTTGTTTTATGTAACAAATACTAATAAGCATATAGTCTATTTAATTTAACAGTTCATGCCAATACTGAATTTGATAAACTATTTAAAATGCTGACCATATATTTTGGCTTGTATAATCTATGTCAATTATGGTATATTACACAATTCAAATAATTGAAAGAACAGAGAAGTACTATCTAGCTGAAGACTATTGATACACACCAATGGATTAAATTCTTAAGAATATGTAGAATGAGTGAAATTTGTAGCACCATTCTTAGCCAAATACAAGGTGCAATCAAGGTACTAAATAAAGTAAATGCTTATGAAGCCCACATACCGACCGATGCTGATATGGCCCCTTCTCTCACAAGCATGAGAATGGCAAGCAGAAAAGAGCCAAGGGATTTTCAGAACAGCCAGAGGCCAAAATCTGTGTTACAGAACACTTTCATGTACTCAAAATACTCAAGAGATTAAATGGAGCCCAGGAAAAGTGACTTTAAGCTTCTCCCAGGTTGTAGATTTCCCTGTCTTCTCAGATTGGTGAATCCCATTTATATTTAATTCTGTTACAGTGGTTCAGAAACAACCAAGTATCAATAATGTAAACTGACAGGCAATTCAGGGGAAATAAAATGTTTATTATCCCTCAAGACTTTCTTTACTCTTATGATGCGTGAAGTGACTAAAATCTATGAGGCACAGACACAGTCTAGGTTAATGGATAATTTCATAGAGGCCAGTGTATCAGGCCTCCAAGCAATAAGAGATGAATACAACCTTAGTGGAACCCAGAGTTACAAATGATTTTCAGTAGAAAGAAGTACTGAATTCTTAGAAAGGAAATTTCCTAAGATAGGGTTCTCCCTTGACTCATTGTCAGAGAGAAACAGAGTCAAGAGGGAGGGAGGGAAGGAGGGAGAGAGGGAGGGAAGAAGAGTTCAAAGAAGTAGTGCTTTTAGAATACATTGATACAAATACAGGGAGAAGAAAAATAGCGAGAGAAAGGGGTACTGCAGGTAACTTTGTATAGGGTAGGGAGGAGCAGGTAACAGCGTTCAGCCTAGACACATCATACTTACTGATCCACTTACGGATCGGCTCCAACCCCTTCATATATAAAAGGGACAGTAAATACCACAAGATTCAGTCTTGAGGTTTTCTGTAGCACTGTGGAAATGAATGGTCTCCTAGGCACACTGAAAAGACTCATGATCTACTTTGTAAACAATTTCCATTAATAAAATCATGTGACCCAGGGTGTGTGGTCAGGAAAAAGTGAGGGAGAACACTTTGTTGTAGTGTTTGTAAGGAAGAAATGAAGAGTGGTGATTTTTTTTCTCCATAAATTTATAACTTGGTCCTAAAAGTTTTATGGACTCAAATGAGCCAAAACAATCTTGAAAAGGGACAAAGTCTTCTTTTCAGCTTCAAAACTTGCTTCAATTCTACACTAATCACAATTGTCTATTGCTGGCATGAAGGTGAACTATGTAGATCAATAGTATACAATAGAAGAAAGAAGAAAGAGGGACAAGGAAGGAAAAGAAGAGGAAGAGGAAAGAAAGAGAAGAGAAGAGGAGAAAGGAAGAAAGTGAAATTTGTAATAACCCCGCACATTTGGTGGTGACTTTCTATGGGGGGGAGCATGACAATTCAACTATGAAATAATAAATGACTTTTTAAAAACGTTTATTTATTTATTTATTTATTTATTTATTTATTTATATGAGTACACTGCAGCTGTCTTCAGACACACTAGAAGAGGGCACCAGATCCCATTATAGATGGGTGTAAGCCACCATGCAGTTGCTGGGAATTGAACTCAGGACCTCTGAAAGAGCAATCGGTGCTCTTAACCGCTGAGCCATCTCTCCAGCTCATAAGTGACTATTTTTTTCTTTTTTTTTTTATCTTTTTTTCTTCTGCTTCTTTTTTTTCTATATTCTTTGTTTACATTTGGAATGCTTTCCCCTTTCCTGGTTACCACCTCCCCATTGGTCTCATAAGCCCTCTTCTCTCAGCCCATTTCCAAATCACCACCTTCCCATATCCCTGTCCTGGTACTCCCCTACAATGCTGGATCAGCTGCGGAGCACTTCAGGATTCACGTAAATAATTGAAATGAGCCCCTAATTCAAACCAATTAACACAGATTATAGCCCAATCATAATGTCTGAAACTACAAAAGTTTTAGAAGAAAACAGGAAATCTTTGCAAAACTAGGCAGCAGTTTCTCAGATATTATACAAAAGAAATGAATACATACATACATACATAGATACATACATGCAAGTGAAAAGAAAAATTAGACTGGGACTATATCAAAATTAAAACATGACTAAAGGAGATCTCCAAACTTCCTGCAAACTGCTTTGGGGCATTCCCAAGGAATAAAGGAGGCTGTGTTAAAATACAGAATCCAAGCCCTAACCTTGGACAGCATGGAGGACTTCCCAGATGACATTCATCCTGGAATAGAGCTGGAAGTGGAGCCTCCAGTTTATACATTTAAACAGACATAGATGCTAAGATGAATAGAAAACACATCAATATTTTTATGTCAAGATGAGAAGACATTTTGCTTCCTATATATATAGGAACATATATTTTTAATATTTAGTCATCAAAACAAATATTTATTAGCACAATGATGCATATGTATTTTGGCTCCATAAAATGTTTAATCTTCCTTAGATAAAAAGCCATCATACATAATATTTAAAAGTTTTTTAAGTAGGATATAAATATAATCACACATGGCACTATGAATAAATCTCTGGCCTGAAGTATGATTCCAACTCAGTGCCTCTCTCTTTCTCTCCTCTCCTCTCCTCTCCCCTCCCCTTCCCTCCTTTCCTCTCCTCTCCTTTCCTCTCCTCTCCTCTCCTCTCCTCTCCTCTCCTCTCCTCTCCTCTCCTCTCCTCTTCTCTTCTCTTCACTTCTGTTCTCTCTCTCTCTCTCTCTCTCTCTCTCTCTCTCTCTCTCTCTCTCTCTCTCTCTCTCTCTCCTCAGTCCAAAATCTAACAAAGGGCAACTTAAAGCAAGACCATGCCATCTAACTTTGAGGGAACCATTTGAACTGATTGACCCCTGCCCCATTGTGACACTAAGATTTTAGTATTCTGTGGTTCTGCTGACAGCAGCCTCAACAAGTCAGTGAGGCCATGAAATGAAAATAATAAAAATAACCACCAGTGGTTTTGGTTTTGAAAGTGAAGAACATGTGGGAAATGACCCTAATTATAACCTAATTTGCCTCTCATTATCTTATAGAATGGATGGGACAGGCTTTTGTCCCCTTCTAAAAAATTCAATAAGCATGTTTTGTGCCTCTGTTTTTAAGTCAGTACTATAATTCAGAAAATCAAATACCATTATTCTTTGTAGGGTCATTATTGCTAACAATTAAATATATTGTCCTCGCTTAACAGATCTTACCCTGACTGATCTGCACTGCACAGAGCAGATTTCCAGCAGTGTTGTCCGATTCCCTCTTCGCCAGCTCTTGCTTTGTTTCCTAAGTTGCTTTCTCTGAATCACTGTGTTTCAATGGTCCCCAATCATACCATGATCAATACAACTGTGTTTCTGAGACAGTTTTTGTCTATAAACACATTAGTGGAACTAGCAGTGAGAATAGCCAGAGAGAAACTACTGGAACGAGTCATTTTGCCAAAGGATTATTCATGACTAATTTATCCAATTTTTTTCTCTATGTCTAAGCTTGGATAGAATCTTTACTGAGTGACGGCACTTTGATCTATTTTTGTTCCTTCCTTCTGCTCTGCTATTGAGACAGAGGAAGTAAGCAGGAGCAATCCAAATAGGAAACTTTAGTTCATTTGTTCTCACCATGTCTTCGATAGTTCTTTTTTAAGATGAGGCTTCCTTTTTAAATAAATTATTTAACTCATTCCAAATCTCAAACAAAAAAAAAACCTAATTTAGGATACAATTATAGTAAGTATCTATCCAAATACCTGCCACCATGGGCCTTCCAACAAACACAGCTGCATGGTGGGACAATAGAGGTCACACCAGCTGTAAGAGCAGCAGGGGAGAGAGGCTGAGGACGCTGAAGCCAGATGGGCTTTCTAGAAAAGAATCAGGGTTTCAAGTTCATGGCCTGATCTCACGTTCCACACAAAGTGGGAGTGTTTGCCTATGATGTGTTAGCACCAGCTGGTCCAGCTTGAGAAAGCTGGTAAACTTTCATTGCTCCAATAAGAGTGGATACATTCAAAAAGCTGAAGGCAGTAAATCCTGCAGAAGGTGTAAGGTAAAGTGAATGCTTGCACACTTACAATAGGAATGTAAATTAATACAACCACATGAAAGATAGTACAGTGTTTCTCTCAAAAGATATAGAATAGAGCTGCCTTATGATCTAGGAGTTGTGCTACAAGTATGTATTGAAATGAGGTTAGCAATCCCAAAGAAAGCTCTGTGCCCCATGGTTATAACAGTACTATTGACAGTAGCCAGAAAATGAAAGCAACCTAAGTATCCAACAACTAAAGAGCATATATGTACCTATGATGCATAGAAAACAAGAGATACCACTCAGCCATAAAATAGAATGAAATGAAATTGTGTGGAACAGCACAGGTGGAACTAGAGATTATTGTGCTAAATGAAATAAGCTATACAAATAAATAAATAAATAAATAAATAAATAAATAAATAAATAAATAAATAAGTACTTGGTGATCTCACACCATGTTGGAATTTAAGAGATGATCTCAAAGAAGTTGAGAGGGAAAAGACTATTTATCGGAAACAAAGACGGATGCTAAGACAAGAAAGGATGGTTATCATAGGGTTTTCGTTGCTGCAATGAAACACTGTGACCAAAACAACTTGGCAGAGGAAATAGTTTATTCAGTTTATGCTTCCCACATCACAGTTCATCCTCAAAGAAAGACAGGACTGTAATTCAAACAAAGCAGGAATACATACACACACACACACACAATACACCCATGCAAACACACACACATACATACACAGACACAGACTGATGATAGAGATAGATAGATAGATAGATAGATAGATAGATAGATAGATAGATAGATAGATAGATAGACTGATGATAGATAGAGAGAGAGATAGATGATAGATAGATAGATAGATAGATAGATAGATAGAGGATAGATAGATAGATATAGATATATACACAAATATCCACATCACATTTACATATATACAAATATATATGCATACATACACACATATTCATGGAAACAAGATCGGGTCTGTGTCTGCCTGCAACTGCGTCACAGAGTAATCTTCAAGAACAGACTCCCATGATCATCGCCTGAGACTACAAACCAAAGCCCTAGCAAGAAAAACTCTGGGAAAGAGAAGAAGCTTCTTATGTATGACCAACTTCTCCATGAATAATCACACCAAAGCCAAGATGACAGAATTCTGGAATCCAAGTTTCATTTGGCAAGATGGAAATAACCCAGACACAAACATGATTTGTGGGGAGACATGACAGCAGAAAGGGAAGGAAACAAAAGCCCCCACTCGATAGGCTCCCAGAACAAAATAAAACTTCAAAGTACACAAGATTCCATTATGATAATTAGCCTTCACTGACATTTTGGTTGGTCCTGGGATTAACTAAGAGACACCCCTTTGTGAATCTATGAGGATATTTTCAAGAAGGATTAACTTGGAGGGAAGACACTCCCTAAAGCGGACAGCATCTTCTGTTGGTGGGTGAGATACGAAGATCCTGGGTGGTAGCAGTGGGTGATAGCATTTGCTTCTTGTTGGTGAGTACAATCCCTTCCATGCTACAAAGCTTTCAGCTTCCCAAGCTTCCAAAATTCTTCAGCCTTTTAACATGGGCTAAAGATCAGCAGCTCTCCAGGAGGCCCCTAGACTTTCAGCACCAGATTGGAACTCCTGTGACATCCAACCTGCTGAACCTTGGAGTCACTCTATTTTCACCCTCTCCAAAGTGAAAGCAACCATTGTTGGACTGCCCAGGTTGTATTGTTTAGCCAATCTAATAAATTCCCTTTTGTTTCAACACGTCTATCTCATCAGTTCTGTTCTCCTGAAGACCCTTAATACATCTATGAATGGTGACCTGCAATTCAACAGGAGAAAACAAATGTGGTGGTGCATGCCTGTAATTGCAACACTGAAAAGGCTCAAGCAAAAGTATTATCAGTTCAGTGCTAACCTGAACTCCATAGAAACAGTCTTTTCAAAAACAAAGAAACAAATCAACAAAATGTGATTAACTGTACCAGATAGAACCCATCGATAACCTGTCATAGTCATAGGACTCGAGCTCTTATTGAAGATTTATCCAAAGATAAAGAAGAAATCTTCTTTTGTAGTGTAGCCACTAGTAAAGTGTCGGTGCTTCTTTAAACAACCTACTGAGTCACACAAAATAAAAGAGGTATGAGATCAGAAGGGGGCTAGTGGAGAAAACTCAAGAGTATTCATGAGAGTGAGACAGGAGCAAGAGAAAGTAATTGGGGAGAAGTAGCTATGATCAAAATACATTGTCTACATATATAAAACTGTCATTAGGAAATTCATTATTGCACATAATTAATATATACTAACCAAAATGCTTTTAACAACAATACAAATCTTATAGCAACTAAAGAGTTAATAAAACAATGAAATCCTTTTTCTTATAGCAACTAAAGAGTTAATACAACAATGAAATCCTTTTTCTGAAAAAAAGTACAGTAAGATCATGAAACAAAGTGAAACAAAGACAAGTAACCAGTAACAGAGCTCATACAAAGGACAATCTATTCTTTGAAGCTCACCCACAAAACTCACTGTCCCCACAGTCCCACGGTGCAATGAAACGGACTCCTACATATACCAGGCTTCCCAATGTGTGTCCTTGCATTGCTCAGCCTGTGAAGAACAGCTCTGAATCCCTTGAAAAATACAAGTAAAGTTCTGTCTTTATTTCTCACAGGCAATGAAACCTGAAAATCCTTACCCTTTTCCTTACAACACAAATGTTCTAAATATGGACAGTAATTGTTACAGAGTTTCTGACCCCTGGGAAAAGACCATAGGCTCAATTCAATTACAATTAAAAGATTTATTGATTACTGCTAGAAGGACACCAATCTCTGAGCCGAACATGAGATTGCCATGAGAAGGGGGTTAAAGGAATGATTTTTAAAGACAAAACTCATGGCATGCACTCACTGATAAACTGATATTAGCCTAGAAGCTTGAAATACTCAGGACACAATGCACATATCAAATGATGCCCAAGAAGAAGGAAGGAGTGGTCCCTGGTCCTGGAAAGGCTCAGTGCAGCAGTGTAGGGGAATACCAGGACAGGGAAGTGGGAAGGGGGGTGGATTGGGGAACGGGGAGTGAGGATGCAAGAAAGGGAAAATCACTTCAAATGTAAATAAAGAATATATCAAATAAAAAAAAGATTAAAAAAATTAAAAAAAATAAAGACGAAACTCACAAGAAAACCTTGAGTATCTGCACAAACAAACCAAGAGCTGTTTTGCTCTGTCAAGGTGATTTCAATGACTGTATAAGCACATTACAGAAGTCAAAAAATACTTAGTCATAACATAACAAGTAGATGGTCATGGCTGTGTATTTCTGGGTGGAGGATTGCTGAGTCAGGATTATTGGGAAGTTATCTTACAGGGTCTAGAGGCAGAGACAAACAGCTAGTAGGTACCAAGATGGATACCTAGCATAAAACAAAGTTTTTCAGTCATTACAAAATGAGTATGGTTTGATATTTGCTAAAGATGTTTGCTACAATAAGCCCTATTCTCCTAAAGCCAGTCTTGACATTGTGATCATGAATAGGTGATATGCTAGGATGTAACCTAGTTGAGTCAATTGGAGTTAGGGGGTAGGTAGGAAATACTAAGCTGATGCCCCTCAGAGAACCATGTGTTGTTTAAGGCTTGATCTCCAGCTTGGGGCATTATGATGAGGTACTAAAACTTTAGGAGATAGGGCAGAGTGGAAGAAGTTATATGTTGTTGATGCATCCTTGAAATCCCAACATCTGGTCCTTTACTTCCTCCTTCTTTACATCCTTCTTGCCATAAGGTAATTTTCCTCGTAAATGGGCTCTTGCTATGATGGCCTATCACACCACAGGCCTTAAAGCTATAGGGCTAATCAACCATAGACTAGAACCTTAGAAACCATGAGCTAAAAGAAACATATTAACCTTAGTATCTCAGGTATTTTGCACTACCAGAGGAAATCAGACTAGTGTATTTGGGATTACCTTGGAAGGTAATTTCATGAACCTTCTATCTCAAAATGATTTTATATACACTGTACCTCAAAGACCCTCACTCATCAAGGCAAAGGAGCTGGGAAGTCATGCTTCAGGCATACATGTATTAACATCCATTTCAGATATATCCACTCTACATTGCAACTAAAAATGCTCAGGAGCCCAGGGACAGAATCACAGAAAAGGCATAGTCGTGTGAATAGACATAAGCACTCAGATGCCACCTGCCATACTTAATCTTACTGTCAGTGCCTAAGAAAGTGTGCAGTAAATGATCTTAAATTTCCAGAAGTTGAGATGGCAAGAAATAGGAGAAAAGCATCATCCAGGATCTATTTATCTCATTCACAAATGTAGCAAGTGAAGAACATACCAGAGACTTGAGTATAAATGAGAGTCACAATAGGGAAGAGGGCAAAAAATTGTTCAGATCTACATGAGCCTCAGAACTTAAACTTGACTCAACATTTCACCAAAAAAAATGATCCCACAAGTCACATCACTCACTTATGAAGTACTTAAAAATACGAAAGATTTATTTCAGAAGTCATTGACAACCCTAAATGTCATAGAGATATATATTCCTTACTAATTTTGCCGAAGGACTCCCAGTGCAGTTCTTGTAATTAGGAAGTCTGACAGAACAATTCTAGCACATGTGTTTCTTTCTCTTAGTAAATTATTAATGATTGTTCAGTTAAGTGGCAAATGAACCAGGGATTTTAAAAAGTGTAAATTAGGAGCATTGATGTTCATAGAGAACCTTACAAAAAGTCTCAGACTTATTAATTTACATCAACAAGTTTGTGTGTGGATGCTTTTATTGAATCAACCAGGGTAATCCAAACATACTTCTTGAAAAGGCAGAAGAAATATTGTGAAAACACTTATGCTGCCTTGGTGACTACCTACAACTCCAAAGTATTGGCATGGCCAATACTTCTGTCCATGCCTCCTGATGGCAGGCAGAGAAAGACAGAGATTTGGTGAAAGTTCTCAAGTAAGGCTGTTAAGAAGACAAGCCAAAAGAGATAAAGGTGATGTTGTCATTTGAGGCAGTTTATAATTCAATAATAACATTGATACTTTTCATTTAAAAAGGAAACAGGCAAAATGAAACCATTAAAACCTATTTTTAAAATCTAGAAAATAAGTATTATGTCATCAGTATGTTTTTAATAGACTGAGACAAGTTTACCCAATTCCATTAAGTCTCCCCTAAAGCCTAGCAATCCTACCTCACCAGGCCCTAAATATTCCAATATAGTTTAAGCACAAGAAGAGGACCTTAAAAGAGTCTTTATGAATATGAAAATAGTTCCTAAATAAGAAATTAATAAATTCCTTTAAAAAATCTGTGAAAACATAAACAAACTGTAGAGGGAAATGAATAAAACCTACTCAAGACCTAAAAGTAGAAATAGAATAAATAACTCAAATCAAAAAAATGAAAATTTGGAAATTAAAAATATGGGAACTTTAACAAGAACCACAGAAGCATGACTCACCAAGAGATGCAAGAGAAAAATGGATATATCAACCAAAAAAATGTTAAATCTAAAAATCTCCAGGCACAAAACATCTAGAAAATAATAAAGGTACTCAACAAAGAAGCAATATTAAAATCTGCAAGGGAAAAGTCCAAGTAATATAGATTTAGTATTAGAATTATACCTGACGTCTCAAGGAAGACTCTAAAAGCCAAAAGGGCCTACTCGCATGTGATATAGACTCTAAGACGCCACAGAAGCCATCCCATACTACTATAACCAGCCAAACTTTTGATCACCATAGATGGAGAAAAAATAGGATCCTCCATGATCAATAAAACAAATATAAGCAAGATTTATCTACAAACCCAGGCATAGAAGGTGCTAGAAGAAAAGTTTCAACCTAAAGAGGATAATCACACCTAAGAAAACACAAGGAGTAAATAACAACAGAATGGCACATGAAAGGGAGGCAGTGGGGGAAAAGAATCATACCACAACAATGAAATAACAACAACCAACAAGTACTCTTTGATACTCAATAGCCTCAATTCCCCCAATAAGAAGACACAGACTAACAGAATGGATTTGAAAATGGGATTCTCCTGCTGCATCTAAGAAACACATCTCAACATCAAGGATAGTTAACACCTCAGGGCAAATGAATGGAAAAATGTATTCCAAAAAAAAAAAATGGACCTAAGAAACAAGGTGGAGAAGCCATTTTAATATCTGGCAAACTAGACTCCAATCCAAACCAATCTGAAGAGATAGGAAAGGATACTACATACTCAGGAAAGAAAATATTCACCAAAAGATGATATTACAGTCCTATTTTAATTTATTATTTTTACTTATTTATTTATTTATTCTATTCATTACATCATGTTCAGTGGCCACCTCCCAATCATCCCCCCCACAATCCTTTTCCCCATACTCCCTTCTCCTCTGAGTGAGTGAGGGGTCCCCCTGGGTATCCCCTCTCCAGGGCACATCAAGTTTCTGTGAGGCTAAATACATCCTCCTCCACTGAAGCCATCCAACACAGCTCAGATAGAAGACATATACACACAACAGACTTTGAGATAGCCCCTGCTGCAGTTGTTTGGGACCCATATATAGCACATCTGCCATATACGTGCAGCAAGCCTTAGGTGCAGCCTGCATATGTCTCTTGGTTGGTGATTCAGACTCTGAGAGCCCCAAGGGTTCAGGTTAGATGACTCTGTTGGTCTTCCTCTGAAGGTGTTATCCCTTCCAGGGCCTGTAATCCTTCCTCTTATTCTTCCACAAGAGTCCCCAAGCTGCATCTGCTGTTTGCCTGCAAGTATATGTCTAAGGCAGCTGCTAGGTGGATCCTCTCAAAGGACAGCCATTCTAAGCTTCTGTCTGCAAGAATAACAGAGTATCATTAGTAGTGCCAGGGACTGGTGGTACTCACACAAGGGATGGATCTCAAGTTGTGACAGCTATTGTTTGACTATTCCCTCAGTCTCTGCTCCATCCCCCATGCCTGCATTTCTTAGAGAAAGGAAAAATTTCAGGCTGAAAGTTTTGTGATTGGGTCGGTGTCTCTTTTGTTTCACTAGGATTCCTGCCTAGCTACACAGGAGGTGGCCTCTTCAAGTTCCATATCCCTAATTCTGAGTCACAGCTAAGATCACTCACATTGATTCTTTTTATTATTATTATTATTATTTTGTTGTTGTTGTTGTTGCATCTTTTTTTATTGATATATTTTTAATTTACATTTCAAATGATTTCCCCTTTTCTGGGTCCCCACTCCCCTCAAGTCCCATAAGCCCTCTTCCCTCCCCCTGTTCCTCCCTCTACCCCTTCCCACTTCCCTGTTCTGGAATTCCCCTATGCTCTTGCACTAAGTCTTTACAGAACCAGGGGCCACTCCTCCATTCTTTTTGGAAATCATTTTTTTTATTCGATATAATTTTTTATTTACATTTCAAATGATTTCCCCTTTTCTAGCCCCCCACTCCCCGAAAGTCCAGTAAGCCCCCTTCTCTTCCCCTGTCCTCCCACCCACCCCTTCCCACTTCCCCATTCTGGTTTTGCCGAATACTGCTTCACTGAGTCTTTCCAGAACAAGGGGCCACTCCTCCTATCTTCTTGTACTTCATTTGATGTGTGGATTATGTTTTGGGTATTACAGTTTTCTAGGTTAATATCCACTTATTAGTGAGTGCATACCATGATTCACCTTTTGAGTCTGGGTTACCTCACTTAGTATGATGTTCTCTAGCTCCATCCATTTGCCTAAGAATTTCATGAATTCATTGTTTCTAATGGCTGAATAATACTCCATTGTGTAGATATACCACATTTTTTGCATCCACTCTTCTGTTGAAGGATACCTGGGTTCTTTCCAGCATCTGGCAATTATAAATAGGGCTGCTATGAACATAGTAGAGCATGTATCCTAATTACATGGTGGGGAATCCTCTGGGTATATGCCCAGGAGTGGTATAGCAGGATCTTCTGGAAGTGAGGTGCCCAGTTTTCGGAGGAACCGCCAGACTGATTTCCAGAGTGGTTGTACCAATTTGCAACCCCACCAGCAGTGGAGGAGTGTTCCTCTTTCTCCACACCCTCTCCAACACCTACTGTCTCCTGAATTTTTAATCTTAGCCATTCTGACTGGTGTAAGATGAAATCTCAGGGTTGTTTTGATTTGCATTTCCCTAATGACTAATGAAGTTGAGCATTTTTTAAGATGCTTCTCCGCCATCCGAAGTTCTTCAAGTGAGAATTCTTTGTTTAACTCTGTACCCCTTTTTTTATAGGGTTGTTCAGTTTTCTGGAGTCTAACTTCTTGAGTTCTTTATATATATTGGATATTAGCCCTCTATCTGACGTAGGATTGGTGAAGATCTTTTCCCAATTTGTTGGTGGCCGATTTGTCCTTTTGATGGTGTCCTTTGCCTTACAGAAACTTTGTAATTTTATGAGGTCCCATTTGTCAATTCTTGATCTTAGAGCATACGCTATTGGTGTTCTGTTCAGAAACTTTCTCCATGTACCGATGTCCTCAAGGTTCTTCCCCAGTTTCTTTTCTATTAGCTTCAGAGAGTCTGGCTTTATGTGGAGGTCCTTGATCCATTTGGATTTGAGCTTAGTACAAGGAGACAAGGATGGATCAATTCGCATTCTTCTGCATGCTGACCTCCAGTTGAACCAGCACCATTTGTTGAAAAGGCTATCTTTTTTCCATTGGATGTTTTCAGCCTCTTTGTCGAGGATCAAGTGGCTATAGGTGTGTGGGTTCATTTCTGGATCTTCAATCCTGTTCCATTGATCCTCCTGCCTGTCACTGTACCAATACCATGCAGTTTTTAACACTATTGCTCTGTAGTATTGCTTGAGGTCAGGGATACTGATTCCCCCAGACTTTCTTTTGTTGCTGAGAATAGTTTTAGCTATCCTGGGTTTCAATGCAGTACCCATCAAAATCCCAACTCAGTTCTTCACAGAGTTAGAAAGAGCAATTATCAAATTCATCTGGAAATCATTTAATTTGTGGATTATGTCTTGGGTATTCAAAGTTTCTAGGCTAATATCCACTTATCAGTGAGTGCATACCATGATTGATCTTCTGAGACTGGGTTACCTCACTTAGTATGATGTTCTCCAGCTCCATTCATTTGTCTAATAATTTCATGAATTCATTGTTTCTAATGGCTGAATAGTACTCTATTGTGTAAATAAACCACATTTTTTGTATCCATTCCTCTGTTGAAGGACACCTAGGTTCTTTCCAGCATCTGGCTACTACAAATAGGGCTGCTATGAACATAGTGGAGCATGTGTCCTTGTTGCATGCTGAAGAATCCTCTGGATATGTGCCCAGGAGTGGTATAACAGGGTCCTCAGGAAGTGTCATGACCAGTTTTCTGAGGAACCGCCAGACTGATTTCCAAAGTGATTGCACCATCTTGCAGTCCCACCAGCAGTGGAGGAGTGTTCCTCTTTCTCCACATCCTCGCCAACATCTGCTGTCTCCTGAGTTTTGGACCTTAGCCATTCTGACTGGTGTGAGGTGAAATCTCAGGGTTGTTTTGATTTGTATTTCCCTAATGATTAATGATGTTGAACATTTCTTAAGGTGTTTCTCAGCTCTCGAAAGTTCTTCATGTGAAAATTCTTTGTTTAGCTCCATACCCCACTTTTTAATGGGGTTATTTGGTTCTCTGGGTTCTACTTTCTTGAGTTCTTTGTATATATTAGATATTAGCCCTCTGTCACATTTAGGGTTGGTGAAGATCCTTTCCCAATTTGTTGGTTGACATTTTGTCCTTTTGATGGTGTCCTTTGCCTTACAGAAACTTTGTAGTTTTATGAGGTCCCATTTGGCAATTCTTGATCTTAGAGCATAAGCTATTGGTGTTCTATTCAGGAACTTATCCCCTGAACCCATGTCCTCCAGGGTCTACCCCAGTTTCTTTTCTATTAGTTTCAGTGTGTCAGGTTTTATGTGGAGGTCCTTGATCCATTTGGAGTTGAGTTTAGTACAAAGAGATAAGAATGGATCGATTCGCATTCTTCTGCATGCTGACCTCCAATTGAACCAGCACCATTTGTTGAAAAGACTATCTTTTTTCCACTGGATGCTTTCAGCTCCTTTGTCGAAGATCAAGTGACCATAGGTGTGTTTGTTCATTTCTGGGTCTTCAATCCTATTCCATTGATCTGCTTGCCTGATATTGTACCAATACCATGCAGTTTTTATAACTATTGCTCTGTAGTAAAGTTTAAAGTCTGGGATACTGAATCCCCCTGAAGTTCTTTTACTGTTGAGAATAGTTTTAGCTCTCCTGGGTTTTTTGTTATTCCAGATGAATTTGAGAATTGCTCTTTCTAGCTCTATGAAGAACTGGGTTGGGATTTTTATGGGGATAGCATTGAATCTGTAGATTGCCTTTGGCAAGATGGCCATTTTAACTATATTAATCCTGCCAATCCATGAGCATGGAAGATTTTTCCATTTTCTGAGATTTTCTTCGATTTCCTTCTTCAGAGATCTGAAGTTCTTGTCATATAGGTCTTTCACTTGTTTGGTTAGAGTCACCCCAAGATACTTTATGCTTGTAGTTATTGTGAAGGGAGTCATTTCCCTAATTTCTTTCTCAGTCTGCCTCTCCTTTGAATATATAAAGGCTACTGATTTGCTTGAGTTGATTTTGTAGCCAGCCACTATGCTGAAGTTGTTTATCAGCTGTAGGAGTTCTCTAGTAGATTTTTTAGGGTCACTTAAGTATATGATCATATCATCTGCAAATAGTGATAGTTTGACTTCTTCCTTTCCAATTTGTAACCCTTTGACTTCCTTATGTTGTCTAATTGCTCTAGCTAGGACTCAAGAACTATATTGAAAAGATATGGAGAGAGGGGGCAGCCTTGTCTAGTCCCTGATTTTAGTGGGATTGCTTCAAGTTTCTCTCCATTTAGTTTGATGTTGGCTACCGGTTTGCTGTATATTGCTTTTACTATGTTTAGATAAGGGCCTTGAATTCCTGTCCTTTCCAAGACTTTTAGCATGAAAGGATGCTGAATTTTGTCAAATGCTTTTTCAGCATCTAATGAAATGATCATGTGGGGTTTTTTTTCTTTGAGTTTGTTTATGTAGTGGATAGCATTTATGGATTTCCTTATATTGAACCATCCCTGCATCCCTGGGATGAAGCCTACTTGATCATGGTGGATGATCCGTTTGTATGTGTTCTTGGATTCGGTGGGCAAGAATTGTATTTAGTATTTTTGCATCAATATTCATAAGGGAAATTGGCCTGAAATTCTCTTTCTTAGTTGGATCTTTGTGTGGTTTTGGTATCAGCGTAATAGTGGCTTCGAAGAAGGAGTTGGGTAGTGTTCCTTCTGTTTCTATTTGGTGGAAAAGTTTGAAGAGTATTGGTGTTAAGTCTTCTTTGAAGGTCTGATAGAATTCTGCACTGAAACCATCTGTTCCTGTGCTTTTTTGGTCGGAAGCCTATCTATGACCCCTTCTATTTCTTTAGGGGTTATAGGTCTGTTTAGATGGTCTATTTGATCCTTGTTTAATTTTGGTAATTGGTATCTGTCTAAGAAAATGTCCATTTCCTCCAGATTCTCCAGTTGTGTTGAGTACAGGTTTTGTAGTAGGATCTGATGATTTTTTGAATTTCCTTGGTTTCTGTTGTAATATCTCCATTTTCATTTCTATTTTGTTAATTTGGATACTTTCTCTGTGCCCTTTGGTTAGACTGGCTAAGGGTTTATCTATCTTGTTGATTTTTTCAAAGAAGCAGCTTTTGGCTTTTGTTGATTCTTTATATGGTTCTCTTGGTTTCTACTTGATTGATTTCAGCCCTGAGTTTTATGATTTCCTGTCTTCTTCTCCTCCTGGGTGAATTAGATTCTTCTTGTTCCAGGGCTTTCAGTTGTTCCATTAATCTTCTAGTGTATGCTCTCTCGAATTTCTTTTTGGAGGCACTCAAAGCTATGAGTTTTCCTCTTAGCACTGCTTTCATTGTGTCCCATAGATTTGTGTATGTTGTGCCTTCATTTTCATTAAACTCTAAGAAATCTTTGATTTCTTTCTTTATTTCTTCCTTGACCAAGGTATCATTGAGTAGAATATTGTTCAGTTTCCATGTGTAAGTGGGCTTTCTGTTGTTTTTACTGTTATTAAAGACCACTTTTACTCCATAGTGATCTGATAGGAGGCATGGGATTATTTCAATCTTCTTATATTTGTTGAGATCTGTCTTGTGACCAACTATATGATCTATTTTGTAGAAGGTACCATGAAGTGCTGAGAAAAAGGTATATTCTTTTGCTTTGGGATGAAAAGTTTTATATATATATATGTATCTGTTAACTCCAATTGGTCCAAAGCTTCAATTAGTTTCACTGTCTCCCTGTTTAGTTTCTGTTTTCCTGATCGGTCCATTGGTGAGAGTGGAGTGTTGAAGTCACCCACAATTATTGTGTTAGGTGCAATGTGTACTTTGAACGTTAGTAAAGTTTTTTTTTTTATGAATGAGGGTGCCCTTGTATTTGGGGCATAGATGTTCAGGATTGAGAGTTCTTCTTGTTTGATTTTTCCTTTGACCAGCAAGTAGTGACCTTCCATGTCTCTTTTGATGACATTAGGTTGAAAGTCAATTTTATCTGAAATTAGAATGGCAACTCCGGCTTGTTTCCTGGGACCATTTGCTTGTAGAATTGCCTTCCAGCCTTTTACTCTAAGGTAGTTTTTGTCTTTGACACTGAGGTGTGTTTCCTGTATGCAACAAAATGTAGGGTCCTGTTTATGTAACCAGTCTGTTAGTATATGTCTTTTTATTGGGGAATTGAGTCCATTGATGTTAAGAGATATCAAGGAGTAGTGGTTATTGCATCCTATCATTTTTTGATTTTAATTTTATACTTGTGTGGTTATCTTCTTTGGGTTTGATGAAAAAAGCTTAATATCCTGCTTTTTCCAGGGTATAGTTTCCCTCGTTGTAATGGTGTTTTCCCCCTATTATCCTTTGTAAGGCTGGGTTTGTAGAAAGATATTGTGTAAATTTGGTTTTGTCATGGAATATCTTGGTTTCTCCATCTATAGTAATTGAGAGTTTCACTGGGTATAGTAGTCTCAGCTGGCATTTGTGTTCTCTTAGAGTCTGCATGAGCTCTGCCCAGGATCTTCTAGCTTTCATGGTCTCTGGTGAGAAATCTGGTGTAATTCTGATAGGTCTTCCTTTATATACTCCCATTCATTCTTAGAAGACTCCCTTATCCCAGATTTTGTCACATCGTGGAGATGCCTCCTACCTCCGCACCCCAATCAGTTGCAGATTTTCATTCATTCTCATAGCCATCTGGTCATCACTCCTGTTCCTCCCCACATCTGATCCTGAAAGTCCCCCCCCCATTTCCCTCCTCATCCCTCTCCCACTCAGCTCACCTGCTCCATCTGCCTCACATGACTATTTTATTCCTCTTCTAAGTGAGACTCAAGCATTCTTGCTTGGGCCTTCCTTCTTGTTTAGTTTCTTTGGGTCCGTGGAGTGTATCATTGTTATCCTATATTTTGTGGCTAATATCCACTTATAAGTAAGTACATACCATACATGTACTTCATGTATGGGACTGAGTTACCTCACTCAAGATGTTATTCTCAAGATATATTCATTTGCCTGAAAAAAATTATGATATCTTTGTTTTTAATAGCTGAATAGCATCCCATTGTAAAAAATGAACTTCATTTTCTGTATCCATTATTCAGTTACTGGACATGTGTGGTGTTGCCAATTTCTGTCTATTATTAAAAAAAGCTGCTATGAACATAGTTGAGTAAATGGAACCTCAGAGTTCTTTTGATTTTCATTTCCCTGATAATGAAGGACTGATAATGAAGGACTTTGAACATTCCTTTAAGTGCTTCTTGGCCATCTGAGATTTCTTTGTTGAGAATTTTCTGTTAAGCTCTATGCCCAATTTTTAATTGGGTGATTTGGGTTGTTGGTGCCTAACTCCTTGAGTTCTTTGTAAATTTTGGATATTAGTCCTCTGTCAGATGTAGGGTTAGTGAGCATCTTCTCAAAGAGTAGACTGCTATTTTGTCCTATTGACAGTGTCTTTTGCCTTACAGAAGCTTTTCAGTTTCAAGAGGTTCCATAGTTGATCATAGTTGAGGATCAATAGTTGATCTTAGAGCCTAAGCCAATTGTGTTCTGTTCAGGAAATTGTCTTCGGTGCCAATGCATTCAAGGGTATTTTCTACTTTCTCTTCTACAAGATTTAGTGTATACAGTTTGATGTTGAGGTCCTTGACCCACTTGAACTTGCGTTTTTTGCAGGTGGATCTATTTTCATTCTTCTGCATGTAGACATCCAGTTAGACCAACACCACTTGTTAATGATGCATTCCTTTTTTCATTGTATGGTTTTGGCTTCTTTATCAAAATACAAGAGTCCATAGGTATGTGATTTTATTTCTGGATCTATTCTATTCAATTCTCTTAGATATCTATTTTATTAGATATTAGAATAGCTACTCCAGATTATTTCTTAGGTCTGTTTACTTGAAAAACTTTTTTCCAGCCCTGAAAAAAATTCTGAGGTATGTCTATCCTTATTGTTGAGGTGTGTTTCATTTATACAGCAGAATGATGGGTCCTGTATTCTCATCCATTCGGTTGGCCTCTGTCTTTTTATTGGTGATTTGAGCCCATTTCTGTTGAGAACTATTAATTACACATGACTGTTATTTCCTGTTATTTTTATGTTGGTGGTATTAGTGTGTGTGTGTGTCTGTGTGTGTCTGTGTCTGTGTGTGAGTTTGTATATGGGGGTGTGTTTCTGTGTGCTTTGTTTTTTAATGGTTTGGAATTACTTATTTCCTTTGTTTTCTTGGATGTAGTTATCCTCCTTGGCTTGGAACTTTCCTTCTAGAATTTTCTGTAGAGCTGAATTTGTGGATAAATATTGTTTGAATTTTCATTTGACTTGAAATATCTTTTTCCCCCATTTATTGTGATTGAGAGTTTTGCTGGTAATAGTATGGCACCTGAAGTATTTTTTAGAGACTGCAACAAATCTGACCAGGCCCTTCTAGCTTTTGGAGTCTCTGTTGAGAAGTTCAGTAAAATTCTGATAGGCCTGCCTTTGTATGTTACCTGGACTTTTCCCCTTGAAACTTTTAAATTCTTTGTTATGTAAATTTGTTTTGATTATTATGTGGAGGGAGGATTTTTTTCTCATCCAGTTATATTGGCATTCTATAAATTTATCTTTATAGGTACCTCTTTCTTTAGGTTGGGAAAGTTTACTTCTATGATTTTGTTTAGACTATTTTCTGGGCCTTGGAGTAGGGTCTCTTCACCTTCTTCTATTTCTATTATTGTTAGGTTAGGTCTTTTCTTAGCAGTTTGGCTTGGCCCAGATGACTCAACAAGCATGGAAGATGGGTTGGGGAAGGGAAACTAACCTGTATGGTTCAGGATAAACAGGTGTGATGAAGATGGGAGGAGAGGTGGCAGAAGAATGGAGGTACAGAGGGTATTTCTCTTTAATTTATATTAGTCTTTATTAATTTCTATAACAAAGTGCATGGGGCAATTAATTTTACAAAGAGGAAACAATTATGTAACTGAAGGACTAGGTACACCCACATGACTTTGGATCTCTGGAAAGGATAGCTGTCCACATCTTGAACAATGAGGAGGAGTAAATCCCTCAAGTATCATAAAGCATAGAGAAAAAACAAAACCAAGAGTAATACTCCAGTAACCAAAAGACTTCCCACTAGATCATACCTTCCAATGAGCCTCTAGATCACAGTAGCATTGCTGTATGGACCAACAAGTTACTTAATGAATCTTTAGAAGAGGCTATCAATATTCAAACCTTACCAGCAGAAATGAAAATAAAAGCACAGAGACAGTTAAAAGGCAGGATTATCACAAGCCTCAAATGCCCGGGATGGTGGAATGGTATCTCCCAGAGCTGAAGGGACAAAACTGTCATCACCATTTATTACTAGGCAAAATAAGTACATCTTCAGACTTACAGAACAGAAAGGTCACTTCTCACAAGTGTTCACTGAAAATGGCCAACTCATAAATTTCCATTTGATCAATAGTATAGAACCAGAGCAAAAGAAAACAGTGACGAGAGGCGCAAACAGCAGTGCAGGTTAGAAAAGACTGAGATTGAATTAGGAGAAAATAAGTATTAAATCCAGCAGTATGTTATTAACAAACAAAGCTAAAATCTGAGAGCAACTGTTACAAGAAATGTAGCCAAAATTAGATATCACACACAAATAATGGTAAAAAAAAAAAAAGGAGATTTTCATTAATTCAAATGAAGAGAGAAACACAGATAAAGAGAAATCTTTATAATAGTATATAGTAAGAAGCTAGAGCTTTCTATATGCTAAATTTGCTGATTGTATCCCTAGGCTACCATTAATGTTTGTTTGTGCTCTTTTCTAAATACTGGCATTTAGATCTGGAGGTTTTCCAATGGGAGGGCACTTTGTGGGGACTCAGGAGATATGTTACATAGAAAAGCAATTGCTGCACAAATATAAGGACTGGTGCTCTATTCCCAGAACCTACATTAAAGAGCTGGACATAGCACCCACATGTAACTCCAGTATTGGGAAGGCATAGATAGGTGGATGACCAGGGATCTCAGAACAATGAGCATTGCCTAATCTGTAAGTCTCAAGTTTCTATGAGAGAGTTTGTCTCAAAAGAGGGTGTTATGCTTTATACATGCTTGTCCCAGAGATTGGCACTATTAGAAGGTGTGGCCCTGTTGTATTAACGAGGTGTTTCACTGTGGGTGTGCACTTTAAGACCCTTTTCCTGGAGGCCAATATTCTGCTAGAAGCCTCCAGATGAAGTTATAGAACTCTCATTCTCCTCCTGTACCATGCCTGCCTGTATGTTGCCATGTTTCCACCTTGATGATAATGGATTGAACCTCTGAACCTGTAAGCCAGCCCCATTAAATGTTGTCCTTTATAAGAGTTACCTTGGTCATGGTGTCTGTTCATAACAGTAAAATCCTAACTAAGACAGAGGGCTCTTGGGGGACAACACCAGGAGCTGATCTCTGACTCTACATGAACCAAAGCACATGTGTATATACATCATGAGCAGCTCATTGTAGTGTTAATTGGGGGTGTTAAGTCCATGCCTAGAATACCACCAAGCCAGAGACTCAGATAGGATTGCTACTTTATGGTCAGCCTGAACTTAAAAAAAGAGAAAAAAAAGAAAAAAGTAAAAAGAAAGGAAGGAAGGAAGGAAGGAAGAAAATAAAACTCCATTTGTATTGTAATGTATGACACTAATCTTCATCCGAGTCCATATGCTGTCTAGTTGTTGATTCTTGCAGTTATTATCAGGCATTTGTAAGCCTTGTCCAGTTACATTGCTTTAGAGACTACAAAATGGTCAAATTCTACCAGACTCTACTTATCACTTAAAATTTGTCTGCACAGAGAGGCTTTCTTGGTCAATCTATTGTGCAGAGGACAAAATCCTAAAAAGGATTAAAGCACAAGAAATATTTCTAATTTGCCTTCTTTTTCTGGATTTAAAATTAATAAAGTTGTTCCCTGACATCCTCCAGGAGGCAGTTTTGTCACTGTCCACATTATGATTGATCTGAACTTCTATGATACTTTACCTTGCCTCTAAAATGTTTGGTGCCTTTTGATGGGGAACAGAGGAAAAGATGGACTACTCCTCCTTTCACTGTGTTCCCAAACAGATCCTATCACAACCATGAAATAGGCCCTTAATGAGAAGCTTGAGATTCTCCTACTGTCTCCTATCCTATTTCATGTAGAGTAACACACAACTACATACAACCAAATGGGAAACTTCCATTGAGTATTGCATCTTTGAGGCTAATATGGAAAGGATGGAAGAAATATGGAAAGCCTGGGGGCTAGCACTTAGCAACTTTTTTTATAAACTGAAGTTGTTCAAAGGATAATTCCTATTCAGCTTCATCTTTACCATGTATCACACCTTTTGTCTTAATGCTGTAGAGAATGAACTTGAATTATATAGAGAGTCAGGAAGGAAAGAGATTGCCCCCTCCCTCTCTTTCTCTGTGTTACACTCTCTTCTCCTATCCTTCTTTCCTCTGGTGATAGTGTTTGAACCCAATGCCTCATGTTTGCTGTGTACTTACAACCACTAGCTATCATCAGCATTCCCACCACCTTGCTTTAACTCTGGGAAAGGATTTACCCTAGCTAGGATTTACCTCATTTCTGGTATGAGATGTTGGCAAAAGGACTCCACATCTGGAAGTTGTTATCTGTAAAACAAAGAGATAGCTATAACTATGTAACAGGGCTGGAAGAGGATTAAGTTTGTTCTCAGTACATGGTATATATGCTCTTAATGCATAGGTCTCAGTACCTAATAAGTTCTCAATGAATGCATTATTGTAAATTATTATGATCTTTCCAACAACTGCCTCAGAAAATGGATAGGGAAGGCCATCATCCCACCCCACTAACAAACATTATTCTGAACAAGTGCAACAGAAAAACAAGATAAAACAAATAGAATGTAACTGTCAAAGAGTCCTAAAGCAAAAATTACTTACAATCACAACCTAGAACACTGTCTAATGCACGTTTTGAAAATTTTGATTTCACCAAGTAAGAGTAGGCGAATAAAAAGACATAATAGAACAAGACATTAGTAAATGGATGAGATTATGTAAAAGCTAATTTAATTTGACAAACGTTTTAGAAAAAAGAAAACAAATGTACATGATGATATCAATAGTTAGCATGTCCACATGGAGAGGAAATATTCCAAACAACTCCAGGATGAGGAGCCTTGGCATCTGTAAAGGATTGTTCCCTGAGTAACAAAACAAATGAAGCAAAACGAGCCAGCACAAAACTCTGAAAAATATTTAAATCTGTATTGAGAAATCACATGAAAACCATTATTCTGTGACTGTGAGGTATATGCTGTAAATGAATCAAATGAATGATTATGTTGTTGACACTAAGAACTGATTTGGGGCATGGCTGAGGAGGGATAGTGGATGTAAGACGGATGTAGCTAAGTTAAAGCTCTGAATGTCTGATTTGAATTGTCAGGGAGAGCTGTATTCCTGGACTCCCATCCCTGTCAATCGGCAAGGACAGCGGCCCACTGTGGATATCTCCTGTCCATACTGTGATCTCTTCCCTCTAATAGTAGCTGGAACTTTGGGGAGAACTAACTGATTCCAGCTCTCATGAAGAAAAAGTTCATGATCAGCCTAAAAGAATGTGCTATATTATGTAGCAAAGAAAATGTTAAGTATCACTAGAGATATGTCAAATGGGCTTTGGAGACATCCTGAATAAACTCTCATAAGTCAAAGATGGAACATGTCATTCATCTATAAGAAAGTCATTGAAGTAGATCAGAACATCAGATAGGTTTAGTGTCTTCTGATGCCTTGTTCTCTCTTTTATGAATGATGACTGTTACCTACATCCTCAAATGGCAGAAGGATATAACAAAGCTCACTTGAACCTCTTTCCTAAGATCCCTAATCTCATTCATAATGCCAGGGCCCTAATGACTTATTTCCCAAAGGCTTTACCTCTTAATGTCATAGTGATGAATACTAGGATCCAAATATGAGTCTGCTGTAAGCACTAACATTTAGATCATTGCAAAACCATATGCAATACTAAATGCTTTCATAGCGGCTCTCTCTAGC
The DNA here is from genome assembly GCF_947179515.1 of Apodemus sylvaticus. Lineage (NCBI taxonomy): Eukaryota > Metazoa > Chordata > Mammalia > Rodentia > Muridae > Apodemus > Apodemus sylvaticus. Next base: position 105,193,293 of record NC_067479.1, read on the forward strand.
TTTCACTTGGTTCTAACACAACTGTTTTGACTCCTTATTAAAGACGGCAAAGCCCAGTAAGGATAGAACCTTACAGGTTCTATACAGAGGATGTTAGACATCATGATGTGCATGTTTCTCAGCAAAATCAATGATTGACTGCACAACTTAAAAGCATTGACAGGCCTTAACTTTTCTTTGTCATGCCTTGGTCCTGGATTAGACTCTGCCCAACATGGGTATTATATTAACTTTGATTGAGTTGGATACCACCTGCTCAGCTAGCACATTGGGTATCTACCAGAAGAACCTTAAGTACTTAAGAAATGCAAATCCTCATCACCTTGGATGTATGGTTCAAATCCACACATCCTTGTGGCCAGTGGGTATGCTGAGTACAGCCCAGGAGTCCTAGCACCTCAACCTTTTGGGACATACATCAACCTATCCATCTGACTCATAACCTCTTTAGTCGCTCAGCAGAATCTTCTCATAGCTTTAACTTCTTTTTAATCAGGTCAAATAAAAATGTTTTTAATTAACTGTCTTGGCTTTTCTTTCTCATACCCAGCTGCTTTTTTGCAATCTGGCAGCTCCCATCTGTCAGGTTTAAACAGACTGCTTCTGTATTCACTGCTCTTTTGCCATCTCTTATTGAGCTGGTCTTGACACCTCTGGGATTGTCCTGAAGGCTACAGAGACAAAACACAGAAGATACATTGGTCCAGACATGTAAACAATACATCCTCAGAGAGTTTCCATAGAATCTGATAAGGTTGGTAGCCCAGAGAGAGAATGGGGCCACACTGTAGGAACCCAAGAAAGACTTTATTAAGAAGGTGGCTTTGTGACCTTAAAGAAGGAATTTGACCAAATGAAAGAATTTTACATAAGACATAAAAGGTCTTCCCAATGTTTACTAAAGTACTAAAAATCCATGCCTTTGGGATTAATGAAACAATGAATAAAAACAAATGCATGGTACCAACATTTCCTGAAAGTGTGTAATAAGCTGAGTAATATACAAACTAATAGACTGTCACTAGGCTCCAAAGTCTAACCAGCACAGGTATAACATAGTCTCTAGGAAGGAAAGCTCCAGAAGCAGGTAAGTAACAGATCTGATTATTGATGGCAGTCTTGTAGAGAAGGAACTCTTCAGAGTGACCAAGAGATAAGGCAGAGGGGTTTACAGGTGTGCTGAAGATGGGCCAGCTCTAAGGCCACTGCAGTGACAAAGGTGGTTGGGAATAGGCTAGGAGTTCTCTTGTGTAAGCCACAGCCTAAACATCTTTCCCAGATTTCCCACACTGAGTCCTTCTTCCAGAGTGATCAGTCTTATTAGAGGTCACCTCATCCACACTGAGGTGGTTATGCTTCTCTGATACCCACCTTTCTGCAGACGACTGGGGAGAATCTGGGGAGAACCTGGAGCTGATTTAAATATTAAGGGAAGAGAAAGAGAAAGGGGATGGGGAAGAGAGAAAGGGGAGGGGCAGAGGAGGAAAGCATAATCTTTACATTAATCCTTTAAGGTTCATGCCTAATTGTTCTTTTCAGTGGTCTTGCTGCACCTAGCTCCTCGCTGCCTCATATATCAGTTTACATTCATTCACTTCTGTGCATGGAAAGGTTTCCTCGGAACATGCAACAAAAATGACCAAAATACAAGGACAGCTTCTGCTACTATACAGTCTCTGTAGCTCCTAAAACACAGCATGCAGCACAGCAAGAACCTAATGAGTGCCTGATGTTCAAAATTTAGACCCATTGATTACAATAAAATTAAAATGAAGTAGACATTTTCAGATATGTGGCATGTGTGAAGATAGATCTCTCGGGAGTTTGTTGTGGTCACTGCATTTGCAGAGGTCTGGAGGGGAAAGAATGCCCCACACAGTTTATAGATTAATGTAATTTCATCCCTGATGGATGGAGTGAGTCATTGAAAAAATATGTATTCTGCCTCCAAAACCTCTTGGGAAAAAAAAAGTAGCTGATCACAAATGTAGATTCTCCTTCCCACACTGGCACTGCCCTGGAGCAGACAGCCTAAGATTGGGACAGAAGATCCCTAGCTATTTAATTAAATTGACAGAGTCAGTTACTTTTTCTTAATCAATGCTGTGATTATGTCAGTTACAAAAGCCTGCAATCCCTCTTCCAACTTGGCAGATTAAGAGAAAACACAGTGTGGCCAATGCATATAAAAGGGCTGCTGTGACATATGCCCCAGGTGGGACAGGAGATGAAAATTCCAATCTCCTTCTGCCATGAACTTCATCTGGGGCCTGGAATAAATCTCCACCTAAGTGCACATATTGATTAGGCACTTGCAGGGAGTGAAGCACTGCGCTTGCTCTGAGCAGGAGATGATAACAATAAAAGTGTCTGACATATCTTATGTTTATCAGGTGAGAAAGCTCTCTCTCCTGCTTGTTCGTTCTGTCCTCATCACTTTTCCAAGAAATAGACATACCCACTGCACTGCAGAAAACAGAGGTCTTCATAGGCTAGTGACAAGCCCACTGTTACCTAAGACTGTGAGGTCAAGTCTTTAAGGGACGTTGTAAATCCACTTTGCAGAATGCAATAATTGGCCAATGAATGGCATATAAATGTTCCCTCAGTGTTCCAGTTTGACTTGTATGAATAGAAAGATGATGCAGGCTTGATAGAGTAAAAACATAAAAACAGAACTTGATTTTGTTTTGTTTTTTTCTAGTATAGCACTATCCTATAGGATGCACCTTTGCAAGACTAGGTTGCAGCACAGAGCTGGAGCTCGTGAGTTCATGACGGGGTCATCCCTAACTTACCGTGCACCATTTTGCTAACCTAAGGTGATTGGTAGGAAAGGTGTATGAAATGCACATTTATGGTACAGTATTTTCAGCTGTTGTATTTTCATCTGACAGTAGGTGTATCAGGATGTCTGGATGAAGGAGCATCTGGATGTTATAGCCATCTGCAGGAAGAGAGTGTAAGTACTGATCTTGCCTAAGCCTCCCTGTCTCTCACAGTGACTCATTAATGGGTGGATGTCATAATCCATTATAATCACCCGGAAAAGTATTTTAGAGTCTCATTGAATGCCCTCCTTTTCTGCATTAAACTGTATATGAACCTCAGATTTTAAGTTCAAGTTCAAATATGATATGCACATATGCACAAAGAATGGCATAGGGCAAAGACAATCGTATTGGTCTCCTTCTTTAGCAGGAAACAGTTCACTCAGTGCCAGAGAAGGTCTCAAGGATCCTAGGAGCTGATGGCTCCTGTCTTATCAACCACAAAAGAAAAGAGAAAACAGATTGCTGTTCGACTTGTGTGGATTTGTTATTTTTTTTTCTTGTTGCCATGACCATACCTTCTAAGAAGCAACCTACAGTAAGCGTGATGGTTAAACATGAGTGGATTTAGAATCACCATGGAAACATACTTCTGAGCCTATCCTTGATCATGTTTACAGAAAGATTTAACTGAAGAAGGAAAATTCACCCCCAATATGTGTGGCACTATTCTACAGATTTGAGTCCAGGACTGAATAAAAATAAGGAAGTCAGTAAAACACCAGCATTCATCACTCTGCTTTATGATTACTGATGCAATGTGGCCAGCTGACTCATGGTCCTGTCATCATGACTTCTCTGCTATGATGGACAGAACCTCACAATGTGAGCCAAAACACGCTCTTCATTGGATATTTTGTCACAAAAAAAATGAAAAATAGCTAACACTGTAAGAAAGCTTTATTTTGGCTCATATTTCAAGAAACAGAGTCTATCATGGAGAATAAGGAGCTGCAGCAGGAGAAGATTAAAGCTATTGTAGCAGGTAGTTGTCACATCTGGGTAGAACAAGAAGCAGAGATAATAGAGTGCCAGTACTCATGTGGCTTTCTTCTTCTTCCTCTTCTGCTTGCTATGGGACCCAGCTCACAGAATTCATGGTGTGGAGCATGTGGCAGAGAAGAAATGCCCCTATTATGACATGTGGGGAGCAAGGAAAGGTAGAAAAGATACAGCCCTCAAAGATAGGCTGAAAGTGTCATAGGTGTCCAACTGGGCCTCACCCCCAAAAGTTTTCATCACCTCCAAACAATGTCGTCTGAATATGGATCCATCAGTGGGTTGATCCGTTGGTTAGGACAAAGTCCTTATAACCAAAATACCTCTAATGATTGGACCTCCTGGCTAGGGCACTTGCTCTCAACATTTATGGTGGAACATTTCACAATCAAACTGTAACAGAAAGAAGTAAGTATGTAAAGAACTCTCCAACAGAGGAAACCATAAATCCCATGGGATTGACACCGAGAGATTCATACTTATGATCCAGGAGAAGGTAGCTTGAGCATTCAGGTAACCTGGGACAGATACCGTAAATCATAGCTCTTCAATAAGGCATGTGAACCTTCTGCATTAGGATGATAAAAAACATTTCAGATTTTCAGAAATTGAATCTCGTTTTCAGAATGGCAACTACAGTATAGAATAGAAAAATAGAAAGATGCAAGGTCAGACAGTTACAGAAGCATCTGTTCAGGAGACCAGGTTCTGGTTGTAGAAAAAGGTGGCTTAGAAAAGGGTTGTATCCATAGAAACAGAGACACAGATGTAGCCTGTGGAATACAAAACACCATAAGAACACTATGATGCTATCAAGAAAAAATCAAAAGCCCTATAGCTGATCTCTAGTGAGAAGAAGCAGAAGCTTCCTGCCAGCATCTTCAATGGAGGCTGTCCAGCATCAGACAGAGGAGTCTTGCTCCCTCCTGAGGCAGATCTTCTAGGAACCACCACTAGCATCTCATTTTGTCAAAACCTCACACCTTCAATGACTCAGATTTAACCACCTACCTTGTATGTAAGAAATGGCCACTTACTGCCCTAGGAAGGATCATACTACAGCATTGTCACACCCATACAGAAACTGTAATAGCTCGCCGATATGTCAGAATTCTAACACTTGAACTATCGTGGCAGCCTGGTTCATTCTCATAAAGTTCCACTTTCCATCCCATTTCTATCAATTCTTCTTCCTGTTCTTAGGATAGAACTTATCATCATCAGGTGGAGTAGAGGAAACATCATCCACAGGACCTAGGCAGAAATGACTGGTCAATAAACAGACAAAATGTCCACACAAGACCAAGCCAAAGAGCAAGATAGCAGCTGTGAAGAATCTGAGAATATGTGAACAAGAAGGACTGTCCTCAGTAGCTGAAGGCAGGTGCTGAGGTATAAATGAAGCAAAGGGAAGAGACAAGCATAGAGTCAGAACTATTCCAGAAATCACAAAAGCCTAGAGACAGCAGAGATTGAGCACAGAATAGGCGGTGCAAACCTTATAAGCCTTGTATCAACACACTAGAACTTGGACAAGGAAGTCCCACTGGACCCAAAGGGATGCCTGATAGCTCTTTGCCTTGTTGAGTGAGCATGAGAGAAATTCCTTCATAGATTCCCTTGTCAGTCACACATATGTGGATAAAGAAAATGTTGATTTCTTCCATTACTGATGGTGGAAGAACCTGAAATATAAAAATGTTTCTCTTCAGAGTTAAAACACTGCAGACATCCAAGGAACAAAGCAAGATGTTTCAACCAGAAAATCTATGAATGGCCAAGAAGGCCTGGAAACATCTTCAAAAAATGAAGTTGTGATTGGGGTTCAGCAAGCAAAAGTTTAGTCACTATGGAGAAAAGAAGGCACCATCCACAGAACCTAGAGATAAATTGCCAGAAATATCTGGCCAGTGGACTCAGAAAGTATACACACAGGACCAGAGCAGGGAACACTGTAGCCCTCACTTTAGTAAAGAGGCATAGGAGACAGGGCTGAAAAGAAGTATCCATGAAAGCCAAGAGAGGTGAGCCTGATCTATGATCCAAGCTCCTAGCCAAGTTGCATCCAGCTACAGGGAGCGTTCAGCTCACTTGGCCATAGGATGAGTTTCACTTGAGGATAATTCCAGCTTCCAATAAGATGGCAAAGATGGCTTCCATATAGTGATCACCTGGGAAAACAGACGAGCAGCATGAAATGGCACGAGGAAGCCTGGAGCCAAGAGTAACGTGGAGCCTCATTATCTGCATATTGCTGTGGCAGAGCAATGGCCCTAGATGATGAGCACATGGGGTACCAGCCACAAGGGCCTGGGAATCACATCATGAGAGTCCTCTGCACACATCTCAGTAATAAATAGAAGCAATGACAAAGGAGGGACTCATCAGTGGATGGAATTAATAGAGAAAAGTGGCAACTTTCTCAAAGCTGTCTCAACCCATTTGTCACCCAGCATGCTCACTGTCAGCTACAGCTGTGAGGCATCTATAGCACCACAATCTCTGAGTGGAGGGATTTTAATGTAACATTAATAATGTGACATTTTCCCAAAGGGGCTGCAAGAAATGACTAATACATGGAGGCAAGTATCTTAAAGTTGGTGTACTGAAGACATGGAGAGAATAATGCTACTGCATGAGGAGCTATAGGAAGATTTTTCTAAAATGTAAAGTAAGAGCCAGTGAGATGGCTCAGTGGGTAAAGGCACCTGACACCAAGACTGATGGCCTGCGTTTCAAGCCTCAGAACTCACATAACAAAAGGAGACAACTAACTGCCACAAATTGACCTATGACCTCTACTTGAGGGTCCACACTCATGCACCCACAACACACACAAGTACATATAGAATCAATCAATTAATTATTTAATAAAATTTAATTTTTCTGGCTGGAGAGATAACTCAGCAATTAAGAATAATAGTTGTTCATAAACCTAGCAGCCAGTGCGGAGGAGGCAGCCTGCACAGGTGAGACCGGCCCTACAGATAGGAGGATCCTGTCCAGAGTCCTCTGGCAGGAGCCTTCAGGTTTCAGCCTCCGGAATGGGAACATCCCAAGCCACAGTGCACCATCTCCAAGTGACTCAAGAAGCAAGCTATACACCCAGCTGCACAGAGGAGACAACCAGCACAACCTGCACCCAGAGTTGATCGGGGCAACAGAGCTATATACCCAAATAAAACTACAAGAGAGTGGGTCTCAGCCGCCATCTTTGCTCCTGTGACTGTGTAACAGATTGGTAGGCAGGGATCACCAAAATAAAGGATCACTTGGGACCCCACCCGGACTCCACCTGCACCCAGGAACTCGGCAGCACCACAGCAATTTGTGCCAGGGGAAAGCCAGTCATCCAGGGTTGCTGAGATAGGCCTGCAGGAACACAGGAGGGGCAAGCACCAGCCAGTGAGAGCAAGACCAACTAACACCAGAGATAACCAGATGGCAAAAGGCAAACAAAGGAATGTTGCTAACAGTAAACAAGGCAATATGGCACCATCTGAACACAATTCTCCCACAACAACAAGTCCTGGATACCACAACACACCAGGAAAGCAAGATTTGGATTTAAAATCACAAGTCATGATGCTGATGGAGGGCTTCATGGAGGAGTTCAAGAAGGACATAAATAACTCCCTTAAGAAATACAGTAGAACACAAGCAAACAGGGAGAAGCCCTTGAAGAAATAAGGGAAAACACAACAAAACAGGTGAAGGAATTAAACAAAGCCATACAGGATCTAAAGAAGGAAGTATAAACAATAATGAAATCACAAAGGGAGACAACTTGGGACACAAAACACCTAGGAAAGACGTCAGGAGTCATGGATCCAAGCATCAACAACAGAATACGAAAGATAGAAGAGAGAATCTCAGATGCAAAAGATGCCATAGGAAGCATTGATACAACAGTCAAAAAATGAAAAATGCAAAAAGTTCCTGGCCCAAAACATCCAGGAAATCCAGGACAAAATGAGAAGACTAAACCTAAAGATTATAGTTATAGAAGACAGTGAAGATTTCCAACTTAAAGGGCCAGTAAATGTCTTCAACAAAATCACAGAAGCATAGCATAAAGAAAGACATGTCCATGAACATACAAGAAGCCTACAGAACTCCAAATAGATTTGAACAGAAAAGAAATTCCTCCCATCACATAATAATTAAAACACCAAATATACTAAACAAAGAAAGAATATTAAAAACAGTAAGGGAAAAAGGTCAAGTAACATATAAAGGTAGACCTATCAGAATTACACTGGATTTCTCACCAGAGATTATGAAAGCCAGAAGAGCCTGGGCAGATGTCATGCAGACCCTAAGGGAACACAAATGCCAACCCAGACTGCTATATCCAGAAAATCTCTCAATTACCATAGATGGAGAAACCAAGGTATTTCATGACAAAAACAAATTTACACAGTATCTTTCCACAAATCCAGCCCTTCAAAGGATAATGAATGGAAAACACCAACAAAAGGAGGGAAAAAGAAATACAAGAAAAAGCAAGAAAGTAATCTTTCAACAAACCCAAAAGAAGATAACCACATAAATATAAAAATCACATCAAAAATAGCAGGAAGCAACAAATATTCCTTAATATCTCTTAACATCAATGGATTCAATTCCCTAATAAAAAGACTTACAGACTGGATTCAAAAACAAGACACAACATTTTACTGCATACTGGAGACTCCTCTCAGTGTCAAAGACAAGCACTACCTCAGAGTAAAAGGCTGGAAAACAGTTTTCCAAGCAAATGGTCCCAGGAAACAAACTGGAGTAGACATTATAATATCCGATAAAATAGACTTTCAACCAAAAGTCATCAAAAAAGACACAGAAGGACACTTTATACTCACCAAAGGAAAAATCTACAAGAAAGAACTCTCAATTTTGCCCCAAATACAAGGGCACCCGCCTTCATAAAGGAAACATTACTAAAGTTTAAAGCACACATCACACCCCATACAAGGATTGTGGGTGACTTAAACACCCCACTCTCTTCAATGGACAGGTCAGGAAAACACAAACTAAACAGAGACATACTGAAACTAACAGACATTTTGGACCAAACGGAATTAATAGATATCTATAGAACATTTCATCCTAAATCAAAAGAATATACCTTCTTCTCAGCACCTCATGGTACCTTCTCCAAAACTGACCATATAATTGGTCACAAAACAGACCTCAACAGATATAAGAAAATCGAACTAATTCCATGCCTCCTATCAGATCACTATGGAATAAGGGTGGTCTTCGATAGCAACAAAAACAACAGAAAGCCCACATACATGGAAGCTGAACAATGCTCTACTCAATGACACCTTGATCAAGGAAGAAATAAGGAAAGAAATCAAAACCTTTTTAGAATTAATGAAAATGAAGGCATAACATACCCAACTTTATGAGACACAATGAAAGCAGTGCTAAGAGGAAAACTCATAGCTCTGAGTGCCTCCATAAAGAAGCTGGAGAGAACATACACTAGCAGCTCAACAGCAGACCTGAAAGCTTTAAGACAAAAAGAAGCTAATACACCCAAAAGGAGTAGAAGTCAGGAAATCATCACACTCAGGGCTGAAATCAGCCAAGCTGAAACAAAAGAAAAACTATACAAAGAATCAACAAAACCAGGAGCTGGTTCTTTGTGAAAATAAATAAGACAGATAAACCTTTAGCCAGACTAAACAGAGGTCACAGAGACAATATCCAAATTAACAAAATTAGAAATGAAAAGGGAGAAATAACACCAGAAACTGAGGAAATTCAAAAAATTATCAGATCCTACTACAAAATCCTATACTCAACACAACTGGAAAATCTTGAGGAAATGGATAATTTCCTAGACAGATACCAACTACCAAAGTTTATTCAGGAGCAGATAGACCATCTAAATGGTACCATAACCCCTAAAGAAATATAAGTGGTCAGTGACAATCTCCCAACCAAAAAAAAAAAAAAAGCACAGGACCAGATGGTTTTAGTGCAGAATTCAATCAGACCTTCAAAGGAGACCTGATACCAATACTCTTCAAGCTATTCCACAAAATAGAAACAAAAAGGACATTGCCCAACTCGTTCTATGAAGCCACAATTTTTCTGATATCAAATCCACACAAAGATCCAACAACAAAAAAAAGAATTTTAGGCCAATTTGCCTTGTGAATATCAATGCAAAAATACTCAATAAAATTCCTGCCAACCAAATCCAAGAATACATCAAAATGATCATTCACCATGATCAAGTAGGCTTCATCTCAGGGATGCAGGGATGGTTCAATATATGGAAATCCTTCAATGTAATCCACTACAGAAACAAACTCAAAGAAAAAAACCGCATGGTCATTTCATTAGATGCTGAAGAAGTATTGACAAAATTCAGCATCCTTTCATGTTAAAGGTCTTGGAAAGAACAGGAATTCAAGGCCCATACCTAAACATAATAAAAGCAATATACAGCAAATCAGTAGTCAACATCAAACTACATGGAGAGAAACTTGAAGCAATCCCACTGAAATCAGGGACTAGACAAGGCTGCCCTCTCTCTCCATATTTATTCAATATAGTACTTGAAGTTCTAGCTAGAGCAATTAGACAACAAAAGGAGGTCAAAGGGATACAAATTGGAAAGGAAGAAGTCAAATTATCACTATTTGCAGATGATATGATAGTATACTTAAGCGACCCAAAAAACTCCACCAGAGAACTCAAATAGCTGATAAACAACTTCAGCCAAGTGGCTGGTTATAAAATCAACTCCAGTAAATCAATAGCCTTCCTATACTCAAAAGATAAACAGGCTGAGAAAGAAATTCAGGAAATGACACCCTTCACAATAGCCACACCCTTTCCAATAGCCACAAACAATATAAAGTACCTTGGTGTGACTCTAACCAAACAAGTGAAAGATCTGTATGACAGGAACTTCAAGTCTTTGAGGAAAGAAATTCAAGACGACCTCAGAAGATGGAAAAATCTTCCATGCTCTTGGATTGGTAGGATTAATATAGTAAAAATGAACATCTCGCCAAAAGCAATATACAGATTCAATGCAATCCCCATCAAATCCCAACTCAATTCTTCATACAGTTAGAAAGAGCAATTCTCAAATTCATCTGTAACAATAAAAAACCCAGGATAGCTAAAACTAACCTCAACAGTAAAAGAACTTCTGGGGGATCAGTATCCCTGACTTCAAGCAGTACTACAGAGCAATAGTGGTAAAAAAAAACAAAACAAAAAACAAAAAAAAAACTGCATGGTATTGGTACGGTACAGTGACAGGCAGGTAGATCAATGGAATAGAATTGAAGACCCACACACCTATGATTTTGACAAAGGAGCTACAACCATCCAGTGGAAAAAACATAACCTTTTCAACAAATGGTGCTGGTTCAACTGGAGGTCAGCATGCAAAAGAATGCAAATTGATCCACTCTTTTATTTTCTATATTCTTTGTTTACATTCCAAATGATTTCCTCTCTCCCAGTTCCCTCCTCCCCATAAGTGGCATAAGCCCTTTTCCTATCTCCTTGGACTAAGCTCAAGTCCAAGTGGATCGAGAACATCCGTATAAAACCAGACACACTGAAACAAACTGAAAAGAAACTGGGGGTGACCCTTGAGGACATAGACACTGGAGAAAATTTCCTGAACAGAACACCAAAAACTTATGCTCTAAGATCAAGTATTGACAATTGGGACTTCATAAAATTACTAAGTTTCTGTAAGGCAAAGGACATTGTCAAAAGGACAAAACAGCAAACAACAAATTGGGAAAAGATCTTTACCAACACTACATCCGACAGAAGACTTATATCAAAGATATACAAAGAACTTAAGAAGGTAGACTTCAGAGAGCCAAATAACCCCATTAAAAAATGGGGTACAGAACTAAACAAAGAATTTTCACCTGAGGAATATTGAATGGCAGAGAAGCACCTAAAGATATGTTCAACATCCTTAGTCATGAGGGAAATGCAAATCAAAACAACCCTGAGATTTCACCTCACACCAGTCAGAATGGCTAAGATCAAAAACTCAGGAGAAAACAGGTGCTGGCAAGGATGTGGAGAAAGAGGAACACTCCTCCACTGCTGGTGGGGTTGCAGGCTGGTACAACCACTCTGGAAATCAGCCTGGCGGTCCCTCAGAAAACTGGGAATTATACTTCTGAAAGACCCTGCTATACAACTCCTGGGCATATACCCAGAGGATTCCCCAGCATGTAATAAGGATACATGCTCCAGTATATTTATAGTAGCCCAATTTATAATAGCCAGAAGCTGGAAAGAACCCAGGCATCCCTCAACAGAGGAATGGATACAGAAAATGTGGTATATTTACACAATGGAGTACTATTCGGCCATTAAAAACAATGAATTCATGAAATTCTTAGACAAATGGATGAAACTGGAGAATATCACCCTAATTGAGGTAACCCAGTGTCAATAGAACACTCAGGGTATGCACTCACTGATAAGTGGATATTAGCCTAGAAGCTTGGAATACTCAAGACACAATTCACATATCAATTGATTCCCAAGAAGGAAAGAGTGGCCCCTGGTCCTGGAAAGGCTCAGTGCAACAGTGTAGGGGAATACCGGGACAGGGAAGTGGGAAGGAGTGGATTGGGGAACAGTGGGAGGGAAGAGGACTTATGGGACTTTCGGGGAAGGGGATCCAGGAATGGGGAAATTATTTGAAATATAAATAAAGAATATATTTAATTAAAAAAAAAGAATAATGGTTGTTCTTCCCAAAAACAAGGGTTCAATTCTCAGCACACACAGGGCAGCTCACAACTATCTATAACTCCAGTTTTAGAAGACCGGACAGTCTCACACAGACATACATGCAGGCAAAACACAAATGCACATAAAATTAAAATAAATAAATAAATATTTTGAAAATTTGAAAATTTTAGAAAGATACACTATTCATAATAGGTTAAAGGTAAAGTTGGTAAACAATGACTGATTTATAAAATAAAATATTATTTTATGCTAAAAATGTACTACCACTTCAGGGCTAGAGAGGTTGAACGTCCTCCTCTTGCTCAGTTTTGATGCTGAGAATGTCACAGCTGGCAACTCTCTACAGGTTCATTTCCAGGACTTCTATCACCCTCGCATGCATAGACGCCAGACATGCACATGATGCACATACAGTGTACAGCCAAGCAAACTCATGTTTATAAAGTAAAAATAAAGAAATTATTTTTAAAATGTATTCCTATAGTCATCAAGATGTATTAAAATTCAAAATAATGTGCTGGGGAGATAGATTTGTTAGCAAAGCACAAGGACTTATAATGAACACACTCCCAAAAATGAACATACAAAATGAAAGAAGCAAGATCTCTATCACTTTTCAAGGTAGCTCCCAAGGTCAAAGACTTATACTAAACATTGATAGATTGGTTGATTAATTGATTTAGAGGAGGTACCCTACTTTGCAGCCCAACTGGTCCTGAACTCACTGAGTAGCCCAGACTATCCCCAAGCTGATAGATCCACCTCAGCCTGCCACATGGTGGGATGACAGACTTGCCTCATAGCATCCTGTTCACCATTTCTTCTGTCCTTTTCCTGCTACTCTCTCTTCTAGCTACTCCTTGACAAATGATCTCATTATGCTTTGTGGCTTCCAGAGCAAGATCCAACAGAGAGCAAAGCTTGACAAGTATTCATTAACTGGAAGTCTACTCTCTAAGGAATCTACCTGAGGCCTCTTATTGGCAGTCCTCATTGGTTTCAGGACAGCCAGACTTCTTTAAAGGCATGATAGAGAGAAAGGGAACTTTTTAGAAGGGCTTACAGACTGGATCCAACTACTCCAAGACATTGCCTGTATACCAATGGAAGGTCCAGGAATCCAGCTGTTGTGCAGTTCACAAGCTGGATGTCTCAGCTGATCACCAGAATACCAAAAACGTAGGCTCTGGTGCCAGTGAAGGAATAGATTTGCCAGTAAATGTGGGAACATGCAAGCAAGGAGAGCAAGCTTTCTTCTCCAAAGTCCTTTATACAGACTGCCAGCAGAAGGCATGGCTTCCCCACTAAAAGATCTGATTTGAAGTGAGTTTTCCCACTTTGAATGATTTAATTAAGAAAAAAAACAAACCTCCAGGGCTACACAGAGAAACCCTGTCTCGAAAAAACACCAAAAGGAAAAAGGAAAAAAAAAAACCTTTAGAGATGTGCCTAGCACTTGGATACTCTATATGTAATCAAATTGACAACAAAGCATAACCAGCAGAACCGAACTTTGAACGGGCTGCAATGAGAATGCAGTGCAAAGCAGAACACTGATGATGATGATGATGATGATGATGATGATGATGATGATGATGATGATGATGATGATGATTCTATTCAGAGGCCCATCCTTTGCTAGCCACATGGCTAAGCTGTGTGGATACATGACAGAACGCCTCAATGTCTCTACCTCTCAAACCTGTAAGCAAAATTTTCCTTCCATCCAGAGAAGAGATTCACTGAAGAAGGTAAGGCATAGCCTCCCTTGCACTGATAAGAAATGAGAAAGTACACTTTATCCCAGCCCCAGTCCTCTGTGAAGGACATTTGACCTCTCTGGACACTATCTTCTCCTTTAAAAAGGAGTGGTCCTTTCCATGCATTTTCATAAACCTTTAGATACAGAAGACATGCTGTTTCAGTTGATGCCTTCTGTATTTTTACAGATGTTTTTTCCAGGCATAATTACCTACCCACTTAGCACCTCTAAAATACAGTCATATTTCTAAAAACTTCCAATAAAATGTTTATGATTAGATACACTAGTGAACACAGTATGATTATGGCAGAGGCAAGGTGATTTCCCTACTATTTTGACAATGGTTAGGAATGATGTAGTACTTCCTTATAACATTGAAAAGCATATCTTTATATCTCAAAATGAAGTGTTTTAATGGACTGAAACAGTGTTTTCCCCTTAAAGTCTACTACATGTCAAATTATTGCTATCCCAATAATTGTATCATGATTCTAACACATTCCATTTAGTACTGGAGATTGTATTTGCTAAGTAGTTCTAGGTAAATTACGGCTTATCCATTTGGTAGTTCTTATTCAGGACCTGAGCAAATTTTCAGGACAAAGTGTAAGCCTTTAGTCTAAATAGACATAATTTCCAATGCTCAAAGCTGATCTTTAGTCTTCCTGAACAGAACCTTCACGGTGTCTTTCCTTTTCTTACAACCTCCTTGGATAATAATTCCTTAATTGCTTCTTAGATAGAAATATTCATCATAAGGGCAGCCTGAATATGGCCAAAATTACAGTGTTTCTTATTGCAGAAGGTTAATGGTGAGGCTATCCTCTCCCTTTCTTATCTTTTTCTGATACAGAGTTTATTTGGGGCCAATTGCTTTACTCTTGAATTTTGTTCAAGCTAGTTGTCATTTCTCCTTGGAATATCTTAGTTCCTTATGGAGGAAAACCCTGTCTAATTTATCTATGGATTTTTCCCTATGCCTTTGATACAAAGAAGAACTTGGTCCAGCTTCAGACAATGCAAATAATTTAAGTAATTCCAGACAATTCCCTCCTGCCATTTACATTCATTGCTCCTGCTTGAATGTGAAATGATCTGCCATTTGGTTGGTTCATAGACTGGTTTGGGGCAGGAGCAGGTGGAGACAGGGCTTGAAAGTTATCTATCCTTTAATGAATGGTGATTAAACCTCAACCTTGTGATTGGTTTCGTGCTCTACACTGGACATTCAAAATAAAAGATGCATGTTGCCTGCCCTCCACCAAATCACAGTATTTTGAGAGAAGATTGATTTATAAAACAATGAATTAAGTAAACAAATTACAAACTATTAGACAGCATAATAGAAACAGAAGCAGTGTGCTTGTCATTTGGATATCTCAGTTTGACAAATGTGAAAAAAATTAAAAATTAAAACCTCTTGTATGACCCTATCCTATTTGTAGGTGCTTAAGGCTTCCCTTCTGAAAAGAGGATCAGTGTCCATAACAGAGAAATCACCAACTTGTAAATGTAAGGCAGAAAGCAAATACCCAGCATTCTATCATTCAGACAGAAATGCTTGCAAAGTTCAAAGGTATACAGATCAAGTCAATATTTGAGTCACTCTTAAGTTTATGTTGGAGGAAAAAGAGAAGAGTTTTTCACACTGTGCATTGGACCTTCATTGAGATCAAGAGAGGTAGCTTGAGAAAAGCTGATTTAGAGAACTATCTAAATGAAAGTTACGCAGCTACAGGGCATGGGGAGAGTCAAGCCTGAGAGCTCCAAGATAAGACCCAGCAGGAAAGCAGGCACCTGCCTTCTTCATACTTAAGAAAATGAAAAGTAAGCAAAGAGCTCTGTGCGTCCCTCTGTCTGTCTGTCCATGTTTGCATGTGTGTGTGCATGCACATATCTGTGGGCATCAAAACTTAAAGTTTAACAAGCAAAAAGAAAACTCATTGAAAATTCGCATTTGTTATGAATTTGAGAAAATATTAACTTTGATTTTCCCTTTAAATCATATATTGAATAAATTTCTAAATGAATTACAGAGCTACATATTAAGATATTAAATTCCAATTATAGAAAAACAAGACTATAAAATTGGAATATCAAGTATGTAAATTTAGAAGTAATAGAAGAAATCACAAAGAATAGATCATCAGATTTAATTACATACAATTAAAGGTTTTTGCATAGCTAAAGAAACCAAAATAAAAAGGCAGATGAGACAAGAAATGTTTCTGTAAATATATTTGTAGAAAAAACAAAGAGGTAATGATTTTATTCTGTGATGAACAACGGAGTATCAATTTGAAAAGGAAAAACAAATAGTAGATGAATAAGTAAAATATTCTCAAAAGAATAAAAGGTATTATTACCATTATTCTATCATTCTACTTATTATCAAATAACATCTAACAATGATTACCACCTGGAATTATGGAAAATGTTGAATATACTGCCTCTCTTGTAGAGAGTAGTTGATAACAGACTCAATTCCCAAGAAAATATCAAGATTTAAAAATCTTACGGGAACATTTGTGATTTTAAAAAATAGCAGTGAAAGGTTGGGGCTGTAGATTGATGGGAGAATGTTTGTCTTGCAAGTATGAAGCCTTGCAGCTTTGGTACAGTCTTGAATGGCAGGAAAGCCCAAGAAAGAGACATTTCATATCCCATTTCAATACCATCTTTTACACATGCATGTACAGGGTCAGAGTCTGACCTGCCTTGTACTCTCGCCTACCTGACCAGCCGCTTTGCCAATTATCAGTTGTGGCATGTGCCACCTCTGCCTGTCTCCTCTAGACCATCAATAACACTTCCATTCTTTCTTTCCTTCTTTCTTTCTTTCTTTCCTTTTGACTATGTTCATAACTGCTTTTTTTCTTTATTTTCTTGGATATTTTCTTTATTTACATTTCAAATGTTATCCCCTTTCTCAGTCCCCCCCCCTTCCTGGAAACCCTCTATCCCACCCGCCCCCCTGTTTCTTTTTTTTAATTTGATATATTTTTTATTAACATTTCAAATGATTTCCCCTTTTCAGGCTCCCCCACTCCCCGAAAGTCACATAAACCCCCCTCCCTCCCCCGATCTCCCATCCACCCCTTCCCACTTCCCTGTTCTGGTTTTGCACTATACTGCTACACTGAGTCTTTCCAGAACCAGGGGCCACTCCTCCATTCTTCTTGTACCTCATTTGATATGTGGATTATGTTTTGGGTATTCCAAGTTTCTATGAGGGTGTTCCTCCACCCACCCACCAACTCCCTCCTCCCCTACACTGGGGCATCTATCAAACCTTCATAGGAACAAGGACCTATCCTCCCACTGATACCTGACAAGGCCATCTGCTGCTACATATGCAGCTGGAGCCATGTGTACTCCTTGGTTGGTGGCTTAGTCCCTGGGAGCCCTCGGGGTCTGGTTGGTTGATGTTGTTGTTCCTCCTATGGAAAGGATTCCTATGTCCCTTCAGCTCCTTCAGTCCTTTCTCTAACTCCTTCATTGGGGATCCCATGCTCAGGGGACCCCAATGGTTGACTGCACGTATCCACCTCTGTATTTGTAAGGCTCTGGCAGGTTCTCTCAGAAGACAGCTACATCAGGCTCCTCTCAGCAAGCATTTCTTGACATCCGCAATAGTGTCGGGGTTTAGTGACTGTATATGGACTGAATCACTAAGTGTGACAGTTTCTGGATGGCCTTTCCTTCAGTCTCTGCTCTACACTTTGTCTCCATATTTGCTCCTGTGAGTATGTTGTTTCCCTTTCTAAAAGGAACTGAAGCACCTACACTTTGGTCTTCCTTCTTCTTGAGCATTATGTGGTCTGTGAATTGTATCTTGGGTATTCCAAGCTTTTGAGCTAATATCTACTTATCAGTGAATGCATACCATGTGTGTTCTTTTGTGATTGGGTTACCTCACTCAGGATGATATTTCTAATTCCATCCATTTACCTAAGAATTTCATGAATTCATCATTTTTAATAGCTGAGTAGTACTCAATTGTGTAAATATACCACATGTTCTGTATCCATTCCTCTGTTGAAGGACACCTGGGTTCTTTCCAGCTTCTGGCTATTATAAATAAGGCTGCTCAAGAAGAAGGAATGGCCCCTGGTCCTGGAAAGGCTCAGTGCAGCAGTGTAGGGGAATACCAGGGCAAGGAAGTGGGAAGGGGTGGATTGGGGAACATGGGGAGGGAAGAAGGCTTATGGGACTTCCAGGGAGGGAGGATCCAGGAAAGGGAAAATCACTTGAAATGCAAATAAAGAATATATCGAATAAAAAAAAAAGACTGGTAGAACATAGTGGAGCATGTGTCCTTATTACATGTTGGAGAACCTTCTGGGTATATGCCCAGGAATGGTGTAGCTGGGTTCACAGGTAATACTATATTCAATTTTCTGAGGAACCACCAGACTGATGTCCAGAGTGGTTGTACCAGCTTCAGCGTCAGTTTCAGCAACACTTTCTTATGAGTTACATCTGCAATGTGCTCCACTGACCTTTTTTAGACAGAACACAGATGAAGAACACTGATGCTCAAGTTTGTTGCACATGCATATGTATTCTATATTATAAGAGTACATGTATTTGATTTTGTAAGGAGAAATCATACACAGTCATTGTAAGGAACCCAGTACTTAATCCCAAGTTAATTTCCTCTAAGTTCAGCTTAAATCCAGGTGTCATTCAAAGTTGAAATGCAAGACCCAGTGGCCTTGGTATATGGGAACACTGCCTTTCCTCACAGAGAGATAGCAATGAGGGACAGAAAAATCTCATATACAAGGTTGACCTCCTGGATATAGGGAGACTATGTTCAGGTTGGTTTATTGCCTTTATTATGATGCCCTATAAAATATTCTATCAAGAATTTGATAAGGAGGGCTGGAGAGTTGGCTCAGCAGTTAAGAGTACTGGCTGCTTTTCCAGAGGTCCTGAGTTCAATTCCCAACAAACACATGGTACCTCACAACCGCCTGTAATGGGATCTAATGCCCTCTTCTGGTGTGGCAAGACAGCTAGTATAATCACATACATAAAATAAATAAATAGATCTTTACAAAAACAAACACAAAACCTTTTAGGGAAAAAAAAGAGTAGTTGTTTAAATAAGACATATTTCCCTCTAACTTCCCAGATTTGCTAGGCTTCTAAGTACATATAGAGACACGGTTCAAAAATTTATTTCCTGTTTGTTCTTCATTGTGACAGACAAAAGGGCAAATTGGAGTCTAACTCTAAAAATTGTCCCTGACACAGTTCTACTGCTTCTCTGTCTCTTCTCTTACATGCAGATGAGAAGGAGGAAGATCTTAGAAATGACTGTCCGAAGACCAGCTGTCATGGAAACACAGCTGCCGAATAAAACATGAAGGACTGTGCATCTTCTGAGGCCTGCATAAGCTGTTTCCCCTCACAACCTGGCTATCCGTAAGCTGCAGACCCCTGCCCACTCACAGCAATGTCCCGGAAGACAGGGCAGCTGCATATTTTCTTTTCTATTGGTTCCTCAAATGTAACCTCTACTTTGGCCAGATTCCATTCTGTGAGACAGAATCAGAACATCCCTGTCTTAATGCCTCTTTACTTCTAGTAATATCATTGTATTAATAATAAAATGGTATATATATATATACATAAGTAAACAAAATGATTTTTTAACTATCTCTCCTTTCTCTCCTTTGCTGTCTACCTTTCTTCTTTTTTTCTATTTTTCTCTTTCTTCTTCCTTCCCTCCCTCTCTCCCTTCTATTCCCATTAACTCTCTCCCCAGCCCCACAAATTCCTTCCAGGTCTTTCTTTTTTTTCTGAGACAGGGTTTCTCTGTATATCCCTGGCTGTCCTGAAACTCACTCTGTAGACCAGGCTGGCCTTGAACTCAGAAATCTGCCTGCCTTTGCCTCCCAAGTGCTGGGATTAAAGGCGTGAGCCACCACCACCACCCCCAGCTCCTTCCAGGTCTTATCACATAGCTAAACTCAATAAACACACATTCCTTTACAGAGATTCCATTGATATATTAGCAATGTGGTAACATAACAATTATGTGAATATCACCTACAGTCTGTTAGTTCAGTATTGTGTCAACTTTTAACATAATTACCTTCAATAGCCATCATGACAGACACTGCACAATAAGTTTAAGAAACTAAACCCCCCAAAAAGGTGGATGAACAGTTCAGGATGCACAGTTGAAGGGAGCAGTACTAGCCTTTGAATCTTCTCTAGACCTGAGCCCCAATCAGAACCACACCAGAGAAAATCATTACTGCTTTCCCCTAGATGAAATTGCCTAATGCCCTTTAAATTTGTTCAGTGGGATGAGGTGTTGATTTTTTTTTTCCCATCTCTCCTGGGATAAATTCCCAGGACTTTCCTGATCACTTCTGGTTATTATGAAATCAGAAAGTCATTTGAAATCACAAAGCCAGGTCTTGATTGGGAAGGCACAAGACTCAAGCTGTATATAGTCATCAGCATTTCCATCTTAATTTGAAAATAAGGCTCCCAGACTCTCTCTGCTAGGGCTTTCTGCTTGGTACAGAGCATCCTTCTTGCACTCTGTGGTCCTGCTTTCTGGCTGCTGTTTTATATCATGTCATGCTTTTCTGGGCGTATACAAGACTCTGATGGTCAGGCCAGTGTCTCTTCCTCTTGGTTCCGGTCCCCTGGCTCATTTCCACTGGCTGCTGCTTCTCCCGCCACTCCCTTTGCCCCTGCACTGGGAAAAGGAAAACTATGGCAGGGGTGGATGCTCACCATGCCTGGAGACCATTCATGGTTAAGCGGGAGGCTAGTAAAATAATGGCATGTAATTATAGTCTCAGGTTCCACGCCAAAACGCCGATGCTAATGTAATTTTCCATCAAAATGGGATGGAAAGAAGATGAATGACCTTGTGAAAACTGCCATTTCTTTGATCATAAATCATCTGAATTTGAAAATTCAGAGTATGATCGGGTAGGTAAACTGTGCACACATGTCTCAACGGTGAGAAGGCTGAGGCAGAAGGATTGGAGTTCTCAGCTAACCTGAAGACCTGGGTTCAATGCTTAGCACTGTTAAAAAAAAAAAAAAACCCTGCTTAATAGAATTAACAATAAAAATCATATCTAGACACCTGTCAGAAAAAAAAAAAAAAACAGGTAAGCTGACAGTAAATCTCTTCTTCTGTTCCCCCAGTCTCATCCCACTCTATAGCTGAAAACACACAGCAGCCTCCCTTTCCTCTCTGAATCCATCCCCAATGAATCACAAAGAACCTGTCCCCCAGCCTCCAACAACAGCAGGCATTCACTAGAAACACACCTGCTGAGAAAGCCAGGGAAACCAAACCTACTGAAGACCTTCACCACTCCCTCCTACTCTCTAAATCCAATCTCTCAGTTTCAGTCCTAGCTCTGCAACATAACATCAGCTGCAGCCTCTCCACCCCCATCTCTTATGGATCCCATAGACCATCATCTCCTAACCTCCTTCCCCCCCAACCTGTAGCTTTATCCCAGCCCCCAACTCCAGCAGGCGTGCCAAAAAACCCAAGTAGTCCGGCTGCCTGCAGAACTTTTCTTCTTCCTCTGTTCCCCAGATCCAATCCTCCAATCCCATCTCCTGCCTTTCGGGGGAACACCTGTGGCAGCCATCTCTAGCCCCTATTCATGTCTCCTTTGGATCCCCAGATTTTTCCCTTCTACCTTGTGCCCCACCTACTCATTCCTTTTAGCTAGCCCTAAATCCCAGGATGCACACCCAGCTAACCCAAGAGCCATGCCTGCATGGGAGACAAGTAGTCTGACAACAGACCAATACCTCTACTTCTGCTCCTCCAGATCCAATCCCCCAGTCTCATCCCCAGCTCTGTAACATACAATCTGCTATGGTGTCCCTTTCTTCTCTGATCCAATCCCCAACAGATCACAAAGATCTTCTCCAAAAACCTTTCTTCCCCCAACTCATTCGCTTATCTCAGCCTCCAACACCAGCAGGCCTTCCTGGTGAGCATGCCAGCTGAGCAGGCTAGGGAAACAGATCCACAACAATTTTTTCTACCAGGCAGCACAAAAGTACCACATTCTCCTAAAGTCCAGGGAGAAAGCAGAAACCAAGAACAAAACACTAACCAACAAAAACAAAACTAGATAGCATCACCCAGACTTAAAATCATCCCAATCCCAGACACCTAAATGTCAGCATAAGAACACAATCAGCGGGGCTAGAAAGATGGTTCAGTGGTTAAGAGCATTGACTGCTCTTCCAGAGGTCCTGAGTTCAAATCCCAGCAACCACATGGTGGCTCATAACCATCTGTAATGAGATCTGATGCCCTCTTCTGGGGTGTCTGGAGACACTTACAGTGTACTTACATATAATAAATGAATAAATCTTTTTTTAAAAAAAAAAAAAAAGAACACAATCAGCAACAGTATTCACAATGTGTTTCCACAGAGCCCCAGCAATCCCACCACAGCATCCCCTGAATATTCCAACATAGCTAAAACACAAGATGGGTTAAAACAGCCTGTATGAAGATGATAGTGGTTCTTAAAGAGGAAATTTTAAAATCCTTTAAAGGAATCCAGGAAAACACAAACAAATAGTGTGAGGAAATTAATAAATCTCTTTAAGACCTGAAGATGAAAATAAAGTTGATGAAAACTCACACTGAAAAACATGCACAAACAAATGCTTCAGAACTCAAATATCAACGGTAGAGGCAAGCTTCACCAACAGATTGCAAAAGATGAAAGAAGAAAGGTGTTGAAGATATGATAGAAAACTGAAGAGTCAGTCAAAGAAAATGTTCAATGTAAAACTTTTCTCACATAGAATATTCAGGATAGGATTTCTGGGAAACTATGAAAAGACCAATCTAAGAATAATATGAATAGACGACAGTGAAGAAACACAGTTCAAAGAGCCAGAAAATATTTTCAACAAAATGATTAAAGAAGGTTTACTTAAACTAAAGGAGATGACTATAAAAGTACAAGAAGCATATAAAACACCAAATAGATTGGACCAGAAGAGAAAGTCCCCTCAGCACATAATATTCAAAGCACTAAATGTATAGAGAAAAAAATTAAAAGCTGCAAGGGAAAAAGACCAAGTAACATATAAAGGCAGTCCTGTTAAAATTGCACCTGACTTCTCAATGGTGACTTTAAAAGACAGAAGGTCCTAATCAGGTGCGTTACGGACTCTAAGAGACCACAGGTACCAACTAAGACTGCTATGCACAGCAAAACTCTCAATCACCTTATGGAGAAAATAAAACATCCCATAGTAAACCCAAATTTAAGCATGATTTATTGACAAATACAGCCCTATAGAGGGTGCTAGAAGGAAAACTTGAACCAAGGAGATTAACTACAACCAAGAAAACATAGAAAACAAACAATCCCATTCTGCCAAGATAAAAAGAATAAGATCACACACTCATATCCATCCCCTAAGTCCCACAACATCTCCACACCACACCACCAACTGTGGACCAACTGTTCAAACATTAGAAAATATTATTTTTTTAAACCACCAAATTTTGTATCAGAGCTTTAGAATCACAGAAGATTTTTGACATGATCCTGGGATTTGATTTCTCATGTAAACATAAGGCAGACAACTGATATGGAATTTCCATATCTACCCAGTTACAAATATATCCTTCAGGTCAGGAGCTAGACTGTTGCAGAAACGATGTAGGCCTAATATGAACATAATATCCCAAACATTCCTGAATTTATAACCATAAACCACTGAAACGCTTCAAAATTCATTACAACTCAGTTAATCCCAAGGTCTCTTATAGAAAGGGTATCTGAGAGAAAGAGACAGAGAGAGAGAGAGAGACAGAGACAGAGACAGAGACAGAGAGACAGAGAGACAGACAGAGAGACAGAGAGACAGAGAGACAGAGAGACAAAGAGAGACAGAAAAACACATACAATCAGACAGAGATAGACAAACACAGAAGTTGAGATATAAAAAAAAATGTAACTAACTTCCCAAAGTCACACATCTTCAAAATGTTATATATATCTCCAATCCAGTATTCTTGAATATAGGGTCCCTGCATCTTCACTACCAGATGGCCCAATTGAGAAGTTTTCACATGTATCTGAAATAAGATAATAAAGTAGAGGTCAGTCTGCCTGCCTAGCCCTGTCCACGTTTCCACTCCTCTGCTTCTTCAGAGCATCCGTACAAGTCAGAAGTGGAGAGAAGAAACAGGGTGGAGGTCCAGAACACGGTGACCAGAGCCCCTGCCCTAAGCCCCTCCCTCCTGCCTCGGCATCCTGCTCCTTGCTTAGTGTGTTACACCAAGTCTCCTTCATAGCCCAGCATTAAGCCATAATCATTTCCTCCGTCCCCTGTGACACCCACCGGAGGCCCGGACCCAGTGGCTACCTCTGTTTCTTTGGATAGCCCTCTACCCGGACTGATGATTTTCCACATTAGAGCCAGGGTGACAAAGATCGCAGCTTCTGGTGCCCTCTCAATACACAATTAGCTTTCCTTCTTACCCTAGCTAAGTGGTGGACCTGGCTCTTTCTGGAATGTTCCCGCCCTACTTCCTTCAGAGCTGGCTTCTCTTCCTTTCAGTGTTTCTTCAAGTTTAGGTCTGGATAGCTTGTCTAACGAGTGCATTCATAGAGACAGTCATGGATATCCCTCTGGTTCTGGGCTGGTGCCTCCAGCCAATAGCATGGGCTGTCCACTCCCCATAACCTGCAAACAGTTGTTCTTTCTGCATTTAAATCTCATTCTGCATTACTGGGGGCTTAATGCACACCAGGCATTAGAGTTACGTGGCTTAGTTGAGAAAAGTACTTTGGGCTAAACTAATGGCAGTCACAGCTTAGAGATTATAACCATGCGTCAGATGCTATCCCTAAGAGCTTTGTATATATTAAATATATTAACTTTACCCTCACGGTGAATTCCAAAAAATAGTAACTGTTAATGTGTCCATTTTATAGAGGCACACACAGGTTAGGGAACTCATGGAGGCTCACAGAAGTGTCTGGATCCTCCTGCCAGACTCAGACTGGAACACAAAGGGGTTAAGTGTTAATACAAAAATAGCCTACATCATCCCAGCCACTTCCTCAAATTAATAAATCCAAGTGATAACTTTTAAAGAAAACGTCTATAGCTGTATCTTCTCTCCTAGGAACAGGAGGCCTTGAAGGGAAAACAAATGTGTCTTTATTAATTACTGTGGCACCTTTCACCCTGCTCTGGCTGTTTCTAGAATCTTCATAGCCCTCTGAAAAATCCAGGATCTGCAGCTTACTTCACATGTTTAGACCAGAGGTAATGTGGGGATGGCAAATAAATATTTACCTTCTCGCTCTTCAGGAGAGATAAGGTCCCATTAAGCTGGAGTCCTCTGTGTGGGGTGTTGGTGCATAGAACCCACCATGTGCAGGCCTGCTGCTGACTGTGCGAGTGGGCTCTCCTTATACCCAGCTGGATGGCGCCACCTGCTGGACGAACTGCAGGGTCCTCTCTGGCTGCATCATAGACCAGGCTTCCAGGGTCCCCTTCCCTGTCTCTGCCCAAATTTTAGAAAAAGTGGGTCACCCTATGTTGGATCGTTTACACAATATATCAATAGCAAAAATTTCCCAGTCATTAATCTGTGTTATTTGCCTTTCTGATTCTCAGATCCTGTGACCCTCTTCCCAGGCCACCCTCCAGTAACTCTAGCCTAACCTGCGCTTTCTCATCTAGGAGGACTCTGCTGGGATGTTTCCAACATTAAAAGGCATCAGTTGGAGGCAGTCTATGGTGATTACACACCTGCCTTAAAAAGCCAGGTGCTGGGTAGGTGGCATGCAGACCCTTGACAAGTGGAGACCGTAGGTCTCCAAATCATCTGGATTCTCAAATATTGTCAAAACAAAACAGTTCCTCTGTGAACTGTGTGCAGAATGGCAGAACCTTTGGAGAGCAATCTAAGCAGTTCCTTTACCTTCTGCCCTGTGGGACTGAAGACACAGATACAAGAGCAACATCAGTGCCCCTCAGAAGAATAAGGAAGCATGCTTCTTCCGCTTTATTCTGTATGCACAATGCCCTCTGTTTCTTTCATCTTTTCTTTTTTGTTATTGTGGAAAACATATTCTTCTCTCATATACATCCCAAGCAGTTTTTTCCTTTGCACTCCTCCCAGCTCATCTCCACCTTCCCTTTCCCCAAAGTCCACTCCCCCTCCATTTCCTCCTCAGAAAAGAGATGAACAAGCCAAACAGGACCAAAAAAAAAAAAAAAATGCTAAAAGACATGTCAAAAGCCCTCATATCAAGGCTGAAGAAGGCAACCCAATAGGACAAAGAGTCTAAGAGCAGACAAAAGAGTTGGAAACACACCCACTCTCACTGTTAGGAGTCTCACAAAAACACCAGGCTAACAATCACGGCATGTACGCAGAGGAACAGGTGCAGACCCATGATGCTTCTGTGGCATGCTTCTGATTCAGGCTCTGTGCGCTCAGCTTCGTTGATTTGGTCTTATCCTTCCTCTATCCCTTCTGATTCCTGTCATCATTCCTCTGCCTCTTCCATGGGGGTTCCTGCATCTCAGAGGGGAGAGACCAATGAAGACCTCCAATTTATACAATCTTCCCCCATAATGTCTGACAGTAAGTCTCTGCACCTCTCCCATCTGCTGTTGGAAGAAGCCTCTCTTATGAAGATTAGACAAGGCATCCATTTTGAGTAGTAGCAGAATATTATTAGGAACCATTTAATTATTTTTTCCTCTCCTGTTTCATTCTACCCTAGGTCTCTGTCCTATCCAGTCTCCAGATCCTGGTCGTCCAGGCAATGTATGGTAGGTAGGATATGCGCTCCCTTCTGTGGTGTGGGTCTCAAGCTAAGCTCTTCATCTCTTCTATATTGAATTTTGCTTTCTCCAAACTCATATGTTAAAGAGATGAAGGAACTCTGAATGGAACT
Source organism: Apodemus sylvaticus (assembly GCF_947179515.1). NCBI lineage: Eukaryota > Metazoa > Chordata > Mammalia > Rodentia > Muridae > Apodemus > Apodemus sylvaticus. Next base: position 105,220,607 of record NC_067479.1, read on the forward strand.
GTATCTGGAGACAAGCATTTCAAAGGGAGCAATTAAGTGATTTGACATTATTAGGAAGGGCATAATCAAATCTGATGACTGTCAGTCAGAAGGAATAATTGGACGGATTTTAAGAGTGCCACCAAAGAGGCCAGCAAAATGGCTCGGTGGGTAACAGAGCTTGCTGCCATCCTGATGACCTGAGTTCAGTCCCTAAGACCCACATAGTAAGAGGGAACTAACTCCAAGGGTCCTCTGACCTCCAAGCATTCTCTCTCTCTCTCTCTCTCTCTCTCTCTCTCTCTCTCTCTCTCTCTCTCTCTCACACACACACACACACACACACACACACACACCACTACCATCACCTCTACCACTACCACCACCCCTACCACTACCACCACCACCACTACTATCACCACCATCACCTCCACCCTCCAAAACAAATAAATAAATGTGTTTTTTTTTAATATTTTAACAGATGTGAGAGGTAAGACCACAGGAAGACTGAGAAAGTATCCCTTGCTCTTGGATATATCAGCCTCCAAAACTACAACAATAAACCTTTGTTTTTTCGAATTACATTGTCTGTGGGATTTTGCTAGTCAACCCAGGGAAATTAATGTGCCCTCTAAGCCTAACAGTCCCTGCAGCTTGATGCCATAAAGGTTCAGCCCTCAAGGATAGAGAAAACTCTCCTAAGTAGAAATTCACAGCATCATAGACCAGGCCAACAGAAACTGACACGTGTTCGCTTGCCCTGTGTGGGACACAGCGTTATCAGGCCCAATGGAAAGAAACCCAATACTGCACAGCCTGGCAGGGCCTGCCTGAAACCCTACATGACCTCTGCTTCTCTGCCACTCTCCTGAGAATGCCACCAATTCCCCCTGTGGAGGAAAGGATTCATAAACCACAGGGTCCCACTGCAGGGGTCACTGAGGAGCAAGGCCCCCTCTCCCTGTGGCTTTACAGAAAGGCTGCGCTTTATGGTTGTGTGAGATGTTTACAACAGAGATATTTGTTTCTCAAACTGCTGTCAGGCTGCTGGAGTGAATTTCTTCTAAAGCTGAGAAGTTCCCATCCATCTGTTTGATGGCAACTTCCCTGGAGGCAAGGAGAACAGAGGCTTGGGAAACTCAGTTCAGGGCTTGGAAAGGAAGTCACAGTGGGAGTGGGAACTCAGACTGTCCCTGTGTGTGCAAAACAGCCATCTTTCTGAACCAAAATACAGGTTATATATTCACTAATCTGCAATCTAAGAATATGAATTACAAACCACTCCAAAATCTGAAACTGCACATCAATGGTGCATAAACTGACAACTTTACAGTGTGGTTAAGGTTTTCACTGTAGATATGAGTGAGAGTCCAGAGCAGAGAGAGAAAGCAATAGACTGAGCATCCACCCCACAACAGCCAAGTATGCCCCATCTCCCCCCCCCCTCTCTCTCTCTGCCTCTCTAACTCCCATCCTCTGCCCTGAATAAACTCTATTCTATACCATGCCTGTGTGTGTCTGATCCCTCAGGGGGAAGAGGTGCCTGGGCTTGATCCCCCCTAGGTACCCCCTTCCCCCACACCACCATGCTACATTCCCTAAACCCCTCTCTCTCTTTTTATGCCCCCTTTATTGGTGCCAAAACCAGGGAACAAACCCATCAGAGAGGGAGAGAGGCAAAGAGAAGCCCACGAGAGTACATGGCTGAAATAGCAGGGTTATAAAGATGAAGGCCTATCTTGGTGGAGGGAAGGAAGTTCAGGAGCTGGAGATGTTTAGGACAGGGATATGGAAGGAAGCGAGAAGCCTTAGGTACTGATGATATTAAGGGAGCCTGGAGACAGGCCAGTACTTTGGTATAGGCACCACAGATAGCCATTTGTTTCTTCTTCCAATAAGGGAAACAATTCCTTTGGGAGAGGGAAGCCAGCTTCCTAAGTTCCTGAGGAATGCTGGCATTTGCCAACTACTAGAATTTGGGGAAATAGTTTCCTTTGGACTTGACAAATGGAATAACACAAATAGAAACATGGACCTCTCCTGGCAGGCAAATCATCGTCCTAATTTTCTTACGCTAAGAACAAAGCTATATAATGACCTTCAGATTGCATGGATAAAGAGTATATAAAACAAAGATAAATTTCGTGTTTTAGACTTCGGTCTCGGCCCCAAGATATATCTCAATTCTGTAATCCAAAATTTAAAATAAATCTGAAATACGAAGCATTTATAGTCAAGATGGTCACAGGTATCTAGAAGGTAGAGAGAATCTGCATAGACAAAGGAGAGTGCTGTGAGTGGCTCTGGTGCTGCTTGTATTCTGATGTTAATTCCGCTTTCCCAGGATGGGTTGTCTGGAAAGAGCAATGAGTCACTCACTCAGGTGACATCTTATGAATCTTGCTCTGAATGAATAAAGGGACCAATCACTGGGTGAGTAGGCAGGACTTTTCTGGTTGGGCAGAGGAAGAGAGGAAGCAGGAGAGAGTAAAGGGCTTTTTGGACAGGGATAAAGACAGGACAAGACGTAGCTACTAGTGTCTTCTGGATTACATGGCAAATCCTCCAGGAGGATTTAGGTTTAATACGTAATTTAATCCTTAGGATTAAGATTAGGATTCTAGTTGTTGTGCCCAGAGATTGAGTTACCATTGTTTCTGAACTAAGGTTGTGTGGTATTTTTCTTCACACTACTGTTCAACTGAGTTCCAGACAGAAAGGCAAAAGGGTTTGCCAGATGTGCACCACAAAGGCTATGGGGGTTTTGATGCATGGGGCTGGCATGATAACGGTCCACCAGTGGGAACTTTGTGAGCTGGGAGGAGAGATTTTGGAGTTCTGAGTCAGAGAGTCTCCACAAGAGAAGAACAGGCCGGCCAGCCCTCAGGGACAGAGAGTAGCTGGGTGTAGAATGGGAAATTGGCACCCTTTTTTAATATTTCCCACAATGGGAGGAAAACAAAGAGGGTCAGGAACAGAGTAATTCAAGTAAGACAAACAGGGGAGAGAGACAGAGAGGAAGAAAGGAGAGAGGGAGACAGAGTACGAAAGAGAGGAAGATGGGGGAAAGAGAAACTGGTCCCGGTATGTTAATTTTATTTGTGCAAAATGCTATACAAAGATTTACAAAATCTTTGAATGAATCATGCTTTATGAGAGGTCCAGAAACATTTTAATTATAAAACTAGTGTCATTTCAAAACTTACTGAAAAATAAACTTCATGTAAATTAAAAAGGCAGCCATGTTGGACATGGTCATGTTCTAAAAAGTCCTGGGGCAGAGGAAGCCAAGATGCCTGCTCAAGGAATCTGAAATCAATAAGACGAGAAAAGTTCAATCCTAGAGCAGAACCTGACTGACTAGAGCCCGGGACAGGACTGGAGGCATGATCACACAAGCAGGTGTGTGAACTCAGGCCAGTCTATAAACTTGCAAATTCACTGAATCACCAGGTTCAGGCAACATCACTTTTGCTCCCAAGGAGGCAGCTTAGCCTCAAAGAATTAATAGATTTATGTTCTGTGTGCTTCTGCCACCTCCTCTCAGATATGCTGGAGCACCCAACTCAAATCAAGACGCAGACACCACCAGGCAGGTGCCAGGCCACATAAAGACATCCAATGCTAAAATTATCTGAGGCTAAGACTAGTGAGAGAAAAAAAAGAGGTTGTCAGGTCCAAAGGCAGTAATAGTGTGTGGCAAGCCAGGGCTATGGGTAAAGCCAGAAAAATACTAAACACCAAGGGAAAAGAACATGCTGCCGTCAAGGGTGACCTCTTCAACTGTTCTTTGGGGGACTTGGGCACTTTGGGCATGAATATAAATGCAAAGAAAGGGTGTTGTTCATGCCGGGAGGTGGTGGCGCACGCCTTTAATCCCAGCACTTGGGAGGCGGATTTCTGAGTTCAAGGCCAGCCTGGTCTACAGAGTGAGTTCCAGGACAGCCAGGGCTACACAGAGAAACCTTGTCTCAAAAAACAAAAAAGAAAGGAAGAGAGAAAGAAAGAAAGAAAGAAACAAACAAACAAACAAACAAAGAAAGAGTGTTGTTCCTGATCATGTAACATAGAATGTCCCTATACTTCAGGGCACTAGGAGACCACCCAGTATTAACAGTGCCTTGCAACATATAGGGGAACATTCAGTCCATTTTGTTACCATACACTGCCCTGCTGGCTAGCATATGGTGCCTCCATTGAATTTCATGTGTTAGGTAGCAGACGTCTATACACACAACCACCAGCCACTTAGTGAATGCTGGCTCTAGGAAAATCCAGAGGGAAGAGAGAAGCAGGAGGGCAAACAGACAACCACACACCAGAAAATGTCTGCGAGGCATTGTGGGATGCCCTTATTCTACGCAGCCTCTTGGCAAGGAACAAGACCAAGGTGATACATATGCCTCCTATAAATGACACAGTATTTGAGCCCCACCCACCTCCCTCCAGAATGCTGAGAAATAAGTATCCTGGGAATGGAGCTGGTGCAGTAAGCGCAGATGAGAATTCAGCTCTCCATTTGTGAAGACTCACCTGTTCTTCCCAGGTTCTGACGGGTCTGAGAAGTGGCATTGACGGCAGGCACAGCACAAGCCACGCAAATGAACAGGCAGTGTATAGGTTTTAATCCCGGGAAAATGAAATGATGTTTAAGGGAGAAAATGTAATCATAGAATCTACTTGACCTGCAATGAACAATATTTTTAATTAAATTGAAAGTATCCGTGTGGTTAAGGAAACTAAAAGAAAGACGAGAGGCAGAGGAGAACTGAGGTGACCCAACCTAACAAGAAGTCCACAGATAATTGCATCCAACTGAGAAGCTGAGAATCTGCTCTCCAATTCAGGAATGCTAAGTGCAGAGATACAGCTGAAGACCTTAGGGGAGTGGGATGTCTAGGAGTAGCACTGGGTGAGATGGAAGAAAGGGAGCACAGAACCCTGCCTTAAGCCTCTCAATGACATCCAGCAGACCAATTCCAAGACTACCTGCTTGGAGATCCAGTTTGCCTTTTTGAGTCACTGCGAGCTCAGCTAAGTGATGCATGCTAATTATCCCATCTGGAGCTGTCTTACCTACACAGTCAGCCTTAGCTCACCTGTTCCTAGGTTGAAGGCCTGGACGAAAAGAAGCACCTGGGCATTGGTATCACTGCTGCTGGAGCCACTGAGCATGCTGAGCAGGTAACTCTTCACTGCAGAGACTTAACAACCCTCCCAACAGAAAACATTGTCTCCTCTGCCCATTGGTGCCCAGAGCCTCCCTACTTAATTTTCCAGATTTCACTCTGAGAGCGTCATCTGGTGGGCATGACCACAGTTGCACTCTACCATGAGCTACACCTCCAGGCTGTGGTTTGTTTATTTGTTTGTTTGTTTAATTCTTTTATGAGAGAGTCTCATCTAGCCTGAACTCACAATCCTTCTGCCTTTGTCTCTTAATTACTGGAATTAAAAACATGCATGCAGCTTTTTAAATACATCTTAGTGGCATAGTCCTTTGTGGATATCTCTCGTATTTATATCACTGTGTTTTTATATTTGATTTTGATTTGACAGTGCAGATCAACACAAATATTATAAAGCGTTTCTCTGGTTCACTAAATGATACACCCCTGCTTAACAGGCTGCTGTTTAAATTCCTCTTTGTTACAATGGCAAGGATTTCTCTTCTGTTGTTTCCAAAATGCAAGCAATGCTGTTTGACTATTCTTCCACCTTCACCTCCTGTAAAATGACAGCATGCACTAAAAATCTCACAGGCCACTGGCTTTGCACCAGGGATGGGGTACAGAGGCTGGGACAGATGGCAAGACAGGAAAACAGTGTCCTGTCCAGAGAGCTCCCTACATTCCTGAAGGCCATGCTGTAGCAATTCTTCCTGTGTACTCATGGGCTCACTAATATGCTCAGCGCATCAAGAATCTGTTCTCTGAATGGCCAAAGAATTTTCTATCCTTCTGGAAATTAGAACCATAAGATCCCATCTCTAGCCATGTTTATCCATCCATAAACTACAGTCCTTGACCACATGCTAAGAAACAGAACTCCCCTGGATCTTGGAACAGATCAGGGTCCAGCCCAAGACTCAGCATGTGGACACTTCAGAGTCCTATCTTTCCAGTCCAGCTCAGCCCTTACCCCTGGTTCACAAGGTCAGGGTCATACACATGATACTCCCAGCACCACACAGGGTGGTATACAAGTTATACCGGACCCCAGGCCAATCCTGTCTGTCTCTATTGCTGGACTTGTGCCAGATGATCTTGTGTACTCCTTAGGAACACTAGTACTCAAGAGAAAATTCTAGAGCAAAGTGTGATTACTGAGCTCTTCTACCCTCCAGCTTTGTCCCATTTGGTTTGATCAAGGGTGTTGCATTTCCCACATGATGTCCCTGTTGACGGTTAGGTGATGGGAGATTTCTTAATAGCTTGAACAAGAAAACCAATCCCCCCAAGGAGCTGAAGGGGTTTGTAGCCCCATAGGAAGAACAACAATATGAACCACCCAGTACCCCTTGAGCTCCCAGGGACTAATCCACAAACCAAAGAGTACACATGGAGGGACCCATGGCTCCAGACACATAGGCAGTAGAGGATGGTCTTCTTGGACATCAAAGGCAGGAGAGGGCCTTGGTCCTGGGAGGGCTCGATACCCCAGTATAGGGGAATGCCTAACAAGGAAGCGGGGAATGGGTGGGTTAGTGAACAGGAAGAGGGAGAATGGGTTGGGGGGAGGGTTGGAGGGGAAACCAGGAAAGGAGATAACATTTGAAATTTAAATAAAGAAAATATCTAATAATAAAAAAAAAAGAAAACTAATCCCAAGCATTCTCCCAGTATCTAGGGTCTAAACCATTCCATTCTGCGTCATTGCTCTACCCTACAGGACCCAGGAACATAGCTGTTCTGTAAAAAATTAATGGAATTCACCCATAATTTTACTGCCACAGTTAAAAACTATACATTGCTCTTGTAACATTGGGCACAACTGACTGGCCACTTCTCCATGCCTCAGGTATAGGCAAGAGCCAAAGGTAACAAGGGCTGCCTCAGAAACAAAAATACCCATTGAATTTTTATGCTGCAGTGACTTTGGTAGAATGAGTTGTGTTGTTTTCTTGGTGTTGTCAAGGGAAGTGAGATTTCACTAAATAGCCTCTCTTCTGAGCATCTCCTTTCCTACATTCTCTGTGTTAGGGATGTGAATTTTTACTGGACAATTCTCTGACCTTGCCTTGAACCCTTGTCAAAATCAGAGGTTGGGTAACTCTATAGTCCTGGTCCCCTGCAGTAAATAGGAAAAACACCATGCTCCAATAATACAAAAGTAGAACCCTAGGCCACAGTAGTCACTAACAACAGGGCTGGTACCTGGGTCTGGCAGACAGACTTCTGCTTCTGTCCTAAACCCATACCTAAACATTCACACCTCAGAACAATGATCAACATCCTGATGGCCCCCTGAGAGCTGGCTGTGTCTGTAGAAGCAGAAAATATTAGGTGGCAGACTTGAGCAATTAGCATTACCTATGGTAGGGTCACGGTTTGAGCTAAGTAAAGGGCACAGTGATATAACCAAGACAAAGTCAACCTTGCCCAATGTGGAATCAAAGGCTTTACTCATATTTGAAACATAACCTTTACAGAAAAAGTCTTAAGGGATAGAACCTTGAAGAGGGGATCAGAAAGAGCTCTCACAAATGGGATAGTGTCCCTGATGCAGAAAGTGGGGTTCTTATAACAATTTCCCCTTCTTTTGTTCTCATTAGCAATGTGACAGGCTCTACCACATTCAGATATAAGAAGAAAGTCTCTGCCAACTGCTACCATCTTGGACTCTCCAGCCTGCAGAACAATGAGGAACTGTGAGCCAAATTAACTCTGTTAGTAATAAACTAGCCAGTGTATAATATCCTATCATAGCAGTTAAAATGGACTAAGATGGGGATCAGTGAGTAATTAATATGATATATACCTAATACACACATACAAAGACACACATACTACACTTAACAAGCTTTCTGTGCCAAAATAAGAGATTCTCCTTTCTCTTTACTGGACCCCTGTGGAGAGCTGTATTCACTTTAAGAAAATTGACAAGCTAAAATATATGCAAACAAAAGCAAAACAGAAGCAGCTAACTGAACATAACAAGTTAAGAATTGTGCTTAGAAGCCCAAGAGAAAGTTTGCTTATAGAAAAGAAGACTAAACATACATTATGTCTGAAGTTTAGCAGAAGGAGGAAGAGGAAGAAGAAGGGGAGGGGAAGAGAAGAAGGAGGAGGAGGAAGAGGAGGAGAAGAAGGAGGAGGGAGAAGAAAGAGAAGAAGAAGAAGAAGAAGAAGAAGAAGAAGAAGAAGAAGAAGAAGAAGAAGAAGAAGAAGAAGGAGGAGGAGGAGGAGGAGGAGGAGGAGGAGGAGGAGGAGGAGGAGGAGGAGGAGGAGGAGGAGGAGGAGGAGGAGGAGGAGGAGGAGGAAGAGGAGGAAGAGGAGGAGGAAGAGGAGGAGGGGGAAGGGGGGAGGGGGAAGAAAGAAGAAGGAGGAGGAGGAAAGAAGAAGAAGGAGAGAGAAGAAAGAGAAGAGAGAAGAGAGAAGAGGAAGAAGAAGAGGAGGAGGAGGAAGAGGAGGAGGGGGAAGGGGGAGAGGGAAAAGGGAGGGGGAGGAAAGGGGGGAGGGGGAGGGGGACAGGGAGGAATGGGAGAGGGGGGGAGGGGGGAGGGGGAGGAAGAGGGAAGAAGAAGAAGAAGAAGAAGAAGAGAGAAGAAGAAGAAGAAGAAGAAGAAGAAGAAGAAGAAGAAGAAATATGCAACGAAATCAGAGTTGTTATGTGTCATTGTAGAGAGTGGGTGGAGCTATGTTTGGCCCAGGGAGTGGTACTATTTGGAGGTGTGGCCTGGTTGGAGGAAGTGTGTCACTATGGGTGTGGCTTTAAAACCCTGCTCCCCCTAACCATGTGGGAGCCAGTCTTCTCCTAGGAGCCTTTAGATGAAGATGTAGAACTCTCAGCATTTGCAAACCATACTTGCCTGAATGCTGCCGTGCTTCTGCCTTGATAATGAACTGAATCTCTAAACCTATAAGCCTGCAACAATTAAATATTACCCTTACAAGACCTGCCATGGTCATGGTGTCTGTTCACAGCAGTAAAACCCTAACAAAGATGACTGCCTTGTTAAGCCACATGCCCCTAATCTTTTCACAATGTCCAGGCAGAAATATGAGACATCACAGATGGGAAAGTTCGTGTACACTGCTCAGACATCTTGATTTCTGGTGAAGACCTTGGACTATTTCAAACATGGCAAAGGGGCAAAAAGGAGAGAAAGAGCATACTGAGGATAGGCTCCCTCTTCAACAATCTCAGGATCATGAGCTCAGCCAGAATCCGCTGTATTACAAACTAACCCATCTCAGTGATGAATATAGTGGCACATGTCTGTAATCCTGAAAGTAGAGTCTGAAAGACAAAGAATTCAAGGCCAGCCTCAGCTACACATCAAATTCTAATCTAGTCTGGACTGTACCAGACCCCGCCTTAATAAACCAAAAACAAAACAATGGGAAGAAACAACCTACTTCCACAATAATGGCATTAATATTAATCCATTCACGAGGGTACACAGGCCCACCCTTGATGCAGCCAACTCTTGACAACTCCAGCACTTCTTACCATAGTTATGCTGGAAATAAAATTTAGCATGATTTTTTTGAGAGTACTAATTATATTCAAACCCTAGGGAGAGCTAAATCCACCTTTCTTTCTTGCAGCTCCATCTCTCCCTGAATATCCATCTTCCTCTTCCCCTCCTCTAGATATGACTTCATTGAATTCTCCAGGGTTTCCAGTTTACCATTTCAGCATTTATTCTGAAAGATTGCTGTTTCTCTAATTTGCTTAAGTTTGACTACTACCTGGAGTGCCTGTTAAAGATAGAGATTGCTAGAGATGATTTGAAATTTGGGCACCAGGACAGATATTTCAGAGATTCTTATTAGTAGGCTTTTTGAAAAACTTTACAGAAGTGATTCAGAGTATCTGAATGTTGTAGAGCAGGGTATAACATAAATACTGTCATACTTCTGGGGGACTGTTTGGTGTCTTTAGGGAAGCCAGACCAACAGCAGCTAGATATACAGACTCTGTAAAGAGAGTCCAATGCAATGTTCCATTTCCTTCTGACTGCCATTTGCACCTGGGAGCCAGGCAACTCCACACCTGTGCACAGCCCACCAGGAGAGAGTGATTTCCCAGCAGTGCTTTCACTTCTGAGTGCAGAGGTGAGATCTCCACCTTCTTTTTGGAGGGGAACAGCTAGGAGTACACAGGGCATACGATCAGTGGAGCTGCTGGGACAGGAGTTTTCCATTCTGACCACCATTTGCACCAGGGAGCCAAGTGGCTCCACAGCCTTCTGTGTACAGACCCTGCCAGAAGAGAGTTGGTCTCCCAGGAGTATGGACACAGGCAACAGGCCCATAGGACGGACAAGCTCCAGCCAGAGACAGCAAGACCAACTAACACCAGAGATAACCAGATGGTGAATGACAAGTGCAATAACCCTACCAACAGAAACCAAGGCTACTTGGTAACATCAGAACCCAGTTGTCCCACCACAGCAAGTCCCGAATACCCCAACCTATCAGAAAAGCAAGAGTTGGATTTAAAATATCATCTCATGATACAGATACCAGACTTCAAGAAGGACATAAATAACTCCCTTAAAGAAATACAGGAGAACATGGATCAACAGGTAAAAGCAAGGTTCCTAGGATGAATCTCTAATGCTTGATTTGAGAGGTAAGAAGTAAAGGCCCCCACATCCTTCTCTCTCACTCTCTATATGGCCACAGTTGAGAGAAACAGCATAAACATGTGACATGGGGGGGGGGGGGGGAGTCGCATTCACCTCTTTGTGGATTCTGAACCGGTATCTAACTGCTCTTAACTTCACATCTGCCCAGACAATAATATTCAGATCAAAGCCCATCCTGCATTAATGCCTTTGGACAGGTGATGGCCCTCCTCTTTTGAACATACTACCTGAGCTGACCATCTCTCCCGATCTTGTCCATTTCTTCCCAACCACATCTTAGGTATACATATACATATGCATACATATACGTATACACATACACATACGCATACGCATACGCATACGCATACGCATACACATATACATATATAACCACTAAGCTCTAAAATCTGTTAAGAGTGGAGACTATGCTTCATGTATCCCTAATTTGTTTCAGCATACCTTGGATGTGCCTCAGAATATCAGTGTGCACATCAGAAATGTATGTCTTGGGGCTGTGGAGATATTTGGGGGAGTATTTGATCTGAGTTCAATCACCAACACCCACATAAAACATTGAGCAAGATAATAGCTACACATTTGTAATCCCAGTGCTGATGGAGAGGCAAGCAAACCCCTGGACTGACTACTTAGGTAGGCTAGCCTAATTGGCTAGTCCCAGGTTCTACTAGCTCACAGAAGGTCCTCTCCTGCATGAACTGAGGTTGTAGGCTCCTCCTTCCACCTGTCCACTGGCTTTCCAGACAGCAGGGATTCCTGCAGCCTATCCTCTGAGACCACCATACTTCTTTCTGGGAAGAATCTGGGAAGGAGCTGCAAAAGCATGAGGCCCAGCTCTACAGCCTTTGCAAACTCAGCTCTCTCCTCCTTCCTGCTCTAACCTGGGCCTTCTTGTATGGACAGAAGCATTCCTTCTTAACACACTTGTGGAATGGGCTACTCTTGCGTCCCACAAGGGCAATGACTGGTTTCAAGCAGCACCCTATTCAAAAAAAAAAAAAATCAAGGCAAGTCTAAGAGGTGAGGAAAGGGTTTTAAAACAGCTTTGTTTTCCTCCTCCCTGGTGTTCTGTCCAAGTTGGAGGCCTCATCATTCATTCCTTTGCCCACTCCAGAAAGAGAGGCAGCCTGAAATCCTACATCCAATCAACAACCAAGCACTACCAATTCTGTCTCCTTATCTCAGACACACCCCTTTCTCTCTGTCCTCAGATGGCAGGAGCTAATTCCAGCTCTTGTCTCCCCTGGCTTTCCAATTAGTCTGCCTGTCTATGATTTCCCCTCACAGGCAATTTCTCCTTCCTTACTGATACCTCATTGCCCTTAAGAAAACTTGATACAGCCTTATAGGGGATTGCCACGACAGAGGAGTGGGAGGGGGTTGACTGGGGAACTGGCGGAGGGAAGAGGACTTATGGGACTTGTGGGGGGTGGGGGGGACCAGGAAAGGGAAAATCATTTGGAATGTAAACAAAGAATATAGAAAAGAAAAAAGAAAAAGAAAGAAAGATAAAAGAAAAAAAGAAAACTCAGACTCTAACCCCTGAAAACACAGTGCTTCTCAGTTCTTGCCTACCACTTTCAGTCTGTCCTCCACACGACTATAGGCAGACTAGGCAGTTTCTGCTGTGCTGACTTGCAGAGATCTCTAGCTTGGTGCATGGGTAGACTACCCTGTGCCCATGCCTGTATTTCTACAGGATGTTTTACTCTTATCCAAATGCCCCTGCCGTGCCCACCTGGAACACTCCAATCATGTGTGTAGAAAAGCTCTACTCCACTCAAACTCTTTCAGAGAAACCTGGGGTTTGAACACTTGCCAGTACTCCCCATCTTACCTGTGTCCTTTTGTCTGGTGATATACACATTTTTCAGACTTACTTAAGAGCTGTCCTCTCACAAAACTATTCAAGACAGCGGCTTTGTCTCCCTTCTGGAAGTGCAGCCCACTCCATGAAGTAAGCAAAAATCAACTAAACATACTGATTGTGGGAAACTTTTATGATTGATGGATTGTCTTTAAGTTTTCAAAAATATTTTATTTTATTGTATAATATCATATAGATTGATAAGGCTACATTGATGTATTTAGGAATAATATATACATATATGGACAACAATTAAAAGGTGAGGAAAGCCCATAAATTTCAAAGTAAGCAAGGAGGGGAGTTAGATGAGAGCGTTTGATTGGAGGAAAGGGAGAAAGGAGGAAATAAGTTCGGTTACATCTACCAGTGACACACAATGACAGTGGCTCAAACTCAGTAGATGCCTACGCTTTTCTTAGTTAAAAAATCTGAAAATCAGCTGGTGTGGTAGTCTGAATATGCTTGGCCCAAGGAATGGCACTATTAGGAGGCATAGCCTTCCTTGTTGGAATAGGTGTGTCCTTGTTGGAGGAAGTGTATTATTATGGGAGCTTTGAGACCCTCCCCTTAGCTGTTTGAAAACAATCTACTCCTGCCTTCTTTTTGATGAAGATAAACAATTCTCAGCTCCTCCTGTATCATGTCTGCCTAGACACTGCCTTGATGATACTGGACTGAACCTCTCTGAACCTGTAAGCCAGCTCCAATTAAATGTCTGTTGTTAGAGTTGTTTTGATCATGGCATCTGCTCACAGCACTAAAACCCTATCTAAGACAGCTGGTCAGCAGGCTGGGCTAATGTGTGCAGAATCATGGTTCATCACTCTTCCTAGGGGAAAAATCTCCTACATATCATTATTATAGTAATGAGAAACTGAAGAGTGCTAAAAGAGGTAAGCATCCCTGAAGACTTTAAGCAAAGCCATTTTAGCCACTTAATTCTGTCACATGGAGTGTAGCCACACAGTATACTTTCCTATTGCTGTAATAAAACACCATGACCAATGCAACTTATAGAAGAAAGAATTTATTTAGGCTTATGAGTCTAGATAGAGTTCATGGTAGCATCTGGAAGAACAAGCTGAGAGTATACAACTTAAACAGCAAGCAGGAACAGAGAGAGCATACTCAAAAATTATGTGAATTTTTAAACTCTTAAAGCCTACTTTAGTAATATTCCACAAAGCTACACCTTCAAATTCCAAACAGTGCCACCAACTTGGGTCCAAGCATTCAAATGCATAAGACTATTGGGGACATTCTTTTCCAATCCACTATCTATGACTTACCTAGCCACAAAGTAAAACAGGAAATGTAGTCTTCATTCCAGGTAGCAATGTGTCCCAGTAAACTTTCTATCTCTGACACAATGTTTAATACTAAGTTCATGCCATGATTATAACAATGTTATTTCAAATTGGTGGTATAAAGAAATCATTTTTCCTATAAAAGAAAGCTAAAGAGATGTTTCAGCTGTTAAGAGAACATTCTGAACCCCAGTTCAGCTCTCAGCAACTACATTAGATGACTAACAACTACATGTAACTGCAGCTCCAGGGTATGCAACACCCTTCCATCCTAAACAGGCATCAGAATGTTTTACACACACACACACACACACACACAAAATAAATAAATAAAAACATTTTTCAAAAGAAAATGCATATACATACATATATATGTTGACAACCAGTAATAGTCACTACAACACCCTAGGGATAAAAGCCAATACTGTCAGACAAGAGACATAAACCACAAGATCACAATAGAACATAGGGGCTTTTGAATCCTGAATCAAATCAAACTTCCTAGTTAAAAAAATAATGGTAAAAATATAAAATAATACAACAAATGGAAAATATTATATGTGACAGAAATAAATACTAACTTAATGACAATAATAAAAAGAACCCAAATGAGTTAGTCATACTTCAAAATAAAGCTCCCACATTTTATTAAACAAATTAATATCCACTAGAAATTATTCAAGACATGCATACTTGAAACCAAAGAACAAAGAAAAGAATCAATTAAAAAGACATGCCAAACAAATAGGAAGCAAAATAAAGCTAGAACAATATTTGACAAAATGAAATCCAAAACACAAAGAGAAAGGTTGCATATTGATCAAAACAAATAATAGTGAATAAAAGCATAATGATGAATATTTAGAATCTTTAATTTTAATTTCATTGTATAAAGCAATGACTGACTTCAGGAAAAATATGTAAATCAACTACTACACTTGATGCCTTAATACTTGGATACTAAGAGATAAACCATTGGATTTGAATACCCAAGTAGCTGAGTTATTGAATACAGATCAACTCTATGTCCAGCAACTAAAGAATCTGTATTTTAATTAAATATTAAAGAGTCAACAAAAGAAAGACCACCCTGGAATTGTCAATAAATCCTAAGAACTCATGATTACTGAATACATATTCTCTGTCCCTAATATATGGCATTAGCATTTAACAGTAGAAAGTTACTTTTGAAATGAAATGAATTGTTAAACAAGATTACATATTACAATATTTAATCTAACAAAACCAGAAATAAGATTTATATTTAAATTGAAACATCTTCATTTCAAAATTTTGTGAGAATAGTTAAAACAGACATTCAGGCTATCTGTAAATGTATTAAAATATAATATTCGACATAAACATTCAGTTCAAGAAGTGGTAAGAACACTTCGATTACAGAACTTAGAGAAAACTGAACTGACCTGGAAACGTCTTCTCTACTGCTCATTTTACATAATGGTATCCTACTACAAGGTGTCATGCAATATAGTAGAAAAGTAAGATTCATAAATAGTCTTCACCAGGGGTTGACCCTGTATCTACAGTATTAACCTGCTATATAAAATGTGCTCACTGGTAGAGTAGTGCTATGAGAGTTATGGAGATCATCAAGGACTTTATTTTGTAATTGGCTCTGAGGACCTCTTCACAATAGGAAATATTTGCCTGTTGACCAAGCCAGCTCAGTGAGTCAACAGGGTCTCCAGAGTAGGAGAGAAGATTAAAAAGAAAAAAAAAATTAGACAACATTATAGCATGACCCCACCCAGATCTGAGGCTCAGGCAGGTTTATTTTTTCCCAAACTGCTTTTATACCATTTTAATTACATGCAAGTAATAAGGTCAGTTCTAGGTTAAGGAACAAGCAAGACAATGAACACAAATAGTCAAGGAACAAGCAAGGCGATAAACAAAGTCCCATGATCACTCCCTTGATCACGGTTTCTAAGGGCTTATCAGGGTAACCAAGATATCTGAGCCTACTTCCCTGTCCTCACTCAAAGTCATTTTCATGCCTGAAGCCTAGTTCTTTGTTCCATCCTAAAATCAGATTATTGCCTAAACTTACTTCCCTGTTTTAGCCTAAAATTAGATTCCTGCAAGAGATTACTTCCTTGTCGTGGACAAATGTCAGATTCCTGCCTGAAGCCCATTTCCTTGTCCTGTCCCAATGTCAGATTCCTGACAAGTGGCCCTAAAAGCTCCCCACATCCCCCATTTTTTATTTCATAAACAGTACTGCACCTGTCTTAGGGATTCTGACAATGCCTTCCTTACCTGTCGTGATATTCATTATCAAAAGCCATGCTATTCTGTCTTAGGTTGGTAAGGATCTGTGCAGAACTTACCTGTTGTTGGATGCCAGCCAGTTAATAACTGTCTTGGGGTTCATTTTTGTTTCAAGCCATGGATTTTGGCAACCAACATGCTGATGTTGTTAAAGGCAAGCTTTATCACAACGAGCAGGAATAAAAGTATTCCCAGGACAAGAAGGGCTAGTATGATCAAGCTATATATGTCATTCTTTCCTTTTTGTTCTTGTTCCGTTTTTTTCTTTTTTTTTATTTGATATATTCTTTATTCACATTTCAAATGATATCCCCTTTCCCGGATCCCACCTCCCCGAAAGTCCAATAAGCCCTCTTCCCTCCCCCTGTTTCCCCAATCACCCCCTTCCTGTTTCCCTATCATGGTATTCCCCTACACTGATGCACTGGGCCTTTCCACAAAGAGGGGTGTCTCCTTCCTTCTTCTTGGAAATCATTTGATATGTGAATTGTGTATTGGGTATTCCAAGCTTCTGGGCTAATATCTGCTTATCAGTGAGTGCATAGCATTTATGTTCTTTTGTGATTGTGTCGCCTCACTCAGGATGACATTCTCCAGTTTCACGCACTTGCCTAAGAATTTCATGAATTCATTGTTTTTAATAGCTGAGTAGTATTCCATAGTGTAAATATACCACATTTTCTGTATCCATTCCTTCTTATAGCTGGGTTCGTTCCAGCTTCTGGCTATTATAAATAGGGCTTCTATGAACATAGTGGATCATGTGTCCTTATTACAAGCTGGAAAATCCTGGGTATATGCCCAGGAGTGGTAAAGCAGGGTCCTCTGGTAGTATCATGCCCAGTTTTCTGAGGAACCACCAGACTGATGTCCAGAGTGGTTGTACCAGCTTACAACCCCACCAGCAGTGGAGGAGTGTTCCTCTTTCTCCACATCCTCACCAGCACCTGTTTTCTCCTGAGTTTTTGATCTTAGCCATTCTGACTGGTGTGAGGTAGAATCTCAGGGTTGTTTTGATTTGCAGTTCCCTGATGACTAAAGATGTCATTTCTTTAGGTGCTTCTCAGCCATTCGATATTCCTCAAGTGAAAATTCTTTGTTTAACTCTGTACCCCATTTTAATGGAGTTATTTGGCTGTCTGAAGTCTACCTTCTTGAGTTCTTTGCATATCTTGGATATTAGCCCTCTATCAGATGGAGGATTGGTAAAGATCTTTGCCCAATTTGTTGGCCGCTGTTTTGTCCTTTTGACGGTGTCCTTTGTCTTACAGAAACTTTGCAATTTTATGAGGTCCCATTTGTCAATTCTTGAATTTAGAGCATAAGACATTGGTGTTCTGTTCAGGAAATTTTCCCAAGTGCCCATGTGCTCAAGGCTCTTCTCCAGTTTCTTTTCTATTAGTTTCAGTGAATCTGGTTTTATGTGGAGGTCCTTGATCCACTTGGACTTGAGCTTAATACATGGAGATAAGAATGAATTGATTTGCATTCTTCTGCATGCTGATCTCCAGTTGAACCAGCACCATTTGTTGAAAAGGCTACCCTTTTTTCCATTGGATGGTTTTAGCTCCTTTGTCAAAGATCAAGAGACCATAATTGTATGGGCTCATTTCTGGGTCTTCAATTCTATTCCATTGATCTACCTGCCTGTCACTGTACCAATACCATGCAGTTTTTAACACTATTGCTCTGTAGTACTGCTTGAGGTTGGGGATACTGATTCCCCCCAGAAGTTCTTTTGCTGTTGAGGATAGTTTTATACATCCTGGGTTTTTTGTTATTCCAGATGAATTTGAGAATTGCTCTTTCTAACTCTGTGAAGAATTGAGTTGGGGTTTTGATGGGGATTGCATTGAATCTGTATATTGCTTTTGGCAAGATGGACATTTTTACTATATCAGTCCTGCCAATCGAAGAGCATGGAAAAATTTTCCATCTTCTGAGGTCTTCTTCAATTTCTTTCTTCAAAGACTTGAAGTTCCTGTCATACAGATCTTTCACTTGTTTGCTTAGACTCAGAGCAAGATATTTTATACTGTTTGTAGCTATTATATATGCCATTCTTGAAGCTTGACCAAGATGGAAATACTGACCTCAGGCCATGAATAATTATATCAATGATATCGGTAGCATCAAAGCTCATCAGAGCAGTATTCTTTAATTTCATAATTTCAGTATGCAAAGCTCAAACATCCAGTGAGATGTTATAATTATGCCAAATACCCTGCAAGTGTCTTTGAACTTTTTCCCAATTATAGTGACTATCATTGTAAATTTTAGAAGTAACACTAAGCTCAACTCCAAATGGATCAAGGACCTCCATATAAAGCCAGACACTCTGAAGCTAATAGAAAAGAAACTGGGGAAGACCCTTACGGACATCGGTACAGGGGGAAAGTTCCTGAACAGGACACCAATAGCTTATGCTCTAAGATCAAGAATTGACAAATGGGACCTCATAAAATTACAAAGTTTCTGTAAAGCAAAGGACACCATCAAAAGGACAAGTCGGCAACCAACAAATTGGGAAAAGATCTTCACCAACCCTACATCAGATAGAGGGCTAAAGCCAATATATACAAAGAACTCAAGAAGTTAGACCCCAGAAAACCAAATAACACTATTAAAAAATGGGGTACAGAGTTAAACAAGGAATTCTCACCTGAAGAACTTCGGATGGCGGAGAAACATCTTAAAAAATGCTCAACTTCACTAGTCACCAGGGAAATGCAAATCAAAACAACCCTGAGATTTCACCTTACACCAGTCAGAATGGCTAAGATTAAAAACTCAGGAGACAGCAGATGTTGGCGAGGATGTGGAGAAAGAGAAACACTCCTCCACTGCTGGTAGGGTTGCAAATTAGTACAACCACTCTGGAAATCAGTCTGGCAGTCCCTCAGAAAACTGGGCATGTCACTTCCGAAAGATCCTGCTATACCACTCCTGGGCATATACCCAGAGGATTCCCTAGCATGTAATAAGGATACATGTTCCACTATGTTCATAGCAGCCCTATTTATAATAGCCAGAAGCTGGAAAGAACACAGGTATCCCTCAACAGAAGAATGAATGCAAAAAATGTGGTATATCTACACAATGGAGTACTATTCAGCCATTAGAAACAATGAATTCATGAAATTCTTAGGCAAATGGATGGAGCTGGAGAACATCATACTAAGTGAGGTAACCCAGTCTCAAAAGATCAATCATGGTATACACTCAGTAATAAGTGAATATTAGCTTGGAAAACTGGAATATGCAAAACATAATCCACACTTCAAATGAGGTACAAGAAGAACGGAGGAGTGGCCCCTAGTTCTGGAAAGACCCAGTGTAGCAGTATAAGACAAAACCAGAACAGGGAAGCGGGAAGGGATGGGTGGGAGAACATAGGGAGGGAAGGGGGCTTATGTGACTTTCGGGGAGTGGGGAACCAGAAAAGGGGAAATCATTTGAAATATAAATAAAAAATATATCGAATAAAATTTAAAAACAAAAAAGTAACACAAATCCTTTGGTATTTGGCATGGCAGTCAAGATGGCTCCTTACTTGTAGACTCTGAGACTCCTCTCCAATAATTTAATAGCATCATAAAGAGCATCATTCCATTGTTCCAAATGCCTATCTAAATCCTCTTGAATATTCAGAGGATTAGTAACATTTTTTGCTGAATGATTAACAAAAGTGGCTGTCTTAACTTCTTGTGTCAAAGCAATTGCAGAGGCAGTGGTGCTAGCTATTAATTTAATTAAAGCTGGTATATAACCAATAATCACACCCACTACCCTTTTGCTTCCACATAAAGCCTGACTCACTTCTTCCAGTATTTGCAAGTCTTTTTCAGAATACCAAGTTCCTGTAATACTCAAAGAAAATAAAAACAAAATCTGGTTAATAAACCACCACTACAGACATGCCAGTTTTCAATGCATTAGCACAATTGGAAAGAATACAATCAATACAACTTACATTAAATATCGTGGAAGTAATTTTAACATGACCAATTAATAAAAGATTAGCAACTTTAACACATGCATTAACACTTGTTCGAAATCCAGATGCTATCCCAATTTTATCCACTGTAAATGTAACTTAATATGAAGCAGCTGTCAATGTTAAAATATGTCTTTGAAAATGTCCAGAACCAGCCTTCCAAATGTACACTGTCATTTCCAATATTGTATTGATTTCTATACTGGTCCACAATTGAGTCAGACTAACTGGTTGCATTAAAGGATAGAGAAGAGTCATTACAACAACTTATGTATTTGATCAACTTTTCTAAGTCAGTTTTCACAGTCTCCATGTTCTCTTTCCCATAAGGTCTAAAAGCTTGAAACAAGGTAGCTTGTCCAATCTGGGATATAGGCAAGCAAAGGTGCTTCAGGAATATATGTCCAAAACAGCTTTTCTGTCACCATTGTCAGGGCACTCTGAAAACTCATGATCTGCATCATTATTTGTCCCAGCATCACATGCCTCACCAATCACTCTGATAACCACCATGCTCCTTCAGCATCCTGCAAAAAAAGCAAAACCACACCCTCTTCCCCATATAATACATGATCAAGATGATGCCTTTTGCCAGTATGTAGATCCTTCCTTTTCACCTAGACATAGTATGCCTAGCTGAAGGGTGCCATAAATACTCAGCAGAAAGTTCCTTGACATCCAACTTTTTTTTAATTTAAAATAAAAAACATAATTTAAATAATTTTGTGATGTACAGGGATATAACTCTCCCTTTTTTATTTTATGAAGATATTGTTTAAAAGTTCCACAATACCTGTTTCTCAATACTTTGTCCTTGAGGATCATAAGGAATCCCAGTAATATTGGTAATATTAAATTGTCAACAAACATCTCAAATGCTTCACTGTAATAGCCAGTTCTATTATCTGATTTAATCTGCCTGGGAACACCCAGTATAGAAAAATAATCTACACAATGACTAATTACATTTTTAGTTGCTTCTCCTGTTAAGGCAGTGGCAACTAGAAAGCCTGAAAAGGTGTCAATAGTCACATGTGCATATTTTAATTTCCCAAAATCAAAAATGTATCATCCATTTGCTATAATTGATTAGGTATAAGTCCTCAAGGATTAACAACATTATGTTGTAAGGGAAGAAACTGAGGACATTGAGAACAGGTCTTTTCAATTTGACTTGCACATTCTCTAGAAATACTAAATTATTATCTCAAGCTATTACTACTACTTTGATGAAGTTGAGATTGAGGTTGTTTGGCCAATTGTTCCCATGTAAGGCCTATAATCTGCCTGGTATACAAATCTGTTGTGGCATTACCCTAATGGGTCCTGGCAATCTAGTATGAGCTCTTAAATGTCCTATGAAGTAAGGAACAGTACATTCTCTTAAATTGGGCTGTATTTGCATGAATAATTGCAAAATTTGAGAATTAGAAGGAAAAATGGAACAATTTTAAGGAAGTACAAACAATAAGCTATATATTGGCTACACATATTTAAAGCTGGATTTTTCAGCATTTCAAAAACAGTGACTACAGCATGCAATTCAATTATCTGTGCTGAGGCGGGGGAAACTCAAGAGAATGAACATGTGATCCTGTTACATATGCTGCCTTCCCATTAGATAAGCTATTAAATATGGTAAGTGCAATTTCTATGAGCTGCATGCATAAATTTACAGGAAATACAAAAGCATGCATTTTGGAACAACTTCTCTTTTAATGATTATCAATTTTGCCTAAAATATTTGCACATGCAATAGGCCAGATATCAGTATTCTGCAATAACCAATTTAATTGTTATTTGGAATAAAAAATAAATATTTCATCAGGTTCTTTCCCAAAATATTTCTGTGATTATATCCTACAATTCTGTATTAACACAGCAACAGCTTCATAATATGGCACTAAAGCTTTACTTGGTGGAGGCCCCAGGGAGTTTAGGTGGGTGGGTGGGGGATGGGAACATCCACATAGAGACAGGGAGTTGGGGAGGAGGTATGGGATGTGGAACAATCAGAAGATGGAGGGGGTGGGGGGAGGTAATGAAATATGGAGTGTAAAAAAATAAAATAAATAGACAGATAGATAAATTTAAAATAAAAATTTTACTTGGTGACGAAGAAAGGTGAATCCACATTAATGGTCCTTTTTGCCAAAGAACTGCTGTGAGCACATAAGTAGCAAACAACCAACAGCCAACAATTGATCATAATCTACATGATGTATCTGTTGTTGGCAATAGCTCCCTCTACTTTCTTCAAAGCTATTCATTCCTCATAAATTATTTGTTAAGGAGAATTAGGATTTGTATCCACCTTGAGAGTATCAAACAGAAGTTCAAGTCCTCCTGTGATAAGCTTAAGATGACCCAGGAAATGGGAAATCATTTGAAATGTAAATAAAGAATACATTGAATAAAAAAAAACAAAAAAACAAAAAAATATCTGAAATAAATTATAACATTTCTAAAAGGTACTCTTTTAAAAATAATCATAATAGCATTATCACATATAAAAATTTAACATCAAGACATGAAAAATTTAATATACTTTATATCTAGTTTCACCTAGGCTTTCTATGTTTTAAAAGTTGCTTTGTGGGTAGGGGAGCACCCTCATAGAAGCAGGAGGAGGGGGGATGGCATAGGGGGATTGCAAAGGGGAAACCGGGAAAGGGAATAACATTTGAGATGTAAATAAATAAAATATCCAATAAAAGAAAGAGTTGCACTGTTGAATTCAAGATAAAATTAAATTGTATCTTTTGCTACTAGAAATACTACCACTAAAAAAAAAAGTGAGATCTTAGTCAATTAATATCTAAAAACTATTGAAAATCATTTAAAATTAGTAAATTATCTTTTTACTTGAATTTTCTATGCCACAATTTGTTTAGAATATAACTTATATTCCAAATATTGAAAAAGATATTGCCTTTGAATCTTTTCTGAATCAACCACTACCCAAAATGGTAAAGTTTGTTGTATAAGAGCAAAAGCTTGTAGCTAAACTCCTTCAGAGGGATCAGGTAATAAACTATCTATATAATGAATAATATACACTGAAAGATTCAAAGTTCTTGTATTGAAGCAGTGACATTTTTTTAACAGAATGTAAGGCTATTACCCATTTCTTAAGGTAAAACTTTCCAAAGACACCGCTTCATGAGTTCTCCAAAATTACAAGCCAGCACACTAAATGCAAACCTCCCACAGTCACCAGGATACAAAGAGAGCATAAAAACAATTCTCTAGAGTAGAGCAGCTGGGACAGAAGTCTTTCTGCTGCCATTTGCACCAGGGAGCCTGGACA
This sequence comes from Apodemus sylvaticus, assembly GCF_947179515.1. Lineage (NCBI taxonomy): Eukaryota > Metazoa > Chordata > Mammalia > Rodentia > Muridae > Apodemus > Apodemus sylvaticus. Next base: position 105,244,178 of record NC_067479.1, read on the forward strand.
CTCCACAGCATTCTGTGCATATCCCGCCAGGAGGGAGTGATCTCCCAGCCGGCTTTCACTTTTGAGCTCAGAGGAGTAAGGAGGCCTGCAGGAGGAACAAACTCCAGCCAGAAACAATGCCAACTAGCACCAGATGGCAAAAGACAAGCACAAGAACCCTACCAACAGAAACCAAGGCCACATGGCAACATCAGAACCCAGTTCACCCACCACAGCAAGTCCCAGATACCCCAACACACCAGAAAGACAAGAGTTGGATTTAAAATCGTATCTCATAATGCTGATAGAGGGCTTCAAGAAAGGCTTAAATAACGCCCTTAAAGAAATAGAGGAGAGTTCTTTGTATATATTGGATATTAGCCCTCTATCTGATGTAGGGTTGGTGAAGATCTTTTCCCAATTTGTTGGTTGCAGATTTGTCCTTTTGATGGTGTCCTTGGCCCCTGGTTCTGGAAAGACTCAGTGTAGCAGTATAAGGCAAAACCAGAACAGGGAAGTGGGAAGGGGTAGGTGGGAGAACAGGGGGAGGGAAGGGGGCTTATGTGACTGGAGGACCAAAAAAGGGGAAATCATTTGAAATGTAAATAAAAATATATCGAATAAAATAGAAAAAGAAAGAAAAAAAGAAAAAAGAAAGAAATACAGGGGAACATCGACCGACAGGTAAAAGCCCTTAAAGAGGAAACACAAAAATCCCTTAAAGAAACACAGAAGACCATGGGTCAACAGACAGAAGCCCTTAAAGAAGAAACATAAAAATCCCTTATAGAATACAGGAAAATACAAACAATCAAGTGAAGAAACTGAACAAAAACATCCAGGATCTAAACGATAAAGAAATCACAAAATGAGACATCTCTGGAGATAGAAAACCTTGGAAAGAATCCGGGAGCCATAGATGCAAGCATCAACAATAGAATACAAGAGATAGAAGAAAGAACCTCAGTTGCTGAAGATACCATAGAAAACATTGACTCAACAGTCAAAGAAAATGCAAAATGCATGAAACTGATAACCCAAAACCTCCAGGAACTCCAGGGCACAATGAGAAGACCAAACCTAAGGATTATAGGTATGGAAGAGAGCAAGGATTTACATCTTAAAGGCCCAGTAAATATCTTCAACAAAATTGTAGAAGAAAACTTCCCTAACCTTGAGAAAGAGATGCCCATGAACATACAAGAAGCCTTCAGAACTCCAAACAGACTGGACCAGAACAGAAAGTCCTCCTGGCACATAATAATCAAAACACCAAATTCACTAAACAAAGAAAGAACATTAAAAGCAGTAAGGGAAAAAGGCAAATAACTTATAAAGGCAGACCTATCAGAATCACACCAAACTTCTCACCAGAGACCCTAAGAGAACACAAATGCCAGCCCAGGCTACTATAGCCAGAAAAACTCTCAATCATCATAGATGGAGAAACCAAGATATCCCATGATAAAACCAAATTTGCACAATATCTGTCCACAAATCCAGCCCTACAAAGGATAATTGATGGAAAATGACAACACAAGGAGGGAAACTACACACTAGAAAAAGCAAGAAAGTAATCTTCTTCCAACAAACCCAAAAGAAGATACCCACACAAACATATAAATACCATAAAAAGTAACAGGAAGCAACAATCACTATTCCTTAATATCTCTTAACAATGATAAATTCAACTCCCCATTAAAAAGATATAAACTAATGAAATATTTCTCATGTAAATCTTCAATTTTTTAGAAAATGTTTGTAATTCCCCTTTTAATCAATTTAGTAATTTCTTTTGTGTCTACCATTTTATCTGCATTATTTTTCATTATAATCTTCAATTTTAATAGGTCTTTCTATACACTTCCTCCATTTTATCAGAAATGTTTCCAATGTTAATCTTTGAAATTATCGCAAATGTTTCTAATTCCACCCTCAATTAATTTATAAAGAGTTTTTACATCAAACATTTTTATGTAAATTTTTCAATGAAATAGTCAACTTTAATATGTTTGTCTATTTATTTCTTGAATTTTAGCAGAAATATTTTCCATGCAAATCTTCAATGTTATCTGAAAATGTTTATAATTCCTCCTTCAATCAACTTAGAATTATCTGTATGCCTATCATTTTATCTATATAATTTCCATAATAATCTTTACTTTTAACATGTTTTTCTATATATTTCTACAATTTTATCAGAAATATTTTCCATATATATCCTCAAGTTTATCACAAAATGTTTATTATTCCACTTTTAATCAGCTTAGGAATACTTTTATGCCTAACATTATTATATCTATAGAAAATTTTCCATGATAATCTTCAATTTTAACATGTTTTTCTACATTTTCTACAATTTTATCAAAAATATTTTCCACATAAATCTTCATAAAATTTTTCTATCCCATATTCAATTAATTTAGCAATGTTTTACATGTCTACCACTTTACTCCTTAATTTTCCAGGAAAATTGTCAATTTTAACATGTTTATCTGAAATATTTTCCATGTAAATATTTAATTTTAATCATAAAGTGTTTTTGCTTCCCTTTACTTCCCTTTTCAATTAAAAAAAAAAAAAAAGATTGGGTCTCTGTGGAAGAAAGTGGAAAGGGAGCCTCTAGCGGACCTTTTTCCTGGCTCCTGCAGGCACCCTGTCCTTTGACAATGAACTGGGCCCTCTGTAACAGTGAGCTAAAGTATATCTGTGATGGCTACTACTGGTTGTCAACTTGTCTACATCTGCAATTAGCTAAAACCCAAATGACTGGGCTGACCTGTGAGAAATATTTTTTTTTCCTTTTTGTTTCATTTTGTTTTTTGAGACAGAGTTTCTCATTGTTACAGATCCCTGGCTATCCTGGACTCACTTTGTAGACCAGGCAGGCCTCAAACTCAGAGAGATCCACCTATCACTGCTTCCTAAATGTCAGGATTAAAGTTGTGTGTGCATCACTATGCCCAACTGAAAAACAAAATTTCTTAATTAAACCATTCGAATTGGGAAGAGCCACCTCTAATCCAGATCTTTGAGGTGAGAAGATACACGTTTAATCCACATTTTAGGCATTGGGAAGATCTACCTTTCACCTGGACCACACCTTCTGCTAGTATAGAAGTCATACCATCAATAAAGGACCTGGATAAAGGAAACTTCCTCTAATTTTGCTTGTTTGTTCTCACTAGCAAGTCTATTCTCTCACAGGCATTAGAGTCTACTTGTTCAGACTTCTGCTGCATACTAAAGATAATCTGAGACATCCAGTCTCATGGTCTGAACAACTACTGGATCCTTAGATACACAGCCAACATTATTGGACTAGTTGGACCACAACCTGTCAGTCTTTCTTATAAATCATATATAATCTGCTACATATATAATAAATGTATCCCATTTCATATCCCGTGTATGCAAATATATTAATATATATACATATTCATTTCCATATACATATTCCATTTAGAAAACCCTAACTAATACAAAACCCTTCTTTCTTTCTTTAAGCTATTTTTTCAGGTATTTGTTTGTTCATAGAGATAATAAAACTGATTCACATCGCGCGCGCACATACACACACACACACACATACACACACACACACAAAACAATTCTCTAAAACCACAGTAATTCTATATGCATTTCCTGGAACACCAACTGGAGTAGGCAAGCCAGGCTACAATGCCTCCACAAGTTCCATAGCCTCATCAACCCTTCACAAACCCTGCAATACTCTCCAACTGCCTGATTTATTTTCTTAATTACAAATATGTGTGAGTTGAAATTCGGAGCCTGTGATCAAACTGAAAACTGGAGCCAATGGAACACTAGCAATTTAACTGCAATCTTCAAGTTTCCATTGCAGAAACTCTTGTTTCCCAGAGCACAACCACAACTTTGGAAAGCAAAACTCAACCTCCAACAAACAATCCAGTCTCTCCAAAAACACCAAGTGAATCACACCTGTGCTACAAAGTTTGGCTGCCAATTCCTGCACACGAATGCACGACAAAGCAGCCTCCAATACCTCAAAGATACACTGCCCTAAATCATATGTATTATAAGTCTGGATTCTAGGATGAAAATTACATAAAATATTATCCCAATGTACATGTATCTTTAGAGACCCATTTCCCTGGGTTGGCTCATGCCACATGTTGTTCTGAATTACTCCAGCCTAGTTACCAGTTTTAAGCAAACTTTCTATTACCAATGTTACAAATTTTTAATCATACCCAATAGCTTATAAGCCAAGACATGCGGGACATATTTACACTTCTAAAACCAGTCAGAAACCAAAGTGAAGTGGCTGCATACATCTACTCATTTAGACCAGACAAGTTTTTCTTACTTTTTCTTGCTGTAATTTCAAGAGAAGAGCTCCTTGTTACATGCTGAACCCAATAATCACAGTCACAGAGATTTTTGTAGGAAAAACAACCATCAATTCACTTAACATAGAAGCCAAAATGCTGCTGGCCCCTTTAAGAGTGCCTTGTGCAGACAATCAGCTCCTGGCAGGGCATCACCAGCTATACTAGACTCCTAATTACAGGTGCAGGGCTCCAAAGGACAATTGAGACTACCTTTTTTTAACCATAAGTTAAAACTAAATCAAGGGGTAAATGACCAGCAGACAAAGTTTTAACCATTTTTTTCTTTTGAGCATGAAACACAGAGCAAACAATCAAACAATGAAACAAAAAGACATAAATTGACAAACATGGACATATTGGTGCACCAAGGACAGAGGAAAGAGAACTAGATGTCCCAAAGGAACACAGATATTCTACCTAAGGGACACAGAACAAAAACTAAGCATTCCTCCAGTAAGAGCCAGAGGAGACAAGACATCTCCAAACCTCCTCCTGTCCCTAGGAGAGCTCTGAAACAGCTTATATTCATTTTCCTTCTCTTTTGCAAAGCATCCCAGATAGGTGGAGAGAACTGGTCTTCTGAAACACATTCTCTCTCATGTCTACAGTGTAAACTACCTCTAGTCAGGGTCCAAAGACTAAAAGAATTCTATGAGAATTTTCTTTGCTTCTCCAGATTTTAGCATAACTCTAAACATACACACAAAACATATTTTACCATTGCCTTGTCCTCCTACAAGGTTTTCTTACCAATAGCCCAAATCTTCTATTACTTTCCTTTCCATGCACTTCCAATTCCCACGATGTCCTTCACTGTATCCCGATTACTAGAGTCCCACGTTGGTCACCATCTGACCAAGCCAGCTCAGTCAGTTAACAGGTTCTCCAGCACAGGAGTGAGGATTAAAAAGAAAAAAAGACAACCTTCGGGTCTGGGCTGGTTTACCTTGGGTGAAAACTCTGAAGCCAGTCCTGAACACCTAGAAAAAGCTCCACTCCTAGGCACTCTAACATGCCCAAGATCACAGGACCCCAGGACCCCAGGACCCCAGGACCCCAGGAGCTTGGGGATCTCAACAGGATCTCAGGGCCCCATAATCAGCTGGATGCCCAGGAGCTTTAAAACACCAAGGACCTCAAGATCACAGGATTCTGGAATCACAGGACCACAGAGACAGCTGGACTCTGAGGAGTTTTGACACACTCAGGATCACAGGAAAGACAGTATCTAGTCAGATATAGCTAGGGAATGTAGCACTAGAGATAATCAGATGGTGGGAGGCAAGCATAAGAACATAAACAACAGAAACCAAGGTAACTTGGCAACATCAGAACCCAATTCTCTCACCATAGCAAGTCCTGGATACACCATCACACCAGAAAGCCAAGGTTCAAATGTAAAACCACTTCTTATGATGATGATAAAGGATTTTAAAGACACAAATAACTCCCTTAAGGAAATACAGGAGAACACAGGTAAACAGATAGAATCCCTTAAAGGGGAAACACAAAAGTCCCTTAAAGAATTCAAGGAAAAGACAATCAAACAGGTGAAGGAAATGAACAAAACCATTCAATCTCTAAAAGAGGAAATAAAAACAATAAAGAAATCACAAATGGAGACAACCCTGGTGTTAGAAAAGCTAGGTAAGAGATCAGGAGTCATAAATGCAAGGGTCACCAACAGAATACAAAAGATAGAAAAGAGAATCTCAGGTACAGTAGACACAATAGAAAACATTGACTCAACAGTCAAAGAAATTGTAAAAGGCAAAAAGCTCCTACCCCAAAACATCCAGGAAACCCAGGACACAATGAGAAGACCAAACCTTAGAATAATACATATAGAAGACCATGAAGATTCCCAACTTAAAGGACCAGTAAATATCTTCAACAAAATTATATAAGAAAACTTCTCTAATCTAAAGAAAGAGATACTCATGGATATGCAAGAAGCTTAAAGACCTCCAAATAGATTGGAACAGAACAGAAATTCCTCCTGTCACGTAATAGTCAAAACACCAAATGCACTAAACAAGGGAAGAATATTAAAAGAAGGGAAAAAAGGTCAAGTAACATACATATAAAGGCAGACATATCAGTATTACACCCGACTTCTCACCAGAGACTATGAAAGCTTACAGATCCTGGGGAGATGTTATATAGTCCCTAAGAGAACATAAATGGCAGCCCAGGTTACTGTACCCAGGAAACTCTCAATTACCATAAATGGAGAAACCAAGATATTTCATAACAAAACAAAATTTACACAATATCTTTCCACAAATACAGCTCTACAAAGGATATTAGATGAAAAACACCAACACAAGGAGGGAAACTACACCCTAAAAAAAAGCAAGAAGGTAATCTTCCAACAAACCCAAAAGAAGATAGCCTCACAAACATAATTCCACCACTAACAACAAAAATAACAGGAAGTAACAATCACTTTTCCATAACATCGATGGAGTCAATTCCCCAATAAAAAGACATAGTCTTACAGACCAGATATGTAAACAGGACCCAACATTTTGCTGCATCCAGGAGACGCACATAAGTGACAAATCAGATACTACCTCAGAGTAAAAAGTTGGAAAAACAATTTTTCAAGCAAATGGTCCCAAACAACAAGCTGGAGTAGCCATTCCAATATTGAATAAAATGAACTTCCAACAACTATCAAACAAGATAAAGAATAATACTTCATACAGGTTGAAGGAATAATCTACCAAGATGAACTCAAAATTCTGAATGTCTATGCTCCAAATGCAAGGGTACCCACATTCATAAAAGAAACTTAACCCAGATGTTCCTGTTGTGTTGAGTATAGACATTTGTAGGAAGATCTGATGATTTTTTGAATTTCCTGAGTTTCTGTTGTTATATCCCCCTTTTCATTTCTAGTTCTGCTAGTTTGGATGCTTCCTCTGTGCCCTCTAGTTAGTCTGGCTAAGGGTTTATCTATCTTGTTGATTTTCTCAAAGAACCAGCTCCTGGTTTGGTTGATTCTTAGTATAGTTGTTTTTGTTTCTATTTGGTTGATTTCAGCCTTGATCTTGATGATTTCCTACCATCTACTCCTCTTGCCTGTATTAGCTTCTTTCTGTTCTAGAGCTTTCAAATATGTGGTTATGCTGCTAGTGTATGCTCTCTCCAGTTTCTTTTTGGAGGCACTCAGGGCTATGAGTTTTCCAATTAGCACTGCTTTCATTGTGTCCCATAAGTTTGGGTATGCTGTGCCTTCATTTTCATTAAATTCTAGAAAGTCTTTGTTTTCTTTCCTTATTTCTTCCTTGACCAAGGTATCATTGAGTAGAGCATTGTTGAGTCTCCATGTGTATGTGGACTTTCTGTTGTTTTTGTTGCTATTGAAGACCAGCCTTAATCTGTAGTGATCTGATAAGAGGCATGGCCTTATTTCAATCTTATATCTGTTGAGCTGTGTATTGTGACCACTTATATGTTCAATTTTGAAGAAGGTGCTGTGAGGTGCTGAGAAGGTATATTCTTTTGATTTAGGATGAAATGTTCTATAAATATCTGTTAAATCCATTTGGCCTATGACTTCTGTTAGTTTCACTGTGTCTGTCTAGTTTGTGTTTCTCTGATCTGTCCATTGATGAGAGTGGGGTGTTAAAGTCACCCACAATTATTGTGTGAGGTGCAATGTATGCTCTGAGCTTTAGTAAAGTGTCTTTTAAAAATGTGTGTGCCCTTGTGTTTTGAACATAGATGTTCAGAATTGAGAGTTCACGGTAGTTTTTTCCCCTGATGAGTATGAAGTGCCCTTTCGTGTCTTTTTTTTTTTTATGACTTTTGGTTGAAAGTCAATATAATCCGATATTAGAATGGCTACTCCAGCTTTTTTCCTAGGACCATTTGCTTGAAAAATTGTTTTCCAGACTTTTACTCTGAGGTAGTGTTTGTCTTTGACACTGAGGTGCATTTCCTGTATGCAGCAAAATGCTGGGTCCTGTTTACATATCCAGTCTATTAGTCTATGTCTTTTTATTAGGGAATTAAGTCCATTGATATTAAGAGATATTAAGGAATAGTGATTGTTGCTTCCTGTTATTTTTGATGGGATTTTTATGTTTGTGTGGTTATCTTCTTTTGGATTTGTTGAAAAAAGACTACTTTCTTGCTTTTTCTAACGTGTAGTTTCCCTCTTTGTGTTGGTGTTTTCCATCTATTATCTTTTGAAGGGATGAATTTGTGGAAAGATATTGTGTAAATTTGGTTTTATCATGGAATATCTTGTTTTCTTAATCTATGGTGAGTAAGAGTTTTGCTGGATATAGTAGCCAGAGCTGGCATTTGTGTTATCTTAGGGTCTGTATGAGCTCTGCCCATGATCTTCTAGCTTTCATGTTCTCTGCTGAGAAGTCTGGTATAATTCTAGTAGGTCTACCTTTATAATATATATTTTTTCCCTTACTGCTTTTAATATTCTTTTTTGTTTAGTGCATTTGGCCTTTCAATTATTATGGGACTGGAGGACTTTCTGTTTTGGTCCAGTCTGTTTGGAATTCTGTAGGTTCTTGTATGATCATGGGCATCTCTTTCTTTAGGTTAGGGAAGTTTTCTTCTATAATTTTGTTGAAGATATTTATTGGCCCTTTAAGTTGTAAATCTTTGCTCTCTTCTATATCTATAATCCTTATGTTTGGTCTTCTCATTGTGTCCTGGATTTCCTAGATGTTTTGGGCTACAAGTTTTTTGCATTTTGCATTTTCTTTGACTGTTGAGTCAATGTTTTCTATGGTATCTTCAGTACCTGAGCTTCTTTCTTGTATTTCTTGTATTCTGTTGTTGATGCTTGCATCTCTGACTCCTGATTTCTTTCCAAGGTTTTCTATCTCCAGAGTTGTATCCTTCTGTGATTTCTTTATTGTTTCTACTTCCATTTTTTTGTTCCTGGATGGTTTTGTTCAGTTCCTTCACTTGTTTGTTTGTGTTTTCCTTAAATTCTTTAAAGAATTTTTGTGTTTCTTCTTTCAGGGCTTCTACCTGTTGACCATGTTCTCTTGTGTTTCTTTAAGGGATTTTTGTGTTTCCTCTTTAAGGGCTTCTACCTATTGGCCCATGTTCTCTTGTATTTCTTTAAGGGAGTTATTAATATCCTTCTTGAAGTCCTCTATCAGCATCACAAAATGTGCTTTCAATTCCAACTCTTGCTTTTTGGGTGTATTGGGCTACCTGGCACTTGCTGTGGTGAGAGAACTTCTAGGGGAATCAGTATTCCAGACCTCAAGCAGTACTACAGAGCAATAGTGTTAAAAACTGCATGGTATTGTTACAGTGACAGGCAGGTAGATCAATGGAATAGAATTGAAGAACCAGAAATGAACCCACACACCTGTGGTTACTTGATCTTTGACAAAGCTAAAACCATCCAGTAGAAAAAAGATAGCCTCTTCAACAAATGGTGCTGGTTCAACTGGCAGTTCTCATGCAGAAAAATGCAAATCGATCCATTCTTATCTCCTGGTACAAAGCTCAAGTCCAAATGGATCAAGGACCTCCACATAAAACCAGACACATTGAAACTAACAGAAAAGAAAGTGGGGAAGAGCCTAGAGCACATAGGCACAGGGGAATTTTTCCTGAACAGAACACCAATAGCTTATGCCCTAAGATCAAGAATTGACAAATGGGACCTCATAAAATTACAAAGTTTCTGCAAGGCAAAGGATACTGTCAATAGGACAACCAACAAATAGGGAAAATATCTTTACCAACCCTATATCTGACAGAGGGCTAATATCCAATATATACAAAGAACTCAAGAAGTTAGACTCTAGAAAACCAAATAACCCTATTAAAAAATGGGGCACAGAACTAAACAAAGAGTTTTCAATTGAGGAATATTGAATGGCTGAGAAGCACCTAAAGAAATGTTCAACATCCTTAGTCATCAAGTAAATGGAAATCAAAACAACCCTGAGATTTCACCTCACACCAGTCAGAATGGACAAGATGAAAACTCAGGAAACAGTAGGTGCTGGTGAGGATATGGAGAAAGAGGAACACTCCTCCACTACTTGTGGGGTTGCAAGCTGGTACAACCACTCTGGAAATCAGTTTGACAGATCCTCAGAAAATTGGGCATAATACTACCAGAGGACCCTGCTATACCACTCTTGGGCACATACCCAGAGGATTCTCCAGCATGTAATGAGGACATATGCTCCACTATGTTCATAGCAGCCTTATTTATAATAGACAGAAGCTAGAAAGTAATCAGCTATGCCTCAACAGAGGAATGGATGCAGAAAATGTGGTATATTTACACAATGGAATACTGCTCAGCTAAAACAATGAATTTATGAAATTCTTAAGCAAATGTATGGAACTAGAAAATATTATCCTGGGTTACCCCACTCAGAGCTCCCAGGGACTAAATCACGAACCAAAGAGTACACATATAGGAATCCATGGCTCCAGATGCATATGCAGCAGAGGATGGCCTTATTGGACATCAAAGGAAGGAAAGTCCCTTGGACCTGAGAAGACTAAATACCTCAGTATAGGGGAATGGGGGATGAGTTAGGGGATTTTCAGGTGCGGGAGAACCAGGAAAGGGGACAACATTTGAATTGTAAATAAAGAATTTATCTAATAAAAAAAGAAACTCTACTAAAGTTCAAGGCACACATCACACCGCACACAGTGAAACTAACAGAAGTTATTAACCAAATGGATCTAACAGATATTTATAGAACATTTCATCCTAAAGCAAAAGAATATACCTTCTTCTCAGCACCTCATGGTACCTTTTCCAAAACTGACCATATAATTGGTCACAAATCAGGCCTCAACACACATAAGAAGATTGAAATAATCCCATGCAACCTATCAGATTACCATGGAATAAGGCTGGTCTTAAATTCCAAGAAATACAATGGAAAACACACATACATATGGAAGCTGAACAACGTTCTTCTCAATGATAACTTGGTCAAAGAAGAAAGAAAGAAAGAATCAAAGACTTTTTAGAATTTAATGAAAATAAGGACACATCATACTAAAACCTATGGGATACAATGAAAGCAATGGTAAGAGGAAAAGTCATAACTCTGAGAGCCTCCAAAGAGTAACTGGAGAGAGTTTACACTAGCAGCTTTACAGCACACCAGAAAGCTCTAGAACAAAAAGAAGCAAATACACCCTAGAGGAGTAGATGGCAGGAAATAATCAACTCGGGGCTGAAATCAACCAAATAGAAACAAAAAGAACTATACAAAGAATCAACCAAACCAGGAGCTGGTTGTTTGAGAAAATCAACAAGATAGATAAACCTTTAGCCAGACTAACCAGAGGGCACAGAGACAGTATCCAAATTAATAAAATGAGAAACGAAAAGGGTGGCATAACAAGGGAAACTGTGAAAATTCAAAAAAAAATCATCAGATCCTACTACAAACACTTATACTCAACAAAATTGGAAAATCTGATTAAAATGGACAATTTTCTAGACACATACCAGGTGCCAAAGTTAAAACAGGATCAGATAAACAATCTAAATAATCCCATAACCCCTAAAGAAATAGAAGTAGTCATTAATAGTCTCCCAACCAAAAACAGCCCAGGACCAGATGGGTTTAGTGGAGTATTGTATCAATTGTCCTATGAAGCCACAATTACACCTATACCTAAACCACACAAAGATCAAACAAAGAACAAGAACTTCAGACCAATTTCCCTTATGAACATTGATGAAAAAATACCACCAACCAAAGAGTACACATGGAGTGACTCATGGCACTAGCTGCTTATGTAGTGGAGGATGGCATTGTTGGACATCAAAGGGAGAAGTCGAGAAGTCCTTCATCCTGAGAAGGTTCTATGCCCCAGTACAGGGGAATGCCAGGACAGGGAAGTGGGATTGGGTGGGTTGGTGAGCAGGGGGAGGGGAGATGGGATAGTGTTCTTTTGGATGGGAATCCAGGAAAGGGGATAACATTTGAAACGTAAATAAAATATCTGGTCAATCCCTGCAGCAGCTGTTGCAGCCAGCAGCCCTCAGCCAGCAGGCTTGATGAGATGCTTGATGAGGCAGCTGACAGGAAAGCAGTGGTGGACAGATTGCAGGACGCTCCTCTGGGTTCAGCGGTGGTGGCATCTCCCTGGGTCTGAGCAGCTGCACCACTGTGCTCTGAGTGTTTCCACCGCACTAAGGAGACAGCATTCAGAGTTCTTAGATAAGTGGCCTTGGGAGGAACTGGTGATAATTTAATTCTATCTCTATATTTTCTGTAGGCACATCGAGAACCATGAGCAGCTGTACTAAGGAAGAGTTTGACTGTGATATCCTCAAAGAAGGCTTCACTGCCAAGGACATTCTGGACCAAAAAAAAAAAAAAAAAGAAAAAAATCAATGAACTCTCTTCGTCTGATGATAAGGGTGCTTTCTATGTTGCAGACCTAGGAGACATTCTAACAAAGGACCTGAGATGGCTAAAAGCTCTTCCCCATGATACTCCCTTTTATGTAGTCAAGTGTAAAGACAGCAGAGCAATACTGAGCACCCTTGCTGCTACAGGAACAGGATTTGACTGTGCAAGCAAGAATGAAATACAGTTGGTGCAGGGGCTTGGGGAGCCTCCATAGAGGATTATCTATGCAAATCCTTGTAAACAAGTGTCTCCAATCAAGTATGCTGCCAGTATCAGAATCCAGATGATGATTTTGACAATGAAATGGAATTGATGAAAGTTGCCAGGGCACATCCAAAGGCAAAGTTGGTTTTATGGATTGCCACTGAAGATTCCAAAGTAGTTTGTCGCCTCAGTGTTAAGTTTGGTGCCACACTCAAAATCAGCAGGCTTCTCTTGGAATGGGCAAAATAGCTAAATATCAACATCATTGGTGTCAGCTTCCATGTGGGCAGTGGATGTACTGACCCTGAGACCTTAGTGCAGGCAGTGTCAGATGCCCGCTGTATGTTTGACATGGGAACAGAAATTGTTTTCAGCATGTATCTGCTTGATATTGGTGGTGGCTTTCCTGGATCTGAAGATACAAAGCTTAAATTTGAAGAGATCACCAGTGTGATCACCCAGATCTGGACAAGTACTTCCCATCAGACTCTGGAGTGAGAATCATAGCTGAGCCAGGCAGATATGATGTTGCATCAGCTTTCACACTTGCAGTCAACATCGTTGCCAAAAAGACCATGTGGAAGGAGCAGGCCGGCTCTGACGATGAAAATAAGTCAACTGAGCAAACCTTCATGTATTATGTGAATGATGGAGTATATGGATCATTTGACTGCATCCTCTATAATCACACACATGTGAAGGTCCTGCTGCAGAAGTGGCCTAAACCAGATAAGAAGCATTGCTCATCCAGCATCTGGGGACCAACATGCAATGGCCTTGATCAGATCAAGTGCTGTAACCTGCCTGAAATGCTTGTGGGTGATTGGATGCTGTTTGAGAACATGAGTGCATACACCATTGCTGCTGCTTTTATTTCAATGGGTTGCAAAGGCTAAACATCTATGTAATGTCACAGCCAATGTGGCAACTAATGAAGCAGATCCAGAGCCATGGCCTCCCACAGGAAGTGGAGGAGCAGGATGAGGGCACTCTGCTCATGTCCTGTGCCCAAGAGAGCGGGATGCACCGTCACCCTGCAGCCTGTGCTTCAGGTAAGATCAATATGTAGCTGCCATTCTCTTAGCCCTTACCTGCGAGTTTAGCTTGAATTAAGGAATTAGAGGGAACCATTTAACATAATTACTGCTAGTTTGGAATGTCTTTGTAAGAGTAGTATTGGCACCAATGCAATATGGAAGGCTAAGAGATGGAGGTCACACTATGCTCCTATGGAAATTTTGAATATTTGTTTTATATGGATTTTTATACACTTTTCAAACGTGATACTAACATGTGCCCCTCAGTTGCTGAGCAAGCACTTGTGGCTTATACATTGACAGAATGGACCAAAAACATATGTTGTGACCCATTTTGGAAATAAAGTATCTTGAAATAAAATAAAGAAAGGAAATATCAAGGAAAAAATACTCAATAAAATTCTTGTGAACTATATCAAAGGACACATCAAAATGATCATTCAACACAATCAAGTAGGCTTCATCACAGGGATGCATGGATGGCTCAATATACAGAAATCCATCAAAATAATCCACTACATAAACAAACTCAAAGAAAAAATACCACATGATCATTTCATTAGATGTTGAAAAAGCATTTGACAAAAGTCAGCATCCCTTCAGGTTAAAAGTATTGGAAAGATCAGTAATTCAAGGCCCATACCTAAACATAGTAAAATCAATATACAGCAACCCAGTAGCCAACATCAAACTAAATGGAGAGAAATTGAAGCAATCCCACAAAAATCAGGGACTAGACAAGGCTGGCCACTTTCTCCATATTGATTCAATATTAGACTTGAAGTTCTAGCTAGAGCAATTAGACAACAAAAGGAGGTCAAAGGGATACAAATTGGAAGGAAGAAGTCAAACTATCACTATTTGCAGATGATAGGATAGTATATTTAAGTGACTTTGAAAATTCCACCAGAAAACTCCTAAAACTGATAAACAACTTCAGCAAAGTGGCCAGATATAAAATTAACTCAAACAAATCAGTAGCCTTCCAATACTCAAAGAATACATAGGCTGAGAAAGAAATTAGGGAAATAACAGCCTTCACAATAGTCACAAATAATAAAAGATACCTTGTTATGACTGTAACCAAACAATTGAAAGATCTATATGACGAGAACTTCAAGACTCTGAAGAAAGAAATCAAAAAAGATCTCAGAAGTTTGAAAGATCTCCCATGCTCATGGATTGGCAAGATAAATATAGTAAAAATGGCCATCTTGCTGAAAGCAATCTACAGATTCAAAGCAATCTCCTTCAAAATTCCAAAGCAATTATTCAAACAGTTAGAAAGATAAATTTACAAATGTATTTAGAATAACAAAAACCCAGGATACAATAACTATTTTCAACAATAAAAGAACTTCTGACAGAATCGCCATCCCTGATGTCAAGCCATATTACAGAGCAATAGTGATAAAAAACTATATGGTATTGGTACAAAGGTAAACAGGAAGAGCAATAGAATAGAACTGAAGACCCAGAAATGAACCCACACACCTATGGTCACTTGATCTTTGACAAAGGAGCTAAAACCATCCAATGGAAAAAAGAATTTTTAACAAATGGTACTGGTTCAACTGGTGGTCTGCATGTAGAAAAATGTGAATCAATCCATTCTTATCCCCCTGTTCAAAGCTCAAGTCCAAATGGATCAAGGACCTCCACATAAAACCAGGTACAATGAAACTTATAGAGGAGAAAGTGGGGAAGAGCCTCAAACACATGGGTACAGGGGAAATTTTGCTAAACAGAATACCAATGTCCTGTGCTCTAAGATCAAGAATTGACAAAAGGCTTGATGGAGCAGAAAGGCAGCACCAGGTACTGAGATATCCCAAATTAAAGATCTCTGGGGACACAAACAGCCAGGGGTCTGCCTGCACCCATGCTCCAAATGCAAGGGCACCCTCATTCATAAAAGAAACTTTACTAAAGCTCAAAGCACACATTGCACCTAACACAATAATTGTGGGTGACTTCAAAACACCACTCTCCTCAATGTACCTATCAGGAAAACAGAAACTAAACAGGGACACAGTGAAACTAATTGAAGCTTTGGACCAATTGGATTTAATATATATTTATAACATTTATCCCAAAGCAAAAGAATATACCATTTTCTAAACACGTCATGGTACCTTCTACAAAATCAATCATATAATTGGTCACAAGACAGACCTCAACAAATATAAAAAGATTGAACTAATCCCATGCCTCCTATCAGATCACTATGGAGTAAAAGTGGTCTTCAATAGCAACAAAAACAACAGAAAGCCCACATACACATGGAAACTGAACAATACGCTACTCAATGATACCTTGGTCAAGGAAGAAATAAAGAAAGAAATCAAAGACTTTTTAGAATTTAACGAAAATGAAGGCACGATATACCCAAATCTATGGAACACAATGAAAGCAAGGCTAAGAGGAAAACTCATAGCCCTGAGTGCCTCCAAAAAGAAAATGGAGAGAGCATACACTAGAAGCTTAACTGGACAACTGAATGCCCTGAAACAAAAAGAAGCTAATTCACCCAGGAGGAGGAGGAGAAGGCAGGAAATCATCAAACTCAGGGCTGAAATCAATCAAGTAGAAACAAAGAGAACCATACAAAAAATGAACAAAACCAGGAGCTGGTTCTTTGAGAAAATCAACAAAATAGATAAACCCTTAGCCAGATTAACCAAAGGGCACAGAGACAGTATCCAAATTAACAAAATTAGAAATGTAAAAGGAGATATAACAATAGAAACTGAGGAAATTCAAAAATCATCAGATCCTACTACAAAAGCCTGTACTCAACACAACTGGAGAATCTAGAGGAAATGGACAGGTTCCTAGACAGATATCAAACACCAAAATTAAATCAGGATCAAATAGATCATCTAAACAGACCCATAACCCCTAAAGAAATAGAAGGGGTCATAGAAAGCCTTCCAACCAAAAAAAGCACAGGACCAGATGGTTTTAGTGAAGAATTCTATCAGACCTTCAAAGAAGACTTAACACCAATACTCTTCAAACTATTCCACAAAATAGAAACAGAAGGAACACTACCCAACTCGTTCTATGAAGCCACAATTATGCTGATACCTAAACTACACAAAAATCCAACAAAGAAAGAGAACTTCAGGACAATTTCCCTTATGAATATTGATACAAAAATACTCAATAAAATTCTTGCCCACCGAATCAAAGAACAGGTCAAAACTATCATCCACCATGATCAAGTAAGCTTCATCCCAGGGATGCAGGGGTGGTTCAATATATGGAAAACCATCAATGCTATGCACTACATAAACAAACTCAAAGAAAAATACCACATGCTCATTTCATTAAATGCTGGCAAGGCATTTGACAAAATTCAGCATCCTTTCATGCTAAAAGTCTTGGAAAGAATAGGAATTCAAGGCCCATACCTAAATATAGTAAAAGCAATATACAGCAAACCGGTAGCCAACATCAAACTAAATGGAGGGAAACTTGAAGCAATCCCACTAAAATCAGGGACTAGACAAGGCTGCCCCCTCACCATATCTTTTCAATATAGTTCTTGAAGTCCTAGCTAGAGCAATTAGACAACATAAGGAGGTCAAAGGGATACAAATTGGAAAGGAAGAAGTCAAACTATCACTATTTGCAGATGATGTGATAGTCTACTTAAGTGACCCAAAAAGCTCTACCAAAGTACTTCTACAGCTGATAAACAACTTCAGCAAAGTGGCTGGTTACAAAATCAACTCAAGCAAATTAGTAGCCTTCCAATACTCAAAATATAAGCAGACTGAGAAAGAAATTAGGGAAATGACACCCTTCATAATAGCCACAAACAACCTAAAGTATCTTGGTGTGACTCTAACCAAACAAGTGAAAGATCTGTATGACAAGAACTTCAGGTCTCTGAAGAAGGAAATTGAAGTAGACCTCAGAAAATGGAAAAATCTTCCATGCTCATGGATTGGCAGGATTAATATAGTAAAAATGGCCATCTTGCCAAAAGCAATATACAGATTCAATGCAATTCAATCCCCATCAAAATTCCAACTCAGTTCTTCATAGAGTTAGAAAGAGCAATTCTCAAATTCATGTGGAATAACAAAAAACCCAGGATACCTAAAACTATTCTCAACAGTAAAAGAACTTCTGGGGGAATCAGTATCACAGACCTCAAGCAGTACTACAGAACAATAGTGTTTAAAAAATGCATGATATTGGTACAGTGACAGGCAGGTAGATCAATGGGATAGAATTGAAGACCCAGAAATGAACCCACACAATTATGGTCACTTGATCTTCGACAAAGGAGCCAAGAACATCCAGTGGAAAAAAGATAGCCATTTCAACAAATGGTGCTGGTTCAACTGGAGGTCAGCATGCAGAAGAATGCAAATCGATCCATTCTTATCTCCTTGTAATAAGCTCAACTCCAAGTGGATCAAGGACCTCCACATAAAACCAGACACACTGAAAGTAATAGAAAAGAAACTTGGGAAGACCCTTGAAGACATGGGCACAGGGGAAAAGTTCCTGAACAGAACACCAATAGCTTATGCTCTAAGATCAAGAATTGACAAATGGAACCTCATAAAATTACAAAGTTTCTGTAAGGCAAAGGACACTGTCAAAAGGACAAAACGGCAACTAACAGATTGGGAAAAGATATCCACCAACCCTATATCTGATAGAGGGCTAATATCCAATATATACAAAGAACTCAAGAAGTTAGACCCAGAGAACCAAATAACACTATTAAAAATGGGGTACAGAGCTAAACAAAGAATTTTCACCTGAAGAACTTCGGATGGCTGAGAAGCACCTTAAAAAATGTTCAACATCATTAGTTATTAGGGAAATGCAAATCAAAACAACCCTGAGATTTTACCTCACACCAGTCAGAATGGCTAAGGTCAAAAACTCAGGAGACAGCAGGTGTTGGTGAGGATGTGGAGAAAGAGGAACACTCCTCCTCTGCTGGTGGGATTGCAAGATGGTACGACCACTTTGGAAATCAGTCTGGCGGTTCCTCAGAAAACTGGACATGACATTTCCAGAGGACCCTGCTATATCTCTCCTGGGCATATACCCAGAGGATTCCCTGGCATGCAATAAGGGCACATGCTCCACTATGTTCATAGCAGTCTTATTTATAATAGCCAGAAGCTGGAAAGAACCCAGATGTCCCTCAATGGAGGAATGGATACAGAAAATGTGGTATATTTGCACAATGGACTACTACTCAGCAATTAAAAACAATGAATTCATGAAAATCTTAGGCAAATGGTTCGAACTGAAAAATATCATCCTAAGTAAGGTAACCCAATCACAAAAGAATGCACATGGAATGCAATCACTGATAAATGGATATTAATTAGCCCAGAAGCTCTGAATTCTCAAGACACAATTAACCTATCAAATGATACCCAAGAAGAGGCAAAGAGAGGGCACTGGTTCTGAAAAGAGTTGATCCAGCATTGTAGAGGAGTGCCAGGACAGAGAAATGGGAGAAGGGTGATTGGGAAATGGGCAGAGGGAAGTGTGCTTATGAGACCCATGGGGAGGGGGGTAACCTGGAAAGGGGAAAGCATTCAGAATGTAAACAAAGATTATAGAAAATTAAAAAAAAAAGAATTGACAAAATAGACCTCATAAAATAGCAAGCTTCTAGTGGCCCCTTGTTCTGGAAAGACTCAGTGAAGCAGTATTCAGCAAAACCAGAACGGGGAAGTGGGAAGGGGTCGGTGGGAGGACAGGGGGAGAGAAGGGGGCTTATGGGACTTTTGGGGAGGGGGGGTAGGAAAGGGGAAATCATTTGAAATGTAAATAAAAAATATATCGAATAAAAAAAAGAAAAAAATAGCAAGCTTCTGTAAGGAAAAGAACATTATCAATAGGGCAAAATGGCAACCCTTTTCAGATTGGGAAAAGATCTTAACCAATCCTACATTTGATAGAGGGCTAATATCCAATACATGCAAAGAACTCAAGAAGTTAGACTCCAGAGAATCAAATAACCCTATTAAAAATGGGGTACAGAGCTAAACAAAGAATTTTCAAATGAAGAATATCAAATGGCAGAGAGGCACCTAAGGAAATAAATGTTCAACATTCTTAGTTATCATGGAAATGCAAATCAAAACAACCCTGAGATTCTACCTCACACCAGTCAGAATGGCTAAAATCAAAAACTCAGGTGACACCAGATGCTGGAAAGGATGTGGAGGAGAGGAACACTCCTCCATTGCTGGTGGGATTGAAAACTGGTACAACCACTCTGGAAAACAGTTTGGCAGTTCCTCAGAAAATTGGACCTGAAGACCCAGCTATATCCCTCTTGGGTATATACCCAGAAGATGCTCCAACATGTAATAAGGACACATGTTCCACTATGTTCATAGCAGCCTTATTTATAATAGCCAGAAGCTGAAAAGAACCCAGGTGTCCTTCAACAGAAGAATGGATACAGAAAATGTGGTATATTTACACATGGCATACTACTACTCAGCTATTAAAAATGATGAATTCACCTTCTCTCTGGAGGGGACCAGCTAGGAGCCCACAGGGCATAATCAGTGGAGCAGCTAGGATGGAAGTCTTCCAGCTGCCATTGGTACCAGGGAGCCAGGAGACTCCACATCCTTCTGTGAACAGCCCAGCAGGAGAGAGTAATCTCCCAGCATCACTTTCACTTCTGAGCACAGAGGTGAGATCTCCACCTTCTCTCTGGAGAGGACCAGCTAGCAGCACATAGGGCATAAGATCAGTGGAGCAGCTAGGATAGAAGTCTTCCTGCCGCCATTTGCGCTAGGGAGCCGGGGAAACTCCACAGCCTTCTGTGAACAGCATATCAGGAGAGAGAGAGAGAGATCTCCCAGCAGTGCTTTCACTTTTGAGCCCAGAGGAGTAAGACTGACAGGCCCACAGGAGGAACAAACTCCAGCCAGAAACAACAAAACCAACTAGCACCAGAGTAACAAGAAGGTGAAAGGCAAGCACAAGAACCCTATCAACAGAAACCAAGGCCACATGGAAACATCAGAACCCATTTCTCCCACGATAGCAAGTCCAGGATACTCCAACACACCAGAAAAACAAGAGCTGGATTTAAGATCGTATCTTATGATACTGATAGAGGGCTTCAAGAAAAACTTAAATAACTCCCTTAAAGAAGCACAGGAGAACATCGGGCAACAGGTAAAAACCCTTAAAGAAGAAACACAAAAATCCCTTAAAGAAATACAGGAGATCATGAGTCAACAGGCAGAAGCCCTTAAAGAAGAAATACAATCCCTTAAAGAATTAAAGGAAAGTGTATTCTGTAGCTGCCTGTAGCTACTGCGAACTGGGTTCCTGGAAGAGAAATGGGTTCCTGGAAGAGAAGCTGAGGGATGGATGGGGAAAGCACAAAAAGAAGGAGGCCAGGATGATAGATCAAGGCCCCAACTCTAATGGCCATCAGACCATTTAACTGTTTGGGCAATCCTCTCCCCCCAGACTCTGTGCTGAGTTCCAGGGAAGTCATCTGGCTGTCCTTGGCTCCACTGCTCAGGCAGCTGGGTAGGTCACCTGCTTAATTCAGGAATTTGTAGACCTGGAGGAACAATGAACTTCACCTTCACTCTGAGCACTCCACCCTAGGTGGAGCAGGATCCTGACTAGCATGGAAATCCATGCTCAACATAGGCTGGGAGAAGTTCACCTTGACCAATGTCAAGTACACTCTGAGCACTCCATCCTAGGATAAAAATTCCTGCTGGAACCTACTTCCCTATTATTCCCTACCATCAGATTCCTGCCTGAAGCCCTTGTCCTTGGTCAATATCAAGTTCCTACCATGTGGCATGACACCCCAATATGGTTCTGTACAGGAAAGCAAAAACAATCAAGTGAAGGAACTGAACAAAACCATCCAGGATCTAAAAGTGGAAGTAGAAACAATAAAGAAACCACAAAATGAGACATCTCTGGAGATAGAAAACCTTGGAAGGAATTCAGGAGTCATAGATGCAAGCATCAACAACAGAATGCAAGAGATACAAGAAAGAACCTCAGGTGCTCAAGATGCCATTGAAAATATTGACTCAATAGTCAAAGAAAATGCAAAATGCATGAAACTGACAACCCAAAACCTCCAGGAACTCCAAGACACAATGAGAAGACCAAACCTAAGGATTATAGGTATGGAAGAGAGCGAGGATTTACATCTTAAAAGCCCAGTAAATATCTTCAACAAAATTATAGAAGAAAACTTCCCTAACCTAGAGAAAGAGATGCCCACGAATATACAAGAAGCCTTCAGAACTTCAAACAGACTGTATCAGAACAGAAAGTCCTCCTGGCACATAATAACCAAAACACCAAATTCACTAAACAAAGAAAGAACATTAAACTAGTAAAGGAAAAAGGTCAAGTAACTTATAAATACAGACCTATCAGAATTACACCAGACTTCACACTAGTTTAAGAACATTAAACTAGTAAAGGAAAAAGGTCAAGTAACTTATAAATACAGACCTATCAGAATTACACCAGACTTCTCACCAGAGACTATGAAAGCTAGAAGATCCTGGGCAGACTTCATACAGACCCTAAGAGAACACAAATGCCAGCCCAGGCTAAAAAAAAAAATCTCTCAATTACCATAGATGGAGAAACGAAGATATTCCATGATAAAACCAAATTTACACAATATCTGTCCACAAATCCAGCCCTACACAGGATAATAGATGGAAAAGCCAACACAAGGAAGGAAACTGCACCCTAGAAAAAGCAAGAAAGTAATCTTCCAACAAACCCAAAAGAAGATACCCACACAAATATAAAAAGAACATCAAAAAATAAGAGGAAGCAGCAATCACTATTCCTTAACATCTCTTAAAAACAATGGACTCAACTTCCCAATAAAAAGACATAATTAATGAAATATTTATCATGTAAATCTTCAATTTTATCAGAAAATGTTTGTAATTCCTCTTTTAATTAATTTAATTATGTTTTCTTATGTCTACCATTTTTTGCATTATTTTTCATGAGAACCTTCAATTTTAATGTCTTTCTATATATTTCTTCTATTTTATCAGAAATGTTTTTAATGTAAATCTTTGATTTTATCACAAACATTTCTAATTCCACCTTAGAAGAGAGAGTTTATATCTACTATTTTATATGTAAAATTTTCCATGAAATAGTCAATTTTAACGTGTTTGTCTATATATTTCTTGATTTTTTCCAGAAATATTTTCCATGTAAATCTTCAATTTTATCTGAAAATGTTTATAATTCTACCTTTAATCAACTCAGAATTATCTTTATGCCTATCATTTTGTCTATATAATGTCCATGATAATCTTTAATTTTAACATGTGTTCCATATATTTCTTCAGTTTTATCAGAAATATTTTCCATGTAAATCTTCAAGTTTATCAGAAAATGTTTATAATTCCACTTTCAATCAGCTTAGGAATACTTTTATGCCTAACATTATTATATCTATATAAAATTTCCCATGATAATCTTCAATTCTAACATGCCTTTCTACATTTTTCTACAATTTTATCAAAAATATTTTCCATGTAAATCTTTAATTCTATCATAAAATGTTTCTATTCCATATTTCAATTAATTTAGCAATGGTTTACATGTCTATCACTTTAATCTTTAATTTTCCATGAAAATTATCAATTTTAACGTGTTTATCTGAAATATTTTCCATAGAAATCTTTAATTTTATTATAGTGTTTTTTACATCCCTTTTCAATAAAAAAGATGAATTTATGAAATTCTTAGGCAAATGGATGGAACTAGAAAATATCATCCTGAGTGAGATAACCCAATCACAAAAGAACACACATGGTATGCACGCGCTGATAAGTGGATATTAGCCCAAAATCTCAGAATACCCAAGATACAATTCACAGACCACATGAAGCTCATGAAGATTGAAGACCAAAGTGTGGATGCTTTGGTTCTTCTGAAAAGAGGAAACAAAATACTCATGAGAGGAGATACAGAGACAAAGTGTGGAGCAGAGACTGAAAGAAAGGCCATCCAGAGAATGTCCCACCTGGGGATTCATCCCAAATATAGTTACCAAACCCTAGCACGATCGTGGGTACCAAGAAATGCTTGCTGAGAGAAACCTAATATAGCTGTCTCCTGAGAGGCCCTGCAAGAGTCTAGCAAATACAGAGATGGATTCTCACAGCCAACCATTGGACTGAGCTCCGAGTCCCTGATGGATGAGTTGAAGAGGGACTGAAGAAGCTGAGGAAGATTGCAGCCCCATGTGGGGAACAACAACATCAACCAACCAGAACCCCCCAGAGCTCCCAGGGACTAAGACACCAACCAAGGAGTACACATGGTTCCAGCTGCAGATGTAGCAGAGGATGGCCTTGTCAGGCACCAATAAGAGGAGAGGTTCTTGGTTTTATGAAGGCTTGATAGATGCCCTAGACTGGGGGAACTGAGGGCAGGGAGGTGGGAGTGGGTTGGGTGGAGGAACATCCTCATAGAACCAAGAAGAGGGAGGATGGGATAGGGGGTTTCCAGGAAGTAGAGAAACAGGGAAAGGGGATAACATTTCAAATGTAAATAAAGAAAACATCCAATTTGAAAAAATAAAAGAAAGGGAAAGAAAAGAAAAAAGACAATTAGACAACATTGTAGCACGACCCCAGCCAGTTCTGAGGCTCAGGCAGGTATATTTTTTCCCAAACTGCTTTTATACCATTTTAATTACACGCAAGTAATAAGGTCAGCTCTAGGTTAAGGAACAAGCAAGACAATAATCACAAATAGTCAAGGAACAAGCAAGGAGATAAACAAAGTCCCATGATCACTCCCTTGATCGAGGTTTCTAAGGACTTATCAGGGTAACCAAGATATCTGAGCCTACTTCCCTGTCCTAGGCCAAAATCGGATTCTTGATGGATGCCTACTTCTTTGC
Organism: Apodemus sylvaticus; assembly: GCF_947179515.1. Classification (NCBI taxonomy): domain Eukaryota; kingdom Metazoa; phylum Chordata; class Mammalia; order Rodentia; family Muridae; genus Apodemus; species Apodemus sylvaticus. Next base: position 105,269,115 of record NC_067479.1, read on the forward strand.
TCAACCCTAAATTTAAATTCTTGCCTGAACATATTTCCCTGTTTTAGCCTAAAATTAGATTCCTGCCTGAGTTTACTTCCTTGTCATGGCCAAATGTCAGATTTCTGCCTGAAGCCCATTTCCTTGTCCTTGGCCAATGTCAGATTCCTGCCAAGCAGCCCCAAAAGCTCCCCACAGCCTGTAGTATAAACTTAATCAAAAGCTTGTAGCTCAGGAGATCATGGGCCCCAGAGGGTAATCTACAACTACTGTCTTCCTAAATGGACATGTGAAGCTATTTTCTAAATATTTGCTGTTATGCCTAAAACTTATTTCAGCTCTCAATGTATTTCTAGAATGGGCTTCCTTCTACAGTGGGCAGCAGTTAAGGAACAGATTGATAACTGTCAAAGTGCTAAGAATAAGTGACTGGTAATTGCTCAGCCCTACCGGAGACGTGTATATTAAACGCTATGCCTCCCAGGCCCAGGAAACATCTCGAACGTGGTGACAGAGAGCGTGAGAACAAGCAGCTAAGGAAGAGTACTGCAAAATGCTGTCTTGTGAACATGATATGGCTGGTGCATGTATAAACTCTAGAGGTTGTTGCTGCACAAGACGCAGCCTGTCAATAATTTCAGTATGAATTGGGAAGCAGCTCATAAGGCCCCACCCCTGACTGAGGAGATACTGACAGTGAATAGCTGCTGATCAAAGCACGTCAGTTTTCTTTGAGGGTCTGGCCATTGATAGGTTGTTCACATTCTGGTAAATGACCCTATATCCATATTCATACAGATATCATGAACTGTATTCAATAAATCCTGGTACTTTTTTAAAGAAGAAGACATGAAGATGAAAAAGGCACATCTTTTGATAAGTCAAGGGGGCAGAGAAAGGGGACAACTTGGGGTGGTTATGATCAATATACATTGTCTACATATGTGAAATTATAAGACAATGAGTTGAGAAATATAAACGTAAGGACGTTGTAAATATAAAACAAAGACAAAGCAAATAATATTGTCAATGGCAAAAATAAGTGAAGCCAATGTTTAAATTTGACCTTTTATAAAAATAAAATAAATAAAATTAACAACAGTTGATTCCTTCTAGAAAGGCTGGTAAAGACAAAAAAAATTATAAAATAAGCTAACTGTAAGATGGGATAGAGCATGTCTATAGACACAATACAGAATAAAAGATAATAAATATAGCCACTGTATGTTAATAGATTTGAAAACCTAAACTATTGGTAGGAATAGGACATAACTTTGAAACAGTGATCATCCAGTTCCTGCACCAAGTCTCTTGCCCCCCACCCCTAACAAAGGATCTCATCTCAGACAGAGGCAAGCTCACTTGTTGTCCTTCCACCCCAGCCCAGCTCCACTCAGAACCACACTGTATTCCTCGATGGATCTGAAGAACAGTTACAGATAAGGAAGCAGAGCCTAGGTTACAGAATGACTAATGTGATCAGGCCCAAATGCAAGCCTAGCAAAATGTGGATATTGGGTAATCGATGGTGAGATAGATATAGATGATAGAGATAGAGATAGAGATAGAGATAGATGATATAGATATAGATATAGATATAGATATAGATATAGATATAGATATAGATATAGATATAGATATAGATATAGATATAGATATAGATATAGATAATACTAATAACACTTTCTACCTGCAAAAACACTTCTAACATCAAGAATATGAATAGTTGTTGTCTGGGATTCATATTTGGTGGATGGATAGATAGATGGACTGATTTGTTGTTGTAGGTGAGAATTGTATTGTTGTTGTTATTGTTGTCATTGTTGTTTTCTCATATCATCCAATTCTACAAGTCTCTGTACACCAACAGATTATATGACAATTTAACTCCCAAATTAGCACAAACTTTACAGCCTGAGCATGCAGCCAGCCCCATAAGAATGTCCTAGTTTTTGGTAACACTCCAAAGCCTAGAACATTTGAAATCTTAGAGGTGAACTATAAAGTTTGGGGAGGAATTCTCAATACCTAATCCTTAGGTTCCATAATTTCTTGGCATTCCAAGAATTCACAGAATTCAGGGGAAAAAAAACATGTATTTGATATTACCAGTTAATTATATAGTATACAGCTTATAGCCATGAGGAGATGTCTCTGTGGGTAAAGCACTTCCATGCATGCATATTCAGATCTCCAGAATCCCAAATAGCCAAATGTCTCAACACAAATATGTGACCCCAGCATTCCTATAACCAGACAAGAAGTAGAAATAGGAAAATCTCTGGAAGCTAAAGTTAATGGGCCAGATAACCTGAAATGTTCAGGGATAAGCAACAAGATACTTTGACTCTAATGAAGTGGAAGGTAAGGACAGGCACTAGAGTTTGTTCTGATCTCTGTATGTGTGTGCCTACAGTCACACACACACATACACACACACACACACACACACCCCTTTTTTTTAACTGAAAAAGATAAAACCCAGGAGCAATTGAATAGAAGATATACATGGCAAGATAAGGAAGAAGGGGTGTGGTGATCACATGACCTATCCAGATACAGTGTTCTTCCACCTTTCACCAATCTGGAAGTTCTTTAAACACCACAGTTTAGGAGTTTGATGGAATTCTCAGCATGTCAGGAACAGCTAACAACATCATTGGTCATTGGTAACTAAACACAACCTCCAGACCCTTTATACTTCCTGTGAAAGGGTCAGCTCAGGAACATTGGAAAGGTCATGGAACACTTGCCCCTCCTGGAAGGGAGAGGCTAAATTACATTCCTCAGACCACAAGGAGGTCCCTGCAGCGCTAGTCCCTCCCTCAGAATTATCCTGAGATGATTTGCCACCTACCTCATTACCTAACAGCCAATTAGTTTAAAGGTAACACTGTTCTGCCAATCACATTACATCCAATGGCAGATGCCCTGAGGACTGTATAAAGGCCTGCCATGCAGGCTGCATGTAGTTGTTCTCTCCCCATGTGCAGGGTGACCCCAGAGACCCCAGCATGCTGGGTTTAATAAAATTCCTCTTGCTTTTTCTATTGATTCCTATCTCCATGTTGTTCACTCAGGGGTCTCCGGTAAGTTAAGTCTCCTCGGAGTCTTACAACTGAAGGTTAAGAAGTGGAACTGAACTTTCCAACCCTGGAGTCATGTGGCTTGTTTCTTTGACTAAACTCTTTCCTGGAGACACCAAAGACCCATTAAGGGTCATTTCATTAGCATTAGGGATGTTTGAACTGGGAGTTACTATATTAAATATTTATTTCACTCAAATTATAGAATGCTATGGATTCTAAAAGCCTGTGCTAGGAGCCTAGGGCAGAGACCAAAGATGGAGATCCTGTTGTCTTAATACCATAGGGTGAGGGCAAATAAGATGGCTTAGTGGGTATAAGTGCTTGCCTTGAAAGCCTTGAGATCTGGGTATAAGCAACAATTAAGGCTGGGATCCCAGCATTAAACCAGCAGGAGTTCCTCCATGAGTCAGAGCTTCTGGCAGGTCAGGTTGAGTTTAAATAGCTTGTAGGGGACGCTATGCTTCCTCGATGTAGCCACAAGTCATTCTCAGAAGTTAACTGAAAGTTCTTATAAAGAGCTGGGCAATAGCCCCATGGGTCCTTGCCCGAGATCTCTTTTCCAGGTCGGGCTTCCAGGGCCTTGTATAAACTGAATAAAATATTGCCTCTTTTTATAAGGAAGCACCAAAATAAAACAGAATAGATGGCTTCTTAAAACCTTTCCAGTTCTAAGGAAAGTCCCTGAATTTCTCCATTAAATCTGCACAGTGAGACTCTTAAACTCCCATATCCTTCCTCCTGCAAACCCTTTATTTTCAGTTCTCTGGAGTTCTGGTAGAGATGAATGAAACCTCCTCCTGAGCCTCCAGCTCACTTTCCACCCGGGCTGCATAGGAAGCAAATGCTGATGTTCGGAAACCTGGGGCAGACCTGGGGTACACGGCAAGCAGCCACACAGAGAAGCTCCTTCAAAAGTAACAGATGTCACTTCTATCCACAGCAAAGAGCAGAGAGAGAATTAAGAGGGAAGAGGATTCCATATAGTTGGGCAAAATTAATTAGCTGCAGTTTCGCTGCAGAGTTTCCAGGTATTCACAGTACAATCACTGCAAATGTCTGCCTTTGTATAGCAGTGACAATATATATACATTCAATACCCTGTCTTCCTCCTTGCATGGGCAAGCAGAAGATGCCATCCTTGGCTTAGAACTTTAGGATAATCACTTGTGCACATTAATAAACTCAGTTGTTTCTGGTTCCATTTTTTTCTCCTCCCACTCACCCTACTCACTCTAGGGATTGGGGGGGGGGGTCCCCCTCTCTGGGCTTGTTCTCAGTGTACCACTTGCCCTTGGAAGAGTCAGGCCCTTGGAAAGAGCATCTGAATCCACAAAGGGGCCTCTGTTTTTCTAGTCAATTTTTTCACCCTGGGCATTTGGCTCAACCTTTCTGGATCTTTGTTTCCTAATCTACAGAACAGGAGTTGTGAGATCGGCCTCAGAAACCCCCAAATGAAACATCATATAGGATTATTGATGACATACTCTGTAATCCTAACAGCAAGTGGGTCCCACACAATGTATCATTAGCCAATACCAATTAATTAGCATGAACCTGAATTCTCGTGTTATTATGAACTCCATACCTGGTGTGTGCCTTGCACACTGAGCTCTGAGTGTATCAGGTTCTGCATTAACACTAGCAGCTATAGATATGGGTAAGAAGTCCATCTCTACTGCCTGCTGCTGCTATTTGGAAAAGAACCTTGACATTCGTCCTGTCTGCTGTTGAATCTTCACCAAAACATCAACAGAGACATTTATTTGCAATGGATTGTGGAAATAAATCCTACACAATCCTTTGAATGAGCTGTCAGATTGACAAGGCAGTTTTCACATGAAACTAAACAGTTAAGAAAAAAAAATTGGGGCTGGAGAGATGGCTCAGTAGATAAGAGGGCTGGCTCCTCTTCTAGAGGACCTAGGTTCAATTCCCAGAATCCACATGGCAGCTCACAACTGTCTGTAACTACAGTTCCAGAGATCCAACATCTTCACCCAGACATTCATGCAAGCAAACTACCATTACTCATAAAACAAAAATAATTTTTTAAAAGAAAAAGAAAAAAGCTGTGGCATTAGGAGATGATCACAGTCATGCATGGGCATTAAATGGTCAGCTCTGCTGCCATGTTGAATGAAGCCTGTCTCTTCAACCACAAATTCCTGAAGTCTTCTTGCCTCTAAAGAGGAATAAGGATACCTAGGTGTCTCACTGTGCTATTGGGCTCTACTTACCCCCACACCCAGTGCATAATCAGAGCTCAGCAGAACTCTATGGAGTCAGAGTCACTATGTACACATCACAATGCAGCTATTGACTTAATGATTTACATTTAAGGAAACTGAGGACAAAGGAAGATCTTCCTGGGCAGAATTGGGGACTTCATTATTTTAATCATTTCTGATGGCCCAGAAAGCACATATAAAAAAGAACCCCATGCTCAACAGGAGCCTGTCATATGCAAGGAGTTACAGACTGAACTGTAAAGAAGACACAGCCATGGCTGACCAACCCTGTCACAAATGTATATCACTTGGTGTCACAGGCAACCCTGCGTATTGGGAAAGCATCCCTGTAACAAATGGAACCATCTTTACAGTAACCCCGGCATGATTCTCACTCTGCTCTCTCATTGCTACACAGAATAGATGTGCATCTACCTTGAAATGATACCTTTAAGCCAGGTGGTTGTGGCACATGCCTTTAATCCCAGTCCTCTAGAGGCAGAGGCCGGAGAATGCCTGAGTTCAAGGCCCCCTGGTCTACAGAGCAAGTTCCAGAACAGCCAGAGCTACACAGAAAAGCCTGTCTCAAAAAAACAAAACAAAATCACACAAACAAACAAGCAAACAAAAGAGGACCTCTGATCTCCACTAATGACTCCTTGTTCCTCTCTAGTGTCCAATTCTCAGAATCACGGTCTAACCTAGAGCCTGTCCTCAACCCTGGAGCTGAGTAAATGTGAAGTGAATCTAGGTCAGCCTATCAGGTACAGTTGCATTACCTTCTTAAGACTCAATACTCAAGTTTTGGGAAATGGATTCATGGATAAAGCACCTACCACACAAGCATAAAGAGTAGATCCCAGCACTCACATAAACTTTGTGTGGGCATGTCAACCTGTTTATAATCCTACCACTCAGGAGGCAGAGTCAGAGGCTCCCAGAAGCAAACTGGCTAGCTGGGCTAAACACACAGGAAGCTACAAATTGAACTAGAGACTTTGTCTCTGTAAAATAAAGTGGAAACACTCAAGAAGACACAAAATCAAGCTCTTCTGTCTGTATACACAGAGAACACTTGTACATAGACATGCACCCTTGCATACATGTGAATACATTCACATGTGAACACACATGCATGCATAATGTACATACATATACACACACATAAACACACATAAACACACACACAAAGACTCAATGTCTCTTTGGTAATTTGGAAAATTTAATAAAAAAGATGTCCCTTACAGTCTTTTGCATAATGTGAGCACCAACCCTGACTCATATAACATGCTCACTAATATTGGCAATTTGACAACATGCAGATGATAAAAGAGAGCATATCTCCTAATGCTCTGTGAGCAATGCAATCATAAGTCTAATGCACACTGTGCACTCCACTAAATGCTGGAAACTCTTCTTCCATTCAACCTCTTATGTTAATATTCTGACAGCTTTAGCCATTACCATATGTATATCATGATGACACATGCACTAGACTCCCAAACTGTCTAGTTCCCTCCTGCCACACTGGCTCATGCCACTCAGTGCCCTTTGCCAATAGGAACCTCTTCATACCTGATCAGACCGTCGTTCTCCTAGCTCCTAGAACCTTCTTTACCTTGCCCCTGGTTTTCACTACAGTCCTCCTTCAAGGTCTTCCAGCCACATGGCTCCACTTTGGAGATTTCCACTGATTCTCAGACTCATCTAGCAAACATTTCTGTGGCATCTCCATGTGGATATTGTTTAGTAATGAATTTAATTTTATCACACAAGATGTCTATCTTTGTCCTTGGCTTCCACTAACATTTGGACAGGCATGTGTGCTAGAAGCAGGCTTCTAACAAGGAAAACTCAACCCTACAGACTATTATGGAGTCTATGTAAATGCAAAATAACTCAAACACCAGGTCAATGCAGATGACAAAAATTTATTCTAATCAAACTGTCACTGGTTGATCGGGGCCACAAAACAGACACTGGAGCTAAACTGCAACAGCTAGCCAGAATATCACAGAAAGCTTTTGCAAACCACAAACATCTGTGCCAAGTTATTGTTACATTTCCCCACCAACCTGGGAATAGGAATTTAGTTTAACCCTACCAGAAAATGGTGAAGCCATCCTTGAGATGGCTGGACTCAGACAACTGTCTGTTTACAACAGAAGCTGTTCAGCTATTTGGAAGTCCTAAACTCCCCTAGGGCCTGAGACCTTGAACTTAGTTCCCTCATACAATTACATGAAGTCTGAAAACAAAATGACAGTATTTATAATATGTTTCTTTGACTTGTTCTTTGACAATCTTAGTGGAGTCACCAAACCCTTCATGGTTATCACCTACCCCTTTGAGCAGGAGGGAGCAGATACACATCTCCCTTATCTCACTGATAAGCTAATGCAGGGAGGGGACGTTTGCCTCCAGAGGGTGGTGCTACAGTGTGGATTTCAAATATGTTCCAATCCCAGTTCTTAGCTTGGCACTATTGACAGGTGGTTGAACCTTTAAGGGGTGGAGCCTCCTAGGAAGGTTTAGGTCACTGAAAAACGTGCCCTGGAAGAGGATTACAGTAACCCAGTCTCTTCTCCCTTTTGTATTCTGGTGATGATATGTACAACTTTACCATGCCATACACTCTGCCATGATAGCTGCATGCCCAGCTTCCCACACACAACATCAGGGCCTAAAAGCAATGGATCTAGTCATTCATCACCTAGAACCTTCAAAACTCTGAAGTAAAGGCCGGGCAGTGGTGACTCATACCTTTAATCCCAGCACTTGCAAGGCAGAGGCAGGCAGATTTCTTAGTTCGAGTCCAGTCTGGTCTACAGAGTGAATTCCAAGGCAGCCAGGGCTACACAGAGAAATCCTATCTTGAAAACAAACAAACAAAAACAAACAAACAAACAAAAAAAACATCCTGTAAGGTAAAGAAAGCCTTTTCCCCTTATAGGTTGACTTTTCAAAAATATTTTATTGTAATAAAGGAAGCGCAGATAGGCTTATGATCCATGATAAAGTCTAAGAACCTTGGGCCCATGGGATTAGCCCCTACACACATAAGTAGTAGGGCTAGAGTTAAAGCAGTTCAGGCTTGTCAAACAAACTGCTACCATGAGAGTTCTTTCTGAACTCATCACTCCTCTATCCCACACTAGAAACCTCTAGAAACATGTGAAATCTCTTCCACACGACAATAAAAAGAACCTACCACCTCCAGGACATGGTCCTTGAGGCCTATGTGGACCCACCAGCCCTATTCAGAGGCAGGAAGCAGTGCTTTTTATGGATACGAAACATCTTCTGCTCTTTCCCAAGGAAGACAGATACAAAGGCAGCAGGCCCTGCCTGCTGATTAGAACCAATAGAAATGGAACCAAGTCAGAACAGTCGGCAATATCAATTTCAAGGCCTCCCATCCCACTTTGCTCCCCCTCGCACTCCCAGAAGTCTCTTTCTCCTGAGGACCCTTCTGCACAGCTTGTGCATGGCCCTGTACGATGGAGAGATAAAAGGCAGCTCAAGTTGTTCCCTCTAGGAATAAAGACAGCTGAAAGGAAGGGAAGAAAGCCTCATCCTTTTCATTGCAGCATTTATTTCTTCTCTTATAAATAACTGTGCCTAAAAGAACACTCTTTGAGGCTGATGGCTTTCTGAAGAATGTGCTTCCTTTCTGCTCCGTAGTCATGGAGTCTGAGTGTCACACGGTGGAGAGGCTGATCTGGCAGACACTCATAAAATCCTAAACTGTGACGACACGAATAGGTAAAATAACACTTACCTGTACCCTCCGAGTCTAGCCGTTTCATGAACTGACATAATACCTACCGCACTAATGAGGTTCCTGATTCTAGTCCTTGTCAAGGTTAAACCTAAGAGTTTCTCTGCTTTAACGCATTCTATGCCAGTGTTGGCTTTTGAAAGAAACTAATGAAACTGGTTTCCCACAATGGTTCAGAAGACAGTGGTTCTAACTCATCCTCTATCCAACTATTTGCTCACTATCCATCCAGCCATCCAACTACCCGGTACTCACCCACTTACTAATCGACGTATATTCATCCATCCATCCACCCACATATCTACACACCTACCCATCTACTAACCTACCCATCCAACATCTACCCACACATGCATGTACCCACTCACCCATCCACCCTCCTCCTATCCCTACTATCCACCCAAAACCACATCCATGTACCCATAAACCTATCAACCCACTCATCCATTCATTCAGTTTTTCCAACAATTCACTGTATCCTAGGGAGCATTAACAGGAAACTCATAGACATAACAACTGCCCTTATTGAGTGGGTATTCAAGTTGCTGTACACAAATCAACCAACACAACAGAATGGTTTTTCATAAATCTGCCACAACTTCATTTAGGCACAACCTTGATTTGTGCCCCCAAAAGACAATCTAGGGCTTGTGATCTTGGGCTTGGGCTGCCTTTGCTGTGATGTGAGTACATTTTTGTTTTCAAAAGCCTAGATGAGCAGTCTCATGTTGCCCCAAAGGCACATTTAGCTACTACTTTCATTATGGACAAGGTTTTGAAGACATGGATATGGCCAGGTGGGGAGTTTGGCATCCTGCCTTGATGCTAACTAACCGCTCAAGCTCTACAGGGAGCTGGGCTGTGAAACTTCTCTATTTGTAATGAAGAGGAATTGAGTTGGCAGTAGCTCTCAACCTTGGCTGCAGATAGAATCACCTGGAACTTTTAAGGCTGGATATCCAGCCTGAATCCAGACCAATTAAACAAGAATCCTGAGCTCAGAGCCAATCACTGTGCTTCTTAAAGCTCCACTGGGGAATCTGACAAGAACATGAGGCCAAAAGTTAGGAAGTTGAAGCTTCAGTTCCAACTAGTAGAGACCGCTTTACCCTAGCCCCTCCTAGTCAGCTAAAGAATAGAGTATGGGTTGGATTTTAGCTCCTAGTAGGCACTACAACCTGTCTCGAGCCTGGCTCCCCCAAGAAGAGCAAGGGCACAATAAGAAGGAATACTTATCAAGAGCCCAGGCTGAAGACAGAGAAACAGGTGCTGTAACCAGCATCCCAGGGAAGATCGTGGGGCACACACGTCTCAGGACTCTTATCTATGTAAAGGCCAGAAATTGACTTCCTGGCTTCCTTGTGAGATGAACAGAACGACTATTAAGAAGAAAAACAAATAAACAAACAAAAAATGTCATTTTATATACCACATGTATTCTGTAAGTGGTTGCTTCCAGCTTCTGGTCACTTGGAGCTGAGGCAGTCACATGAGGCTCAGAGGAAGAAGCTTGCTGTGGGACTATGAGAGGGGTACCACTCTGGCTAGGGCATTCTTTTCTCATAGCTGCTCTAATCTCCCCTCGTCTGCCCTCTTCACTCCCAGCCATACCCACCATGACTCTTCCCCTAAGTAAGAGCAGACGTAACACAGAGAGCTTCATCTGTGCTCTAGCAAAGCATCCAAGCCAAGGTGAAGGCACTTTGTCCTGAAATAAATGGGGGTGGGCAGCCACTCCTCCGAGGCTTCCTTCAGTTAGGAATCCCAAGGCTAGTTACACAACCTGCGGCTCCTTCCCTCCTCTCTTGCCTGCTCCCTTCCCACCCACCCTGAGCACTCTCTCTTCCACACTCTCTTCTCTTCCCAAGCAATGTGACTTGATTACCTAGCCCCTGTCCTTCTGCAGAGAGCCTCTAGCTGTGCCTCTAAATTTCCACTGGGAAATAACACCCTACCCTGCTTTTTCTCCCAAAGAAGACACTTTTTAAAATTCTCCCTTCGCTCACTACCGAGACTACTGACTGTATTTTACAGAAGTAAACCATGTAAGTGTGTCCTTTTACTTGGTACGGCTAACAGGAAACAGCTGGTGGCATTATAAATGGCTCCATGCAATCCAAGTTCTGGAGAGAGGAAAAGAGAGCCACAGCCCAGTGATTCCTCCCTTTGGCTGTGGTTGTTATCATCTGGATAGATCCAGGGGGTGGAGGGAGAAACTTCAACACCCATTTCCCAGAGGCTATGGTTTAATTAATTTTCATGAGGCAACTGAGTTGAAATTTAGTCTTCCTTACTCATACCCCAGGAAATTCTACTCTGGGGTAAAAATGGCAACCCCCATCCTTTCTTCTCCCTCCCCTTCCCTTTTCCTTCATCACTCCTTTCGTCCCCTTCTTCTCCACTCTCCTTTACCTATCTTTCCCTTCCTACTGTCCCCCTTTCTCTTTTGGCATCTTTCTGTCAAAGTCAGTCCTTTCCATTATACAAGCATCTCAGAAGAGATGGATCCCTGCCTCTGAATAGCCCTGTATTTGCAAATAGAATTTTCAAAGTAAGGTTTTAGGGGATCTGTGTATTTTTCTGTTGGTAAGCTTCTCCTGGGCATAAAGGATAAATCAGACAATGCACTTAACTTAGCTTGTCCAGTCAGAGAGATGAACACGGAGCCAATCACTGACCTGTAAGTAATAATAGCCTGCTAGCTCAGGAGTCCAATGGTTATCCATTGGAAGAACAGCAATGAGATTAGAGTCCAAGCCAGATTAACAAAAGCTGAGATATCACAAACGAAGGAGTCAGGAAAGTTCCAGAGAAGTAAGTAATATAAAATCAGGTACAACATGTAGACATTTTCTGGAAAACTAGACTTGTTTCATATCTGTTTCAAGCTTTCCCCCTGTCTTTGGTACAAGTAAGTTCTAGTCAAATGTTCTATAACTGATCACAGTCCCAGTCATGGGCCATGGGCAAGAAAGATGGTAACTATGGGAAAGGGTGGGCAGGGAGAAAAGAAGAGAAATGTGGCATGTGGTCTCCCTCTTGACCAGGACTCCCATCATCTCCTCTTGGACATATTACCCGGCCTTGTCCTTCATGTATCCCTATAGCTAGAGGGGGAAATTTTAGAGTAAAAGCCATCAACTGAGCCTTAATTCAAACTATCACCATATCACATCCAACAATATTGACCACACTGACAAAAAAATTCCTTAGTACCAATTCCCAGACCACATTTAACACGTTGTGCTACCAGTGTCCTTTTCTGCAGTCAATTCAAATCAGTGTTAATTGAATGACCAGGACTATGATCAGTTAGAGAGCACTTGATAAGAACTTAGTTGTACCAAAGTCAGGGGGAAAAGCTTAAAATAGATATGCAACAACCCTAGCTTTCCAGAAAATGCCTAAGTATTGTACCTGATGTTACATTACTTACTTATTATATTTTGTAAAAAGAGATCCAATTTACATATTGTACCTTACTTTTACATGTCTTTTAATCTAAAAGTTCCTACCATAAGACACGTGCACACACACATACTTACACACATGCACACATGTATATAAACACACATGCACATAACAACCACATACCCTAGCACACACATGCAAACATGCACACATATATATGCACATACTCACAATACCAACACATACATGCACACACATGCATGCACCCAAGCATACATATGTACACACTATCAATACATACATACACACACATATACACACACACATACACACACACATATGCCTATGTGCACTCTTATTTGTATGTCATTTATTACTTGAAGAACTTGGGTCATTGGCCCTATAAAGTTATTAAAGTAAATTCAAATAGAGAAGAAGCCAGAGAGTCTCTAACCAGGCAAAGCTAATCATCCCTACTAGAGTTCATCTTCAAAACTGCCTCCAAAGGCTAAAGGCTAAATACTACCCCCACCCCACCCCCAATATGGAAGCATTGGAAAATGGCTGAACCTTTATGAGATAAGGACTAGTGGGAAAGCTAAGGGTTATTTGGCATGTGTCCTGGAAAGGAATGGTGAGGCCTGATTTCTTCTCGTTTTCCTTTCAGATCCCATCCTAGAGGACAGGGAATGATTTTGTCACACTCTCTAGATAGGACATGTATCCCCATCTTCAGCACCACCATCAGAGATACCTAAAAGCTCCAAAATCCAGCCACTATAGGCCTTTTCCTTATGCGGTTAATTATCTCTGCTATTTGTTTCCATATTGGAGAGATGACTGACCCACTCCCCGAAGCAACTTTAACTGCTTGATTTTCAAGTGCAAGCCTTGGACTATTTCTTGTAAATCACTATTAGAGAGAAACAGAACTTGAGCCCAGGCAATCGGAATCCATCAGCAGAGGTATAATTAACTAGGAATGGTCCAGTGGGCTAGACAAACACACCAGCTGTGGAATGTAACCAACCAGCTTCTTCCCTCATTTTACATCCATGTTTGCCCTAGAAAAACATCCCTTGGCGTTTCACTGTGGAACTCCTAGATGGCTTCTGGTTGGAGCTGCCTCATCCCTGACTTGTTTGCTCAAATTGACTCCTCAAAATTGCATTGTCTCAATTGTCCTTATTCTTCATCTGACTTGATACATCCTCATAAGCATGCCCAGTTCCAAAATCAGGGAAGGACAGAGAGCAGAAAATCACCAGCACCAGCAAGAGGCCAAACCTAGATAATCAACGTTTCTCTGAGTGAATAAAGTTTCACTTTAGAAGTGAGCAGGAAATGTACAGTTTACCCATTCCTATTCCAAACCCACTTTGAGAATGCTCCCAATGTCGGGATTATGGTGGGGAAAGTAGTCATTTGAAACAAAGAATGCAAGTAACACTGGTTGGTGTTTTGAATAAGCTTAGGAGAGGTGGAAAAAATATATAAGCTGTGAAAGCTTACCCACCATTCCTATCAGGCAACCTTACTAGGAACTTAAGTCTTGCTCAGCCTTTGCTAGTGGCTTGTGCTGCCCCCTGCAGCTCAGAGTCCTTTTGCAGCAATGGACAGCCCTGATTTTAGACAGAGTTAATGGAATTAGTACCCACACAACAATACACAATAGGCTCTGGCTCCTGCAACGATCTGTTGTGGTGGTGAAGGGCTACCCTATCAATTCTGTCTTCCTAGGAACATGCTCTCATATAGATGCTCCCAGAATTCAATGGGGGGTAGAAATCAGAAGTTCTGAAACACATGATGTTTACCTGGTGGAAATCCTTCAAATTATAAAATATATACAATTAATGGCAACAGCCAGAATTCTCTCTGACATTCAGCCGAAATAGGAGTTCTTTTGAGAATACCCTCAATAATTCAGACCATAAAGTTACAGACACACCATGGTTGTGCTCTGTTGATAGGAATGGGGTGGAACACAGTGGTGCAGGCAGATTTAGTATTTAAAGAGCACTCTTTCATTATACTAGCAACACTGAGACTATATTTGAAATTCTACAGTTTCCAAATCCTAACTATAAAAATAAGACTTGCAGAAATGGCTATCGACTTTAAAGGAGGCACAAGCCAACCTGTTTTAATCCTTTGTATGAAAATATCACTCAGTGGCAATCAATATGGAAAGATCACCAAAGCATATGAATTCCCAAAGAGAACTGTAGAAAGACAGAAACCCAGACCTGGTGTGGTGGCACCAGCATTTGGGAGGCAGGGACAAGTGGATCTCTGTGAGGTGGAGACAGTCTGGTTCACATAGTAAGTTCTAGGACAGCCAGAGCTACGGAGACCTGGTCTCAAAGTAAAAGAAAAGGAAAGGAAAATGGAAATCCTGTAGGAATGTGATAGGTAACTATTTAGTAAAGGTATTATTTATGCATCAGAATTTTGGGATTTAGGGTATTCTTTTAGATGTTTTATTTCTTTTTTTTTTACTTCTTTTTCTGTTTTATATACTCACTCTTTTGTAACTTTGTATTATTGTGTTCATGTGTGTACACATGTGTGTGCAGGGGTGCATGTGTGAAGGTTGGCATCAGATATCTTCCTCAACTGTTCTCCCTGTTATTTTTGAGACATGGTCTGTCATTGCCATCCACTTCCACTAGGTTGCCCTGCCAGTGAGTGCCAGTGACCCTTCCGTCTCCACCTTCCCATGGCTAGAATTACAAGCATATGCTGTTCCACGCTGGTCTGTTTGTTCATTTGTCTGTTTAAACTTGGATATTCGTCATCATACTCAGGTCCTCATGCTATACAACAAGCACTTCCTGACTGAGGCATCCTTGTGGCCCCCATATTCACTTTTATGTGTTATAAAGTTAGAAAAAGTAATTAACTAAATGGTTTTGGGCATGATGATCTGTGCACAGTGTAACAAAGGGATTTCCTTGATTATGACTTACTGGAATGTTGCTCCTTAAAAGAACTTTGAGATGACCGTATAATCTCAATTTCTCAAAGACAGGATACAAACCCAAGACCCAGAGTTCTGATGGAATAAGGGGCAACGTAAACATTAGTAGCCAGGCCCCCTGCTGCCTGTCTTCCTGAGCTTGAGTACAGGACTGCATCTCAGCAGTGGTGCATCATGTTTGGTTTTGTTTTCCCCTGAAATTATTTACACCACTTTCTGGGAAGTACAGACTTTGACAAAAATCCCCTTTTCTCTGTGCCACAGTACTACAGAGCCCCACAGAGATGTTTTGGTGGTGGTGGTGGTGGTTGTGTGTTTGGTTGGTTTGGTTTTGGTTTGTTGTTGTTGTTGTTGTTGTTGTTGTTTTTACTTATTCATTTTACATCCAGCTCACTGCCCCCTCCCTATGACCCCCTCCCACAGTCCTTCTCCCATCCCCCCTCCTCTTCTCTGAGTGGGTGGAGGCCCTCCTGGGTATCTCTCTCTCTCTCTCTCTCTCTCTCTCTCTCTCTCTCTCTCACACACACACACACACACACACCTGGCACTTCAAGCCTCTGTGAGGCTAGGTGTTTCCTCTCCCACTGAAGTCAGACAAGGTAACTCAGATTGTAGAACATATTGCACATACAGGCAACAGCTTTTGGGATAGCCCCAGTTCCAGGTGTTCAGGGCTCACATGAAGGTCAAGCAGCACATATGCTACATACGCACAGGGAGGCCTAGGTCCAGCCTGTGTATGCTCTTTGGTTGGGGTGGTTCAGACTCTGAGAGCCCCAGGGGTCCAGGTCAGTTGACTCTGTCAGTCTTTCTGTGGAGTTCCTATCCCCTTCAGGGCTGTAATCCTTCCTCCTACTATTCCATAAGAGTCCCCACTGTTTGGCTGTGGGTGTCTGCATCTGTCTGAGTCAACTGCTGAGTGAACCTCTCAGAGGACAATATACTCCTGTCTGCAAACATAACAGAATATCATTAATAGTATTAGGGATTGGTGCTTGCCGATGGGATGGGTCGAAAGTTGGGCCAGTGGCATTTTTAATCCATGCATTGCACCCTCCCTGTGACTCAGGTCTGAGCATGCTGCCTTCACTGCTATAAAGAGGTCTCTATAGAAGATGCTGGGAAAGAGTCCACCAGTGCCACCTGCTGGCCCCATAGAGTATCACAGGTCTGGCAGCTCTTGAGGTCTGTGATGGATATCTAAGAAATTTGGGAGAATTCTCCACCAGGAGAACTTAGAACAGTCATGCTCAGAGGCAATCAGGATTGAACCAAGACTCGAAAGAAAGAAGTTGAGATAAGATAACTCAGACCAGTGCCTTGAAATTCCATATGCCCAAGCATCACTTGGATCCCTTGTTAAGATGCAGATGCCCATCAATTAGGGTACAACCTGTGATCCTGAATTTCTCACAAGCTCCTAGGTGATGCTACCCATAAGGGATTATATTCTGAGTAGCAAATAATCAATGTGGAAGTACACAGAGTTGAGTACCAAATCCTAATGCTTAAGTGTCAATATTTTTATTTACCAGCTATGAAATCCCATTAAAAGAATCTCCAACCTTGAACTCGATATATTTAAAACAGGCGTACCAATATGTACTTCACTGTGCTCTTGTGTGGCATGTGGAGATGATGGGTAAACATCTCTGGTGCTTCTAGCACATAGTAATCAGACAGGCAGCCCTTATCACCACATTGATTTCAATCCAGGAGGTTCATGTCTTCAACAATTTGCTGCCTGTGCACAGTATAGCCAAGGGTTCTCATTTACACGGGGATGTAAATCACAGCATCTCTAAGTTATGGGTGTCATGGTTTCATTTATGAGCCCCCTTGCTGCGAAGGTCAGACCCACCTACATCTGTAAACCCAAGGCTCACAGTCAGTTCACTTAATCGTGGTCTCGGTCGACCCTGATGAATGTGCTTGTTCTCTCATAGCCAAACTGGAAAGACACAAAAGAACTAAGATTGATGCCTCATGGCTACACTGGAGGTGAGCTGTATTTCACATGTACTCTGAGCAGACAACAGAACGTGACCCGCAGGTAAAACGTCCTGTGATCACAGGGTGGAAAACATGGCGCTGAGCAGCAAGAGGAGCTGTGTTCACTGGAACTGTCTCTCTGTAATGAAATGACCCTAGCAAATCGTACAGGCTATTGTAGCCTCCGTTTCCTCATCTGCAATACAGCATAAAGATTACAGTATGAATGTCTGCATAGAATATGTAGAGATTCATGGGTTAAGAGCACTGTCTGCTCTTCCAGAGGACCTGAGTTCAATTCCCAGCAACCACATGGTGGCTCACAACCATCTGTAATGGGATCTGACGCCCTCTTTCGTTGTGCATGAGAACAGAGCTCTCATAAATATAAAAGAAATATCTATTTCCTTAAATTAAAATAAAAGAACTTGTAGAGATTCAAAAGTTGTCATTCTTTTTCCTGGTGTCTCTTAAATAAGAAAGCTTAGAATTTAAGACATATTGAACTCTGCTGTCAGCTCTGGACATTAGAAGCAAATGCTGATATATAAATGTCCATTTAAAAATCAAACAGATGGCAATTTATTCTATCACTAAAGACTTTAGGTCATGAAGGGTACAAGACCTGTCTCCTCATTTGAGTTGTATCCTGAGGCAGAGTAACTGAAATTCCCTCTATACCCCTCTACCCTGGCTTCTGGTCAGGTAGGTTTAACTTCTCCCTGGCACCGTCTTTATTAACCCCAAACTCCTTCTGCTTCATAAGCATTCCCTTTCACACACCTCTAGACCTCATCCCATGGCCCACTTTTTCTTTTTTTTTTTTTCTTCAGTGTTCCACAAACTTCTGACCAGAGCTCAGATCTCAGAAGATGATAGGACTACCAGAAGGCTGTGGGAGTATCCACAAAAGTGTGTAATGTATTAGCTGTTTGTCTTGTTGCTGCAACAACACACATGACAAAAAGCTGCAGGGTCTCTGTGACCTCTGCAGTCAGTAGTGTGATGATCTGCCGAAGGCAAGAAGGAAGGTTGATTCAACACGACTCAGTAGCCACAGTTGGTTTAAACTTTCAGAGTCTGACTCCAAGTATTTTATTTTTGGCATTTTAAGCACAACATAATTTGGTGAAAACTTTCTAATGATTATTTACTCAATCCTGTGTGTACAATACTGTGCACACAGAGTCTGACTAAAAGTATTTTATTTTTGGCATTTTAAGCACAACACAATTTGGTGAAAACTTTCTAATGATTTTTAACTCAATCCTGTGTGTACAATAAAGCATACATAAATCAATTTGAGGAATAAACTAAATAAAGATTGAGCATGACTACACTGAAGCTTTTTCTGACATGTGACACCTTCCATAATGATGAGTTCTATAGACTGACTACATGTGACACCATCTATAAAGACAGGTACTACCAACTGAATGAGAAAAACAAGCTTATGATAAGAGCCTGAGGTAGGGTATGGTGTGATCTCCTGTCACACAGATAGTGCAAAAGTCACAAGGTTGGAATTCAGCCATCCTCTGCCTTCAGGGCAGACAGCAGGTATTGTATTCCTTCCTTGAAGGAACAACCATGTGTGCTAACATGCCAGGTTCTCCTAGTGCTTATGTGTGAGCACAAAGACCACCATGCCTTCCACAAAAAGCAACTTAAGGAAGGCTCAGAGTTTGAAGATATACACAAGGCACAACAGCAGGAGCTTGCAGCACCCGATCACATTGTACCAAGGGGCAGTGGAGAGATTGCGATCGGCTCACTTCTACGTTTTTTTGTTTTAAGATTTACTTATTTTATGTATGTGAGTACAGTGTGGCTATCTTCAGACACACCAGAAAAGGGCATTGGATCCCATTACATATGGTTGTTAGCCACCATGTGGTTGCTGGGAATTGAACTTAGGACCTTTGGAAGAGCAATCAGTGCTCTTAACCACTGAGCCATCTCTCCAGCCCCATACTTTTACCTTTTTATTCAATGTATAGTCAATGGGATTATATTACCCAATTTAGGGTAGATATTCCCACCTGAACTAACCTAATCTAGAAGCCTCTTTAAAAGCATACTTGTATTTTAATGTTTTTTAATTCCATCGAGTTAGCAAGATTAACTGTCACAGATAAAAACCATGAAAGACAGATCCACAGCCAAGATTTTAGGACAAAGCAGTCCAGAGATCACACCTCTGCCCCCACGTTCAGCTACACTTAGTAGCCACATGAAGTCATCAGCATATGGACTACGGGCATTGTCTATTTTGCAGGCTTTTCTGCCCCTTTCTGATGCCAAGCCACTAAAGCATCGCGGTAGTACAAGACCTTTCCTTATGTATTTCCTCCACAAGTCACACATACACACAAGTAAGCACACAGCCCTAGAAACTGCCCACAGAACCTCTAAACATTAATCATCATGTTTTTCATTGTCTTCACTAGCATCCTATGACTACCTCATAAAGAATTTGCAAAATCACACCTTCAGAGAAGAACGATTCATGATTGATTTGTAAAGCATTCCCAGAGCAGACCTGTAAGAAAGAAGAAAATGGGAACAAAAGAAGGCAAAGCCAGTGAGAGACAGATCCCAGACAAGAGGACAGAGAACAGCTTCAGGATGGCCCATTCCACTCCAAGGAAACCCTATAGGGTAGCTATAGACAATTCTGCAACTCAGAAGTGGCCCAACCCAAGGCAATTGACTGTGAATCCATAGCTCACAGTCAGCATGCCTTGATAGGCAACGTCGTTAGGGTTGAAGGGTGGAAACGTTAAATCCAACTGCCCAAAGACTAGTCCTTGGAGAAAGAGCAGCAGGTGGGAACTGCTAAGAGCCAGATATTGGCATCAGTGTTGGTAAATGGGGTTTGGGAATAGGCAGAGCTCTGACACAATAGGCTTTCTGTGCCCCTGCAGACCCACCAGTGCTGCCTGCAACTGACTTGTCCCTGTATTCCCAGCACCCAGAACAGAATAGGAAGCTTACAAAATATCCAGCAAAGAAGGGACTAGACACTAGCTAGGCAGTACACAAGATCTATAGATTGTAAAATGAAACAACAGCCCCAAACAAGAAGAACATAGGCAAAGGGCAGGAGCTTCCATCCCTGATTTATACTGACTTTCTGATCTTACAAGTCCTGGCCACTTGCATCAAAGGAAAAGAATTCATGTCATTCCCAAAGCTGGAGGCCCCTGTCATTACAAAAGATCTAATAGAGTCCCTGCTTAGGGGGTGTTGTCACTATAGAGGTGACAAGATTTCTAGAAGTGCTGAATCTAAGCAGGAATGCAGCCTCCCATTCCCCAGGGAAGAAGAAAAGAAGCCTCAGCTTCCAGAAGTCACATGAAATCCCCAAAGGACACAGGCAATTGGCCATGGCAGCTCACTTCTCTTCAACAACTAGCAAGTGGAAGGCAGAACTGAACAGGCTTGTAAGCCTCTGACAGATGAGCTTTCCCAGGAGAGCTCTGAAGGATTCATGGCAGCGAACAGGCAATGTTTAATTCTATGCCTTTGAGAAAGAGCAAAGATGAAGACAATTTTCTCCTCGTGTAAGAGTCAAGAAGCAGAGTGTGTGCATGTATGCATTCACTCACACACACACAAACACGCGCGTGCGCGTGCACGCACACACACACACACACACACACGCTCACACAGAGAGAGACAGAGACAGAGAGAGTCAGAGAGATAGAGACAGAGGCACCCATTGACACACAGAGAGATTCTTTGTTGTCTCTGAGATCCTTGCCCTTTCAGAATTCTAGACACAAATTACCCTTTGGGGCTGTTTTCACAAAAGAACCTGAAAATCCAGGTCAGTTATTCACATTTTGGAAAACAAAACCTACCATGTTTTTAACATAAAAATTTCCACCACATCCGCAAATGGAAATAATAGAATAATTACTCTTCAGGTCCTCAGCAACCAGTCCTACGGTTACCAACGTAATTTGGATATAGGTCCAACTAAATGGAGAGAAACTTGAAGCAATCCCACTAAAATCAGGGACTAGACAAGGCTGCCCTCTCTCTCCATATCTATTCAATATAGTACTTGAAGTTCTAGCTAGAGCAATTAGACAACATAAGGAGGTCAAGGGGATACAAATTGGAAAGGAAGAAGTCAAACTATCACTATTTGCAGATGATATGATAGTCTACTTAAGTGACCCAAAAAACTCTACCAGAGAACTCCTACAGCTGATTAAACAACTTCAGCAAAGTGGCTGGTTATAAAATCAACTCAAGCAAATCAGTAGCCTTCCTATACTCAAAGGATAAACAGGCTGAGAAAGAAATTAGAGAAATGACACCCTTCACAATAGCCACAAACAATATAAAGTATCTTGGTGTGACTCTAACCAAACAAGTAAAAGATCTGTATGACAAGAACTTCAGGTCTCTGAAGAAGGAAATTGAAGAAGACCTCAGAAAATAGAAAATTCTTCCATGCTCATGGATTGGCAGGATTAATATAGTAAAAATGGCCATCTTTCCAAAAGCAATCTACAGATTCGATGCAATCCCCATTAAAATCCCAACTCAGTTCTTCATAGAGTTAGAAAGAGAAATTCTCAAATTCATCTAGAATAACAAAAAGCTCAGGATAGCTAAAACTATTCTCAACAGTAAAAGAACTTCTGGGGGAATCAGTATCACAGACCTCAAGCAGTACTACAGAGCAATAGTGTTTAAAAATGCATGATATTGGTACAGTGACAGGCAGATAGATCAATGGGATAGAATTGAAGACCCAGAAATGAACCCACACAATTATGGTCACTTGATCTTCAACAAAGGAGCAGAAAACATCCAGTGGAAAAAAGATAGCCATTTCGACAAATGGTGCTGGTTCAACTGGAGGTCAGCATGCAGAAGAATGCAAATCGATCCATTCTTATCTCCTTGTACTAAGCTCAACTCCAAGTGGATCAAGGACTTCCACATAAAACCAGACACATTGAAACTAATAGAAAAGTAACTAGGGAAGACCCTTGAGGACATGGGCACAGGGGAAATGTTCCTGAACAGAACACCAATAGCTTATGCTCTAAGATCAAGAATTGATAAATGGAACTTCATAAAATTACAAAATTTCTGTAAGGCAAAGGACACTGTCAAAATGACAAAATGGCAACCAACAGATTGGGAAAAGATATTCACCAACCCTATATCTGATAGAGGGCTAATATCCAATATATACAAAGAACTCAAGAAGATAGACTCCAGAGAGCCAAATAACACTATTAAAAAATGAGGTACAGAGCTAAACAAAGAATTTTTACTGGAAGAATTTCAAATGGCTGAGAAGCACCTTAAGAAATGTTCAATATCATTAATCATTAGGGAAATGCAAATCAAAACAACCCTGAGATTTCACCTCACACCAATCAGAATGACTAAGATTAAAAACTCAGGAGACAGCAGGTGTTGGTGAGGATGTGGAGAAAGAGGTACACTTTTCCACTGCTGGTGGAATTGCAAGCTGGTACAACTACTCTGGAAATCA
The DNA here is from genome assembly GCF_947179515.1 of Apodemus sylvaticus. Lineage (NCBI taxonomy): Eukaryota > Metazoa > Chordata > Mammalia > Rodentia > Muridae > Apodemus > Apodemus sylvaticus. Next base: position 105,292,105 of record NC_067479.1, read on the forward strand.
GTCTGGCGGTTCCTCAGAAAACTGGGCATGACACTTCCGGAGGACCCTTCTATACCACTCCTGGCCATATACCCAGAGGATTCCCCGGAATGTAGTAAGGACACATGCTCCACCATGTTCGTTGCAGCCTTATTTATAATAGCCAGAAGCTGGAAAGAACCCAGGTGTCCCTCAATGGAGGAATGGATACAGAAAATGTGGTATATTTACACAATGGAATACTATTCAGCAATTACAAACAATGAATTCATGAAATTTTTAGGCATATGGTTGGAAGTGGAAAATATCATCTTAAGTGAGGTAAACCAATCACAAAAGAATATACATGGAATGCAATCACTGATAAGTGGATATTAATTAGCCCAGAAGCTCTGAATACTCAAGACACAATTAACATATCAAAGGATTCCCAAGAAGAAGGAAGGAGAGGGCCCTGGTCCTGGAAAGGCTTGATGCAGCACTGTAGGGGAGTACCAGAACAGAGAAATGGGAGGGGGTGATTGGGGAATGGGCGGAGGGAAGAGGGCTTATGGGACTTATGGGACTTATGGGGAGGAGGGAACTGGGAAAGGGAAAATCACATGGAATGTAAACAAAGAATATAGGAAAAAAAAAGAATAATCACTCTTCAGGTGTTCAGCAACCAGTCCCAAGGTTACCAATGCAGTTTGGATCTAGGTCCAAAGGATGCAGTCCAAGCTTAAGAGAACAAAGTGGAAGAAACAGATTAGACCATCACAGTTGAGCCTTGCCCCCTGAAGCCCTTGGAGTAGAGAGGACTCCTCCAAATGGATAGGAAAAAAGAATTGGAGAGAACAGGATGATCATGCCCCCTAAAGAAGCGCATCCGTGGAGACCTGCAGGTAAGAACCAGACATAAGCACAGCATGCTGGTTATGGCAGGGGCCTGAAAGCCAACAACCAGACTTCCCACATCTCCAAACTCATAAAAAGAGGATTGGGAAGAGATTCCTAGGAGGTAGACTCAGAGCAGTGCCATGGAGTCTTCCATACTGGAGAAGAAAGAACACAGAAAGCAGGAAGCATGTCCCCTGCATGGCTATGAAAGCAGTACTGGAGATGGTTAGGAGCCCAGGGAAGACTCATTCCTGTTAGCATGCACCTCCTTAACTGAGATCTAGAATGCACCAGGGGCAGGGTCAACCACCAACGATGAGTGGGTTTTGAAAGCAAAAGAAAGCGCCTCTAGAGACAATAGCATCTAGCTAATCCCACAGGTATACTGAGGTCCACAGCTAACCCCCAAATCCAGCCCAGAAGGAAGAGAGGATTCTAAACTGGTTTTGACTTGAAGTACCTGAGCTTCATTCTCAATAAGATGAAAACTGCTAAAATTTAATCAATTATAGAAAAGCAGAGTTGCATTTACTGCACTTTCTTGCATGCAGAGTAAACATTCTCCTCCTCACAGAAATGTGCCTATCTTGTCCTGTGCACCCATGCTAGGGTCACAGAACTGAAAATAATTTCCTTAAAACCTGTGCATTAGTCACTTTTCTGGTGTTGTGAATAAGCATGTGACAGAAGCAACCTAAAGAACGAAGGGTTTATTTGGGATCACAGTTGAAGGAAACACTCCACCACAGAGAAGAAACCACAGTGGCTACTGCGGAGATAAGAGGTTGCTTTCTGTCACATTGTAACTAAGTGAGGAAGCTGAGAGAGATGGATGCATGCTGGTGCCCTGCACACTTTCTCCTTTGGTTCTTTTTGTTCCTTGAGGGTGATAGGTGTGGGGCAACAGCCAAGGGATGATGCATATCCTCCCCAGTTAAACTTTTCAGAAACTCTCTCACAGATACACACAGTAGTTCTCAACCTTGCATATCAGATACCTAATTATGACTTGTAATGGTAGAAAAATTATCATTATGAAGTGGTGATGAAATAACATGAGGAACTGCATTAAAAGGTTATTAGTAAGGTTGAGAACCACTGCTCTACAATAACAGTCAGAAAAGGATTAGGTTAAAGAGCTTAAAAGCACAGCTATACCTTCAACCTCTGGGGAAGGGGCAGTGGTAAAAGTTGAGTTGAGCATCACTGTCTGATGATGTAGTCACATGCATACACATATGCACATGCGTGCGCGCGCGCACATACACACTCAAATGGCCATTTAAAAAAAGGACAGGCTTAAGAGGACTTCTGGGTTACTAAACATTCAAGGATGTCTGGAAAGTCATACATCTAAAGACGACATCTAGGAGCTGAGAGACCCTCCCCAAGACCATGATCTAAGACACCTCTTTTTTTAGGCTGTTCATTTGTATACATCATAATGAGTGTGTGTGTGCATTTCTGAGTTTTGTGAAGTATAACAGAAGATTAATCAACCCTGAAAATACTGCTATATAGCCAGTCAGAAACATGGTCACAATAGGCTGCAAGGGATGGACATTTGAAAGGAGGGCCTTGTGGGTCTAGGCCCTCAGCCAGTGAGGAATAACTCTAAATCCATGAAGATGGTGTCAGAATGGAGATCAAGAATAAGACATCACTGGTCTCAGTTGATGGGAAGAAGTTCCCATGTACGTGTGTGGCTGAAGGCTAACAGTTTTCCCTCTATGGAAAGAAATATCGCAAGACCAACTTGAACCTTCTGTCTGTAATCTCTAGCCTCCTTGGAAGGCCTCAGATCTGTCTAGATGATACCAAGAGTCCCAAACTTGCTGGCTTTAATCTAGTTTATCCACTAAGATCAGCAACAAAGATTAGCAAATATGTTCAGTACTCAAGTCCTATTCTTGCAATTTTGATTTCAGGGGTTTTTTTTGACATCTTTTTTTAATTGGATATATTATTTATTTGTATTCCAAATGTTAACGCTAACCCCTATCCCATCCCCCTGAAGGGGACTTTAAAAGGAGAGGATCGGGGGTTAAGGGAGTGTGGCTCGGCGGCATGGGAAAGGGGGTGCACAGGCAGGCCCTTGCCTGGGCACCTCTGCCCCCTGAGGGACCACACACACATAGGCATAGTATAGAATAGAGTTTATTCAGAGTAGGGATGGGAGTTAGTGGGAGAGAGAGAGAGAGAGAGAAAGAGAGACAGAGAGAGAGAGAAACAGAGACAGAGACAGAGAATAGAGAGAGAGAGAGTAGAGAAGTGGAGTGGTGGCCAGCCATGACCACGTGAAGGGGGGAAGAGCCCAAGGGGCAGAGAGGTGAGAGGGTGTGGGAGAGCGGAGAGCAAAGAGAGAGAGGAGGAGCAAGTAGCCCCTCTTATAGTGGGCCAGATCTCTGGGGCAGGGCATACCTGGCTATTGCCAGGTAGGTGTGGGGTGGAGCTTAGACAGAACCCCAACATCCACCAATATTTGATTAATTAAAAAGAAAAAGAAAAAGAAAAAAAAAAGAAAAGAAGTGACGGCGAATACGGCGAAGCAGGAATAGGGTCGTTGTTGAGATCTGGCTGCTTCATGCTGACATTGGGGCAGCAGCGTGTCTCTGGGGAACCTAGAGAAAGGGGTATAAGGGGTGATTGTCCAGTCTCAGGAGGACTGGCTGCTTCCTTGCTGTCCAGGGTTTGTAGAGCCATTTGAGGATAGGTCAGGAGAACAGGTTCAGTAGAAGCTGTCTGCGTCTAGAGAAACTGAGAGGAGATTGGAGCATCTGAAGGTTGCGTCTCTGGAGCTGTCCTGGATATGGCAAGGGCCTGGACTTAACAAGATGTTAACACCCCCCTTACCCTGCTTATATGTGGTTGCTCTCCCACCCAACCACCCACGCCTGCCTCACCACCCTAGCATTCCTCTACACTGGATCATCAAGCCTTCCCCGGACCAAGGGACTCCCCTCCTACTGATGCCAGATAACACCCCTTCAGCACCTTCAGTCCTTCCCCTAACTCCTACATTGAGGGCCCTGTGCTCAGTTCGATAGTTGGGTACAAGCATCCACATATGTATTGGTCAGGATCTGGCACAGTCTCTCAGGAGACAACTGTATCAGGTTCCTGACAGCAAACACTTCTTGGCATCATCAATAGTGCCTGGGTTTGGTGTCTATATGTGGGACTGATCCCTGGGTCAGGCAGTCTCTGGATGGCCTTTCCTTCAGTCTCTGTTCCATTCTTTATCTCTGTATTTAGTGAAATCCCCATTAAAATTTTCTAAATAGTACCGCAGTTCAAACTCAGCCGTGGGATAACCAGGATTCTTTTTGGTCCAGGAAGGCACAGGTTCAGCGAAATGACACAGAGACAGCAGAGTGGTTTTTGGAACTGAGTGTATTATTTTGGGTATCCCCTAGTCCAGTCAAGTTAACATCTCAAATTAAGCATCACATTCATCTGTCAAAGCTTCAGTTTTCTCGGGCAGTATAGGGTGTTTGCCCATTTTCCAGTTGGCCAATTGGCGCATGCGGTTAAACTGCTTCTTCATTGTGGCCCTGCTGTCGTGCTAGCCCAGGAGCTGGAGAAGGACGGCTCCCATGCCTAACCTCCCAGGTGAAAATGGCAGCACTGCAGAGCTTGGGAAGCCGCCTGGCCTGCACTGTCCTCCCAAGAGCACCTCTGCCTAGTCCATCCACTGCATTCTTCTCTGTGCCATACCTGGGGCTTCCCTAGGCACCCGGTGATCAGCTCCCGATGCAGCCCCTGGCCCCAGACTGAAAGAGCTAACCAGTGAGTCTTTGTGAGTAATAAGTACAGCCTGTATCCAGAATCACACCTGGATAAGCTAAGAAGGTTGTTTTGGTCAAAGATTCCCTAGGTGGGGTCTGCAAAACAAAAGCAGTTCCTCACAAGCTTCCTTTGAGGCTGCCCCTAGCTCTCAAAGGAACCAACTCAAATGTAAATTCTTTCTACCTTGCTCAACACCCACCTGTTCCGCAAGGACCTTGTATGAGGTTCCTCAAATGTAAATATCTTCTAATCTGAGCCTATTGTTTCAAATCTACCTGTCCTGAAAGGGTGACTAAAACCAAAATGAACCTGTAATTTTAGGGTTCCTGGAAAATTCTACTGCCTGCTATTAATGCTTTTTATACCATATTTGGAGCCATACTTCATATATATCCTAATGGGAGGTAAATGTAATTACATAAACAATTGGAGCAAAGCGTTGGAGAATTTTTTGGCTACAAGATGGATTCTTTTACAACCTAATTTGCTTGGTTTTTCTAGGTCCCAGCTACTAGGAAGGAGGAGAGCTTTTTTATTATTATTATTCGATATTCTTTATTTACATTTCAAATGATTTCCCCTTTTCTGGCACCCCTCCTCCCCGGAAGTCCCATAAGAACTCTTCCCTCTCCCTGTTCCCCCATCCACCCCTTCCCACTTCCCTGTTCTGGAATTCCCCTATACTCTTGCACTGAGTCTTTACAGAACTAGGGACCACTCCTCCATTCTTCTTGGACATCTTTTGATGTGTGGATTATGTCTTGGGTATTCAAAGTTTCTAGGCTAATATCCACTTATCAGTGAGTGCATACCATGATTGATCTTTTGAGACTGGGTTACCTCATTTAGTATGATGTTCTCCAGCTCCATCCATTTGTCTAAGAATTTCATGAATTCATTGTTTCTAATGGTTGAATAGTACTCCATTGTGTAAATATGTCACATTTTTTGTATCTATTCCTTCATTGAGGGACACCTGGGTTCTTTCCAGCTTCTAGCTACTACAAATAGGGCTGCTATGAACATAGTGGATCATGTGTCCTTATTGTATGCTGGGGAATCGATTCTCTGGTTATATGCCCAGGAGAGGTATAGCAGGGTCCTCAGGAAGTGTCATGCTCAGATTTCTGAGGAACCTCCAGACTGATTTCCAAAGTGATTGCACCATCTTGCGATCCCACCAGCAGTGGAGGTGTGTTCCTCTTTCTCTACATCCTCGCCAACACATGCTGCCTCCTGAGTTTTTGACCTTAGCCATTATGACTGGTGTGAGGTGAAATCTTAGGGTTGTTTTGATTTGCATTTCCCTAATGATTAATAATGTTGAACATTTCTTAAGGTGCTTCTCAGCCATCCGAAGTTCTTCATGTGAAAATTCTTTGTTTAGCTCTGTACCCCACTTTTTAATAGGGTTATTTGGTTATGGTTCTACCTTCTTGAGTTCTTTGTATATATTAGATATTAGCCCTCTGTCAGATTTAGGGTTGGTGAAGATCCTTTCCCAATCTGTTGGTTGACGTTTTGTCCTTTTGACAGTGTAGGAGGAGGGCTTATTACTTAAGTAAATTACCAAGTGAGATTTTCCTGAATAGAAGTGTTCCGCAAAGTCCCAGAAGACATTTCTCACCTCAGTCTGTAAAATTTTGTTTTACATGTTTCGCTGGGGCCTCTGTGGCAAAATAGGACGGAAACTTCCACTCTTTGGTCTTCCTTCCTATTAACCTTCAGGTGGTCTGTGAGTTGTATTGTGGGTATTGCACATTCTTTGCCTGTTATCCACTTCTCAGGGAGTACATCCCATGTGTGATGTTTGTGATTCAGGTACCTCACCTAGGATGATATTTTCTAGATCAATCCATTTGCCTGCGAATTTCATGAAGTCATCATTTTTAGTAGCTGAGTAGTATTCCGGTTGTGTACATGTACCACATTTTCTGGATCCATTCCTCTGTCGAGGGACATCTGAGTCATTTCCAGCTTCTGGATATTATAAGTATGGCTGCTATGAACATAGTGGAGCATGTGTCCGTATTACAAGTTGGAGCATCTTCTGGGTATATGCCCAGGAATGGAATAGCTGGGTCCTCAGGTCCAATTTTCTGAAGAACCACCAGACTGATTTCCAGAGTAGTTGTACCAGCTTGTACTCCCACCAGGAGTGGAGGAATGTTCCTCTTTCTTCACATCCTCAACAGCATCTGCTCTCACCTGAGTTCTTAGCCATTCTGATTGGTGTGAGGTAGAATCTCAGGGTCGTTTTGATTTGCATTTCCCTGATGAATAAAGATGTTGAGCATTTCTTTGGGTGCTTCTAGGCCATTTGAAATTCCTCAGTTGAGAATTCTCTGTTTAGCTCTGTTTCCCATTTTAATAGGGTTATTTGGCTCTCTGGAGTCTAACTTCTTGAGTTCTTTGTATATGTTGGATATTAGCCCTCTATCAGGCATAAGATTGTTTAAAATCTCTTCCCAATCTGTTGGTTGCCGGTTTGTCTTATTGACAGTGTCATCTGCCTTACAGAAGCTTTGAAATTTTATGAGATCCCATTTGTAAATTCTTGGTCTTAGAGGATAAGCCAATGACATTCTGTTCAGGAAACTTTCCCCTGTGCCCATATGTTCAAGGGTCTTACCCACTATGTCTTCTTTCACTTTCGTTGTATCTGGCTTTATGTGGAGGTCTTTGATCCACTTAGACTTGAGTTTTGTATAGGGAGATAAAAATGTGTCAACTTGCATTCTTTTACATGCTAACTGTCAGTTGAACCAGAACCATTTGTTGAAAATGTTGTCTTTTTTTCCACTGGATGGTTTTAGCTCCTATATCAAAGAACAAGTGACCACAGGTGTATGGGTTCCTTTCTGAGTCTTCAATTCTATGCCATTGATCTACCTATCTGTCACTGTACCAGGCAGTTTTTAACACTATTGCTCTGTAGTACTGCTTGAGGTCTGAGATACTGATTCCCCCAGAAATTCTTTTACTGTTGAGAATAGTTTTAGCTATCCTGAGTTTTTTGTTATTCCAGATGAATTTGAGAATTGCTCTAACTCTATGAAGAATTGAGTTGGGATTTTGATGGGTATTACATTGAATTTGTATATTGCTTTTGGCAAGATGGCCAGTCTTACTATATTAATACTGTCAATCCATGAGCATGGGAGATCTGTCCATCTTCTGAGTCTTTTTTTTATTTCTTTCTTCAAAAGCTTGAAGTTCTTATCATATAGATCTTGCACTTGTTTGGTTAGAGGCACACCAAGATGCTTTATATTGTTTGTGACTATTGTGAATGGTGTCATTTCCCTAATTTCTTTCTCAGCCTGTTTATCCTTTGAGTATAAGAAGGCTACTGATTTGTTTGAGTAAATTTTATATTAGGCCACTTTGCTGAAGTTGTTTATCAGCTGTAGGAGTTCTCTGGTAGAGTTTTTTGGGTCACTTAAGTATACTATCATATCACCTTGGTCAAGGAAGAAATAAGAAAAGAAATCAAAGACTTTAGAATTTAATAAAAATGAAGACACAACATATGCAAATTTATGAGACACAATGAAAGCATTGCTAAGAGGAAAACTTATAGCTCTGAATGCCTCCAAAAGAAGGCCCCAAAAAGAGCATACATTAGCAGCTTAATAGCACACCTGAAAACTTTAGAACAGAAAGAAGCTAATACACCCAAGAGGAGTAGAAGGCAAGAAATCATCAAACTTAGGGCTGAAATCAACCACATAGAAACAGAAAGAACTATACAATGAATCAACAAAACCAGGAACTGGTTCTTTGAGAAAATCAACAAGATAGATAGCCAGGCTAACCAAAGGGCACAGAGACAGTATCCAAATTAACAAAATCAGAAATGAAAAGGGAGATATAATAATAGAAACTGAGGAGATTCAAAAAATCTTCAGATTCTACTCCAAAAGCCTATACTCAACACAACAGGAAAATCTAGATAAAATGGACAATTTTCTAGACAGATACCAAATACCAAAGTTAAGTCAGGATCAGATAGACCATCTAAATGGTCCCATAACCCCTAGAGAAATAGAAGCAGTCATTCAAAGTCTCCAAACCAAAAAAAGCACAGGACCAGATTGTTTTAGTGCAGAATTCTATCAGACCTTTAAAGAAGACGTAACACCAATACTCTTCAAACTATTCCACAAAATAGAAACACTACCCAACTCATTCTATGAAGCCACAATTAACACTGATACCAAAACCACACAAAGATCCAACAAAGAAAGAGAACTTAAGACCAATTTCCCTTATGAATATCAATGCAATAATACTCAATAAAATTCTTGCCAACCGAATCCAAGAACACATCAATACACTCATTCATCACAATCAAGTAGACTTCATCCCAGGTATGCAGGGATGGTTCAATATGCTGAAATCCATCAATTTAATCCACTACATAAACAAACTCAAAGAAAAAAGCCACATGGTCATTTTATTAGATGCTGAAAAAAGCTTTTGACAAAATTCAACATCCCTTCATGTTAAAAGTCTTGGAAAGAAAAGGAATTCAAGGCCCAGACCTAAACATAGTAAAAGCAATATACAGCAAAACAGTAGCCAACATCAAACTAAATGGAGAGAAGCTTGAAGCAACCCCAGTAAAATCAGGAACTAGAAAAGGCTGCCCTCTGTCTCCATGTTTATTCAATATAGTACATGAAGTTCTAGCTAGAGCAATCAAACTACAAAAGGAGGTCAAAAGGATACAAATTGAAAAGGAAGAAGTCAAATTATCACTATTTGCTTATGGTTGGGAAATTTTAATGACTGCATCTATTTCTTTAGGGGTTATAGGACAGTTTCGATGGTTTATCAGTTCCTGATTTAAATTTGTCACCTGGTATCTTTCTAGAATATTGTTCATTTCATCTACATTTTCCAGTTTTGTTGACTATGGGCTTTTGTAGTAGGATCTGATTATTTTTTTAATTTCCTTAGTTTTTGGTTGTGACTGTGCCCTGATGTTTCCCTCTTGAAGGAAGAAAGTATTTTAGTGGAGCCCACAGTTGAGAGACTTTGAATTTTTAAAAGACTTTGAATTTTAAAGATAAACCCTTTCCTCCCTAACTTGCTTCTTAGTCATGATGTTTGTGCAGGAATAGAAACCCTGACTAAGACAAATTGGTTCCAACTTAGTGGGGTATTCCTGTGATGACCTGACCATGTTTTGGGGAGGACTGTGGAAGGACTTTGGAACTTTGAGCTAGAAAAGCCATTAGAATATTAAGGGCTTGGTGGAAAGTTCTGTAGGAGCTTGGAAGACTATGTTAAGAACAGTGCAAAAGATGGAAGCCTGGCTTGTGAAATTTTAGAGGAAAGATTAAAGACACTTAGAGTGGCCATGTTTGGATTGTGAAGATTCTGCGGGTTTGGTTAGCTGGGGCTGAAGAATCAGCTGTAAGTAACAAGATACCAGAACCACTAAAGCAAAACTTTGTGTTACTGGGACTATTGATGCTGGTTAGCTGGAGCTAAGAAATTAGCGGTGATTAAGAAGAGACCAGCATCACTGAGATGAAATCTTCTTGGAAGTGTTTTCTGAGAGCACAGAGAGTGTGTTCCAGAGATAGCCACAGTTGCATTTTGTGCTGTGGCTGGACTCGGTACTGTGTAAGAATCACCCAGATGGTACTGGTTTTGAAGGCATGAAGGGGTCATGAAGAGCAGATGAGGCTCTTGGCACAGTGAGAGGCCACGGAAGGCCATTGGTGAAGGTGCAGCCTCAGTCCAAACGGCCCAGGACTTGAAGGGGTCATGCATAGTAGCAGAGGCTTGTCACCATGAAGAGAGCCTGTGAGAGACTATTGGTGAAGCCTAATTACAGTGGAAGATAGCAGCATTTTGGAGATGCCAGTACCATGCAATGACCACCAAGAACAGCAGCAGCAATGGAGTACAGGAAGCTGGAGCCTAGAAGACAGGCTGTGTGCTACAAAGGGCAGAGCTGGAGAAGTGATCCACGCCCTTGGAGGAGCCCAGAAGATTGTGAGTTGGATCCCAGACATTGAAACATTGGAGGTTGAGTTTTGCTTTTGGTTGTGACTGTGCCCTGATATGTTTCCCTCTTGAAGGAAGAAAGTATTTTAGTGGAGCCCACAGTTAAAAGACTTTGAATTTTTAAAATACTTTGAATTTTAAAGATATTGGACATTTTAAGGTGATTGAACTTTTAATATGTAAAGACTGTGGGACTTTTAAAGTAATTTAGATCTTGGGGATGAATAAGAAAGTAAAGGTTGAGGCTTAATAGTAATATGTTTGTGTGTCAAGTTGACAAGGGGCCAATTGTACTGGCTAGTTTTGTGTGTCAACTTGACACAGGCTGGAGTTATCACAGAGAAAGGAGCTTCAGTTGGGGAAGTGCCTCCATGAGATCCAGCTGTGGGGCACTTTCTCAATTAGTGATCAAGTGGGGAGGGCCCCTTGTGGGTGGTATCACCTTTGGGCTGGTGCTCTTGGGTTCTATAAGAGAGCAAGCTGAGCAAGCCAGTAAGAAACATCCCTCCATGGCCCCTGCATCAGCTCCTACTTCCTGACCTGCTTGAGTTCCAGTCCTGACTTCCTTTAGTGATGAACTGCAACATGGAAGTGTAAGCTCAATAAACCCTTTCCTCCCCAACTTGCTTCTTGGTCATGATGTTTGTACAGGAATAGAAACCTTGACTAAAACTACATGGTATTACTAAGAGACACCCTAGGGGATCTCCTGCACTCCAGACATAATCCTGCTTACCTACATTGTGGAGAGGCAATCCAATTTCCCCATGGTAATCTGGATCTATCATCCCTCCTAACACTGTTATTCCTTTCTTAGCCTGTTGGTTTAAGGGCATTAGAAGCCCAAAATGGCCAGGGGGAAATCTGAGCTTCCAGTTTAATGGAATGTTTGTTGTGGCTCCTGGTAGGAGCACTCCTCCCTCTGGAACCAAAACTTCTAGGCCAGCAGAACCTAAAGTTGTGGGGACAGGAAGCAAAAAATTTCCTAGAGGGTCACTAGGAGTGATAGTAAGTAGAACTATTCCCTTTTCCAATCCTTGATTCCTGGACCCATGGATCCTGGCTATGGGAGAGACTGTACCATATATTGAACGTTGATTCAATATATGTCTTCTGATTCATATACTGCCTTCTGAAGAACTCTGCCCCAGCCCTCCATGCTGTTGACACCTAATTGGCACTGTAACTGTGTCTTCAAAAGGCCATTCCATCTTTCTATCAGACCAGCTGCTTCAGGATGATGGGGAACATGGTAAGACCAGTGAATTCCATAATCGTAGGCCCACTGTAACACTTCTCTGGCTGTTAAATGAGTTCCTTGGTCAGAAGCAATACTGTGTGGAATACCATGATGATAGATAAGGCATTCTGTGAGTTCATGGATGGTGGTTTTGGCAGAAGTATTACGTGCAGGAAAGGCAAATAAATAACCAGAATAAGTATCTACTCCAGTAAGAACAAAACATTGTCCTTTCCACAGGGGAAGTGGTCCAATATAGTCAACCTGCCACCAGGTTGCTGGCTGGTCACCTCGAGGAATGGTGCCATATCTGAGGCTCAGTGTTGTTTTCTGCTGTTGGCTGGTCTGGTATTCAGCAGCAGCTGTAGCCAGGTCAGCTTTGGTGAGTGGAAGTCCGTGTTGCTGAGCCCAAGTATAATCTCCGTCTTTCGGCCACCATGGCCACTTTGTACATGTGCCCACTGGGCAATAACTGGGATGGCTGGAGAAAGACACTGACTGTCCACAGAACAGGTCATCTTATTCACTTGATTATTGAACTCCTTCTCAGCTGAGGTCAACTTTTGGTGAGCATTTACATGGGACACAAATATCTTCACATCCTTTGCCCATTTGGAGAGATCTATCCACATACTTCTTCCCCAGATGTCTTTCTCACCAATTTTCCAATTGTGATCTTTCCACGTCCGTGACCATCCAGTCAATCCATTGGCTACAGCCCATGAGTCAGTGAACAATAGTACATCTGGCCATTTCTTCTTCCAAACTGTAATACCATGTGTACTGCCCGAAGTTCTGCCCACTGTGAGGATTTTCCTTCACCTGTATCTTTCAGGGTTGTTCCAGAAAGGGGTTATAATGCTGCAGCTGTCCACCTCTGGCTGGTGGCTACATAATGTGCAGAGCCATCAGTAAACCAGGTCCTAGTCTTCTCTTCTTCAGTCAGCAGGTCATAGGGAACACCCCATGAGGATATAGGCACATGCTTGGCAGCAGATGGCATTGTAACAGGAGTAGAAACCATAGGCATCTGAGCAACTTCTTCATGTAACTTGCTTGTGCCTTCAGGACCTCTTCTGGCCCGATCACGTATATACCACTTCCATTTGATAATAGACTGCTATTGTGCATGCCCTACTTTATGACTTGGAGGGTCTGATAACACCCAGCTCATGATGGGCAGTTCAGGTCGCATAGTAATTCAGTGTCCTATTGTCAAATGTTCAGTTTCCACTAAGGCCCAATAGCAGGCCAAGAGCTGTTTGTCAAAGGGAGAGTAGTTGTCTGCGGATGATGGTAGAGCTTTTTTCCAAGATCCCAAAGGACTCTTCTGTGATTCAAATACAGGGGCCTGCCAAAGGCTCCAAACAGCATCTGTATCTGCCACCGACACCTCAAGTACCATTTGGTCTGCTGGATCATATGGTCCAAGTGGTAGTGCAGCCTGCACAGCAGCCTGGACCTGTTGAAGAGCCTTCTCCTGTTCCGGGCCACATACAAAGCTAGTAGCTTTCCAAGTCACTTGGTAAATAGGCCTGAGTAACACACCTAAGTGAGGAATGTGCTGTCTCCAGAATCCAAATAGACCCACTAAACATTGTGCTTCTTTCTTGGTGGTGGGAGGGTCTGGGTGCAATAACTTGTCTTTTACCTTAGGAGGAATATCTCTGCATGCCCCACACCATTGTACTCCTAAGAATTTCACTGAAGTAGATGGTCCTTGAATCTTGGTTGAATTTATTTCCCATCCTCTGATACGCGTATGTGTTACCAATGAGTCCAAAGTGGTTGCTACTTCCTGCTCATTTGGTCCAGTCAGCATAATATCATCAATATAGTGCACCAATGTGATATTTTGTGGAAGAGACAAACAATCAAGATCCCTTCTAACTAAGTTATGACACAGGGTGGGAGAGTTCATATATCCTTGAGACAAAACTGTAAAGGTATACTGCTGGCCTTGCCAACTGAAAGCAAATTGCTTCTGGTGGTCCTTACAGACAGGTACTGAGAAGAAGGCATTTGCCAGGTCAATAGCTGCATACCAGGTTCCAAGAGATGTGTTAATTTGCTCAAGTAACCAAACTACATCTGGTACAGCAGCTGCAATTGGAGTTACTACTTGATTTAATTTTCGATAATCAGCTGTCATCCTCCATGATCCATCTGTCTTCTGCACTGGCCAGATGGGAGAGTTAAAGGGAGATGTTTTGGGAACCACCACCCCTGCATCTTTCAAGTCCTTGATCATGGCAGTAATTTCTCCAATTCCTCCAGGAATAAGATATTGTTTTTGATTCACTATTTTCTTGGGCAGAGGCAACTCTAAAGGTTCTTTAAAAAACTTCCATTTTGCCTTTCCAACCATAATGGCCCTCACTCTACAGGTCAGAGAACCAATGTGAGAATTCTGCCCATTTCTGAGTATATCTATCCCAATTATACATTCTGGAACTGGGGAAATGAACACAGGATGTGTTCGGAAACCCACTGGACCTACTGTGAGTTGCACATCAGTCAAAACTCTGTTAATCACCTGTCCTCCATAAGCCCCTACTCTAACTGGAGGGCCACAATGTTTCTTGGGATCTCCTTGGATCAGTGTCAATTCAGAGCCAGTATCCAATAGGCCCCAGAAAGTCAGATTATTTCCTTTCCTCAGGTACAGTTACCCTTGTAAAAGACCGTAAGTCCCTCTGGGGAAGAATTGGAGAAAGACTAACAGTAAAACTTGTAGGTGTTTTATCAAGATCCCTCAGGGGAACACGACCACCCCTTCATTCAAAGGGTTCTGGATCTATAAACTACAATACACTATTCCTCTTGGGTGTATTTGCTTCTTCTTATTCTAGAGCTTACAAGTGTGCTGTTAAGCTACTAGTGTATGCTAGTGTATGTTTCTTAGAGCTATGAGTTTTCCTCTTAGCACTGCTTTCATTGTGTCCCATAAGTTTTGTATGATGTGTCTTCATTTTCATTAAATTCTAAAAAGCCTTTAGTTTCTTTATTTCTTCCTTGACCAAACCATTGAGTAGAGCATTGTTCAACTTCCATATATATGTGAGCTTTCTGCTGTTTTTATTGCTGTTGAAGACCAGCCTTAATCCATAGTGATCTGATAGGAGGCATGGGATTATTTCAGTCTTCTTGTATTTGTCGAGACCTGTTTTGTGACCTACTTTATGGTCAATTTTGAAGAAGGTACCATGAGGTGCTGAAAAGAAGGTATATTCTTTTTTTCTTTCTTTCTTTCTTTTTTTTTTTTTTGGTTGAAAGTCAATTTTATTTCATATTAGAATGGCTACTCTCACTTGTTTCTTGCCACCATTTGCTTGGAAAACTATTTTCCAGACTTTTACTCGGAGGTACTGTCTGTCTTTGTCACTGAAATGTGTTTCCTGTATGCAGCAAAATTCTGGGTCCTGTTTCCATATCTAGTCTGTTAGTCTATGTCTTTTGTAGGGGGGAATTGAGCCTATTGATGTTAAAAGATATTATAGAATAGTAATTGTTGCTTCCTGTTATTTTTGTTGTTAGATGTGGAATTATGTTTGTATGGCTATCTTCTTTTGGGTTTGCTGAAAAAAGATTACTTTCTTGCTTTTTCTAGGGTGTAGTTTCCCTCCTTGTGTTGGAGTTTTATTATCCTTTGTAGGGATGGATTTGTAGAAAGATATTGTGTAAATTTGGTTTTTTCATGTAATATCTAGGTTTCTCCATCTATGGTAATTAAGTTTTGATGGGTATAGTAGTCTGAGCTGGCATTTGTGTTCTCTTAGGTTCTACATGACATCTGCACAGGATCTTCTGGCTTTTATAGTCTCTGAAGAGAAGTCTGATGTAATTCTGATAGGTCTGCCTTTATATGTTACTTGAGCTTTTTCCCTTACTGCTTTTAATATTCTTTCTTTTTTGTGCATTTGGTGTTTTGACTATTATGTGACAGGAGGAATTTCTTTTCTGGCACAATCTATTTGGAGTTCTGTAGGCTTCTTGTATGTTCACACACATCTCTTTCTTTAGGTTAAAGAAGTTTTCTTCTATAGTTTTGTTGAAGATATTTACTGGCCCTTTAAGTTGGGAATCTTTGCTTTCTCTATACCTATTATCCTTAGATTTGGTCTTCTCATTGTGTCCTGGATTTCCTGGATGTTTTGGGTTAAGAGCTTTTTGCATTTTGCATTTTCTTTGTATGAATGTTTTCTATTGTATCTTCTGCACTGAGATTCTCTCTTCAATCTCTTGTATTCGCTTGGTGATGCTTGCATCTATGTCTCCTGATCTCTTTCCTAGGTTTTCTATCTCCAAGTTTGTTTCCCTTGTAGTTTCTTTATTGTTTCCTGTTCCATTTTTAGATCCTGGATGTTTTTGTTCAATTCCTTCACCTGTTTGGTTGTGTTTTCCTGTAATTCTTTTTTTTTTTTATTCGATATAATTTATTTACATTTCAAATGATTTCCCCTTTCCTAGCCCCCCCCCCACTCCCCGAAAGTCCCGTAAGCCCCCTTCTCTTCCCCTGTCCTCCCTCCCACCCCTTCCCAGTTCCCCGTTCTGGTTTTGCCAAATACTGTTTCACTGAGTCTGTCCAGAACCAGGGACCACTCCTGCTTTCTTCTTGTATCTCATTTGATGTGTGGATTATGTTTTGGGTATTCCAGTTTTCTAGGTTAATAACCACTTATTAGTGAGTGCATACCATGATTCACCTTTTGAGTCTGGGTTACCTCACTTAGTATGATGTTCTCTAGCTCCATCCATTTGCCTAAGAATTTCATGAATTCATTGTTTCTAATGGCTGAATAGTACTCCATTGTGTAGATATACCACATTTTTTGTATCCACTCTTCTGTTGAGGGATACCTGGGTTCTTTCCAGCATCTGGCAATTATAAATAGGGCTGCTATGAACATAGTAGAGCATGTATCCTTATTACATGGTGGGGAATCCTCTGGGTATATGCCCAGGAGTGGTATAGCAGGATCTTCTGGAAGTGAGGTGCCCAGTTTTCGGAGGAACCGCCAGACTGCTTTCCAGAGTGGTTGTACCAATTTGCAACCCCACCAGCAGTGGAGGAGTGTTCCTCTTTCTCCGCACCCTCTCCAACACCTGCTGTCTCCTGAATTTTTAATCTTAGCCATTCTGACTGGTGTAAGATGAAATCTTAGGGTTGTTTTGATTTGCATTTCCCTAATGACTAATGAAGTTGAGCATTTTTTAAGATGCTTCTCCGCCATCCGAAGTTCTTCAGGTGAGAATTCTTTGTTTAACTCTGTACCCCATTTTTTAATAGGGTTGTTCGGTTTTCTGGAGTCTAACTTCTTGAGTTCTTTATATATATTGGATATTAGCCCTCTATCTGATGTAGGATTGGTGAAGATCTTTTCCCAATTTGTTGGTTGCCGATCTGTCCTCTTGATGGTGTCCTTTGCCTTACAGAAACTCTGTAACCTTATGAGGTCCCATTTGTCAATTCTTGCTCTTAGAGCATATGCTATTGGTGTTCTGTTCAGAAACTTTCTCCCTGTACCGATGTCCTCAAGGGTCTTCCCCAGTTTCTTTTCTATTAGCTTCAGAGTGTCTGGCTTTATGTGGAGGTCCTTGATCCATTTGGATTTGAGCTTAGTACAAGGAGACTAGGATGGATCAATTCGCATTCTTCTGCATGCTGACCTCCAGTTGAACCAGCACCATTTGTTGAAAAGGCTATCTTTTTTCCATTGGATGTTTTCAGCCTCTTTGTCGAGGATCAAGTGGCCATAGGTGTGTGGGTTCATTTCTGGATCTTCAATCCTGTTCCATTGATCCTCCTGCCTGTCACTGTACCAATACCATGCAGTTTTTAACACTATTGCTCTGTAGTATTGCTTGAGGTCAGGGTTACTGATTCCCCCAGATTTTCTTTTGTTGCTGAGAATAGTTTTAGCTATCCTGGGTTTTTTGTTGTTCCAGATGAATTTGATAATTGCTCTTTCTAACTCTGTGAAGAATTGAGTTGGGATTTTGATGGGTATTGCATTGAATCTGTATAGTGCTTTAGGCAAAATGGCCATTTTAACTATATTGATTCTACCGATCCATGAGCATGGGAGGTTTTCCCATTTTTTGAGGTCTTCTTCCATTTCCTTCTTCAGAGTCTTGAAGTTCTTGTCATACAGATCTTTCGCATGTTTGGTAAGAGTCACCCCAAGATACTTTATACTGTTTGTGGCTATTGTGAAGGGGGTCATTTCCCTAATTTCTTTCTCAGCCTGCTTATCCTTTGAGTATAGGAAGGCCACTGATTTGCTTGAGTTGATTTTGTAACCTGCCACTTTGCTGAAGTTGTTTATCAGCTGTAGGAGCTCTCTAGTGGAGTTCTTTGGGTCACTTAGGTAGACGATCATGTCGTCTGCAAATAATGATAGTTTGACTTCCTCCTTTCCAATTTGTATCCCTTTGACCTCCTTATGTTGTCGAATTGCCCAAGCTAGTACCTCAAGTACAATATTGAAAAGATAAGGAGAAAGGGGGCAGCCTTGTCTGGTCCCTGATTTCAGTGGGATTGCTTCAAGTTTCTCTCCGTTTAGTTTGATGCTGGCTACCGGTTTGCTGTATATTGCTTTTACTATGTTTAGGTATGGGCCTTGAATTCCTGTTCTCTCCAAGACTTTAAGCATGAAAGGATGCTGAATTTTGTCAAATGCTTTTTCAGCATCCAATGAAATGACCATGTGGTTTTGTTCTTTGAGTTTGTTTATGTAGTGGATTGTATTGATGGATTTCCGTATATTGAACCAACCCTGCATTCCCGGGATAAAGCCTACTTGATCATGGTGGATGATCGTTTTGATGTGTTCTTGGATTCGGTTGGCAAGAATTTTATTGAGTATTTTTGCATCGATGTTCATAAGGGAAATTGGTCTGAAGTTCTCTTTCTTTGTTGGATCTTTGTGTGGCTTTGGTATCAGCGTAATTGTGGCTTCGTAGAAGGAATTGGGTAGTGTTCCTTCTGTTTCTATTTTGTGGAATAGTTTGAAGAGTATTGGTGTTAACTCTTCTTTGAAGGTCTGGTAGAATTCTGCACTGAAACCATCTGGTCCTGTGCTTTTTTTGGTTGGAAGACTTTCTATGACTCCTTCTATTTCTTTAGGCTTTATGGGACTGTTTAGATGGTCTAGTTGGTCCTGATTTAATTTTGGTATTTGGTATCTGTCAAGGAAATTGTCCATTTCCTCCAGATTCTCCAGTTGTGTTGAGTACAGGCTCTTGTAGTAGGATCTGATGATTTTTTGGATTTCCTCAGTTTCCGTTGTTATGTCTCCCTTTTCATTTCTAAGTTTGTTAATTTGGATACTTTCTCTGTGCCCTTTGGTCAATCTGGCTAAGGGTTTATCTATCTTGTTGATTTTCTCAAAGAACCAGCTCCTGGTTTTGTTGATTTTTTTGTATGGTTCTCTTTGTTTCTACTTGATTGATTTCGGCCCTGAGTTTGATGATTTCCTGCCTTCTACTCCTCCTGGGTGAAATAGCTTCTTTTTGTTCTAGGGCTTTCAGGTGTGTCATTAAGTTGGTAATGTATGCTCTCTCCATTTTCTTTTTGGAGGCACTCAGGGCTATGAGTTTTCCTCTTAGCACTGCTTTCATTGTGTCCCATAGATTTGGGTATGTTGTGTTTTCATTTTCATTGTGTTCTAAAAAGTCTTTAATTTCTTTCTTTATTTCTTCCTTGACCAAGGTGTCATTGAGTAGAGTATTGTTCAATTTCCACGTGTATGTGGGTTTTCTGTTGTTTCTGTTGCTATTGAAGACCACTTTTATTCCATAGTGATCAGATAGGAGGCATGGGATTAGTTCTATCTTCTTATATTTGTTGAGGTCTGTCTTGTGACCAATTATATGGTCGATTTTGGAGAAGGTACCATGAGGTGCTGAAAAAAAGGTATATTCTTTTGTTTTAGGATAGAATGTTCTATATATATCAGTTAAATCTAATTGGTCCAAAGCTTCAATTAGTTTCATTGTGTCCTTGTTTAGTTTCTGTTTTCCTGATCGGTCCATTGAGGAAAGTGCAGTGTTGAAGTCACCCACAATTATTGTGTTAGGTGCAATGTGTGCTTTGAGTTTTAATAAAGTTTCTTTTATGAAAGAGGGTGCCCTTGCATTTGGAGCATAGATGTTCAGGATTGAGAGTTCTTCTTGTTGTATTTTTCCTTTGACCAGCAAGAAGTGTCCCTCAGAGTCTCTTTTGATGACTTTGGGTTGAAAGTCAATTTTATCTGATATTAAAATGGCTACTCCAGCTTGTTTCCTGAGACCATTTGCTTGTAAAATTGTCTTCCAGCCTTTTACTCTAAGGTAGTGTTTGTCTTTGACCCTGAGGTGTGTTTCCTGTAAGCAGCAAAATGTAGGGTCCTGTTTACGTATCCAGTCAGTTAGTCTGTGTCTTTTTATTGGGGCATTGAGTCCATTGATGTTAAGAGATATTAAGGAATAGTGATTGTTACTTCCTATCATTTTTGACGTTATTTTTTAAATTTGATTGCTTAACTTCTTTTGGGTTTGATGAAAGGTTACTATCTTGCTTTTTTCAGGGTGAAGTTTCCCTCCTTGTATTGGTGTTGTCCTCCTATTATCCTTTTTAGGGCTGGGTTTGTGGATAGATATTGGGTGAACTTGGTTTTGTCGTGAAATATCTTAGTTTCTCCATCTATGGTGATTGAGAGTTTTGCTGGATATAGTAGTTTTGGTTGGCATTTGTGTTCTCTTAGAGTCTGCATGAGATCTGCCCAGGACCTTCTAGCCTTCATAGTCTCAGGTGAAAAGTCTGCTGTGATTCTGATAGGTCTTCCTTTATATGTTACTTGGCCTTTTTCTCTTATTGCCTTTAATATTCTTTCTTTGTTTAGAACATTTGGTGTTTTGATTATTATGTGACGGGAAGTATTTCTGTTCTGGTCCAGTCTGTTTGGAGTTCTGTAGGCTTCTTGTATATTCATGGGCATCTCTCTCTTTAGGTTAGGGAAGTTTTCTTCCATAATTTTATTGAAGATATTTGCTGGCCCTTTAAGTTGTAAATCTTCACTCTCATCTATGCCTATAATCCTTAGGTTTGGTCTTCTCATTGTGTCCTGGATTTCCTGGATATTTTGGGTTACAAGCTTTTTGCATTTTGCATTTTCTTTAACTGTTGAGTCCATGGTTTCTATGGAATCTTCAGCATCTGAGATTCTTTCTTCTATTTCTTGTATTCTGTTGTTGATATTTGCATCTCTGTCCCCTGATTTCTTCCCAAGGCTTTCTATCTCCAAAGTTGTCTCCTTTTGAGTTTTCTTAGTTGTTTCTACTTCTGATTTTAGATCCTGGATGGTTTTGCTTAGCTCCTTCACTTGCTTGTTTGTGCTTTCCTGTAATTCTTTAAGAGATTTTTGTGTTTTTTCTTTCATGACCTCAGCCTGTTGACCAAAGTTCTCCTGTATTTCTTTAAGAGATTTTTGTGTTTCGTCTTTCATGACCTCAGCCTGTTGACCAAAGTTCTCCTGTATTTCTTTAAGTGTTTTTTGCATTTCCTCCTTGTTGGCTTTTGTATTCTCCTGGATTTCTTTCAATGATTTTTGTGTTTCCCTTGCAAGGGCTTCTAACTTTTGATCCATTTTCTCCTGAATGTCCTTCATGTGTTCCTGTACCAGCATCATGACCAGTGATTTTAAATCCAAATCTTGTTTTACTGGTGTGATGGGGTATCCAGGACTTGCTGGTAGAGGAGAATTTGGTTCAGATGTTGCCATATTGCCTTGATTTCTGTTAGTGACGTTCCTGCGTTTGCCTTTTGCCATCTAGCTCTCACTGGTGTTACTTGGTCTTGTCAGTGCTGGACTCACCAGTGCAAGCTGCCCCTTCCCCGTTGGCCTCTGGTGCACAGCTTACACTCTGCACTGCCTGTAGACAGGGTGCTGTTGTCCAGGCTGTTCAGATCCCGAAGCAGGCACCTGAAGGCTCCCGCTGGGGCCCGCAGGATTTATTGGAGCACACCGACTTCTCCCAGCTGGCCGCCCGGAAGCCCCCACTAGCCTCTTGAGGGACCTGGAGATGTGGCGGCCACCCAGGCTGATCTGAAGCGGAGAGAGTTGAGCTGGGGGCTTCTGCCTGAGGCCTTGCCCCAGATTGTGTCTGTGGACCAGGTGGAACCCGTGTGCACCCCCAGGGAGCTCCGAAGGTGAATGTTGCTGTGACCTCCCCTGTGCTCCGCTCACTCCGCTGGGCAGCCGATTTCCCCAACCGGGCTGGCGCACACTAGGTTAGCCTTGTCGCCAGGGCCCTGAGTCCAGGCAAAAGCCTGGGAGGCCAAGGTCCGAGCAAAGTTCCCCTAGGGCTATGACTGTTATTTGGGTCCGCCAGGTGACCCGGATGGCGGGCGTGCGCGTCCGCGCTCCCCGAAAGCACCGGGAGAGTCTGTTGTGCTAATAACCTCCTGGGCGGGTTGACACACAGATGGCCCACCAAGCCGCCCAGTTCTTGGGGTCAGTCCTGTGCCTTTTGGGGCCTAGACCCCCGTTTTGTTAGCCTCAGGCTACGCTTGTTAGCAGTCTCTGCCCTCCCGAGCACTCTGGCTCCTGTAGGCAAACTGGCGGCGCGTGCGCCGGCCGGGGCAAAAAAAACTCCTGGCTGGGTTGGCGCCCCGATGGCCACTCGAACAGCCCAGGGCCTGGGTGCAGGCCAACGCCCGTCTGGCTCAGACCCCTGCGGTGTTGGGCCTAGGATTATGTTTGTGTACCTCAGTCTGACCGATCTCTGGAGCCCGGGATCAAGATGGAGGTGAGTCTCTCCTGACTGGTGGGAAGCCGAGTTCTGAAGTGGCTTCCGTGCAGCGAAAGGCTCCGCAGAACCGCAGTTGCTTGCCGCCCGGCTGGTCAGCGAAGGTCAGTGGTCGTGGGCGCAGGGCCTAACTGGACCCTGTGTCGCCTTGGTTCCACCGCTGATGGCCCTTCAGCTGGAGCAGCCACTGCTACCGCCGCCGCCGCCCGACACTTTCCTGTAATTCTTTAAGGGATTTGTGTGTTTCCTCTTTAAGGACTTCTACCTGTTTACCTGTGTTCTCCTGTATTTCTTTAAGGGAGTTATTTATGTTCTTCTTAAAGTCCTCTATCATCATCATTAGATGTGATTTTAAATCAGTCTTCCTTTTCCAGTGTGTTGGGGTATTCAGGACTTGCTGTGGTGGGACAACTGGGTTCTGATGATTCTAAGTAGACTTTGTTTCTGTTGCTTATGTTCTTGCCCTTTCCTCTCGCCATCTGGTTATCTCTGGTGTCAGCTGGTCCAGCTGTCTCTGACTGTAGCTAGTGCCTCCTGTAAGCTTGTGTGTCAGAATTCCTGGGAGACCAGTTCTATCTGGGATGAATTTGGGTATGGAGAGCTGTGTCACAGGGTCAGCTCCAGGGCTCAGATGGAAACCAGAAGGATCCTGTACCCAGCCATTCCTTGGTTCTTGTGTCCTGATGGATCTGGGTGGGTCCCTTTTGGGCTAGGAATTTGAACAGAAGTGATGGTCTCACCTGTGCTCTCAGGTGTATCAGCACTCTTTGCAATTTTGATTTCTTAGTTCCTGTTCTATTGCTGTGAAGAAACACCATAACCAAAGAATGTATAGAAGAAGGAGCAAGGGGGCTTGTTTATAGTTTCAGAAGGTTAGTCTATGACCACTGTGGTGAAGACCATTACAGCATATAAGTAAGCAGGCAAACATAGTGCTGGAGCATAGTTAAGTAGTTAAGAGATTATAACCTGATTCAAAGGCAGAAAGGAGAGAGGGGTAGACAGACAGACAGAAAGAGAAAGCGGGGGTGGGGGGGGAAGAGAGAATTAATGAATGAGGTCTGGGTCACAGGCTTTTGAAATCTCAAAACCCATCCCCATTTACACACCTTCTCAAACAAAACCATACCTCCTAATCACTCCCACATAGTTCCTCTAACCGGGCACCAAGCATTCAAACATATGAGCCTGTGGGGTCCTTTTTAATTCAAACCACCACAGTTTCTTTAGACTGCCTTTATTCCTAGAAAGAACCCCTCTCTACAGAAGTGGCCTACAGTGGTCTACAGAACAGAGAAGTACATACATCTCTGTTCCTATCTTGTCTTTCTGGCCTAGGTGGGTAAGACTGGGAACCTATTATGTAAGAGCACTGAAACATTCCTTGCTAAGTCTGTCTTGCCAGACTGGCCTTAAATAGACAACTCTCTTGCATCAACCTCTGAAATTGGGGGAAATCCAGGCTTTCACAGAAAAAGTCATACTCAAAATGTTTTGTGTTTTATTTTGTTTTTGTTTTTGCTTTTGTTTTTTAGCTTCCTGATCCTTCCTCCAAAGTCCCTACCAAATGCTAATACCAGAAACCCCTAGATCTGCTTCACCCCAGCCCTTCTAGTGTGACTGTTGAAGAACAACTATATGTTCGGCAGACCAGAAGGATGTCAATGAGAGGAGAGGCCCTTAGTTCTGTGAGGGTTCGATGCCCCAGTGTAGGGAAATGCCAGGACAGGCAAGCAGGAGTGTGTAGATTAGTGATCAGGGGAAGGGGAGATGACATAGAGGGGTTTCTGAGGGGAAACAAGGAAAATGGATAATGTTTGGAATGTAAATAAAGAAAATATCTAATAAAAAAGAAACAGATTTAAGAAAATGCTTATGAACAGAAATGCATCTCTTTGAGTCATTATTGTTCTTTTGAGTACAGTTGGTTAAAGTAGCGTTCAAGGACTTCTAAAAGTGTTGGGAGAGATAGTGCCTTCCTTAAGCCAATAATGGAATTACCTAATTGGGGACATAAATCTCTATTGTGAATACTGACATTTTCTCTTTAAGGATGAGGTTGCTACAGCTCAGACCTGAGCCTTGTTGTTCTTATATATGTGTCAAGTGAATAATGTTAAACAGGTGCTATTTCTCCCCTGGTATGTACTATGCAATAAAAGCTAAGGTGTTCCTAAGAGGATTTTACATGTCTGCCTCAATAGAGTCTTTAGCTATTCTTTGATGTTAACAGAAGATCTAATTCAGCCATCAGTTTTCTGGTGGCTGGCTCACTCAGGGACTCCTTACCTCTTAAATTGCTGAATTGTTAATAGGAAGTAGTATTTTGTTAAAAAAGATTCTGGGAAGACTTATTGAGAAAATACTATGCTAGAACCAGACTCTGGGATTCTAGCTTCGAGATGGTTTAAAGAATTTAGTTATTTGTTAGAATAACTGTTATTCTTATTATCATGGAATCATCTGCTATTTCTGTTTGTTGTCCTTGACACAAGTGCCATACTTTCCATAAATCCTCAGGAACTGAAAATGGACAGAGGCTTAATTACCCTAAATCAATCCTCCAGTCGTGAGCAGTCCAGCTACCAGTAGAAATAAAGAGCTGAACACAATATGCACACCAGATACATCAGATTCTCCTGCTTACCATATTGCCCAGAGTCAGAATGTCCAGTAAGAAGCTGGCATTGCAGCACACCAGAATAAATCAAATATAGAAATTCACAAAGCTGCAACAATGAGAGGTGTGCCAGTATGTGGACATAGATAGTTGTTACCTTAATATGGCAATGATGAAATAAAGTAGTGGTGAGGAGCTAACCAAGTCAGAGCAAGACAGGACTGAGTGTTTTGCCAGTACTCAGGTAATTGGTACAAACTGCTAGGACTCTAAAGGTTTTCAGAGTTGTCTGAGAGTCTTGGCTCATACCTCAGAATCTAAGCAGAGTGCTTCTTTGAGAAGAAATTGACTGTGCAAATGTTTAGTGTATATGTTAAGAGTAGAATAAGGAGCAAGAATGCTGACAAGCCCATTTCAGCCCCTCCCCCCACAAGCACACATAGACACAGCACACAAGCACACACATACTTCTGCCACCAGATCTTTGTTTGTGCCAATTGTATCTTTTTCCTGCAAACTTCATTCATTCCTTTCCTGACTTTAATTCAGATTTTATTGATAGCCCCTAAGAAATCACTCTTGCTTCTAGCCTCTCCTATCCCCTCCTACCACTTTGGGTAAAGAATAAGAAAGGAGATTTCTGAGGATGGGCAGATGTCTCTGGGAAGTAGGTAAAGGCCCACTGTAGGATTGGTCTCTCTTTCCCATTCCTTCAAGGAGGCCCTTGTGACCTTCTTGTCTCTGATACTAAGACTCCACCAATGCTGGAGCAGTGTCCTACAGAAGAGCAGCTAGCACAAGTACTTCTGCC
The DNA here is from genome assembly GCF_947179515.1 of Apodemus sylvaticus. Classification (NCBI taxonomy): domain Eukaryota; kingdom Metazoa; phylum Chordata; class Mammalia; order Rodentia; family Muridae; genus Apodemus; species Apodemus sylvaticus. Next base: position 105,318,238 of record NC_067479.1, read on the forward strand.
TCTGTCTTCTCACCATTCTCATTTAATGGTCTCCTGAGAGATGAACTTACAGATCAGTAAGTCTCTGAATCCATTCTCAGGGATAAGAGACACGAGGACAAACACAGCCAAGAGTCACACAATGTTGCTCAGTAGGAGAGTTTTTTTTTTAATTTTATGTTAATTGATATAATGAACATATGTATGGGCTACAGTATAATTCAACAAGTGTATATGTGTGGCATAAGCAAATGAGGATAATTAGAATTTCTTTCTCAGACATTTAGCATTCCTTTGTATTTGCAGTCTCAAATGGCCTCTCTTCTAATTATTCATTAAATATTTAAGTCTTTATAAACTGTGGTCTACTATGCTGTAAAATGTTACATGTCTAGACTATATTTTGGTACCTATAATCCAACCTTGCTTTTGTCTTGTTTTGTTTTGTTTGTTTGGGTTTTTATAGTTTTTATTTTGTTTTGTTGTTTGGGGGGGGGGGGGTGTTCACTTGTTTTTGGTTTTTTGTTTTTTTGAGACAAGATTTCTCTGTATAATAGAGCCCTGGCTGTCCTCAGTTTGCTTTGTAGAGTAGGCTGGCCTCACTTGAACTCATAGAGAACCACCTTTGAGTGCTCTCAAGTGCTCAGATTAAAGATGTGCACCACCACACCCAGATAATCCAACCTCTTTTTAATTCCCTCTTCTTCACCCTTCCCAGGTTCTAGTAATCTCTTTCCTACTTTCATGGCAGCTTTAGCTATGAATATAAGTGAAATCATGTGTCATCTGTTTGTGTTTGGCTTGTTTCACTTAACAAAATGACCTCTGATAGATAACTCAGTTGATTGCATATCTAGGCTATTTATTGGCCATGGTGTGAAGGTGTCTTTGATATATTGATCATTTTTTGGTAGTATATCCAGAAGTAGGTTATCTGGATCATACAGATATTGTACTTTTACTTTTTTAAAGAATCTCTGCTTAGTAATGCTAAGGGCTAGGGAGATAGCATAGTAGTAAAGAGAACGACTAGCATGCTGGACCCCTGGGAATCCTCAGCACCATAAAGGGAAAGAACGGGCAGGCATGCTTCCACCAGCTATAAGGGATCCCTTCCTCTACACCCTTTTAAGAATCTCTGACTTTTCACTTTAAGGCAAGTAATCTTCTGACTGGGGCAGGGTCATATCTCATCACAATTTTGACTTTCATTTCCATGGTGATTACATAGGGGAACCTTTTCAGGATACCAATATAAGCAATTATTTTTCAACATCAACAGCCTAGGCAACAAAAGCAAAGCTATACAAACAGGATTGTGTCGAACTAAGAAGTTGAAGCTTCTTGAGCAAAGGAAACAACCAACAGGATGGAGAGACAACATTCAGAAAGACAACAGCAACTAACTCGCCAATGGAGTAAGTATCTAGAAAAGAAAAAAAAGACACAACTGCAAAAAAGCTAAAGCTGACTGGTTGAATGAACAAGTGATCTGAGGAGATGACTCTCAGAAGAAAATAGTTAAGAATGGCGAACAAATATATGAAAAATTCTAAGTGTGGCAGTTTGATTGAGAAGTTCCCTATAACCTTGGCTATCTGATCCCTTGATTCTAGGTTCTTAGCACTGTTTGGAGAGGCTTAGAGAGTGTGGTCTTGCTTAAGGAACTACGTCACTGGAGACACCTAAACACAACCTTCTGATTCATCTACAACATGAATGACCCTTAGAGATATAAATGCTAACTGAAATGTAACACTTGGGAAAATACAAACGCTGCATGATTCTACTTACAGTCACAAACTGGCAAAGAGACAAGAAGCAGAATGGCTTGGGTATTCCGAGCTCCTAGGATAATAGTCACTTATCATGAGTGCATACCATGTGGATTCTTCTGTGATTGGGTTACCTCACTTAGGATGATATTTTCCAGTTCCACCCATTTGCCTAAGAATTTCATGAATTCGTTGTTTTTAATAGCTGAGTAGTATTCCATAGTGTAGATATACCACCTTTTCTGTATCCATTGCTCTGTTGAGGGACATCTGGGTTCTTTCTGTTGTGGATAGTCCTGGGCTTGTATTTTGATGCTAATTCCACTCCTCAGAGGGGCTGCAGATGAGGAGTTCCTTAACTTTTCAAATAAAGGCTTGAGCCAATGATTGAGCAGGAGGAAGTGGGAGGAGCTGAGAGTCTAGGGGAGGAGCGACGGGGAATAATCAGGAGGGGGAGGAGCTATGGGAGATGAACAGAGAGGCGCAGATAGAGAAGCTCCTGGCCTGGAGAAACCACAAGTTATATGGGACAATATAGATGGAAATAGAGTAGTGTAGTGGGAGGTGGCCCAATCTAGGCTTGTAGCTTGTTTTGTTAACTTATTATTGAGTTGCACTTTCGTTTACAGGGGAATTAGCTTGGAAACAAAGTAGCAACACTTTCCAGCTTCTGGCTATTTTAAATAGGGCTGCTATGAACATTGTGGAGCATGTGTCTTTATTGCATGCTGGGGAATCCTCTGGGTATATGCCCAGGAGTGGTATAACAGGGTCCTCTGGAAGTGTCCTGCCTAGTTTTCTGAGGAACCACCAGACTGATTTCCAGAGTGGTTGGACCAGCTTGCAACTCCACCAGCAATGGAAGAGTGTTCCTCTTTCTCCACATCCTTGCCAGCATCTGCTGTCTCCTGAGTTTTTGATCTTAGCCATTCTGACTGGTGTGAGGTGAAATCTCAGGGTTGTTTTGATTTGCATTTCCCTCATGACTAAGGATGTTGAACATTTCTTTAGGTGCTTCTCTGCCATTCGATATTCCTCAGGTGAAAATTCTTTGTTTACCTCCGTACCCCATTTTTAATGGGGTTATTTGGCTCTCTGGAGTCTACCTTCTTGAGTTGTTTGTATATCTTGGATATAAGCCCTCTGTCGGATGTAGAGTTGGTAAAGATCTTTTCCCAATTTCTTGCCATTTTGTCCTACTGACAGTGTCCTTTGCCTTACAGAAAATTTATGAGGTCCCATTTGCCAATTCTTGATCTTAGAGCATAAGCTATTGGTGTTTTGTTCAGGAAATTTTCCCAATGCCCATGTCCTCAAAGGTCTTCCCCAGTTTCTTTTCTATTAGTTTCAGTGTGTCTGGAATGATGTCTAAGAAGAAGGAAGGAGGTCCTGGAAAGGCTTGATGCAGCAGTGTAGGGGAATACCAGGACAGGGAAGCGGGAGGGGGCTGATTGGGGAACAGGGAGAGGGAAGAGGGCTTATGGGACTTTCGGGGAAGAGGGAACCAGGAAAGGGAAATCATTTGAAATGTAAATAAAGAATATATCTAATAAAAAATAAAATATTTTTAAAAAGATTTAAGCTTAAATTATAATCAAGTTACTTATAATGAATTTTTATGACAATAGACCAGAATTTAGACTTATAATAATTTCAGAACTGTAGTAACATGCAAATAATAATTATTTCATTGCAATATAATGTTTTGTTATCAAAAGTCACACATTAAAAAGCGAAGAAAAGTCTGAATAGCTATGTGTTCTAAGAAAATGAGTTATAGCCAAGATTTTCAGGGTAAGAAAGTGACTTCATTTGAAGAGTGCTTACCCACCATACAGAAGACCCTGGGATCTTCTGTCCCCAGCAACAGAATCCCAGAGTTTTGGCATAATTCTGTAGTTCTAGTGCTTGGAATATGGGGGAAGGAGGGTCAAAAGAATAAGGTCATCTTTACTTATGCAAATAAATTGTAACCAGCCTAGGTTTGTTTGACACTGCCATCTTAAACAAACAAACAAACAAACAAATAAAAAAAGAAGCAAGAAAGGCAGGTGCCAAGGGCTGGGGGAGGCTCAGAGGGAAGGTCATTGTTTAATACCTTCAGAGTTTCAATTTTGCAAAACGAATACAGTTCTAGAACACTGTTGACAGTCTCAATATGAATTTACTTAATGCCATTGAGATGGGGTAAGTGGTAAGAGTGTGGACCTGGCTCAATAGGAGAAAGTGCTTGCTTATAAGGACAAGGTGAGTTTGAATCCGTAGCACTCACCTAAAAAGTCAGGCATGGCTCCACATGTCTGTAGCCCCAACAGTGAGAGTTGGAGACAAGTGAGTCCCAAGAGCTCAGTGGACAGTCACCTTAGCCAAAATGTTGGTCTTCTGGTTCAACGAGTGGCCTTGATTCAAGGCAATGGGGGCAGATAGCTATAGAGAGAGGTAGATCCCAATGTCCTGCTCCACTCTCTGTGTAACACAGGGGATGTGAGTAGTAAATAAAAAATAAATTTTACCTCAGTTATTAAAAAGTCATGTGATGTTCCTGTTGGCTATTCTGAGCCAACAGCATGGAAAACATCAGTATAGATGAGCAGGTTAGCATGGGCTCCAGTCCAGTCCATGTTAGGGCACCACACCAGCCAGACTCCCAAAATAAGATTGCTGTTTCAATGCTCAGTTTCCCCATCTTGGCTTGTTAACAAAACTGCTTTTGACTCCCATCTCACCTGTTTGCTTGCTTATTGTTTGACCTACAAGCATAAATCAATAACTTCAAGGTTTTGTTTTTTTTAATCCAAGACAATAAACATACCTGACCTGGGGTTTTCGATCACAGGGGTCCCTTCAACTTAAAGTAGGTCTTTGAAATTTGTATAACCTGTTTTTGCTAGTCCATTAAAAAAATGAATTCTACACTGACTGTTCAAGGTACCCTAAAATATACATACACACATGGTATTTCCTAGCCCCTAGGACCTCACGGACTGGAAGGCAAAATACACAAAGCACAGTTCCTTGTGCCCTAAGTTGTTCTATAACTAAGAATTGTCTATTGTCATAGTACTACTTGCTTAAATTTGATTAGAATCCTTGGACAAGAAAAATGATCCACTTTGTGAATATCAGACCTGAGCTACCACCCAACATTCAGATGGGGAGACTATTAAAAACTTTAATGTATTTACTTAGGTTTCTTTGGAGCATAAATTGTAGCATTAGGATACTTTCAAACGCTGTGGTTTGGAAATTCCCCCCACAGGCCTACAAATTAAAGACTTGGTCCCTAGCCTGCACACTACTGGAAAAGGGCAAACCCTTTAAGACAAAGGACCTAGTGGAAGGAGGATAGGCATGCCTTGGAGGGAATTATTGGGTTTCCTGGCCGCATTCCACTGTTTCCTAGCTGCCTTGAGTTAAATAAGCCTCTGCCACATTTTTTCTGCCACTCTGTACTGTGCCACCAGGCGTAAAGCAGCAGGTCTAAGTGACCACGGTCTGAAAGACCTCAAGGCCCCGGGCTATCACTGTCACTTCTAAAGAATCACTCTCTCCCTAGCCTCTTTTTAGCTCATGAACCCTTAAATGCCCCCTAAGAATACCTGCCATGCAGGAATCTCCCAAGAATCTGCACCCCAATTTGCCCTTTAATTCCCTGAAATTTATCTTCCATTAAGATGCATATTGTTTTTTACAGCTTCTCTTTCTAGTTATAGATTGTAAATTTTCCTTCTGCTGAGTCTTGGAGCTGACTGACTGTTTTTCATTATATTTATAAGGCTCGAAGGGGGGAAGAAAAGGAGGCCATTCCTTTATTTGAGAATTCTGACATTTATTAGCATAATAAAATTCTCAAGATGAAATTGCAGTTTTCCAGACAGTAATTTCATTTGCAGGACAACTTACAAGGAATTTATTTGAAAGCCAGGTAAAACTTAAAATATATGAGACGTTCAGAAAGTGCAGGCCCCAAATAAAATGAAATAAATCAGTTAGGGATAGAAAACTCAGCTGTTATGTCTCACATATTAATTAGCAGGCAACAGGAACCACCATCCAGGATGTCAGGTTTTTCAACCCATCCTGGACTCCTGTCAAAGCTGTTGTTTGGAACTTTCTTCCAGTGTGTGGGAAATCATCTTGTGGAATCCCCTGACACAGCACTGCTTGGCAGAAAGCTGCCACTGTGTGGCTGTGGATAGCAAGGTCTTTCATTTGGACAGAGATTCCCTATTTGTTACTTAATTGACACAGCCAGAAGACGCTAATGATAACCATATTTTTAAAAAAAATCCTATTCCCAGTTATACAGAGGTTTAGTGAGATTGAGGAGCCTAAACAAATTCACATGGTGGATATAGAGCAAAATCAGAATAAGAGTGGGTCTTCTAAGCCCTGGTAGAATTGATGTAATTAGAATGGAATTTGGCTATGGCTTGAGAGTTCAGAGTTCAGAAAGCAGAATCCCCACATCATCACATCACTTCATTCATGCAGTGATGCTGGCTAATGGAGGGAAGCTATGGAACTGATACATAAAACTGTTATTATTTAATGTATTGGGGCAAGTTGGGATGACATACACCTGTCATCCTCGCATTCAGGAAACACGAGAAGAGCATGAATTCAGAACCAAACCTAAGCTAATGGTTTACGAGATACATGAAAAGACTGACTCGAGTTACAACATGTCAGAATACGTATTTGTATAGAAGGCACTTACTTTGAGTTCCCAAGAGGTAAAGACTAAATAAGACAGCCACTAAGCTCTAGAATAGTCTCCCAGAAGAACTTCCCGGAGAGGGAAAAGACAGAGAGTGAGTGGCAACAGGGGTGTCGGTGGATCTGGGTATGCCGTCTTGCATGACTGTCTTCTAAGAGGCCACATCAAGAGCTGTCTTTCATCCAGGAGGATGAAGGAAGAAGTGATTGACCTACATGAGCATTGATCACTGTAGCAACAGGGGATTAAATATATGGTAAAAGTGGGAGGGGGACCAAAAGGAGAGCCAAGCATAGTGGTACTCACATATAATCGCAGAACATGGGAAGTGGAGACAGGGCGATCAAAGTTCAACATAGTGAGTTTAAGGCTCAAAAGGCAAGAACAAAAGACAAGGGTGAAAGTACAACAACTGGGGTACTCAGGTTGAGATATTCTGAGCCCACTGACAAGTCTAGAAAACTTGGGCCAATGTGTTACAAGGATCCTTGTGATATGATGTACCAAGAACATTTTCTTGCCCCCAAAATGAATTTCAATCAAGCCAGGAAATTTGAAATGGAGCCAATACAGAAATAACAACAGGAAACAATAAAGCAAGTCTAGAACACAGGTCATCTTACAGAGCTCTAATTTATACAACCAGTCGGGGCCGAGTAAAGGAGGAGGGGTGTTATCAGTGACTTAAGAGCATACCAGATGCTATAGGTAAGTCTTGTTAGGACTCTAACAGAAGAAACTAACTATAAAAGATGCTTCCTGGTCCTACCCCTTACTGAAGAGCTACTGGTAGTTGGTAGTTTCTGGGGAAGACAGAGTCACTCTCCTTTGGAGCTGTAGCCCCTAGTAAGATTTCTATGGTGCAGAGAAAGGCCATACTCACGCTCATATGGCAGCACTAATTGTACCTTTGAGTTATTTTTTTATGAATACATGGTGTTGAGAGTATGTTGGGGTAGATCTGGGGAATAGGACGGGAAAGGAGAACAGTAAATATTATCATTTTTCATTGTATAGATGTAAAAATTCTCAAGAATAAAGAAAAAAGTTTAAAGGATAAAATTAAATAAACACCCCCAAAGATTCATGTGTGGCAAAGCACCATTGTCATATGTACACAAGAATATGGTCAATGCACAACCCCAGAGTCATTCACACAAAACTGGCTGTAGCAATAGCCATGAGGGTGGATGGTGGCATAAGCGGCCAACAATGTAAGAAACAGAAGAGCCAAGAGGTTGAGTGGAGAATAAAGATGCCATATTCTCCTTACAACACAACTCTCGAGGCAGATAAAATGGTTTCCTAGTGTTTCCAGAATCCATCTATTCTTTTATATATGCCAAACCCAGTGCTGAAGGATTATAATGTCACAAAGTTTTAGAGTGTGGATTGGAACTGAAGCCTTCCACATTTCAGAACCTGTAATCTTTCTGTGACATCTGCTATCTCCTTGTTTATTGCCGTAAGGGAACATGATTATGCTCACATTAGACACTGTGGTGGTTTTAATATGCTTGGTCCATTATTAGGAGGTATGGCCTTGTTGAAAGGAAGTGTCTCACTCTAAGGGTAGACATTCAGAACCTCCTCCGAGCTGCCTAGAAGACAGTCTCTCTCCCAGTTGCCTTCAGATGAAGATATAGAACTCTTATCTCCTTCTCCTGAACCATGCCTGCTTACAAGATGCCATGCTTCCCATCATAGTGACAGTTGACTGAACCTCTGAAACCATAAGCCAGCCTCAATTAAATATTTTATTTTATGAGTTGCTGTGTTCATGGTATCGCTCTGCAGCAATAAAACCCTAAGGTAGACCTATCCTTGAGAGTAACTGAGTTATTGGGAGGTTATTCTCATTAATATGAAGATCATGTTCAAATTAAGGAAGTAGAAGAATTAAAATGAAAACATAGCTAAGCCTTTAAGTAGAAAGCACACAGAGAATGCCACAGACTGGCCCAGCTGGGGGAGTTATGACCGAGGGAAAACCAGGGCTTTGGTATTCAGGAAGGCATAGGTATAGTGAGGTAATGACAGACACACCAAAGAGTGGTTTGGATTTGCTGCAACTTTACTTTTTAGTCAGGCATATTTATAGTGCATTGAGGAACAGATCGAGGTTGGCACACCTCCAGAAACACTCAAACAATTGCTAAACAAGGTACATTTCCATCTTAATTAGAACAGCAAGTAGACATGACATGATGCCCACAGGAACTGTTGCTCTATGAACTGTGATCAAAAGCAAACTCTGTTCATGAACCTCAGACACATGGTGTTCGAGTCTAACTTGTGGTTTAATACTCAATAGGAGAACCTGGGCCTTCATATGAATTTGTACGCCACAAGCCTTCTTCTGCCATCAAAAGTCAAAATGCTTTAAGAATGAGCACATATTCATTACAAGAGCCCTCTATACTGCCCTGGACAGCAAACACCAAGGTGGCCTGACTCAAGCTAATCTATGTCTATAATCTAAAGAATATTATAGGACCTTCTACCCTTCAATGCTTTTATCCATCTATTACCTTCTTATCATAAGTACCTGCATAAAGCAATAGCTCATCAGTAGTCCTATACTTTTTCATACTGTATTCTTCCTGCTACAAACTATTTATAACATTCCCTAATGTCTCTGTTCTTTGTGCATTAGCTTTGCTAAGGCTAGTGATAAAGACGAACCCTGTTGAAAACATTCCAAGACTTTGTTTCACTAAGGTTCAACATGAGTTCATTGAGTTTAGGACTGGAAGCAGTAGGCGTAATCACCACATCCTCTTTTCTTTCCACCAGAATACCAAGTTCTCCTTTATCAATTAACAAGCTTGTAGGCTGGGATCATGCTGTATAAAGAATTAAGAATAGGAAGAAGAAAGACACAGTGCAAAACCCATAACCCAGGAAGTGCAGTATCCTTGAAGAACATCAAGGCCCTTTTCAAGGCCAGAGGTGGGCACACTGTCAGAGACCTCCAGGGAGCCTAGCCCCGAGGGGCATTTTTCTCCTGTCCACCTTAATGACATACTGTCATGTCACACAGACGACACTGGAGTTGGTGTGGCAAGAGAACATTCTAGAGAGCAAAGACCTACCTCATCAAGATTCTAAACACCATCCTTGAGTTTACAATCCATTCCAGATATTCTGCACATTCATATGACATCATTACCTCAATTAGCAAAACCAGAGCCAAATGAGACAGAAGAGGGTAGAAGTAGTTAAACAAAGCAGCTAGCACAACATCATTCTCCCATTCTGAAAGTCAAGCAACCTTGGGCAATGCCCATGATAATAACAAGTCCATGAACACTAGGAAAGATTTAACATGTGTGTCTTCCATGTAAGTTAATCACAAGCCTGCTTCTGTTATCTCTGTGACTTTATGAAGTGATATACAAAATAATTTGATAGAAACCATCAGTGTTGAGAGTTTTTCAGGAGGGCATTCGTTCAACAAATACTTACTGAGTGCTGGCCCTATATTAAGAGGAAGGTTCGGCACTGGAATTGCTTTGTGTTACTAAAACATGATACATTCACTCTAGTTCAGCTTAGCACAACCATGACAGACAGGTCTCCAGGAGCATCATTATTTGTGGTTTCCGTCTTGAGCTTTGGAATGGGACCAGTCTCACAAATGCAGTCACATTTCATAGGTCACATTCTGGAGGGTTACTAATACAACTGTTCATCCGAAGAATGGTGGATCTTCCAGAATGCCATGAGGCTTTGAGTTGGAACATTCTTAATCCCAGTTTAAAATCATGATACTCAAAGGAGTCCAAAGAGAAGGGAAAAAAAATCATTCAAACAACAGGTGGTAGTCTGGTGGGCTATCCCTCTGTCCGCAGGGTTCCTGTAGCAACTCTCCCCCTGAAACGGTGATAATTTCCTCCTACAGGGAGAAAAGAAGAAAGGAAATCCAATTCAGATCAAGAAGAGAAATAAACATTCATGGGGAGTCAGGTAGAGAATGGTCTACCTCCCCTCACTCAACTTTCCAGAAATAAAAGGGGAAAGCTCCATTTAAAAAGAAAGGCATCTGTATAGTATGAGATAATAAAAAGGAAGGCCACCAAGTAAAATGTAAAAAAACAGACTGTCTAAAAAGAGACAGAAGTTGGGGACACATTAGAGACACAACTCCAAATAAATGTTTGCCCCTGTTGCTGGTGAAACTAAGGACAATGCCACACCCCTCAGAAAGCTACGATTTCTTAACCCCAAGCCTACAGCAGAAAACACTGGATTTTGGAAACATAAATTGTCTACACATGAATAAATTTGAGACTGAACATTGGAAGACTGTCTCATTATTGAGGTATTTAAAGACTACCTCAACTATAACAGAAAGATTCAAAACCCAGTAGTCCAACAGATTTCTAAGAAAATACCAAACTTATAAAGGAAACAAAAAGAAGCTTTAAGAGATCTACATTATCTTTCTCAAGAGGATAAGTCATCCGTGAAACAAGAGTCTGCTGTTATAAGAAAAAAATGAGCATGCAACTGAAAAATATGACTGTTTAAATTAAAAATATTTTCGGCAGAATAGACATAACTAAAGAGCAATTTGGTAGATACAGAAATTTTAACATCAAGAAAAAAGATACCTAAAAATAGAAAATGGACCGGGAGTAAAAAGTGACAATTTACAGGTGACTAACTGGAAGTAGCCATTAACTATATGAAAAGAGACCTCAGCAGCAGAGACCACAAGAACAACGCAAGCTAGACCATAGTGAGCTATGGCGTCTGCCCATCTGATGGAGGAACAGCCCTCAAACAGCTCTGGCAGGAACATGAACTGGTTCCACGTTTTTGGAAGGCAATCTGGCAGGTCTTCTGCATTTAAATTTGCCTACTTTTCTTTCCAGCAATTTCAGTTCAAAGAATCAATCCTGGAAAACACTACTTATATATGCATAGTGACAAAGTAATATATACATAGCATAGAAGTCTCTGAAGTGCTGTCCATGATCGTGAAACAGAAGGTGGAAGGCGGAGCACAAGAGGAACATGAGTAGTTAACCTGATCCTTACACCCATACTAGGGAATCCTGATACATATATCAGTGTGGAAATATCTGCCAGGCATATTTGTTTTGTTTTGTTTTGTTTCCTTAAGACAGGGTTTCTCTGTGTAGCCCTGGCTGTCCTGGAACTCAGTCTGTAGACCAGGCTGGCCTCGAACTCAGAAATCTGCCTGCCTCTGCCGCCCATAGTGCTGGGATTACAGGCATGTGCCCCCACCGCCCGGCTGCCAGGCACATTTTTAAGACATATCCTTTTGCATTATAAGCTAGCCTTAAACTCACTATGTAGCTAAAGATGTCCTTGAACATTTGATCCCCATTCCTCCCCCTTCTTGAGTACTGAGATTACAGACTTACTTCTCCACCTATATAACCAGTGTGTCATGCTGGGGTTCAAACCCAGGGCTTTGTGCTAAGCAAGCACTCTAATAATTGATGCTTGGTCCCAACCCCCGCTAACCATGTTTTAATAACAGATGGTACCTACTGCTGATTTTGAGATGTGCTCTATACAGGAGGAATAAGAAGGCAGGGAGGAAGGGAGAGTGTGGAGTCCGGTAGCATTGTTCTGGGTCACCCATACATGCTGTCATAAACATGGTGACCCCTGTGTTATGGAAGCACATTAACCTTTTCCACAGACCTTGTATACGGTGATGCCTTCTTGAAACCTCACAGGGATGTCACTGACCCACCCGACTGAAAAGAAAACTGAGTCACGAAAGCCTAAGCAGTGGCCCAAAGCCATGTATAATAATGAAGTCGGGATTTAAACCTGACATTCTGGTATCAGGGATCATGCCTTTAAATACTATCATCTTCAGTTTAATTAAGTACAGCTTGGAAGTTAAATTGTTGAGTTACATGATGTAAAAAAATCACAACGCTATGTATTTTCTTATGAGCATAAAATTTGGTATTCCTGCCTAGCCAAGAGCACACGGCACACTACTACTACCTCAAGGTGGAAGTGTACTCAGGGACTTGAAATCAGTGAAGCTGAAATGATTAAAATAACCATGAATTAATGGAGTAATTAAAATTTAATTTCTCAAAACTGACCACCAGACCTCCATGTGATCATAGATGATATCTCTGTGTAGGGCTTGAAGTTAAATTGTTGATCCCCAAATTTTAAATTTGGAATGAATAAAGCCCTGCAGAGACATCAGGTGTGGCCTTCCTGTGTAGAACCTGCCCTAAGAACCAGGCACTGACCCTCTGATTGAAATACTGGTGGAGACAAGGAGCCACAGCTGCTGAGGTGGCTTATTTTTTAACAAGAAAAACAAGCACTGGGTCTCAGTAGGAGGTACAGGCTTCAGAGGAAGCGGCTAGGGGCTTAACTACTGACTGCAGCTGGCATCAGCCACTGGAACTTGGCCAAGTGCCTTGGGCTCCCTGGTCTTGGCTTCCTGGTCTGTGAACAAGGTTAATGTACTTCCATAACACAAGGGTCACCATGGTTATGACAGCATGTATGGTTGGCCCAGAACAATGCTACCGGACTCCAGACTCTCCCTTCCTTCCTGCGTTCTTCATCCTTTCTCTGGCTGTTAGAAGGCCCTTCCCAAAACAAACAGGAGTCCATCCTCACCTAGTCTAGATCCACAGCAGTACTGAGCCCAGGCATCTGTGAATGAACAATTTTCTCTTCTGTCCTCTTTCCTCTCTTTTTCTCTATCTCTGCTTTTGGGGGGGTGGTGGTGGTGGTGGTGGTGGTGGTGGTGGTGGTGGTGGTAATGTTGCTGCTGCTGCTGTTGTTATTTAAGTTGGTTGGAAGTTTCGTTGTTGTTGTTGTTGTTGTTGTTTATAGCCATGTAAACCAAGCTGCCCTTGAGCTGGTAAGTCTCCTGCCTCATTATCCAAGTGCTGGGTTTACAGATGTTTCCCAACATGCTTAGCTAGACAGGTGATTCTCTATGTGCTCCGTTCACAAGGCCAGGTGAGAAGGTATCTCTCAAGGCCTGGGGCCCTCTGTGGGTGGATAAAATAAAGAAAGCAATATATAATCCAAGAGACCCTGTTACAGCAAAATCCTAGTGCAAGCAATTCTGTGACACCTTCTACACCTGTGAGACTCAATTAGATATTGGAGCTGGAGTTCCCATAACTTTATCCCAGAATCCCTCAGACCCTCCCTTCTTGTTGCTGAGGTACAACTATTCTTGCAGTTATGACAACTGTACTGAAATGAAAGCTGCTTCTCACAATGACATATGTGAGACATTTGCAAGACAGTATGTGAGGCAATGATGAAATAAATGGCAGAGTCCTGGCCATGGGATCATAGAGTACATAGAGACCTCAAACAAGCACTTTGTGTATTCATCTGTTCAGTGTCAGGGCTTGAATGTGTTCCCCAAAAGCATGTGTTCCAGACATAATTGCAATTTAATGGTTTTAAGGAATAGGACCCAGAAGCAGTAAGCAGGTCATAAGGGCTCTGCCTCCACAAGCCACTGTCACAAGAATAGGCTTATTATAAAGTGACTTTGGTGTGTGTGTGTGTGTGTGTGTGTGTGTGTGTGAGTGATAGAGAGACAGAGAGACAGAGAGAGACAGAGACAGAGAGACAGAGAGACAGAGAGACAGAGAGAGAGACAGAGAGAGAGAGAGGAAGGGAGGGAGGGAGGGAGGGAAGAAGGGAGGGAGGGAGGGAGGGAGGGAGGGAGGGAGGGACGGAGGGACGGAGGGAGGGAGGAAGAGAGGAGGGACAGAGAGATGCATGCATATGCATGTATACACAGAAGCAAACTTACCTGTACTGAAGGCAAGTGTAGAGGACAGATGTCACTCTCCTGCTTAGTTTTTTGAGACAGAGCCTCTCCTCTGAACCTGAAGATTGCCATTTTTGCTACACTGACTGGTCAAGGAGCCCTCAGGACCCTCATGTCTCTACCATCACACCCCCAATCCCAGGACTGCAGTACACATTTATGCCCTGACTGGCTTCCATGTGGGTGTTGGGGATCTGAGCTCAGGTCTCATACTCATACAGCAAGACTGTTCCCACTGAGCCACCGCCACAGATGCAGACGTGGCCCCCTCTTGCATTTGACCAGTCTCTTGTTCTCTCGGTGCTTTCCTCTTCCACATTTTGCCAGGAGACGGTGTAGTAAGAAAGCTGTCCTTGAGTGACGGTCCCTCCACCTTGGACTTCTCAGACTCCAAAGGTATGAAAACTGGGTTTCTGTTCCTTATAAACTTTCCAATATGATGTACTCTATTGTAATGGCAACAAATGCAGGGGCTGCTGAGGCTCACTAGGATTAAATGACATACCCAGGGACACACATGCCCCAAGGATAATTCAGACAAGAAGAGTAGTGCTATACTCTGGAGAGAAGTGGCTACAGTCGTATGGCTGCTTTCCCATACTCCAGGTAGCTTTAAAGCTGCTCTGGATAGGAGTAGTTCAGAGGGGTGTTCCTGAGACTAAGAGGACTTGGACCGAGAACCAGCTGTCATCTCCTTGTGCTAACACCAGACAGCCCTCAGATGCTTAGAGAAGAACAGACTGGGACTTGGATTACAGGTGCACAGTGCCACGTAAGGCACAAGATGCGGACGACCATGAGCCCCAGAGCTGCCCAGCACAGCCAGCACAGCTACCCCAATATGCCACAGTGCTGATACTCTACAGCCTTAGCTTGGAGCCTCTGCCTGCTGCACTTGCTCTAGGCTTTCTTCAACTAAAGTTTCTGCCAATTCCATGCCCAACTAACCCTTCAAAGAGGGTTACCTTGTGGAAATCAATGAGATCTGTTAAGGTGGCATGGCGATTAGGGTCCACTCCCAGAAAGCTGTAGAAGTCCCCAGAGGCATCCACAAGGAAGTGTTTGAAGCCTCTCTGCAGGCGGTAGGACAGGGTATAACCCCAGATCTTCTCACTGACCCGGACCAGAAATGCTCCCTCAGTCATATTCTCCAGAAGGTCTTCTGCATTCTCTCGGCTAATAATTCCTAATTCAAAAGAAGAAAATGAGAAGAAAACTTTAAAAAGCTTTGGTAAGTTCTGCATCTTCTTCTACTTCACAGTCAAATCTTCGACTACCCCTTTCTCTCTGGCTCACTTCACAGACCAACTATATTTTCTGGGGTGTGGGAAGGAGAAAAAGGGCTTTGGGGAATTAGCTGGTCTCTGACTGCTGCTGCAAAAGTATAGTGACCCAGAACAACCAGCGATAAGGCTAGGGACAGCATTTCTACAAGAACCAGAGTGGAGCATGCTTTTATCCAAATTAAACCACAGTAATTTGGATTAATTGGGTAAGCAAGGAATTACTAATGAACTAGAATTATAGCATCTATTGATTACAAATACTAGAAAGTCTTAAAGACTAGAGTTAATGACTAGCCAGAATGATGGAGGACCACGCCGCAATGACCTAGTACAGTAGATGAAGCCTGAATGGTGTTTTCTCCTACAGCAGGAGGATCCAACCTGATGACATTGAAACACAAAATTGTCAGCAACAAAGCTTACTCTAAAATAATGCATAATCATAATGCATGGAGTATGTTTATAACTTTCCTCATGGCTGTTCTGAGGCCCAAGTGGTCCCTGTATATGATCAAAGATTCCTCTGAGTATCTATGTATACCGAGCACAAGTTTTCTTAGTGGGTAGAATAATAAGACTCCATCTCACACAAGGACTAGAACCGTCTAAGGTACTCTGGCCTATGCCATGTGGTACCACCAGAGTATAGAAGTCGGGTCTATCTTTGGAATTGCATATGCAGTGGCAGCCAACCCTAGAAATGCCTTCATGAACTTGCCTTCATCCACATGATTGGGAGAAGGCAAGCATTTGGTAAGTCAAACTCTGAAGAGCAGGGAGGTGGGGAGGACAGAGGGAACCATAAAAAGTATATTCATTCTTCAACACTTCCCCCAAGGGATCTTCTCCCAAAAATCTTAAGTTCCCCAGTGCCCTTTGATATTTACATGACTAAACCCAGATCTACAGTAGTTTTCAAGTCCAATAAAAAGTTCCAAATGTTTTTCGTTGGTTGATTGGTTGGTTGGTTAGTTGGTTTTGATCCTATTAATAGTTATGGGTTTGCTGAGTCTTATCATCTTCTGCTGTTTTAGAAGGGCAGTGAATTGTAGCAAATCCCCCTCTGCACACCTACTGGACTATTTGACAGGGAATACACCCTGTAAGTTCCTTATGCCTGAGGCAGGGGACAATGCACCCACACTACCAAATGCTGCTTTAAAAGACAGTCAACATGCTTGAGGGCTACTGCTCACGTCATCACGAAGAACAAATGGCAACCAAGCTTGCTAGCTCTCCCCGACCAGGCAACATAAGTGGATAGTCCAGAAGATAGAGGAGGAAAAGGAAGGCCTCACAGCAACAGAACAGCTAAAGAAAATACATTGTCCCATGCAGAGATGGACCAGAGAAAGATGTCTCAGAAACACAGAAAAATCAGTTGTGATAGTTTTTCTTTTTTTTTTTTAATTGGTTATTATATTTATTTACTTTCCTCTTTTTAGAGGTTAATTACTTTATTATTGAATATTTTAAAGTCTACATTTATGGATTAATAAGTGTTTTTGCATTTACATCAAGGACACATTTACTCTAGTAGAATAAAACAGACACAGACAAAAGACCAAGTACACATTTAAAAAAAGATAAAAAGAAAATGATATGTTTTGCCTGGTCCTACCTCTTGCTATACTGAACCATGCTTTCAGATTTCAGACTGACTTTATATATATATGTGGAGTCTGATTTATACCCCCACATTTTTAAACATCAAATGGGTACTATTCAAATGTTATCCCCCTTCCCAGTTTCCCCTCCAAAGACTCCCTATCCCACTCTCCATCCCCTCTGCTTCTATGAGGGTGCTCCCTTACCCACCTACCCACTCCTGCCTCACCTCCCTAGCATTCTCCTATGCTGGGGCAGCAAGCAACAGGACCAGGGGCCTCCCCTCCTATTGATGCCAGAAAAGGCTACCCTCTGCTACATATGAGGCTGGAGCCATGGGTCCCTGCATGTGTACTCTCTGGGAGCTCTGGGGAGTCTGACAGACTGATATTGTTGTTCTTTCTATGGAGTTGCAAACCCCTTCAGCTCCTTCAGTCCTTCCCCTAACTTCTTCATTGGGGTCCCTATGCTCAGTCCAATGGTTGGCTGTGAGCATCCGTATCTGTATTGGTCAGACTCTAGAGTAGTGATAGTTTTAACTGTCAACTTGACATAATGTAAAATCTTAAGAGACTATCTAGATCAGACTGGCCTGTATTCATATCAGTACAGAACTGTCTTGACTGTTTTGACTTTATTATGGGAAGACACAACAGAAAAACGGGTAGCACCATTCTCTGGTTTGGGAAACCTAGCTGAACACGAAGCATGTAAACTTTTACTCTGGACTATAGAAGTAATGTGACCAGCAGCTTCAAGGTCATGGGCCTGATTTACCCCACAGTGATGAACTGTAACCTGGAACTATGAGCCAAAGAAATACTTTATCCCCTAAAGTATTGCTTCTTTTGGGGGCATTCTGTTACAAATAGATTCTAAACCAAGGCTGTGCATACATTAGGGGTTTCCTACACTAGGAACTACACATTGCTACTGTATTTCTAAGTCATGGCATTGGTATCCAGTTCTCTCATGAATTGCTTATAACCAGTTCCATTTTGAGGCATGACAGCCAAAGATTGTACTAAGGACTATGAGAAACTCACTAGCTAGGCACACTATGACACCCATCTCGTCTAGTCTTCAGTAACATCTTAATATCAACAGATTATAACAGAGACTACAAAGGTTCACAATTTTCCAAGGACATGGAAATGTAGAGGGTAGAGTCCAGACTTGGGCTTGGGTCTTCAGACCTCCAAGTTCAGGGTTCTTTACCATGTTAGCTCATAAAGGATAGAAATGCTAGAAAATACAATAAAGGGGAGATTAGGGTAGACTGCATGGAGGCATTGGAGAGGAAAAAGAGGTGTGGCTTGGTAGCTTGGTAGATTGTAAACAATAAGGGGGATAATTGTAAGGTGTTAACAGGAAAACATGCATTGAAAGAGTAACAAGGTCTACTCATGGGTCACTCACATAAATGTAATGTTAACGAAGGGCACAGAATCTCAGGAGGTTCAGAAACATGGAGGACAAAACAGAAACAGTGACAAATGTATATTCTAAACTCAGAAGGGAGGCAAGAAGAGAAGGGAGGGCAGCTAGAGGCAGTACTTAAAACTGGGTGGTTGAGAATCATCAAAGACATAGTCTAATGTTGTACAAAGATACTTAATATTCCCTTTGTCAACCAGGAAAAACTGGCAGATTTCTAATAAAGATCAAACAGGGTAACTTCTCAGTTACAGTAATAGAAGCCATAGGAAATTAGATTAATGTAGTCAGTGTGCCAAGAGCAAAACAACTACATTTAATAAGACAATCTTTGAAGGAGATGACTACAATAAAGTCATCCTCAGAAAAGTAACTTGAGGGAATTGATTAATAAAGGATATTTCAGGAAAAAAAAGAAAGAAACTATCCCCTGGGCAGAGAATGTGAGAATAATGTGAGTGGTGAGTGGTGAGTACATGCTGTAGGTCAGTCTAAAAACAAGCAAACAAACAAAACTAGCATTACAGCACAATGAGAACAGACAAGGGGTTTTTAAGATCAAGTATATAGATAATGAACATTCAGTAACTATACACAGTGGAATTTTATTCAGCTGTAAAGGAAAATGAAATGATGGAATTTGCAGGAAGATGGATGGTTGGAAAATAAGTGAAGTAACCCAGACTCAGAAAGACAAATGTGTGTTTTTCCTACTCAAGTATGGGTCCTAGCATCAAATCTTTACACATGTGTGTTTAATTTGGAGTATCTATAGAATCCAGAAAGTAGAAATAAGCCATTCCTGCAGAGGGGCAAGAAAGATCTTAAGGTAGGAGGTGTCCTATTTTGGTTTCTATTTTTCTGGTGAGCACTGTAACCAAAAGCAATTTGAGAAGAAAGGTTTTATTGGTTTCCAGTTGCAGTACTTTACTGAGGGAAGTCAGAGTACGAAAGAACTCAAGGAGAGGATTGGAGGCTGAAACTGAACAAGGGCTTTGTCCCTGTGATTTTCCCAGCCTTCCTTCTTAGATCACCAAGAACCACCTAAATAATGGCATCAATGCCCACAGAGAGCCAGACCTTATTTCACAGATTTGCCTACAGGCCAATCTGATGGAACCATTTCCTTAATTGAGATTCTTCTTCCCAAATAACTTTAGCTTGTGTCAAGTTGGCCAAAAACTAATCAGGACAGGGGAATAGTAGAACTCAAAAGATAATAGCAGCAGAAAATGAATGAGGAAAAGAATTCAGCAACGTAGGAAAGACAAGATTAACTGAAAAGTAAACACATTGAGACTCCTTTTACATCACATAACTGAGAGAAGTGCTGAGAAATTAACAGATAAGCAACAAATGGAAGAAAATAATAAATAAAGCATTTGGGATCAGGGTCCCACCTGGTGGAAGAGAGGGGTCCGCACTTACACAGCATACAGGACTCCTCAAGATTGTTGTTGTGTTCACTCAACATTTTCTTCTTGACCTCAGTGCCATCAGTGGGCACCGCTACTTGACCTTGTACCTTCTAGCTCTCAGAATGGTAAATAAATAAAAGTAAGATCCTTATAGATAAGTCAGTCTCAGATAGCTGTTACAGCCACCCAAACAGACTATGACAACTTGCAATTACAGACATGATGGGAACAAGATATTAGCACAAGCCCTTCGTGGCATAAAAGCCTATAGAGGAGGACAAAAACAGAACCAGACAGGTGGATCTAAGGATGCTCTGTAAGAATTAGAAAGCAAGAGGCTGACTCAATGAAATTGGAGGACTAAATGTGACTACAAGAAGCTACGGTGAGATCACCCAGGGCCACCTTCAGTAAGAATGGAATCAAAAGGCAGCAAGATATGTTAGGTCATCAGGGAGTAGAACTATTAGGTGTGGCTTATTGGAGTAGGTGTGGCCTTGTTGGAGGAAGTGTGTCCCTGGGGGTGGGCTTTGACATCTCAAATGCTCAAGCTGAATCTAGTGTTTCCGGCCACCGGTGGATCCGGATGTAGAACTCTCAGTTACTCTCTAGCTCCATGTCTGCCTGCATGCCACCATGCTTCCCACGATGACAGCAATGGACTAAATTTCTGAACTGTAAGCCAGCCCCAATTAAAAGATTTTCCTTTATTAGATTTGAAATCATGGTGTCTCTTGGCAGCAATAGAACACTGACTAGGACACTAGTCATCTCAGAAAGCCAGCCTCTATGTCTGTAAACACTATATACATACAGAAAAGAACGTTCTGTGGAGTTGGAAATCTTTCCCATGGAAAACTTCAAGAGAATTAATTTTGCATAAAAAGTTAGTCACAGAGAAGCAACAAGGTCAAATCATGTTACCATGAGAAAAAAGGGAGTGACCAGAAGTTCTTCCCTGTAGGTGTCACATGTACATATCACCCACATATATGCACAGTTGGCCCTCTATATAGCTGCAGGTTCTGCAACATCAAAAGACACTATCAGAGGAATCTACTCTGTAACAAATACAGATAGACTTTTTTCTTCTCATGATTTTTCTAAACTATATAGCATAACACCTGTGTATACAGCACATATATCTTGCTGAGCACTGTAAGTAATCTAAGACAACATATGCACAGGGATATAGATGGCTGATATGCGTATGCTACACAGTTATAAAAATGGACTTAAGAAATTGGAGTTTGATATCAATCGGGAGGGGGGTGTGGTCTGATGTCAAGCATATGTGGATCCCTAGAAGAAAGTGAATATCAATTTACAAGAACTCTTTCAACAGACCGTGTTAAACTAACCTGGTGCAGGATGGCTATTTGATGGAGAGGAAAGAATGCGAGTGAAAAGCAAACATAAAGTTGAAGAACCCAATAAATGGGGGCAGCCTTGTTTCTTCTGATAATGGTTAGTTATGGGGTTGAGGGAAGGAAGGAGTGGTAAATGACCTCACCTTTCTCCAGCTCGGGTTTTCCCAAAGGTCCAGCCTCCTAAGGCACCATCAGGACAAGAGGCAAGATGACCTCAGAGTTACATCTGAAGGTGAATGGCCTCAGCTAAAAGTCACTGATGGAAGATGATGAAATCCATTGTCCAAAATGGCCAGGTCATTCAGTCTGATCAGGGCAGAGACGTGCCCATGAGGCCTGTCATGCCAAAACTAAGACCGTTATTCTACCAGCTTCAGGTCATCTGAGTGGGTAGAGTGAATACAGATGACAAGACCCACAGGATAACAAGGCTCTTGCACTAACGTGGTCTTGCACTGAGACTCTATCTTGGAAAAAGGACTGAAGTTAGACCCATCAAATCAAGAAGGTAGACTGTAAGATTAAATGATTGAACTTTTACCAGAAGATAAAAGAACTAAACTGAAAGATATGAATACCAAAGGGACATGACTACTTTTTTCTGATGCAAAAAATTTATGGAACTTACTCTGTAGACCAGGCTGGCCTTGAACTCAGAAATCTGCCTGTCTCTGCCTCTCAAGTGCTGGGATTACAGGCATGTGCCACCACGTCTGGCTATGTGAGTCTTGTTAATCATTAAAAGTAAATAAAAGTCCAGAGTAAGATTGTTTATTAGAACATTTTTTACATGTATGTGCAGGAAAGCATCATGGTGCACACATGTGGAAGACAGAAGACAAACTGCAGTTGATTCTCTCTTCCAACTCGTAGGCTGGAGGATTTAACTCAGGGCAGTGGGTTTGGCAAGTACCTTTACACACTAGCCGTCTCATTCCTGCTAATTACTACTTTCAACTAAAACATAAAAAGTATGCCAATTTACAGAATACCATGTGATTGTCTAACATCATTATAAAAAACCGTCATTGGAAAGATTACGTGAGTCTTGTTAATCATTAAAAGGAAATAAAAGTCCAGAGTAAGATTGTTCATTAGAACATTCAAGTTAAGGGTTAGTGAGATGACTCAAGAGTCATGAGTGCTTTCTGCTCCTACAGAGGATCAAAGATGGATTCCCATTAGTTTACAATGGTCTCAAACTCCAGTTCCAGGGGGACTCAATGATCTCTTTCCTGAGCGAGTGCACAAACACACACACACACACTAAATAATCAAAAAACAAATAAAACGAAGCATGTTAGAAAATCAAGTTCCATCCATTTACACTGTTCTAGGAACAATTTAAAAGTCTGAACAAAGGATGAGTATGTAGCCCAAATGACAGAGTGTTTGACAGGTATGCACAGATGAGGACACCCCATCCTCAGCACCACATAAACTGAATTTGATGGCATAAGCCACAGATCCCAGCACTTGGGATGTAGAAGCAGGAGGATTAGAAGTTCAAAGTCATGTTCAGAGAGTATGAGGTCAATCTGCGCTATATGATACCCTGTCACAAAACACACACACACACACAGAGAGAGAGAGAGAGAGAGAGAGAGAGAGAGAGAGAGAGAGAGAGAGAGAGAAGGGGTAAGGGGAGAGGGAGAGAGAAGGAAGGAGCAATAAAAACTTAGACCATACTACTACAGTACATCATGTGATCTACATTAAATGTATGGTTTCAACAGTAGTAGTTTATATTAAAATTATCGTATTTGCACAAATCTAAGACCTAATAGAACAACAACTTTCTGGGTTTTCGTTTTCTTCCACTCGATCCCCATGTCTAGAAATGTGTCTGGATGTGGGCTATCAATAAGAAGCACAGATTAAGTACAGTCCCTGAACTGGTATATATGAGACGCTGGCATTGGGCCAACCACTGCTCTGAAAGGTAGCTAGCATTAGTTTGCTAAGGCTCTGCACTGGTCTTCTGACGCAGTTACTTTTATCCACACCCCTCATTTTGCAGGGTAAAGAACGAGGAATAAAGAGACTGAGTTAGCTATCAAGGTCTTACAGTAAATGAATGGCAGAGGCAGGAGAGAGGAACAGTCTGACTATCAGTTGATTCTCCCCAGAGCTTCCCATACAGGAAACACGAGGACTGTGTGAACATGGTGTGGATTAGCAAAACCTGTCCCTTCCCAAGTGGACTCAACCAAGAAGTGTGTAGATGCTTCTCAGCTGGCTGAGTTCTAGATGAGCCAGAACCAGGGCTCTAGATACAGACTGAGAGGAAAGGCTAACCACCCTTGATGAAGCAATACCCAAGGGTGTGTCGTGGAGAAGAGACAGCAATTAGAATCTACAAAGAAGAAATGGTACCTAGTTTTGAAGTTTTTCAAATACTGACTCATCACTGCCTCCCACTCACCACTTAATCTCCCAGATTAAGTTCAGTGACTCGTGTGTATCTAAGGAAGGTGATTCCAGGATACATCCATATAACGAATTTGCATATAACCTATGAAAACACTCCATATTGGATACTTTAAGTCATCTCTAGATGGCACATAGTATCTAATTATATGTATGTATGTATGTATGTATGTATATCATTCTATCCTCAGTTGGTAAATCCATGGATACAGAATCCACAGACAGAGAACACAAAGGACATACTATATGGAACACCACCAGAGGCTAATGGAGGCTATGACCATGTTATATGCTGTTACCATACGTGAGACAGACACAACCCAGCTGATCTTGTCCTCCTTCCCACACTTCAGATGTCACAGCTATAGTAATCCCCCAAAGCAAACAGCCTCCATGCCTACCTGGACCCTTAATGGGAATGAAGGAGAACACCTGAATCTCCCTGCAGGTGTCCAGAGCTCATAGCAGCCCAATAACCACAATGCTCTCTACTGAGCATCATCAGAAAGTGATAGGGCCACTATTGGGAGACAGGCCCTTCCTTGGCGTTGCCCAGGGTAACTGGCTACTGCATAAGGACAGTGCAGGAGCAGGGATGTGTGCTGAGTTAGAATACCATGCCATATCACCTCTCCCTCCCACCAGTAAGACCTTACTGTCCAACATCTGTTATTCGCAGTCAGCAACCTAGTGAGGACGGCCAGCAGCACCCAGTTTCCTGTGCTGCTACATTTTAAGTACAAACCTTATGCAGACACATCCTGACACCCCTAACTCCTGTCCAAAATCCCACTCGATACTCTCAAATTCCAGGAACATCATGTTCACTACCAAAACATATCCTCAACAAAAGGAGGGCACTTCATAGTCCCAAGAGTTGCAATTGCTCTAATAGACTCATAAATCTGCTGGTTAACACAGCCTCAAACCCGACCCAGGGCTCCGTCTCCTTCTCAACCCCAATTCCATCCTTGGAAATCATTAACCGGGCACCAAAGCCACCCAAGTAACCAAATGAGCTCTTTTTATTTCTCTGCCAGTGCTTCACTCTGAGAAAGAAAGGCGTGCAGGCAGGCCGGCTGCCCCAGTTCCCTTTTTATGGGTCTCCATTTATCTGACACGCATATTTCTTAAAGCTTTTGCAGCGGCTTCGCCTCACCGGCTGACAACTCCCCCATTACCACTTAGCTATTTCTCATTCTTTTTTGTGACTTTCCTTTCTTATTGCCACACTTTGCAGACAATATCATTAAGAAGGCTGGAGTTATTAAGCTCTTCATTCTCAACGGTTTCTCAAAGCATCTGAAAGCCACCGAGATTGTGATGAATGTGTTCAAATACGTTCACTTTTTTATACTTCCAAATGAAATTGAACCGTGGCTAACTGCTGAGACAAGGGGTTTAGTGGACAGGCTTCCTGGATCCAGGTACACTTACGTACAAGAGGCATTATTGCCCCTGTCTGTTCACAGCTGATGTGCCAGGTTCTAATCACTAAGGCCACTTGTGCAGGTCAGCATCTCCATGAAAAAGCACCTTAGACAGTCAACATAAAAAAAGACAGGTTTGCTTATGGCCAGGCAGACCCATTGTAGGTCTCTGGTCAGCAATTAAAAACAATGAATTCATGAAATTCTTAAGGCAAATGGTTGGAACTGGAAAATATCATTCTAAGTGAGGTAACCCAATCACAAAAGAATACACACGGAATGCAGTCACTGATAAGTGGATATTAATTAGCTAAGAAGCTCTGAATACTCAAGACACAATTAACATATCAAATGATTCCCAAGAAGAAGGAAGGAGAGGGCCCTGGTCCTGGAAAGGCTTGATGCAACATTGTAGGGAATTACCAGGACAGAGAAATGGGAGAGGGTGATTGGGGAATGGGTGGAAGGAAGAGGGCTTATGGGACTTATGGGGAGGGGGTAACCAGGAAAGGGGAAGTCATTTGGAATGTAAACAAAGAATATAGAAAATAAAAATAAAATAAAATAAAATAAAAATAAAAGAATTTAAAAAAAGACAAATTTGCTTATGGTCAGTCAGGCAGGCCCACTTACTGTGGGTCTCTGGAAGAGGTGCTGGTGGCATGGGGATGGGGGAACATGCTCATCTCTTGGAGAGGAACCCAAAGAGAAATGATGAAACCTCACCTATAATCCCATTCAAGGTCACACTCCCAATAGCCTCCCAAGGTTTGTCTACCCTCTAAGCACACCACCCAGTGTACAGTCTTTTTGGAGATAAACACATCCAATTTGTACATGACAGAGTGACAGATTATCACCTAGCAAAATTATTTCTGAAGCTGGCTATGTATTATACATAGGCCTTACCTCAATTGGATTATTCATTTATAGCATGATGACTTGTGTACCGTCAGTCTTGTAACCTACCCAACTGCTTCATTAGAGCAGAGACCAGGCTGTTGTCTTCTGTAGATGGAGATGAGCCTCCCCTACTCAGTCCTGCCTACCATCTTCTGCCAAAGGATGTGGGACCTTCCCTTGTTTTCCGTATGCGCAATTTTAACAGGGGTAGACTCTGTCAACACCTGTTCTAGACAGTCTTACAACAGCCCATTCAAGCCACTTACTTGGGAGAAAGAAGACATGGCACCTTAAATGACAGCTGCTTCAGAATGAAAGCAACAGTGAATGGAGAGGGGTCAGTGGTTGAAACATGCTCGCTCCTCAGATAAGGTCAAGTCTGAGACTGAACCTGGTGGGGTGGGGGTGGGGGGGGGGAGATGGCTTTTCAGTCATGTGAGCTGACTTCCTTTTTTGTCTATGTTGCTGCGCATTCGTCTGTCACCTGCACCTGAAAATAAGTTCCATGTTGACTTAGGTGTATCATGTGTAATCAACTAGTTGTTTGTTTACTTTTTTGCTCTAAGATGGAATTATTTGGCACAGAGTTTGAGAGACCTAAAGTCCAAGGTTGAACAGTTTCATCAACTACACTTCTGGTGAATGCCTCTGGCTGGGAAATAGCATGGCAGAAGAGCAGAAATCAAATTTGTTCATGCAGAAGAGATGACATCACAAGGCAGGAAGAGGGGTGGGAGACGGTTTTGCTTCATTCAACAACAAAGTTCTCTCTGAGAACTGACTGGGTCTCCTGAGTACAGTTCAGCTCCCTCCTGAGGGCTGTTGTACCCACTTCTCTTCTCCAGGCTCTTTCCATGATAAATACTAACACAGTGGAGACGAGGAGCACAGCACTGTACTGTGCAGCAACTACTACACTTTGTAATAACCCTGACCAAAGAAGCCGTCCGTCTCTGACCTTTGTAACGACTTACTGTTATAAGCCTACTATTTTTTAATTTACTGTCTGGTGATGCGTTTTGATTAAATCAAGCCCTGACTCCCCCTTCACCAATTTCTTCCATATCTCCATTATTCTTCTCTATCAACTGCATATACTTATTTTTTTAATTACTTAAATGCCTTAACACAGGGAGCTGACCTCCTAATGCCCCTGTTCAGGTAACTCAACAACCCCCAAAACTAGTAAGTTCCTTTTTTACTGTATTTATTACCGAAGACCTTTGCAGACTGCATAAAACTCAGACAGCACACTTCAGGAGTTCCCTAGGAGGTGGGGAGAAGGGGAATGCCAGCAACCTCAGATATGCGACAAGTCCCAGGCAACTAAGGCAGCCCCACAGTCCAGGACAATGGAGTACTCCCTAAAGGCATGATCACCTCGATGTGCAGGACCTACAAGGGCTGTTCGCCATCACTGTGCTCCTTGAGGCAATACCAGAGTCGCAGCTTCTTCACTAATGAGATGGTGGCATGGCTGAAGTACACTACACGGGGAAAAGCTCCTGAGATTCCAAAGCCAGATCACAGAATGTGAAACCCTCCATGCTCATTTACTAGCACTGTAGCTTGAGGCAAGTAGCTATAACCCTTTGGACCTCCATTTCTTCATCTATACAGTAGTATGGCCAGTGCATGGTGATTTCAGAAAGATAAAAATGAAGTGAACATACACGGAACCTAAAGAAGGGCAAGCATACTGTGAACTCCACACACAAAATGGTCAGTATTATTACCTACTTTCAGTTTGGGTTTTATTGCTATGAAGAGACACCATGACCATGGCAACTGTTATAAAGAAAATCTTTAATTGCAGCTGGCTTACAGTTTCGAAGGTTTAGTCCATTATCATTGTTAGGAAGCCTGGCAGCATGCAGGCAGGCATAGTGCTGGAGAAGTTGTGTGATGAGTAAATGAAATATCGGATAGCCAATGTGTATTCCATATAATGCCCTAACAAAGTAAATGCTCAAACCCCTATTGAAATGTAAAAATCCATCATACTCCCACAAGTGTGGCCAGACAGAGCAGCAAAGATAGAGCCCAGTGCATGCTTGAGAATGAACAATCACACATCCCCTATCCATGGAAGCCATGGAGCTAAATGATGCCTTTCTGTGCCCAGGTACACAGCTCCATATCATATGCAGGTTTGGGAGCAGAGCCAGCAATAGAACTGCAGACAACTAAAGGAAATTCAGAACCTTAGGGATACCAGTGCAATCTGCTTTCCTTAAGCAAAAATAATAGTGTTCTTGGTAATTCCCTTTGGGCCCATCTAACCAATGTACATTTTCAGGAAAAGAATGAAAACAATTCTTTTATTTCTTGGTGGGAATACCTTAAGCAAACCTGGTAGAAGCAGCTGAGCTCACAGCTCACTGGAAGAATATGTGCCTCGCATTTGCAAGGCCTCAGATTCCATCTTCAGCACTAGAAAAACAAAGAAAATGGCTCCAAGTGACCTACTCTTTACACCTTAAGAAAGCTTTTCATTTGAGACCAGAACTGGTGGAAGATTTTTCTTTTCAAGTACTGTTCAGGAGAGGGTCTCAGAGAGCTCTTTAACTGGGCGTGAGCACCAGCCCTCCAAATGGCCTGTGTGACACCTATGGCCTTTAGAAATGAATTCAAAATAATGATCATTGTGGTGCTTTGAATAGGAATGCCCGCCACAGACTTGTGTGTTTGAATGCTTGGCCTACAGGAAGTAGCACTATTAGGAGGTGTAGCCTTATTGGAGTAGGTGTGGCCTTGTTGTAGGAAGTGTGTCACTGTTGGGGTGGGCTTTAAATCTCCTATGCTCAAGCTATGCTCAGAGGGGAAGAGTCAGTCTTCTCAGGCTGCCTTCAGAACAAGATGTAGAACTCGCAGCTCCTTCTCCAGCACCATATCTGCCTGGATGCTGCCATGCTTCCTGTCATGATGATAATGGACTGAACCTCTGATAGTGTAAGCCAGCCCCAATTAGGTTTTCCTTTTTAAGAATTGCCATGGTCAGGGCCGGAGAGATGGCTCAGTGGTTAAGAGCACTGACTGCTCTTCCAAAGGTCCTGAGTTCAAATCCCAGCAATCACATGGTGGCTCACAACCATCTGTAATAAAATCTGACGCCCTCTTCTGGTGTGTCTGAAGATAGATACAGTGTGCTTAGATGTAACAATAAATAACAACTCTTAAAAAAAAAAAAGAATTGCCATGGTCACCGCGTCCCTTCACAGCCTAACTAAAAGAATCATAACGAAAGAAATGTTTGATCCTTGGGTGGAGTCACATGATGTCATCTATTCCTTCTTACCCGAGTGAGAAGACTGATTTACAGTGTGCTCTGGAGGTATGAAGCCACTGGTGTGTATACTTCAAGTCCCACCGTTCACCTTCCAATGCCACTACGTTGATTATCGCATCTAACAAGCAGCAGCATTTATTTGTAAAATTTAATACTTATAACGCTCGGAACAAGACTAGGTGTTATTATTGTGCCTGGTGCTGGTTGACACCTCACATAAGTTTTTAGTGCTTAAGCTCCTGGTCCTGAGATGTCAGCAACTACTCCTGAACAGAAATATCCTCACAAAGGCTCACTCAAGGTTCTTCTCCACTGATCTTGAAAGCTAAGAGTAAGCACCTTGTGGGCTCACTCTCTCCATCTGTCTCAGAAATTCTAGGTCCAGAAAGAAATCCCTAAGAACAAAGTTAACATTCTCAGACAGCTCCTCAGGTTAGGTTAGAGGATGCATATCAGCTCTACTCTGCAAGGTCACGGAGCAGGGAAAATGAGAGGCAGGTTGTACCACAAGTGATTCTTTTTTTTTTTTTTTTTTTTTTTTGAGTTTGGTTTTTCCGGGACAGGGTTTCTCTGTATAGCCCTGGCTGTCCTGGAACTCACTCTGTAGACCAGGC
Source organism: Apodemus sylvaticus (assembly GCF_947179515.1). NCBI lineage: Eukaryota > Metazoa > Chordata > Mammalia > Rodentia > Muridae > Apodemus > Apodemus sylvaticus. The sequence goes on from NC_067479.1 coordinate 105,348,316, forward strand.
TGGCCTCGAACTCAGAAATCCACCTGCCTCTGCCTCCCAGAGTGCTGGGATTACAGGCGTGCGCCACCACCGCCCAGCTCCACAAGTGATTCTTGATAAGCAATTATAAACCCACTGAGGATATTTTTTATCCTATTTTCTATCCCTTGATAGCAGAGAATTCAAGGAGGAATGAAACAGTCAATATGGAATATATAAAATCCTGTGTCATGTTTAAACTCTTAGACTTTCTGGTGAGGAAAGATTGGGTCAGTTCCTCTAGCTTTATGGGTCTCATGTTCACCTGTTAAGGGATGTCCACGCCCACTTCAAGAAGCCCTTGACAGTGATGTGTGACATTATATATCGACCTACATAGTGCAAGTAAACACGAAGAACAACATGGAAGTGGAACAGAAGGAAAGGCATCCTAACTTCTAGGCTCCCTGGAGACAGCACTTTCTACAAAGATGGGGAATGCCAGCTTCATGCTTAGTGCTTGCTACAGTAAGTGCCATACCAGTAGCATGTCACCAGGGTCATGTCAGCCTCATGTAAATTAGGGTGAGTCCACACTTGGAATCCACTCCCAGTATGTGAGTAGAATTCAACAAGACTCACTTGCCGATGCCACACCCAGCGTCAACCACATAACCCTTCTCTGTGCCAAGCCCAAGGGTAGCAGCAAGGCCATCCTGGGTCACTGCCAAGGCAATAAACCACGGAGCACATTTTAAATCTCTTCTAGAAGTAAAGATAAGGAAGAGAAATTTTTTTCTGAATGAGCCAATGTTCCGACAGAGAACATTCAATAATGTCAGACACACGCTGAAGTCCCAAAATAGCTTTTTTCCCAGAGCCAAGCTTATGTGCCGGCACTCCTCAGGAAGAACTTCAAGTCTCTCATAATTCTTGGGATATAGCAATGAGCAAAGAAGAAAAGGGATTTCTTTTCTGCTTTTTTTTTTTTAAACAGAGAACTGATTAACTTCCAAGGTTAGTCCCGGGGGAAGACAATCTCCATTCCACTTGTCTTCCCATCTGTGCTCCGAACTCATTTCTTACACTGTATTTCCTGAAAGAGGTAAAAAGTCTCTTCTCAAAATCTTTTTAACTTGCTGGGCCCACACCCTTTAATATATATATAACTTTGCAGTATCTTACGGGGAAGAAGAATGAGGAAAAGAATGAGTATGAGAAAGAGTAGAAGGAGGGAGAGGAGTTCTGATAACCTGTGGCCAGCTGCACAAAGCAGAACTGACAGTGTGCTGGTCCTCAGCACAGACTTCAGGAAACTCAAATGTTGCACATCATTCTCTTCTAGCTACAGTGTAACTGGGACAAAAGCCTATCGAAGTGGATCCTGTGCACCCAGACCAGAGCTACATAAGGTAGGATGTCTCCAGCTGAGATCCCTGGATATCCACGACATAAGCAGGGGCTCCATCAAAGGGGTTAACAGACTGTTACAGGCTACCTGTGGGCTAATAAGCTCTCTGTAGGGATTGGTTAGAAGCAGTCCCACCTACCCATCAGGAAATCCCCATGTTGGAAAAAACTAGGGACCCTCCAGGTATTCTCTACTTTAGCATTTTGGAAATGAACAAAGTTACACTTGGGCATGAGTACCATGCCCCCCCCCACACACACACACACATCTTAAGAGCCAAAACTGGGCTGCTTGTGTTTTGTTTTTACATAAAAGTACAATATACTAAAGTAACCACTGTTAACTATCACCATCAATTCAGAAAAAAATGGGGGCATTTTAACACGGAAACTGAAGAGGAATATAATCCTGGACTATAAATATAGCATAGTCTTTTCTTCAACAGCAAAGGCAGCAGGCCATCCTCCATATATGAGTCTTTTTCTTTCACTCTGTCACAGATTGATGAAAACTTGGTCACCAAATAGTTCTGCTCTGTGTGTGAACAACCTTTCTACACGCTTTATGGTAGAAACTGTCAGGAAAATATGAAGTCAATTACATAAATTCTAAGACTTAAAGCTAGGTTCTGTTTGTTCTGTGACAACATAAAACTTACCCCTTTTCTCCACTGAAATAGAAAGTAAAATTAACGATAAATTTCCGTTTCCCTAGCTGGGCATCTGAAGTCAACATGGGGGACCAGTAGCTCTATGAGAATCACTGCTAAGCATGCACAGGCAGTGTTCATTCTGTATGCAAAGAGCACAGAGGTGTCATTAAGGTGGACCAAGTGACCCTTCTTGAATATATTATCCAAGACTGTCTACCCAGTGAAAGAGACCAGACCAGTCTCTGTACACAACAATAACAATAAAAATAAATACCTATAAGACCTTCCAAACGAAAAAAGAAGATAACTTTGATCACCTCCATTGTGCCTCCCCCACTGGCTACGGGGAGCACCTCTGAGTAACCAGCACAGCCACCAAACCCCACCTCCATGGGGGCATTTGAGCTGCACTCTGCAGCCACGTGAGACGTCATAAACTACCCCCATGGTGGTAATAATAAACACAGGAGGAAAAAGGTGGTGGTCCAAATACCAGATCCACCAAGGGCTTCCGACCATACAACGTTACAGAATGGAGGGAGGCTCTGACACCAGCTCCAGAGACACTCGGCTCAGTCTCCCAAGAGTGCTTTCTCTAGGCCATGAAGAGCCAACCCAAGGTTCTTCTGGATAGATGGAGGCCTAAGAGAAGAAAGATCACCAAAAGTGGAAAGTAGTTATAAGAGTCTTGTCACTCAAAACTCCCAAGCACACCAGACACCAGACTGTCTCTGGCTGTAACATCTGTGTAATCATAGCAGGTGTCTATTACATCTAGACATTTTGAGACTACTGTGTGACTCACTCTTTCCTTTCCCTATGCCATGAAACCATTAGACTTTCCAATTAGAAACAAAAGCTCAGTATGAGGCCTAGATGTCTAGGCCAACACACAAGAGAGCAGAGTATAAAATAACCCTTAGTTGGTAGTAGCCACTGAGTCTTTGGGTGCCTGTGTTCCGAGGTGCAACAAAGCCTACATACATATTGTGATCCATATAATGGGGATGTTACAGTGGTCTTCTAGACCTTGACAATACTCATGGAAATAGACATTGGGATGCTTCTCTTGGCTGTGTTTCTGAACCTGACGCCTAGCCTCCTGGGAGGTAGAGGTGACAGGTGAATAGAGAAGTGCCTAAGGCATGTGTCCTGCATCTGTTGGGCATTTCACCAATTAAAAAAATAAGTCATCTCTTTCTCTCTTGCACAACTCTGGCTTGTGAGATTGTTACTAAGCTCTGGGGTGGAGTTATCATACAGCTACAAGGACCCAGTGCTAAGTACCAAAAACTGCTCTTTGGGTCTGGAAATCCTGGGATCTGACAGCCAAGGCCCACCTTTACCAATTGCTGTGCCTACTGTGCAGGCACCGGGTAACAGAGGCACTTCACTCTGCAGAGTTACGTTCCTACAGGAGAACAGACAATGAACATTAAGATAAACAGCATGGCATGGGGAGCTACTTAGGAATGATAGAAGACAAATTGGCAGAGCTTAAAGAAAATAGCCTTGGAAGGAAATCCAGGAAAGTCTTCTCAGAAGAGCAGGCATTGCAGATGAAAAGTAAGACCGTGTAGGCCAAGCAAAGAGCAGGGGAGAGACCGCGAAGGCAGGCAACATCATCCCAAGGACAAAGGGTCTGAGCTGGAAAGGAGGGCAGCTCATTCAAGAAAAGAAAGGCCAGCGCTCTGGGCAATGGGGTACAGATCATTGACATAAGTTTGATGCAGGAATTACTTGTCACCTAGGCCTTGTCACCTGGGGTTTCGGTTTTGGGGTTTTATTGTTTTTCTTTTGTGCATATATAAAGAGAGGTAAGGGATAATACAGCAGAGATGTGATGGGATCTGACTGCATTTAAAAGAGTCCCAGGATGTTTGGTGAAGGATTGAGCCAAAAGGAGCACAGACCAAGGAAGACTGGAAGCACCATCACCTTTGTGACCTTCAGAGGTCCTATCAATACTTCATCTGAGCTGCCTGCAGCCTGCATTCAGAGTCCACACGCTCTTTGGGCTCCAGCAGACTAGAGTAAAGGTGCAGACAGTTCTGCTCAATTAGCACGTTTTCCTGCTAAACATTTCTTGTTCCTTTCTCAGAGCTAAAGCCATGCCCAGTACATGCCCATAACGGCATTCCTTTGCCAGATGCCAAGCAACCTACAAGACAGCGTAACTCTGTATCAACATGACACTGCATCCATCCCTTACAGTGGACAGAATTGAGAGGACACAGAACCTGGTCTGCACTAGGAGAGTAGTTCATCACAAGCATAGGAAACACAGGCCAAGATAAGGCTCTCCAGTCCGCTAGGAGATTTGCCAGTAGGGAAGCAGGCAGACAGGGGTCAGGTGAGTAGTAACCATGTCAGGTGAGGTCTGCTCTGACAGGGGGTCCTAAGCTTTCCTGACGTGAACTAAGTACTAGTAATGGAAGGAAGGCTTAGAGAACAAGGCCAAGGTGAAGAAACTTGACCATCTAGCTAGATTGCTGGTCTATAAGGATTCACACGAACACAGAGAAGGTTCTCCAAGGCCAGTCAGCCTTAGGTGACCTTCTGACTATCCAGAGAAACATCAATGACATCAGCCAAGATCATCTGGACCAGGCTAGAACTATCCAGCCAATTCAGACACACGTGAAGAAGGGGAAAAAAAAGGTCTACTTGCTTTAAGGTATGGTACTTTGAAGTTGTTAGTTATGCTGCAATAGCCAACTAATATTGAGAGAACTCAAAGCCAGAATCTATTGCTAATTCTCTGTAGCAAATCTCTGATGAAGCCACAGTCATGTTTGTTTCCCAATGTGAAGCAACTGAGTATTCAGTTCACTGAACAGGGGTTATGGACCTGGAGATTCCTTCTTGAAGTTAACTTTACACATCATCTAGTTAGTACGTTTTTGAAAACACCCTTCTGTCTCTGAACTTTGGTTTCGTATCTGTAATGAAAACATTGGAAGAGTTCTAAAGAACTGCCTCATCAAAGGCTCTTCACTTAAGTGGCTCTGAACTCCTCTTCATCAATCAATCTGGCATTTAACCAAAATGCATTTTTTTTTCAAAGTGAACAGCCTCCCATGCTATGGCTATGGCTATGAACAGAGTTGTAGACTCAAGAATGACGACAGTGTTGGCCCTGCTCACCAGTAGCCTGGAGCCCCTGAGCCCACTGTCTAATGAGTACAAAGGTAAAACCCAGTAGGTGACTTAAAAACAGCCAAGTGCTGACGACAAAAGAAGGTGAGACTCAGGTTCAGAACTTCCTAGAAGATAGAGGGGATATATTTCCAGCACCCCAGTGACCCTGGACTCCTGGATCCTTGCCAAGAGTTGAAGGACAAATTGAAGCAACGTGGACCCCAGCATTCTCTACACCTCTAATTACAGCTATCCTCCAAGACTCCTTCCATCAGAGAAAGAGTTGGTCATGTAACATCATCTGTAGTGGGGCCCAGAAACTATATTACCATGAAACCAGGGGGCGATGGACTTGGTGTTCCTCTCAAAGCCAGCTCGGCGAGGCAGCTGTTCCTCCTTGAACCAGCGCACAATGACTTCTCTGGAGAGTGGCCGCAGAGGTCGCTCCCAGTTCCTGCAAGGAATAAAGAAAGTGAGGGAGAAGATGGGTCAGAGAGGAAGAAAAAAGGGAAGGAAAGGGATAGGAAGGAGAAAGGGAAGAAGTCTAGTGGAAAAAGATGGCAGAGCAAGCAAAGGTGTTTGCTCCCAAGTTGGACCATGTGAGTTTGATTCCAGGAATGCACAGGCAGAGAATCGACTCTCTCAGGTTGTCCTCTGAGCTCCACATGCGTGATCTGGCATATGTATATGTGCATATGTGTTTGTGTGTGTGTGTATGTGATTGATTAATTAATTAAAGGTTTTAAAAGCATAGAATGGGGAAGGCATCTCTAATTATTCTCCCAGATTCAGAAAACACACAAGAAATTAAACTCATAAAAATCAAGCCTTTCTGCATGCTAGAATAGTCTACCTCCAAAAATCAAAAGATAAATGACAAATTGAGAAAACAGATTTGTCACAATTGTTTTCTCGAAGGAAATCCTAGATATGGATAAAGAGAGGACAAACTGAACCACAGATAGAGAAGAAAACAGCATGGCTCTTTGACATTTGTGAATTGCTTAGTCTAGCTCATAGGCACACAGGAGCACTGAAATGTACCCCCAAGACATACTTCCTCAAACATGGTCGACAGCAAAACAAGGTGGGCCGGGACGGAGGATAAGAAGATGCTAAGCAGTGGTTATCAGGCCGGTGCAGGAGGACCATTGAGTCTCAAAAGTACACAGCCCTGGAGCAAACACACTGCTTGGGAGAATATCTTTGCAGATTATGGTTGCCTAATACAAAATTATTTTCTGCAAGTTTATAGACACCCTGTTGGCACTTGCATCAAGATTTGAAATAGCAATGTCTGATAGACTGATAGAGTCTCTGATGACTAACAATAAAGCCACACTACAGGACACAAGGTGGCTACTAAAGAAAGAGAACAAGCAAGGTTGGTTGGTTGTTTGCTGGCTTGTTTTTATGTTGGTAGCTGCACAAGAACGCCCAGGGGTTAGGACGGGGTGCAGATAAGAAGCTGAGAGCAGAGGCCATGGTGGCCCGGTGAAGAGATGTACGGAGGGAAGGAATCAGATTTCTCTATGAACACCAGACCTTCTCACACCTTCTAGTTTAGGAGTCAGACATGAGGAGGGAGGGAGGGAAGGAAGGAGGGAGGGAGAGAGAGGAGAGAGGGAGGGAGGGAAGAGGGGATAAGGAGAGAAGATGGAAAGGCTGAGTCAGCTCTTAGAAGATTCTAGAGGAAAGGAATGGTGGATTATGAACAACCCCAAAGTCCAATCAGAACAAAATTAGACAAATCACATTATCTGGGGGTGAACTGACTCCTGAACATTGCCTGAGGACAAGGGAATCCCACATCTCCGCCTCACAGGAAGTAACTGTTCTGCAAGGGTGGCCAAGGGGCCTTGAGACAAGAGGCCAGATCTCAGGGCTGTACAGCAAGACAGACAGAACATGGAGAGGCTCCAGGTGACCTGTGCCTTTGGCTTTGCAAATCATGGGTTGTCACTGAAATGTCCTTGGCAAATAACTCCCCTAGGGACACAAATGTGCACAAGGACCTCCCGATCTACCCATACTAGTGTGCAAACCTGTTGTTCAAACTAGGTTCAAACCAGCTTAGAAAAGGTCCTAGCTCCAGATACTGGGCCATATTCATTCCATCTTAGGTCTTTCATTACAAGGTTTTGACCAAGGTCAAGAGTCTAAAACTATGGAAATATTTGGGGTATTTGTATATGCAAAATTTGAGGGAAAGAGGCTACACAGCTTTCTTTAGATTATCAAGGATAAGAAGAATCCTTGACCTCTGAAAGTTTAACCCCCAAATTGCAAAGTTGTTTGAGAGGTCCTGAGCATACCTTATTTCTATGTTCTGTCCATTATATAGACTGCAATGTTGAGGCCCTGGAGGCAACTGACCCACAAGTAACAAACAGAGCCTGTACTAGAACCCACAGAGCGTGTCTCGCAGGTCCATGGCTCTTCTTGGGGTACCTGTCAGGTCCCGTGAGGGGTGATGATGGACTGCTACCAGGAAGTTGGTGACAAAGTCTTGCCTCCTGCTCATGGTTCTGGCCAAGTTCTTGGAACATGGTGCTTAGACCAGCCACAGTGCCCTTCTGGATGGCTCGGAGTGAGTGGCGCCGGTACTCATCCCGGGCTCGCTGAGCACCACGGCTCCTCTCCTCATCAGCAGCCTTGGATCTACGTACTGGAAAGGAAAACAGAGCGAGCGGTTGGCCTTGCCCATAGCCCAAGCAGTGCACTGGGTAAACACAAACAGCACTGTGTACAACTTACTTGAAATCCCATGATTCCCTGGGAACTGGCCACAGAGAACCCCGTGGTCTACAAGATGTTTGGCTCCTCTAGGGATATAGCAAAGCTCTCCCAGCTGTGTGAATATGTTTTTTAAGTGGGCGTGTGTGTGTGTGTGTGTGTGTGTGTGTGTGTGTGTGTGTGTGTGTGCGCGCGCGCGGCGCGCGCATGTGTGTGTGTGTATATGTGTGCGCGCGCGTGCGTGAGTGGGTGCATTGAGTGAGTGGGTGGTACGTGCATGGGTTTGTGGGTGCATGTGAGCGTGCGTGCGTGCGTGCGAGCGTGCGTGCGAGCGAGCGTGCGAGCGAGCGAGCGTGCGTGCGTGGGTGCGTATCTGTTAAGGGAAGTTTGGGGTGGAGAAAGTGAAGGCCAAACAAAGCCTATGGAATCAAGGACTTCTGTTTAAACTGGTCATCCTGAAGTCTGATCACTTCTTGTTAGGCCTCTACCTTCCTCTAAAATCCAAGAGTTCTCAATAGAGAGCGCTGAAAGCTGACCCCAGACTTCACATTGTGCAAGATAAATGATTACACTAGCCTGGTGGACCACATACCCTTCCAAGAAGGAAAATCTTATTCTCTCTCTACTTAACGTGCATCACAGGCTCTACGGCTCTCTAGAAACCACGCTTTGTCAGAATTTGGAGGACACGGATGAGTAGTTCTAGTCTACAAGGAGTGTTTCTCCTTCACAAGTGATCTGGAGCCTTTCCTGAGAACAGATCTGGCATCTCCCAGATCCAGGCACACAGTCTGTGCCTACAGACACCAATTACAGAGAACACAACACATCGGTGTTTTGAGCTTCACAGGGACAGGTCCTTAGCCTGCTCATTACCCAACTCCGCTGTGTGGAACTGACTTGGCAGACAATATAGCGTTCTGGTTAATAAGGGCATCCGGATTGTTAGGGAGATGGCTTATGTTCGCCATACAAGAACGAAGTTTCATCCTCAACGCCCTATTAAAAACGGGCATGGTGGCATGTGCCAGAAGTCCAGCTCTAGGGAGGCAAAGACGGAGAGCCCCTGGAGCTTTCTAGCTGAATCTGTGAGCTTCAGGTGCAAGGAGAGACCATTTCCAAAGTGGAAAGTGATAGAAGAAGAAATTCAAAATAAACCACCGGTCTCAGCATGCACAGTGCAGACACACACACACACACACACACTTTAAAAATTAATGATTTTTAAACGCATTCCACGATTTGGCTCTGCATTTTACTCTAGGCTGGATAGAGAGAAGGCATAGAAGCAGACCCTTCTTTCAACCACTTTGATCAAGCTGGGGAAGGGACAGATAAATAGCACTAACCATAATGAAAATGGTCTTGAGTGTCATTTGAAAAAGGAAGTAGAAAACCAGGGCCCACAGCATCCATAATGTACAGGGTCCAGGACTGTCAAGGGAAAATTAACCGTGGCCTGGGATATTGAGGAGGTGGTCTGCTCCCACCAAAATTCATATTGGGGTGTAGGGCCTTTAAGAGAGACTGCAGTCACCTTTGTACGGCTAGATTAATTTTCCTGGGGACAGGTCAGTTCTTGGGAAACAAATGTCTAAAACAGATGAGCTCCTTTGTTCTTTCTCTGCCTCTATGTTCTCCCAGGCAGATAATAAATCTGTTTTCCTTGTGAATTACTGAGTCTTGTGAATTACAGTGAAAGACAATGAACAAGATAGTATGGAAAGAGCAATTACTTTCTAAAGAAAGGAGGTGAGGAGCCCATTTCAGGAAGAAACTCTGGGCTTCAGGGATCCAGTGACTCATCTGTAGGTCTCTGGCAGCAAGAATTCTGTGACGCCTGCTTGCACTGGAAGCAGAGGGTTAGACAGGGTCAGGAAATCCAGGATTGACTTCACCATCGTTGTGCGGTGAAGTAGTAGAAGCCTCTGTCATACAAAGACTAACAACTGCATGGAGTTTACTGTCCCTAAGAGACAATGCAGAGGGACAGACAGGTTTTGCTCCTAAACCCCTGCCTGCTATGGAACAATATTATCTTTTAGTTTTCTATCTGTGGACAATAGAGATGGTGCCACCCTTAGTCTGAGGTTGCCACGCTACTGGGTTGTTCCAGACTGGTGTCCCTTTCACTCAGTTCTCTGACACTGAGGAAACACGGAAATGTCTGCTTTCCCTCTTGGCAGAATCTGTGTAAGTGGTCACACATCTCTAGAGGTGCAACAAGGCCAGTGTTGACAGGGTGTCACCACTTCAATAATATGTTGGCCAGGTGTAGTGAGACATTCCTATACCTCCAGGACCCTAGAAGCTGAGGCAGGGGGATTTTGAGCTTCAGAATAGTCTTTATAAGAAAACCCTGTCTCAAAAACATGAATGAATGAATGAATGAATGAATGAATGAATGAATTGTATAGTTATTCATTTAGTTGTATTTAGTTGTCTACAAGTGCCAGCTCTAAGTGCACTTACAACCAAGTTATAACCCAAGCACCATATAACTCCAGGAGACCTAGTTACAGTGTCTGGACCTCAGAGAACTTACAGTCTAGTGGGGGAAACAGCACTGAACAGTGGTGCTGTGGTGGGGTGTGTGTTAGACCTCAGGGCCCCCAGAGGAGGGACATCTCATGCAGACTTGGATAGCTTCTGGAAGTGGGAAAGGTCTAAGCTGATGTCTGGGAGAGTCAAGAGATTTGACCAACAGTGGCCAACAGTAAGCTTTCTTAGTACCGTGGTCTCAGAGGCCAGAGGGAGGAGGTGTCCCTCCTGGAAAGCACAGCAGCTGAAGACATGGAAGGGAGAAAGGGCCACGTACAGACCAGGAACGTAGGACTGTTGCGTTCTAATGCTGTCTTGAAAGACAACTGGAAGCCACTAGAGGGCAGAGTTCCATCTGCACACTCTCAAGAGGTGGCTTGAGCTAAATATCACTGCAGGAAACCCAAGAATGAGAACAAAGAGGCCGAAAAATGGTAATGCCCTGAGGGAGGAAAACGGCTGAAGCAACCACACTTAAATTCAGAGAGAAAAACCGGGCAGAATCTGTAACATTAGCTTGGACTATTATTATTACTATTACTATCGTTCTTTACTTCACTTACAGGGGCATGGAGTGTGTGTAAAATTCCGAGGACAACAGTGGGACTCAGTTCTCTTTTTCACCTTATGATTCCCAAGAACTGAAGTCCGGTCATCAGCCCTGGCAGCATTTCCCTGTACCCTCTGAGCCAATCACAAGCTCCCTTGGTCGGTTTTTATACTGAGACTGAGCAGAGGGGGGCAAATCTAAAGGCTAGGTTCCTGCCTTTTAAAAATTACAGTGATTGATTGATTGATTGATTGATTGATTGATTGATTAAAAATTGATTGACTTGTGTGTGTGTGTGTGTGCACAAATGCATAGGAATGTGCATGAAGTGTGTGCACATGAGTATCTATGTGTTTGTCTATGTGTTATATATAAATATTTAATTTCTGTCATCTGTGATTTTTTTTTTTTTGGTCCTTTTGAATCAGGATCTCTCTAGCTAGCTCTGGCTGGCCTGTAACTGCTATGCAGACTTGCCCAGCCTCAAACTCATAGAGATCTGTCTGCCTCTGCCTCCTGGGTGCTAGCATTAAAGGTGTATGTCACCAAACCAAGCATCTCTCTGTGATTTTGAATAGAGAATTAAGTAACTACATTTTCTTTTCCTCACTAGAAAAGGAAGGCTTCATGGAGTTGCTTTGAGACCTCGATGAGAGGTTTGCTTCGGTCGCAGTGCGAAGTGTACATTAAACATGTTCAGGGCTCCTACTGTGGAGACTGTGTACTCTTGGACTTGAACACACCATTTAGAAACATCCCAACCTTTGGTGGAAGTGGGAAAGGGAGTGACTAGTGGGAAGGAGGGCGTTTAATCAGAACCAAGAGTTCCTACCAGGGAACGGAATAAATGAACAGGCGGGGAGAAGAGCTTCTTAGCCTCTGGACCTAATGTTTAGGGTTTGCATTTTCACAAATGTCCTGTGCCTCAGTCTGCTGGAGCCTCCACCTCCATAAACCAGTGCCTTTAGCAAGAAAACTAAAGGCTGAAAAGTGAGCATCAAAGCTTAAGAAAGCAACTGAGGCTGATGCACAGCTCAGCTGGGCCAGTGAGAGCAGCTTTCCGGGGTGTTATCAATTACCCACCTCCCTCTAGCTTAGCCTGATGCCAGACAACAGAGACTCCTGTGGTGACCCAGGCCAACTGCAGGACCCTTTTAGGATTCAAACTCTCCTGAGGACATATTGACAGAACAATGACTTCCTTGGGAAAATGAAATAAGGCTCAGGGATCTGTGAGCAAGGCCACAGGAGAAGGAAGCCCAGATAGAACCTAAATTAGGTATATAAAGGTTGAGATGAGTAGGAGTCAACATTTTAATATTGAGAAAGGCACTCAGAGTTGAGGTGGCTCCTGGGTCATGGTGGTTGAATGTGTGGTATTTTTGCAAAAGTAATAAAAACTCAGTCAAAACCATACTTCAGATTTTGATTTTTCGATCTCTTCTCAGGCATATATGTCTACATGTGTGCATGCATGTGTGTGTTCATGTGAGCATATGCTGATACTGGTCAGTGGCTCCCACCCAGCCGTGAGATCTGAGCAGATCACAGCCTATACCCTCTCAGTGGGCTCTGCTGATGAGCCAGGGTGTTCTGTAGTTTAGGGTTAAAATTCGGTCACAATTTCAACTTCAGGCTTCAGGGTCATAACTCTCATATAAGTTGAAAAACTGTGACTATGCCCAAGGAATAACAAGGAATCAGTCATTTTCCCCCTTGAGACCAACTCTTCACTGAGTTTGAGGATATGGTTCTTCCTGGTGAGAAAGGGTGGTGGTGGGAAACTGAGGCAACTACTCACCTTGTACCCAGAAATCGAAAGGCAGAGAAATGGCTGCTGCTCTACTCGCTTTCTCTTTTTCCCCTTATTACCCAGCCAGGCACAGTACCGCCCGTACCGCCCATACTCACCGTGACTCTTCCCGCTCAGTTAATCTTCTCCAGAAACACTCTCACAGATCAAACTGGGATGAACCTTACAGTGGCCTAGAGATTTGTTAATCCAGTAAAGCTTGCCCCACTGGAATCAACCATCACACACACACACACACACACACACACACACACACAGGCACGCATTCACGCAGAGGATACCAAAAGCCCTTCTCTTCTCTTGCCTTTCAACTTCTAGTTCACATTCTCCTCTGCTCCAGCCCCCTTCCAGTCCAGCACCATTGTCAAAGGCTGCCCCAGGCTCAGCCTGTCACACGCATCTAGCACTTTAGGATCGCCAATATTCAACCAAGAACCCAGATGCACTTCTTTTTAAAGAGGGTGGGGGATAGAGCTAACATCACGAGACTCCCGTGCCAGGCTTTGTGAAGTTTTCTCAGGCAGCTCCCTCAGTAACCCAGCAAGGAGTGAGATGATTGCACGTAGGAGGTTGATTTAGGGCCATAACCAAAATCACACAAGTCGGAGGTCCCAGAGTGACCAAAACTCCTACTCAAGATAGCCAAACCTCATTTACATTTTAACCTCACAGCAACAATGCTAATTTCTGGGTTCTGTAATATATATATATATATATATATATATATATATAATTTACTGGATTCTCTCAAAATCTCTAACCAACTAAATATAGTCTCCAAATCTACAACCCCACAAGTTCACAGTTGAAAAGTCATTAAACACACTGCCGTGCCTGACCTATCCAGACAGTTTCAGAGGTCAGACCTCTAAGATTTGAGCTGGGAAACTGACCTCCATTTGAGTGATATTGAGCACTGCTCCCCATCCCCCACTTTTTTCTTAGTTGGAGAATTTAATTTGACTGTTTTATCAAAACTGCTGCTTGTGATAGATTAATGGCCCACTATATCTTTCAGATTAAGTTAATTGAGTGCAGAATGGATTCGCTAGATTTGAATGACATGCTCTGAGTTCAGCTCATCATTCTTTAAGAAAGAATAATATGAGAACCTCTGGTCACGGACACGGAGCCTGAATTATCATGTATTACAAGTTTTTCAGAGGTGTTTCCATTTTCAGCGGGCACATAGCATATTGAGCTACAATCAGGCAGCTCTCAGAGGACAGAATTTCCAATCTCCAACAGCTGAAACAACAGCTCATGAGCTCTGCCGAAGCACTCCAGCCTTAGGTCCTCTCTCTTCATACAGCAGAAGTACCCCCATAGAACTTGTCTGAAGTCACTCTGGTAAGTGGCCAAGCTATGCAGCCAGTGCTTCCTGCAGGGACCTCACTGGCTTCATCTTGTGAATCTCACTGGCTTTTGTTTTAGTGCTGTCTTTCCTCCTCCTTCCACTTTCCTCTCCCTCCATTCTGAATTTAGATGAGTGGCTTCCCCTTTAGCTTTCCCCATCTTATCTTTGCAGCCTCATTTTTCACCATGGCCCATTATGAACTCCAGGATGCAGGTACATCGTGTCTTGTGCGTGCATTGTCTACTTCAGTTACAGCTACAACTACATCCAGAAACCAAGTATCTCAGAGCTGATTTTATAAAGGAGAGAGATGTAGACAGAGATAAGCAGACAGATACAAAGACAGACAAATATAGAGACAGCCAGATACAGAGACAGGCAGACAGAAACTGAGTCAAAGAGACTGAGAGAGGGTAAATACAATGGGTGCCAAGAGCAAAGGTGAATTAAGAGCTTCTGAGGATGGTGATGAAGAGAAGGACCAGAGGTTAACAGCACAAGCTGCTCTTCCAGAGGACTGGAACTGGGTTCGAAGAACATATCAAATAACTCACAACCACCTATAACTTCAGCTCCAAGGGATTCAACAATTTCTGCAGACACCTGAATCATGTACACACACACACACACATACACACACACACACCACTGGGGAAAAAATAAGTATTTTTGAAAAGGACCTCTAGACATCCTCTCCTGCAGGTGATGAGAAGAGTAGCAAATGTTCAGAATGGACTTTCTTAAAATCTTAAAAGTTGCCGGGCGGTGGTGGCACACACCTGTAATCCCAGCACTCTGGGAAACAGAGGCAGGCGGATTTCTGAGTTTGAGGCCAGCCTGGTCTACAGAGTGAGTTCCAGGACAGCCAGAGCTATACAAAGAAACCCTGTCTCGAAAAACCCAAATCCAAAAAAAAAAAATAAATAAATAAAAAAATAAAAAAAACAAAAAAAAAAAATCTTAAAAGTTAACCAAAGAAAGACAACATCGGCGGCGGCGGCGGCGGCAGCAGCGGCAGCAGTGGCTGCTCCAGCTGAAGGGCCATCAGCAGTGGAACCAAGGCGTCACAGGGACCAGTTAGGCCCTGCGCCCACGACCACTGACCTTCACTGACCAGCCGGACAGCAAGCAGCTGCAGTTGCGCGGCGCCTTTCCTGCACGGAGGCCACTTCAGAACTCGGCCTCCCACCAGTCAGGAGAGGAGGATCCATCTTGGTTCCGTACTCCAGGAATCGGACAGACTGAGGTACACAAACATAATCCGAGGCCAACACCGCGGTGGTCTGAGCCCGCGGTGGTCTGAGCCCGACGGGCGTTGGCCTGCACCCAGGCCCTGGGCGGGTCGGGGGGCCATCGGGGTGCCAACCCAACCAGGAGGTTTTTTGCCCAGGCCTGCGAGCGTGCCGCCGCCATTTTGCCTGCAGGACGACAGAGAGCTCAGGCGGGCAGACCTGTAACAGGCATAGCCTAAGGCTAACAAAGCGGGGGTCCAGGCCCCAAAAGGCACAGGACTGACCCCAAGAACTGGGCGGCTTGGTGGGCCATCTGTGAGTCAACCCGCCCAGGTGATTGTTAGCAAAGCAGACTCTCCCGGCGCTTTCAGGGAGCGCGGGCGCACACACCCGCCACCCTAGCCACCTGGCAAACCCAATTAACAGTCAAAGCCGTAGGGGAACTTTGCTCGGACCTTGGCCTCCCAGGCTTTTGCCTGGACTCAGGGACTGGGCGGCCAGGCTAACCTTGTGTGCGATAGCCCGGTTGGCAGATCGGCTGCCCAGCAGAGTGAGCGGAACTCAGGGGAGGTCACAGTAGCATACACCGTCGGCACTCCCTGGGAGTGCACACAGGCTACATCTGCTCCACAGACACAATCTGGGGCAAGGCCTCAGGCAGAAGCCCTTAGCTCTACTCTCTCCGCTTCCGGATCCAGATCAGTCTGGGCGGCAGCATTACATCTCCAAGTCCTGCAAGTGGCTAGCTGGGCTTCCGGGCGGCCAGCTGGGAGAAGTCAGTGTGCTCCAGTGAATCCAGCGGGCCCCAGCGGGAGCCTTCGGGTGCCTGCTTTGGGATCTGAACAGCCTGGGCAGCAGCACACTGTCTACAAGCAGTGCAGGAGGTAAGCTGTGCACCAGAGGCCAACTGGGAAGGGGCAGCTTGCACTGGTGAGTCCAGCACTGACAAGATAAACTAACACCAGTGAGATCTAGATGGCAAAAGGCAAACGCAGGAACGTCACTAACAGAAATCAAGGCAATATGGCAACATCTGAACCCAATTCTCCTCTACCAACATGTCCTGGATACCCCATCACACCAGTAAAACAAGATTTGGATTTAAAATCACTGGTCATGATGCTGGTACAGGAACACATGAAGGTCATACATAAAGAAATTCAGGAGACAATGGATCAAAAGGTAGAAGCCCTTGCAAGGGAAACACAAAAATCATTGAAAGAAATCCAGGAGAATACAAAAGCCAACAAGGAGGAAATGCAAAAAACACTTAAAGAAATACAGGAGAACTTTGCTCAACAGGCTGAGGCCATGAAAGACGAAACACAAAAATCTCTTAAAGAAATACAGGAGAACTTTGGTCAACAGGCTGAGCTCATGAAAGAGAAAACACAAAAATCTCTTAAAGAATTACAGGAAAACACAAACATGCAAGTGAAGGAGCTAAGCAAAACCATCCAGGATCTAAAATCAGAAGTAGAAACAACTAAGAAAACTCAAAGGGAGACAACTTTGGAGATAGAAAGCCTTGGGAAGAAATCAGGGGACAGAGATACAAATATCAACAACAGAATACAAGAGATAGAAGAAAGAATCTCAGATGCTGAAGATTCCATAGAAACCATGGACTCAATAGTTAAAGAAAATGCAAAATGCAAAAAGCTTGTAACCCAAAATATCCAGGAAATCCAGGACACAATGAGAAGACCAAACCTAAGGATTATAGGCATAGATGAGAGTGAAGATTTACAACTTAAAGGGCCAGCAAATATCTTCAATAAAATTATGGAAGAAAACTTCCCTAACCTAAAGAGAGAGATGCCCATGAATATACAAGAAGCCTACAGAACTCCAAACAGACTGGACCAGAACAGAAATACTTCCCGTCACATAATAATCAAAACACCAAATGTTCTAAACAAAGAAAGAATACTAAAGGCAGTAAGAGAAAAAGGCCAAGTAACATATAAAGGAAGACCTATCAGAATCACAGCAGACTTTTCACCTGAGACTATGAAGGCTAGAAGGTCCTGGGCAGATCTCATGCAGACTCTAAGAGAACACAAATGCCAACCAAAACTACTATATCCAGCAAAACTCTCAATCACCATAGATGGAGAAACTAAGATATTTCATGACAAAACCAAGTTTACCCAATATCTATCCACAAACCCGGCCCTAAAAAGGATAATAGGAGGACAACACCAATACAAGGAGGGAAACTTCACCCTGGAAAAAGCAAGATAGTAACCTTTCATCAAACCCAAAAGAAGTTAAGCATTCAAATTTAAAAAATAACGTCAAAAATGATAGGAAGTAACAATCACTATTCCTTAATATCTCTTAACATCAATGGACTTAATGCCCCAATAAAAAGACACAGACTAACTGAATGGATACGTAAACAGGACCCTACATTTTGCTGCTTACAGGAAACACACCTCAGGGTCAAAGACAAACACTACCTTAGAGTAAAAGGCTGGAAGACAATTTTACAAGCAAATGGTCTCAGGAAACAAGCTGGAGTAGCCATTTTAATATCAGATAAAATTGACTTTCAACCCAAAGTCATCAAAAGAGACCCTGAGGGACACTTCTTGCTGGTCAAAGGAAAAATACAAAAAGAAGAACTGACAATCCTGAACATCTATGCCCCAAATGTAAGGGCACCCTCTTTTGTAAAAGAAACTTTATTAAAACTAAAAGCACACATTGCACCTAACACAATAATTGTGGGTGACTTCAACACTGCACTTTCCTCAATGGACCGATCAGGAAAACAGAAACTAAACAGGGACACAATGAAACTAATTGAAGCTTTGGACCAATTAGATTTAACAGATATATATAGAACATTCTATCCTAAAACAAAAGAATATACCTTTTTCTCAGCACCTCATGGTACCTTCTCCAAAATCGACCATATAATTGGTCACAAGACAGACCTCAACAAATATAAGAAGATCGAACTAATCCCATGCCTCCTATCTGATCACTATGGAGTTAAAGTGGTCTTCAATAGCAACAGAAACAACAGAAAGCCCACATACACGTGGAAACTGAACAATACTCTACTCAATGATACCTTGGTCAAGGAAGAAATAAAGAAAGAAATTAAAGACTTTTTAGAACACAATGAAAATGAAAACACAACATACCCAAATCTATGGGACACAATGAAAGCAGTGCTAAGAGGAAAACTCATAGCCCTGAGTGCCTCCAAAAAGAAAATGGAGAGAGCATACATTACCAGCTTAATGACACACCTGAAAGCCCTGGAACAAAAAGAAGCTATTTCGCCCAGGAGGAGTAGAAGGCAGGAAATCATCAAACTCAGGGCCGAAATCAATCAAGTAGAAACAAAGAGAACCATACAAAAAATCAACAATACCAGGAGCTGGTTCTTTGAGAAAATCAACAAGATAGATAAACCCTTAGCCAGAATGACCAAAGGGCACAGAGAAAGTATCCAAATTAACAAACTTAGAAATGAAAAGGGAGATATAACAACGGAAACTGAGGAAATCCAAAAAATCATCAGATCCTACTACAAGAGCCTATACTCAACACAACTGGAGAATCTGGAGGAAATGGACAATTTCCTTGACAGATACCAAATACCAAAATTAAATCAGGACCAACTAGACCATCTAAACAGTCCCATAATGCCTAAAGAAATAGAAGGAGTCATAGAAAGTCTTCCAACCAAAAAAAGCACAGGACCAGATGGCTTCAGTGCAGAATTCTACCAGACCTTCAAAGAAGAGTTAACACCAATACTCTTCAAACTATTCCACAAAATAGAAACAGAAGGAACACTACCCAATTCCTTCTACGAAGCCACAATTACGCTGATACCAAAGCCACACAAAGATCCAACAAAGAAAGAGAACTTCAGACCAATTTCCCTTATGAACATCGATGCAAAAATACTCAATAAAATTCTTGCCAACCGAATCCAAGAACACATCAAAACGATCATCCACCATGATCAAGTAGGCTTTATCCCAGGAATGCAGGGTTGGTTCAATATACGGAAATCCATCAATACAATCCACTACATAAACAAACTCAAAGAACAAAACCACATGGTCATTTCATTGGATGCTGAAAAAGCATTTGACAAAATTCAGCATCCCTTCATGCTTAAAGTCTTGGAGAGAACAGGAATTCAAGGCCCATACCTAAACATAGTAAAAGCAATATACAGCAAACCGGTAGCCAGCATCAAACTAAATGGAGAGAAACTTGAAGCAATCCCACTGAAATCAGGGACCAGACAAGGCTGCCCCCTTTCTCCTTATCTTTTCAATATTGTACTTGAGGTACTAGCTCGGGCAATTCGACAACATAAGGAGGTCAAAGGGATACAAATTGGAAAGGAAGAAGTCAAACTATCATTATTTGCAGACGACATGATCGTCTACCTAAGTGACCCAAAGAACTCCACTAGAGAGCTCCTACAGCTGATAAACAACTTCAGCAAAGTGGCAGGTTATAAAGTCAACTCAAGCAAATCAGTGGCCTTCCTATACTCAAAGGATAAGCAGGCTGAGAAAGAAATTAGGGAAATGACCCCCTTCACAATAGCCACAAACAGTATAAAGTATCTTGGGGTGACTCTTACCAAACATGTGAAAGATCTGTATGACAAGAACTTCAAGACTCTGAAGAAGGAAATGGAAGAAGACCTCAAAAAATGGGAAAACCTCCCATGCTCATGGATCGGCAGAATCAATATAGTTAAAATGGCCATTTTGCCTAAAGCACTATACAGATTCAATGCAATACCCATCAAAATCCCAACTCAATTCTTCACAGAGCTAGAAAGAGCAATTATCAAATTCATCTGGAACAACAAAAAACCCAGGATAGCTAAAACTATTCTCAGCAACAAAAGGAAATCTGGGGGAATCAGTATCCCTGACCTCAAGCAATACTACAGAGCAATAGTGTTAAAAACTGCATGGTATTGGTACAGTGACAGACAGGAGGATCAATGGAACAGGATTGAAGATCCAGAAATGAACCCACACACCTATGGCCACTTGATCCTCGACAAAGAGGCTGAAAACATCCAATGGAAAAAAGATAGCCTTTTCAACAAATGGTACTGGTTCAACTGGAGGTCAGCATGCAGAAGAATGCGAATTGATCCATCCTTGTCTCCTTGTACTAAGCTCAAATCCAAATGGATCAAGGACCTCCACATAAAGCCAGACACTCTGAAGCTAATAGAAAAAAAACTGGGGAAGACCCTTGAGGACATCGGTACAGGGAGAAAGTTTCTGAACAGAACACCAATAGCGTATGCTCTAAGAGCAAGAATTGACAAATGGGACCTCATAAAATTACAAAGTTTCTGTAAGGCAAAGGACACCATCAAGAGGACAAATCGGCAACCAACAAATTGGGAAAAGATCTTCACCAATCCTACATCAGATAGAGGGCTAATATCCAATATATATAAAGAACTCAAGAAGTTAGACTCCAGAAAACCAAACAACCCTATTAAAAAATGGGGTACAGAGTTAAACAAAGAATTCTCACCTGAAGAACTTCGGATGG
Source organism: Apodemus sylvaticus (assembly GCF_947179515.1). Classification (NCBI taxonomy): domain Eukaryota; kingdom Metazoa; phylum Chordata; class Mammalia; order Rodentia; family Muridae; genus Apodemus; species Apodemus sylvaticus. The sequence continues at coordinate 105,369,275 of NC_067479.1, forward strand.
CGGAGAAGCATCTTAAAAAATGCTCAACTTCATTAGTCATTAGGGAAATGCAAATCAAAACAACCCTAAGATTTCATCTTACACCAGTCAGAATGGCTAAGATTAAAAATTCAGGAGACAGAAGGTGTTGGAGAGGGTGTGGAGAAAGAGGAACACTCCTCCACTGCTGGTGGGGTTGCAAATTGGTACAACCACTCTGGAAATCAGTCTGGCGGTTCCTCCGAAAACTGGGCACCTTACTTCCAGAAGATCCTGCTATACCACTCCTGGGCATATACCCAGAAGACTCCCCACCATGTAATAAGGATACATGTTCTACTATGTTCATAGCAGCCCTATTTGTAATTGCCAGATGCTGGAAAGAACCCAGGTATCCCTCAACAGAAGAGTGGATGCAAAAAATGTGGTATATCTACACAATGGAGTACTATTCAGCCATTAGAAACAATGAATTCATGAAATTCTTAGGCAAATGGATGGAGCTAGAGAATATCATACTAAGTGAGGTAACCCAGACTCAAAAGGTGAATCATGGTATGCACTCACTAATAAGTGGATATTAACCTAGAAAACTGGAATACCCAAAACATAATCCACACATCAAATGAGGTACAAGAAGAAAGGAGGAGTGGCCCCTGGTTCTGGAAAGACTCAGTGAAACAGTATTCAGCAAAACCAGAACGGGGAAGTGGGAAGGGGTGGGTGGGAGGACAGGGGAAGAGAAGGGGGCTTGCGGGACTTTCGGGGAGTGGGGGGGCTAGAAAAGGGGAAATCATTTGAAATGTAAATAAATTATATCGAATAAAAAAAAAAAAAAAAGACAACAAAAAAAAAAAAAAGTTAACCAAAAGCATGAAAAAATACAGGAAGCACTTATTCAAAAAGCAAGGGTTCAACCCAAATAAGGAGTTTAAATTTCCACCAAGAACCCCCAAGACTAGATGTCCTCACTGGTGAATTCTACCAAATATTTAAGCAAGAACTCTAATTCTTCCCAAATATGGAAAAAGGAAATACTTCCCACCACTTCTCATGCACTGACACCCATATTACCTTAAAACCTAACCTAGTCTTCCAACAATGTAAGAAGGCACAGTCCCATCTCCATTATGAATATTAACACAAAAATCCTCAACAAAATGTTCACATACCACGACTGGAAAGTTGGTTCAGTTGGTAAAGTACCTGCTTGGCAACTATGAGGACCAAAGTTTGGATTATTGGCATCTATGTAAAAGCTAGATATAACAACATGCGCCAGGAACCTCAGAATGGGAGAGGGATAGTGAGTGGGGGCAGGCAGAGGCTTGGCATCTTGGCACACACTGACAGCCCAAAGTAGCTAGTCAGGGAATCTCCAGGTTCATGGAGAACCTGCCTCAAAAAATTAAATAAGAAAAGAGGAAGATAACCACCACCAGACATCTACATTTCCCTTATACATGTATCTGCGCACGCACATGCACACACACACACACACACACACACTAAACCTTGTAACAAATATTTTGAGAGATTATACCCTATAAATGAGAGTTATCCTAGGAACACAAGACTGACGTCAATCCATAACTCAAACATAGAAGGTACTATATTAGTAAAGAGCAAAAACGCATTATTATCACCACAGGTGCAGAAAGCCTTAATACCCCCAACATAAAATGAGGGAAAGGAGCCGTCTCAACCTGGTGAAGGTTATATGTGAAAAACCCACAGCATCACACTTGCCCATTAAAGAAGAATGAGCTCTTCCCCTATAACCAGAGAAGGATGTCTGGCTTTGCTACTTTACTCCTACTCAGTACTGCAAGTTCCAGCCAGAACAGTTCACAACATGGGGCAATCAAATCAAAACAAACAAAAACAACAAGACAGAAAATGCCAAAAGGAAACAAAAAGACCAGGAAATACAAAATACTATGTTCTGGGGAGCCAGGAGACTCCACAGCCTTCTGTGCATAGCCCAGCAGGAGAGAGAGAGAGGGAGATCTCCCAGCAGTGCTTTCACTTTTGAGCTCAGAGGAGTAAGACTTACAGGCCCACAGGAGGAATAAACTCCAGCCAGAGACAACAATACCAACTAGCATGAGATGGCAAAAGGCAAGAACAAGAACCCTACCAACAGAAACCAAGCTCACATGGCAACATCAGAACCCAGTTCTCCCACCACAGCAAGTCCTGGATAACCCCAACACACCAGAAAAGCAAGAGTTGCATTTAAAATCATATCTCAGGATGCTGATAGAGGGCTTCAAGAAAGACTTAAATAACTCCCTTAAAGAAATACAGGAGAACATCAGTCAATAGGTAAAAGCCCTTAAAGAGCAAACACAAAAATCCCTTAAAGAAATACAGGAGATCATGGGTCAACAGGCAGAAGCCCTTAAAGAAGAAATACAAAAGTCCCTTAAAGAATTACAGGAAAACACAAACAATCAAGTGAAGGAACTGAACAAAATCATCCAGGATCTAAAAGTGGAAGTAGAAACAACAAAGAAATCACAAAGTGAGACATCTCTGGAGATAGAAAACCTTGGAAAGAATTCAGGAGTCATAGATGCAAGCATCAACAACAGAATACAAGACATAGAAGAAAGAATCTCAGGTGCTGAAGATACCATAGAAAACATGACTCAACAGTCAAAGAAAATGCAAAATGCATAAATCTGGTAACCCAAAACATCCAGGAACTCCAGGACACAATGAGAAGACCAAACCTAAGGATTATAGGTATAGAAGAGAGCGAGGATTTACATCTTAGAGGCCCAGTAAATAACTTCAACAAAATTGTAGAAGAAAACTTCCCTAATCTAGAGAGAGATTCCCATGAACATACAAGAAGCCTTCAGAACTCCAAACAGACTAGACCAGAACAGAAAGTCCTCCTGGCACATAATAATCAAAACACCAAATTCACTAAACAAAGAAAGAATATTAAAAGCAGTAAGGGAAAAAAAGGCAAGTAACTTATAAAGACAGACCTATCAGAATCACACCAGTCTTCTCACCAGAGACAATGAAAGCTAGAAGATCCTGGGCAGACCTCATACAGACCCTAAGAGAACATAAATGCCAGCTCAGGCTACTATACCCAGCAAAACTCTCAATCATCATAGATGGAGAAACCAAGATATCCCATGATAAAGCCAAATTTGCACAATATTTGTCCACAAATCCAGCCCTACAAAGGATAATTGATGGAAAATGCCAACACAAGGAGGGAAACTACACCCTGGAAAAAGAAGAAAGTAATCTTCCAACAAACCCAAAAGAAGATACCCACACATAAAAACATAAAAATAACATCAAAAATAACAGGAAACAACAATCACTATTCCTTAATATCTCTTAACAACAATGGACTCAACTCCCCAATAAAAAGACATACACTAATGAAATATTTCTCATGTAAATGTTCAATTTTATCAGAAAATACTTGTAATTCCCCTTTTAATTAATTTAGTATTTTTATGTCTACCAGTTTTATCTGCATTATTTTTTCATGATAATCTTCCATTTTAATATGTTTCTATATACTTCCTCTATTTTATCAGAAATGTTTTCAATGTAAATCTTTGATTTTATCACAAATGTTTCTAATTCCACCTTCAATTAATTTAGAAAGAGTTTTTATATTTACCATTTTATATGTAAAATTTTCCATGAAATAGTCAATTTTAACATGTTGGTCTATTTATTTCTTGAATTTTACCAGAAATATTTTCCATGTAAATCTTCAATTTTATCTGAGAATGTTTATAATTCCACCTTCAATCAACTTAGAATTATCTTTATGCCTATCATTTTATCTGTATAATTTCCATGATAATCTTTAATTTTAACATGTTTTTCTATATATTTCTTCAATTTTATCAGAAATATTTTCCATGAAAATCTTCAAGTTTATCAGAAAATGTTTATAATTCCACTTTCAATCAACTTAGGAATACTTTTATGCCTACCATTATTATATCTATATAAAATTTCCCATGATAATCTTTAATTCTAACATGTTTTTCTACATTTTTCTACAATTTTATCAGAAATATTTTCTACATAAATCTTCAATTCTATCATAAAATGTTTCTATCCCATATTTCAATTAATTTAGCAATGTTTTACATGTCTACCACTTTACTATTTAATATTCCATGAAAATTGTCAATTTTAACTTGTTTATCTGAAATATTTTCCATGTAAATCTTTAATTTTATCATAAAGTGTTTTTGCTTCCTTTTTCAATAAATAAAAAAATAAAAATATACAAAACAAAATACTATGTTCTGGTGTGCATGGGTGTTGGCGTACTACTCTGCATGTTTCATGCACACTGGAAGGTCTGGGAAAAGATGGGAGAGAGGAGAAACATGATCAAAATATAGTGGTATGAAAAAAGTTTAAATTAAAATATCCTTAAATAAAAGATCTGAGAGGACTTAAAGAAAGAAAGAGAATAAAAAAATGCTCATTCTGGAAAAAAAAAGTAAAACTTTCTCATTTTAAATATAAAGTCATTTTATATAAAGAAAACTTCCAAAGATCTATATTAATCTGTATAAGCCAAAAATGAATTAAGGGGTCAACATATTATACCTGTATAATCTAGATATATTCCATTTACTTTGTAGGAATAATAAATTTATGCCCCAAACAAGGGCATAACTATAAAATATTGAAGGAGATTAAATAAGACTTAAAATTCTATTTGTCAAATTTAAGGATTCAAAGATTAAATATCTTTGAAGTCTTAAAGATTGAACCCAGGAACTCATATTTGCTAGGCAAGTATTTTACTATTGAGCTATGGCCCTATCCCTTAGGGTTCTTATGATTTATTTTGATTATGTTATTTGCATGTATGCATGTGCCTGTGTGTGCATATTTATCACTTGACGCAGTATGATAGGAACAAAACTGAAGTCCTATGAAAGAGTAGGAAGTGTCCTTAATGACAGCCATTTTTCTAGCCCCAACTTGAGTCGACAGCTCTTTGTTTTTGAAACAGACGTTCACTATGCAAGCTGAGCCTGTCTTTGAACGTGCTGTGTAGGCCAGGCTGGCTTTGAACTTCCTTTGGGATTTCAGGCAGTATCCCATCATACCCGATACTAAGGGTAGTATTGTGAATATGGCAACACTGCCCAAATGGACATACAAATGCAATGCAGTTCCTGTCAAAATCCCAGCTGCTCTCATTTCAGAAGTAGACCCCGGCAGATCCTAAAATCTGCGTGGAAATAAAAGCATCCTAGAATAATTAAAATAATCCAATAAAGATGAACAGCAATAGAGGTCTTATAATGGCCAGTTTCAAAGCTGACTGCCAGGCTCCTAGCATTGTAAGACTGCTGCTGACAGAAGAAGAGCTAAATAAGCCAGCAGAACAGAGCTGAGCAGTCAAGGGAAGACACAGTGTGGGTAACTATTTCTACAGGAATGTCAAGGGCTTTGGAAAAAGAGCCCTTCCGAAAAATGGTACTTCAACAACTAAGTCAATCAGGAATGTTGTTTTGCACAAAAAAAAAATAACTTAAAACATAGCAGAGGCCTAAACATAACAGCTAAAACTGTAAATCTCTTCAAATAGAGATGGATGTCAGTCACTGTCCTGGGAGTAAACAACTTGTTTCTTAGATGTTTCAAAAATTATAAGTGATGAAAAGAGAGAGAGAGAGAGAGAGAGAGAGAGAGAGAGAGAGAGGAAGGAAGGAAGGAAGGAAGGAAGGAAGGAAGGAAGAAAGAAAGAAAGAAAGAAAGAAAGAAAGAAAGAAAGAAAGAAAGAAAGAAAGAAAGAAAGAAAGAAAGAAAGAAAGAAAGAAAGAAAGAAAGAAAGAAAGAAAGAAAGAAAGAAAGAAAGAAAGAAAGAAAGAAAGAAAGACTTCCCTCAACCAGGGGCCATGCCTAATCTCTGGATATGATCTGGTTGAGGGATGGGTCACCTACCCATCTCAAAAATTTTAACCCTGAATTGCTCCTTTCTAAAGAAAGGAAATATAGGGACAAAGAGTGGAGCAGAGACTGAAGGAAAGGCCATCCAGAGAATGCCCCACCTGGGGATCCATCCCACATGCAGACAGACGCCAAACCCAGACACTATTGCTGATGCCAAAAAGTACTTGCTGACAGGAGCCTGATATAGCTGTCTCCTGAGAGGCTCTGTCTGAGCCTGACCAATACAGATGTGGATGCTGGCAGCCAACCATTGGACTGAGCATGGGCACCCCAATGGAGGAGTCAGGGGAAGGACTGAAGGAGCTGAAGGGGTTTGTAACCCCATAGAAAGAGCAACAACCAGACCCCACAGAGTGCCCAGGGACGAAACCACCAACCAAACAGTACACATGGAGGGCTCCAGCTACATATGTAGCAGAGGATGGCCTTTTCAGACATCAGTGAGAGGAGAGGCCATTGGTCCTGTGATGACTCAATGCCCCAGTGTAGGGGAATAACAGGACAGGAAAGTAGAAGGGGGATGGGATAGAGGGTTTTTGGAGGGGTAACAAGGAAGGAGGATAACATTTGAAATGTAAATAAAGCAAATGTCTAATAAAAAATGAATGGTACAGTAACTTGGAAAACAGTGTGGGGGCTTGAGAGATGGCTCAGTGGTTAAGAGCATTGGCTTCTCTTCCAGAGGTCCTGAGTTCAACTCCCAGCACCCACATACTAGCTCACAACCCTTTGTAATGGAATCTGATGACCTCTTCTGGCATGTCTGAAGACAGTGATAATGTACTCATACATATATATATATATATATATATATATATATATACATATACATATACATATACATATAATACATATATATACATATAATAAATCTTCTAAAAAAAACATTTAAAAAAAAGAAAACAGTGTGGCAGCTCAGCAAGATGCCAAACATCGTCTCCATATGACACAGAAATTTTACTACTAAGTGTATATCCCAGAGAATTGAAAATGTATCTTCAAAAAGCATATGCATTTGTTACAACAGTCCCAACATAGAAACAACCCAGTGCTTATTGTCCTTTAAGTGACAAAAATGTGATATATGCATGGACTAGATTATCACAGACGTTAAAGGATGTGAGGTAGTGATGTTAGCACGTGAATGGATGGACCTTCGTTCCTGCTAAGAAGTCAGACATAGCTCTTGCTCTTCTCTTGCTCCTCTGTCCTTCCTCTCCCCCTCCCCCTCCTTCCTCCTTCCTCTCTCTCTCTCTCTCTCTCTCTCTCTCCCCATGTGCTCATGACTAGCCTCTACTCTTATCTCCCACCTTTCTCTGACTCTACTACCCTCCCCATGCCTTAAATAAACTATTCCATACTATATCCACCCTGTGACTGGTACCTCATGGGGAAAGAATGCCTCAGCATGGGCCCACAGAGGCACCACCCTCCCCAAACCCCCTCCCCCATCCCCACCCTCCACTACCCCCACCCCCCACCCCCACCTACTCCAACCTACCCCCACCTCTCTATCACCCCCACCTGCCCTCCCAACCATACCCTACATCATATGGAGCCGCTACCAAACATATTCTTGGCTTCCTTTTCTTTTTTATAAAACACAACGAAGACTGTTAACTATTTTGCTTACTGATGCTTTGACATTTGAGCCCTTGTTGATCCTAGAGGGCTGTCTCTCCCTCCCAGCCTCAGCCAACTGCTAGAGTTAATAAAAGGCCTGCCTTTCATAAGAAAACAATCTAAACAAAAGCCACTGCCTCTAATGAGGAGCTTTTACACCTGGGCCAGCATCCATCCACCCTCGTTGTCCTAAAGGCCAGACGCAGACATTTGGAACTGCCGCCTACATTCAACAGACCCACAAACCCATTCACATCAGGCAATCCTAAGCCTGTCTATCTTGCTTTTCCTGCAATCTCAATAAATGTTCCTGCCTGTGTCTTGCCCTTATTCCTACACCATATTGATCCTGATGCTTCCTATGTAACCCTGTATTTCGTATTACTCCTTGGTACCTATGTTCTGTAAGTAAAGACATCTTAAGAGTCAGATCTCTACTAATATGGCTGCATACCTGGTCTCAGCAATTCCTGGGCGCCTATTACAATGTCACCCTTCCAGCCTGGCTCCACCTTATTTTTCCCACTTGACTTCTTATATCAGACAATCATCAGGGTTTCCATACACAAAATTTTTAGCCTACAATATCCCAGCATTGTCACTGTGCCTTTGTGCATGTTGGCCTCCATCTAAAGCATACACACAGAGAAACATACACACATATACATACATACATACATACATACATACATACATACATACATAATACACACACACACACAATCCTGAGCATTTGCCACCTGTTCTTTACTACCATTATTCCTAAGCCACCACCAGGTTCACTTCATACTACTCCTTTAGAGCCCATCAGGACTTCCAACCTTGTGCCTGACATGTTCTCCCTCAAATCCCTGAGTCCATATATCTGCTCTGGTTGGAAGTACCTCCAAGATAAGGCCCTAAGTGTCCATATCTGAAGTCACCAGAGTACAGCTGTGACGGCTTAAATGAGAATGGCCCCCATAGGCTCATGTGTTTGAACGTGTGGTTCCCAGTTAGTGGGACTGTTTGCGAAGCACTAGGAGGTATGGTCTTGTTGGAGGAGGTGTGTCACTGAGGGCATGCTATGGGATTTAAGAAATCTGCTCCACCTGATACAGAGGTCTCCTGGGAGGCTCTGCCAGATCCTGACCAATACAGATGTGGATGTTCACAGCCAACCATCGGATTGAGCACAGGGAGTTAGGGGAAGGACTGAAGGCGATGAAGGGGCCTTATCTGGCATCAGTGAAAGGGGAGGCCCTTGGTCCTGTGACAGGCTGATGGCGTAGTGCAGAGGAATGCTAGGGCAGTGCAGCGGAAGTGTGTGAGTGGGTGGAGGAGCATCCTCATAGAAGCAGAGAAAGGGGGATGGGATGGGGGGCTGCAGAGGGGAAATCAGGAAAGGGGGATAACATTTGAAATATAAACAAATAAAATATCCAGTTTTTTAAAAAGAGAGAGAGAGGGAGGGAAGGAGGAAGGAAGGAAGGAAGGAAGGAAGGAAGGAAGGAAGGAAGGAAGGAAGGAAGGAAGGAAGGAAGGAAGGAAAGAAGGAAAGAAGGAAAGAAGGAAAGAAGGAAAGAAATCCATTCCAGGTCCAGTGTCTATCTGTCTCTCTATCTCTCTCTGTCTTTGACTCTCAGTCTCTGTCTACCTCTCTATCTCTCTGACTCTGTCCTACTCTGTGTATACGTCTCTTTGTCTCTGTCTATCTTTGTGTCTTTCCCCCCTTCTGCCTGCATCCTACAGGTCACAAAGCTACTGCTCTATGTCATGCCTGTCTGCTCCCAGTCATGACAGTCATGGACTAACCCTCTGAAACTCTAATGCTTTCTTTTATAAGAGTTGCCTTGGTCACGGTGTCTCTTCATGGCAATAGGACACTAATTCAGACAACAGCATAGAGTTAGGAAATTATTGGCAACTCAGTAAATGTAATGTTTCATTCTTTAATGTAAGACATGTCTGGGGCAGGCACATAAGCTCCTGAGTGTGAAGTCCTTATCCCATGCACACGGGTATAGCCTTGTGTGGTAAGGAAAGAGACTAAAATAATAGCAAATCACATGCACAGTGGGAAGAGCTGGTAGGGAAAGTAGTGCAGGCCTCCAGGACCAGGACACAGCTCAACTCACACTGCTCCTCCCATTCACGCTCCTCCTTCTCACTGGCTTGGCAGTGCAGCTGGGCCTGCTTCAGGGTCCAATAGAGCTCCTTTGCCCTCTGCTCCTCTTGAAGTCGAATCTGTTCTTCCCCTCTCCTCCTCTCTTCTTCCTCCTTCTTCTGAAATATATTGAAACAGAATGGCATTAGAATGAGGAACCATCTGTGGGATTAGAACAGAAATCGCAGTGCCTGGAATAAAGTGGCCAGCAGTGATCGGTTCCACTCTTGATTGCTACACAACTGAAATGTGACAGTCACACTAGGCAAGAATCAAATGGATCAGTATATTGATGCAAATTTTATTTGCTGATTTGCAGTACTGGGGATTGAACCTAGACTCTAGATCAGCAGTTCTCAACCTTCCAAATGCTGCAAGCCTTTAATACAATTCCTTATGTCACAGTGGCCATCAACCATAAAATTAGTTTTGTTGCTACTTCATCACTATAATTTTGCTTCTGTTGTGAATTGCAACGTAAATACTTGTGTTTTCCGATAGTCTTAAGTGACCCCTGTGAAAGGGTCATTGACTACTGAGGGGGTCAAGACCTACAGGTTGAAAATGAACCCTCACTCTAGAGCCTCGGGCTTGCTAGGCAACTGCCTGCCACTAGGGCATCCTGCCCAGCAATGCTTAAACTCTTAAGTTTTCTACAAAGCTAAGAGGACTCAGCTACCCTCAGACTTGCTTCCATTAGAGGTCAAGAAAGCATGCAGGTAAAGAGGGCTGGGCCTGGTCTTTCTAAAGCCTGTCCATCTGGACAAAGGGGGGTGACTTGACTAATCTGGATACAGGATTGATAAGACCACAGGTCTCCAGGTTTTAAATTTCTTACAAGTCCCACTTACAGGTTACAAAAACATTGTGTGTGTGTGTGTGTGATTTCCTACCTTTGTTTACATAAAAATAACATTTATGCACCCAGTATTTATATAAGTAGCTAATGAAAAGTAGTTCACCAAATCTCCTTTGCCACTCTAATATGCTATTGACCCTTAAATTATACATAGGTGCTGGGAATTAAACTCAGGTCTTCAGGCTCTTACGGCAAGCCTGCACGGCCTGAGTCAGCCATCTCCCTGCATCTAACACTGCTCATTCTTGATTTATCAATTCTAAACATTCACCTCTGCCTTTGATCTGAAGGGAAATGGAGGAGGAGTGCCTCTGGGGGAGAAGGGGAAAGGGAAGACTGGAAGAAGTTGAGAAAGGGGAAACTACAGTTAGGTTTTATTGTATAAGAGAAAAAACTTTAAATGAAAAAATAAATCTAGCTATTAAACAAAACTATCTTTGATTCTTGTGTTTTTAACATAGAAACGAACAGCCATATAGCAGAGCGAACCAAGCTGCTAGTTTCAATTGCAAAGAATATGTTTTTAAACCTTTTAACATACCACAACTCGCATGTGCTGTGTAACTCACAACTTGCCTTTCTACCAAGCGACCGTTTTATTCTTCTCATAAATGATAGAGTTTTTTATGAATGATGGCTTCTTAAATTCTGTAAAACATGGCAGGGAAGGGACTTTTCTTATAAGTATCTTTGCCATAGCTGTTTTTGCCTGGGTTAACTATTGGTTTTTCTTAAAGTAGAATACTGAATTTGCCCCCCCCCCCAACTCCTACCAAGCATAGCAAACAATGTCTGAGTTAAACCAAGTGTGAGTTCTTTAAAGAGAGTATAGCTCCCTTTTTCAGAGGGACACCCTTCCCCTTAGAACCATTTTTTCTTTCTTCGATGAGTTGTGCTGGATGTGTTTTAAATACCTCTCCATCTCCAGGACCCATTCTGAGCCTTCCCTGAGATAGAGTCCTGTGTCGCTGCAATCTGCTCTCCTTCCTCAATAACATATCTTAGGGTACACAGAGCCACTTTCTGAGCATTTGACTGAAAATATCACCATGTTAGCCTCACATTCAATTCCTCATTTAGCTGAAGATAGAATCTGATTGATTACACATTGCTACCTTGTCTTCCAGTGTTACTGTTACTTGATTTTCACCTGCTTTGTAGGGTACTTGGTTTTCTCCCTGGTGACCTGCTATCTTATTACCATGGATATTCTAATACATCTTCTTTTTTCTTCTTTTCTTTTCTTTCTTATTCTTTCTTTCTTTATATTTTGTTATTTTGGTTTTCGTTTTCATTGAAAATAGATTCTTCTCTCATAAAACATATCCCAAGCTCAGTTTCCCTTCCCTCCACCTTTCCCAGCTCGCCCACCCCCTTTCTCCCTGAGATCCACTCCCCCTCTATTTTCCTTCAGAAAGGAGTGGAACATGACCCATCAATCAAGTGAGCAGGGCTCCTATGACTTCACAGAGACTGAAGCAGAGCATGGGGTCTGCATGGGTCTGCACTGGGTCCTCTGTGTATACGCTACAGCCGTCAACTCAGGGTTTTTGTGGGATTCCTAACAGTGGGAGCAGGTGTGTTTCTGACTCTATTGCTTGCTCTTAGAACATTTCCTCCTATTAGATTGCCTTGTCCAGCCCCAATATGAGGGATTTTGCTTTGTTTTATTGTGTCTTTCTTTGTCCTGTTTGGTTGTTGGTGCCAAAGAGTTTTCAATAGCGTACCTTGCTGCCGGTTTTCTTCAGGCCAGAGTCTCATGTCTGTCCAGAACAATACATATTTTTGATATGAATAGCTTCAATGAGTCCCAGCACTTCTCTTTTTAATAGGACTCTTAGTAGTCAAGCACTGGTCAGCTTGAATCAATCTCCTAAAGACTCCATATCTTTTCTCCCTTGTTTACTATATCTTGTCTTCTCCTGTTCCTGGTTGAAGTCACTGACTTTATCTTCCACTTTACGCTGTGGCATGTGTGATTTCTAACACCTCTTTCTTATTTGCTAACTGTCTCCTTCTTGGGGTGGCATTCTGCATTTGTTTTGGAAGTGCAACAACAGCTGGGTCTCTGAAGACTGAGACCTTTGTCATTCCCATAGCCAATAATTTTGGCTAAAATTTATTTCTGTGATTTGTTTTGTTGTATTTACATGGCTTGGTGCCTGCCCTTCCTAGAATAAGAAGGATTTCATCAGCTATACCCTCCCTGTCTGGTTGCAGTTACAAGAGAAGTCCAACTTGAATGGGAAGCTAATTATGGAATCAGCTTTGCTCCATGGCCATTGCATGAGGAACCATCCATTTCTCAGTTTTAAATATTTATTTTATTTATATGAGTACACTGTTGCTCTTTTCAGATATACCAGAAGAGAGGATCCCATTACAGATGACTGTGAGCCACCATATGGTGGATGGGAATTGAACTCAGAACCTCTGGATGAGCAGTCAGTGTTACTAACCCCTGAGCCATCTCTCTAGCTCCCCATTTCTTTGATAAACCATCAGATGGAAGGTTCTGGGGCTTTTCCTGTGTGGTATCTAACCAGGAGTCAGCAGTGATCAGGATGCAGGCAGAGCTATCATTAAATCCCCTCACCTGGACCTCGTGATTTATGGCAGCAGGTCTCAACCTGTGGGTTGGGACCCCTTTGGCTGGGGCATTGCATATCAGATATTCACATTACAATTCATAACAGTTGTGAAATTACAGTTATGAAGTAGCAACAAAATAATTTTGTGGTTGGGGGGGGTCACTACAACATGAGGGACTGTATTAAATGGTCACAGGATTAGAAAGGTTGAGAACCACTGTGTCTTAGAGTTTCATTGCTGTGAAGAGATACCTTGACTTCAGCAACTCTTTTAAAGGCTGGCTTACAGTTTCAGAGGTTTAGTTCATTATCATCATGGCAAGAAACATGACAGCATGAAGTCAGACATGGTGCTGGAAGAGCTGAGAATTCTACATCTTGATCTGAAGGCAGCCAGGAGGAAATGGTCTCTTTTGCACTGTAGGAAGCTTGAGTACTAGAAGCCCTCAAAGCTGGCCTATTCAGTGACACACTTCCTCCAACAAGGCCACACCTTCCGATAGTACCACCTCCCATGGACCAAGCATATTCAAACTACTACACACTGCTCTATGGAAAGTCATGTTTTGAAATACCTCATTGGTCAGTTTCTTCCTCCAGCTTTTTCCCCAGAAGTGCCAAGGCCAGATAAGGTCCTGCATGAATTCTAATTCTCATTTATTCATTTCACATGCTCCCTGACCTCTTCTCGGGATATAGGGTGGACATCAGGCTGTGCCCTAAACTGACCAGCACCTTTCTGAAGTGCTGTCCTTGAAATACTGCAATTTTTAGAGTAAGAGTTTCTTATTACATCTTTAAAGTTTATTTCATGTGCATGTATGTATGTATGTAGGGCACATGCATGCCATGGTACTCGGCTAGGGGTCAGAGGACAGTTTGTGGCAGTCAGTTCTCTCCTTCCACTAGGTGGATCACAGGGATAGAACTCTGATCATCAGACTTAGTAGCAAGAACCTATACCTACTAATCCCTCTCACCTTCCCTAATGGAACAGTTTTAACCTAGATCACTATACCCTGAGCCTAAGTAGCCAGAAAGAATAACATTATAACTTGTTTATTCAAGTAAACAACCATCATCATGAGGCACAAACTGATAAATAATATATTTATATCAATAAATTATTACATGTGACTATATAGAATCATATTGGAAACACCATGCATGAATTTATCAATCATATCAGATACCAGCCTCTCCCCTGAGACTATAAAATGGAGCATGTAAGACAGATGTGGAAGGTACCCACTACCTAGTCCCTTGTCACATCCTGAAAAAATTGCTGCAGCAAAGACCTTCTGCCTTTGTCCCTAGACTCCAGTTCAAGAACTTTCTCTTGTCTATGACATACATCCAATTGTAAACAACATCCAAAACTACCCTAGCCATTCTACGCTAGGAGAAGAAATTTTCAGACAGCAGAGCCACATATGTGAAAGCCCATGTGTCACAATAAATGCCAGCTTGTTTGTGAACAAAGTTACTCACTGTAGCTAGAGTGGAAAAGTCAGAATTCTAAGGTGTATGTGTTTGAGAAGCCTTCTGACCCCCAAGAGGCGAGGCCTGCTGTGAGGAATAAGGTGCTGAGATTAAGGGAGCATGGGGCTTAAGGGCAAAGTTCAAGTATTAACTGGGGGTGGGGGGTGGTAAGTGGCATCCTGATGGATGGGACCTAGTGATGTGACTGAAGAACAGCAGATTAAGAAAACTAATAAGGAACGCCAAGGTTAAGAAGGAAGGATGACTGTGAAGAACCAGGAAGAGGGATCATTTACGGCAGAGAGCAGGGAGCTGAAACGAAGCCTACTGAGACATTCAAAAGATAAGAAAGCTCCCAGGGACCGCTGGGTGCAGTCATTGGAAGTGGCTACAGATTGTGATGAGAGCAGACTTCACAGAACAGAGGGATAGTTATCTAGACACCACAGAGAGAAAGCAGAGATGACCACAGACAGCCCATCAGGACATCCAAGATGAGAGAAATGTAGGCTTAGGGTAGACACAGGATGGCTTCTCAGATCTTCGGCTCAGATCCCTCTAAGATAGACATGGGAAGGGTAGGTTAGATATTTGGCTTTGACATGGGGAATTTTAAAGCAGTTCCTGGCTGATGTAAAATCCACAGCGATGTCTCCAATTCTAATGCATTGTAAGCTGTTTTGACTGATGCTGGCACAGCCCTTCAGATTTTACCTAATATATTTTGTTTTCTTCCTCCAGGGTTCCCTAATCTCTGACCATGGCCACTATATCAATCAGAACACAAGACACTAATCAAAGCATCCTGCCACAGACACTTCAAATCTATCACCTACCCACAGGGTCTTCCAGGAAGTCAGTCAGTTGACTCCTGTCAGAGCCAAAAGTCTCATATATGAACTGTATTAATTCGCTGTTACAAAGCACACTGGCTGTGTGCCTTAAACAAATGACTGCTTCCTCATGGTTCTAGAGGTAGCACGTCCTACCACAGGTCAGCAGGGTTCATCCGTTCTAAAGCTTCTCCTTGACCTGAACATGGCCACCTTCCTACTGCCTCCCACCATGTCCAATTGATTCTCTTAGAAGGACTCTAGTCATATTGTATTCAGGACCAACCAACACTCAAGATTGCTGGTAAGGACCTTGCCTTCAAATACAGTTATGTGCCTAAGTATTGGGAATTTCAGACTTCAACAGATTTGTGGGGAATAGGGGCTGGGTGGAGGTATTGAGAGGGTTGTGAAGTGACAATTGAGTTGGGTCAAATGGTCAGGGCTGATGTGTGATAAGTAAAGTGATTTCTCCACTTCAAATTACAAGGTGGAGTTTCTTCAGTACCCATCTGTGTGTGACAGGAAACAGAATGTTAAACAACAGTGTCACAGCTCAGCTGTTTCTCCTCTTCAGAGTGGGACACTGACCAGGGAGCCAAGCAACTTCAACAACCTCCCCTCTCAAAGGGAAACAACTGGCCATTTACTGTGACAAAGACAAATCTCCTCACAAAGATGTAGACAACAAAAGAAAAAAGTCTGTAACTACAAATCCACAAAATTGCATTTTTCTCCTCAAGGACCCACTAAAATGGCTCAACTCTCACAGCAAAAATTACCTAAGCATTCTCATTGTTGTGGCAAGCACCTGAACTGTCGGGCTAGTCTGACACCACTGAAGCAGCCAAAGGCCAACCCAACCAAGAAGCAGCTACACAAATACATTCCACACAAGAAGGACACAGCCCTATGCTGGCTGCTCAGGGCCCTTTGAGATTATTCAACTGTAATAATATTACATCAGTAATTCATCAATAGCAGCACACTGCTGAGGCTTGGGTCTCCCTAATGCCAATAGAAGATATCAAGAGATAAATGCTTTTTTTCTGGAAGGCATCAATATGTTGACTGTATTCTTATTCTTACAATACCACTGTACACTGTGAGATGCTACATTCCACAACAAGAAGGCTGGGACAAACTGTGTTGTTCATTCCTCCCTCTCTAAGTCACAGAGCAGAGCCGGGCAGACAATAGGTACGCCCTAAATGCCAAATAGATTAATGAATAATAGTAAAGACAACAGAGATTATGATCATCAATGAGAGGAAGAAGGGGAGCCAGGTCATGTTGTCCCACTCCTGACGGCCTACCAAGTTTTTAAAACTTTATTTGTTTGTATTTTATGTATGTGGGTATTTTGTCTATCTTTGCCTCACTTGGGTTCAGTGCCCGAGGAAGCCAGAAGAGGGCATTGGATCCCCTGGAACTGGAGTTACAGATGGTTGTTAGCCACTGCGTGGGTGCTAGAAATCAAACTCTAGTCCTCTGGAAGAGCAGTGTTATTTGAGGGGGGGGGAGGGAAGGGAGGCAGGGATGAGACAGGGGTTCACTATGTGTCTCTGGCTATCCTAGAACTCGTTCTGTAGACCAGGCTGGCCTCAAACTCAAAGATCAGCCTGCCTTGGTCGAGTGTTAGGATTAAAGATACGGCCCACCACAAACCAACTGCAGCTGGTGTTCTTAATCACTGGACCAAATCTCCAGCCCTGAAGCCACAATTTTCAAGAGTAAAAAAATGAGACAGGGAAAGTTTGACCACCATTTACGATCTTATTGGGATCAAGACCCTGCTGTTTGGTGAGGATGCCACACAGCCACTAAACTGAACTCTAACATAAAAGTTAAAGGCCAGGGGAGGAAAACCAGAGTGGCCTCAAATCAGGAAAATGGGATTGGCAAGGAATTTGGAAGTTAAGAAGGAAAGTGAAGGGGCCAAAGGAAGAGAGCAGAATTCTCTGAGAGCCTTGTTCTGTGATCTTGAGTGGCAGAAGCATATAGGCGTGGACTTACAAGAAAGAAAGAAAGAAAGAAAGAAAGAAAGAAAGAAAGAAAGAAAGAAAGAAAGAAAGAAAGAAAGAAAGAAAGAAAGAAAGAAAGAAAGAAAGCAAGCTACAAATGGTATCTGGCCCTAGCACCCCTTTTCTCTAAAGAACCACATTTATATGCATGTGCATTGCATCTCGTGCCATCAGTACACCAGATAAGAATTGGTTTGGGGTTTGCTTTGTTTTATGGGCATCTCCCCTTATTTTTATTTTATGTGTATAGTTATTTTACCTGTATGTACATCTGTGTCCCACATGCATGGCAGAATCCACAGAGGTCAGAGGATCCCCAAGAACTGTAGTTACAAACTGTTGTAACCTCCATGTGGGCACTGGGGTCTCTGGAAGAACAGTCAGCGCTCTTAAACTCTCAACCATCTCTTCAGCCCCCAAGAGAATGGCTTTCTACTCTGTGAGGTCTTTGTTTTATTGTTGCCAGGTACCAGGATTTGAAAGAAGGGCTATGGGCATGTTAGGCAAGTGTTCTACCACTGAGATACAGCTGAAGGCTTTTTTAAAAGCTGAAAAGCCTTTTAAAAACAGATTACCAGTTTGTACTGTGTTCTATGCTGGCCTTCCATTGCAACTGCACACAAAGACTCTGGGGTATACATTTTTTCCATTTTCTAAAGTAAATTTTCAGCATTGTCTTTTCAACAACCTAGACAATTACAAGAAGCTGCCAATACCCGAAAGCACACAATCCTGAGCAAGCCCCACCCCCTCTCAACCACCAGCTTCTCAGATTCTCTCTTCTCAATCCACTCCAACTCTTTTCTTCAGAACCAAAGCCTCAGCATGGCTGACACATTACCCTCCATGTCCATTCCTTCTGAGTCTGCCCCTGTACCCAACTTCCATTATAGTTGCTACCATCTGCCCCTCCCTCAGGCTGTGACAAAGACCTTGCCCTTTCCTTTCATTCTAATGCCACCACATCCTGTTAATGCAGCCACTGCCATTCCTTTCTGCCTAAGGGTCACAGTCTATTTCAATTTCACATCTTAGCTATTGAAAAAGAAATCTCAGCTATAGGAGTTCTCTAGTGGAGTTTTTTGGGTCACTTAGGTAGACTATCTTATTATCTGCAAATAGTGATAGTTTGACTTCTTCCTTTCCAATTTGTATCCCTTTGACCTCCTTATGTTGTCTAATTTCCCTAGCTAGTGCCTCAAGTGCAATATTAAAAAGATAAGGAGAGAGGGGGCAGCCTTATCTAGTCCCTGATTTTAGTGGGATTGCTTCAAGTTTCTCTCCATTTAGTTTGATGCTGGCTACTGGTTTGCTGTATATTGCTTTTACTATGTTTAGGTATGGGCCTTGAATTCCTGTTCTTTCCAAGATTTTAAGCATGAAAGGATGCTGAATTTTGTCAAATACTTTTTCAGCATCCAATGAAATGACCATGTGGTTTTTTTCTTTGAATTTGTTTATGTAGTGGATTGCATTGATGGATATCCGTATATTGAACCAACCCTGCATCCCCAGGATAAAGCCTACTTGATCATGGTGGATGATCATTTTTATGTGTTCTTGGATTTGGTTGGCAAGAATTTTATTGAGTATTTTTGCATCAATGTTCATAAGGGAAATTGGTCTGAAGTTCGCTTTCTTTGTTGGATCTTTGTGTGGTTTTGGTATCAGTGTAATTGTGGCTTTGTAGAAGGAGTTGGGAAGTGTTCCTTCTGTTTCTATTTTGTGGACTAGTTTGAAGAGTATTGGTGTTAGGTCTTCTTTGAAGGTCTGATAGAATTCTGCACTGAAACCATCTGGACCTGTGCTTTTTTTTTTTTTTTGGTTGGAAGACTTTCTATGACCCCTTCTATTTCTTTAGGGGTTATGGGACTGTTTAGATGATCTATTTGATCCTGATTTAGTTTTGATGTCGGATATGTGTCTAGGAAATTGTCCATTTCCTCCAGATTCTCCAGTTGTGTTGAGTATAGGCTTTTGTAGTAGGATCTGATGATTTTTTGAATTTCCTCAGTTTCTGTTGTTATATCCCCCTTTTCATTTCTAATTTTGTTAATTTGGATACTGTCTCTGTGCCCTTTGGTCAGTCTGGCTAAAGGTTTATCTATCTTGTTGATTTTCTCAAAGAACCAGCTCCTGGATTTGTTGTGTCTTTGTATGGTTCTCTTTGTTTCCACTTGATTGATTTCAGCCCTGAGTTTGATGATTTCCTGTCTTCTTCTCCTCCTGGGTGAATTAGCTTCTTTTTGTTCCAGAGCTTTCATGTGTGCCATTAAGCTACTAGTGTATGCTCTCTCCATTTCTTTTTGGAGGCACTCAGGGCTATGAGTTTTCCTCTTAGCACTGCTTTCACTGTGTCCCAAAGATTTGGGTATGTTGTGCCTTCATTTTCATTAAATTCTAAAAAGTCTCTGATTTCTTTCTTTATTTCTTCTTTGGCCAAGGTGTCATTGAGTAGAGTATTGTTCAGCCTCCATGTGTATGTGGACTTTCTGTTGTTTTTGTTGCTATTGAAGACCACTCTTACTCCATAGTGATCTGATAGGAGGCATGGGATTAGTTCGATCTTCTTATATTTGTTGAGGTCTCTCTTGTGACCAATTATATGGTCGATTTTGGAGAAGGTACCATGAGGTGCTGAGAAAAAGATATATTCTTTTGCTTTAGGGTGAAATGTTCTATAAATATCAGTTAAATCCAATTAGTCCAAAGCTTCAATTAGTTTCACTGTGTCCCTGTTTAGTTTCTGTTTTCCTTATCGGTCCATTGAGGAGAGTGGAGTGTTGAGGTCCCCCACAATTATTGTGTTAGGTACAATGTGTGCTTTGAGCTTTAGTAAAGTTCCTTTTATGAATGAGGGTGCCCTTGCATTTGGCACATAGATGTTCAGAATTGAGAGTTCTTCTTGTTAGATTTTTCCTTTGAACAGCAAGAAGTGTCCATCCGTGTCTCTTTTGATGACTTTAGGTTGAAAGTCAATTTTATCTGATATTAGAATGGCTACTCCAGCTCGTTTCCTGAGACCATTTTCTTATAAAATGGTCTTCCAGCCTTTTACCCTACAATAGTTTTTGTCTTTGACACTGAGGTGTGTTTCCTGTATGCAGCAAAATGTCCACACATCAAATGATGTCCAAGATGAACAAAGGAGTGGCCCCTGGTTATGGAAAGACTCAGTGTAGCAGTATAGGGCAATACCAGAACAGGGAAGTGGGAAAGGGTGGATGGGTACAGAGGGAGGGAAGAGGGCTTATGGGACTTTTGGGAAGTGGGGAGCCAGAAAAGGGGAAATCATTTGAAATGTAATTAAAATATATATTGAATTAAAAAAAATCTCCTAACTGACCTCTTTTCCTGAAGCTCTAACTGGAATTTAGCATCCTAAAATTAACCCAGCCACACCCTTCCACACCAAGGCTTTGCTTTTGCACATACTTTTAAAAGTAGTGTTCTAAGACTCTCCAGCCTATCCTTTTGAGCAGATTGTGTTCTAGTATTTTCTAGGTTTTTCTTGTTGAATCAGGATGATTTTTCAATTTGGGTTAAGATAAAGAGTGAACATCCTTGGACATCTTTCCTATATGTACAAGGTACGTGGGTGCATTCTGCCTATGTCCTTTTTCAGCACAGCCTATAAAAGAACCAAGCTTCTACTTACACCTCTTGTAGTGCTCATTTTAGGGAACTGCTCAAAATAGTCCTATACCCTAGGTTACCCTGTCAAAAGCAAGCCCACGTGACTATTTGGAGGGTAGTAAAGCAGCCAGCACACACCAGATTCCTCCTGGTTCTGCCAGGCTATCCCTGGCAGGAGCTCAGCTAAGGGGCTAACCCCAGCTCATACTGTTTGGTACATAGCTGCTGACTATCGCAGCCCTGCCTGAATTATTAACCTACAGCATCCCAAGTGAATAAAGTGGAGGTTGTGTTAAGCAGTTTGTTTTCTGGTAGGTTATTTTGCAGCAGTAGAGAGCCCAAGCAAGGAATCTATGTATCAGGTTAGAGATTAACTTGGATATATTTTATCGTACCTGTTGATGTTAAGATTCCAAAATTCAGAGATTCTTGAATATAGGAATACAATAACCACTTTAATTTTTTTTCCTTTCCTGGGAACTCAAGTTCAAGTTGGATTTGGGGAAGTGATGAAGAAGGGGTAAACTTCTTTTTCTCAAAAAAACTTGCTATACCCAGAGGGCTTGAATAAGGCACAGCAGTACCTTCATGAGTCTGGTTTGAGCAGTGGTAGAGTTCAGAGGGGGCCAGAAGTGGTCTGCTGGTGGAAGAGATAAACCCATGATGGGTGTACCCAGAGTAAGCTCAAAAGGACAGGTTGGAGAAGAGACCAGGCTACCTAGAGCCAATCGCCTATGTCTCACATTTCTGGAGCTTCTCGAAGCGAAGCCATGCTAAATCAGGGTACCTACTTGTATTAAAGTTTAAACATGCAGAAGCTCTGAATTCTTAAGACACAGTTAGCATATCAAATGATACCCAAGAAGAGGGAAAGAGAGGGCCCTGGTTCTGAAAAGAGTTGATCCAGCATTGCAGGGGAGTACCAGGACAGGGAAATGGGAGGGGGTGATTGGGAAATAGGTGGAGGGAAGAGGGCTTATGAGACCGATGGGGAGGGGGGAACCGGGAAAGGAGAAAGCATTCCGAATGTAAACAACGAATATAGAAAATTTTTAAAAAGGGGGAAAAAAAAGAAGCTAATATCCACATATGCGAGAGAGCGAGTGACGTTTGTCTTCCTGAGTCTCATTTACCTCACTTAATACAACATTTTCTTTCAGTTCCATACGTTTTTTCTGAAATTTTTATATTTACATTTTTTACAGCTTAATATAATTCCATTGTGTGTAACAAAAAAATAAAATTGTTTAACAAATCAATGACAAAAAGATACATATAAATACATTTCTCTGAATATATATGCACACATGTATGCGTCTATGTGTTTATGTGTGTGCATATGTATACAGACATGTACAGATGTATGTGTAAAGGCAAGCATATATGCATGTACATATCTATATGTATACATATGCACAAAAGAAACAGTAAATTTGGCAAAAATTATTAATAAAATTAAGTGAAAATGTATAAATGTTTATTTTTTTTCTCCAATCTTTCTGCATCTTTGAAATTGTTCAAACTTAGTCAGTGACTACTACTTCATTTAAAAACTTAAAAAACTCTTCTCAAAAATATAACTCACAGCAAATCTAACAGTAACTGAAATAGATTTTAATACACTGTTTGAGCCCATGTGATAGTGCACATTTGTAACTCCCATACTCAGGAGGCAGATATGAGAAGTTTTACATGTATTTAAGACCAGTCTAGACTACATAAGGAGATCCTGCATTAGAAAAATAAATGTATGTATGTATGTATATATGTATGTATGTATGTATGTATATATATGTGTAGGTGTTTGTACATACACACTGAGGTAACCTCATTCAAAACAGCAAAAAAGTATTCAGCCTGTGGTTCAACTAAAAAGAAAGTGTAGAATACTCAAAAATTTTACCAGGGTTCAGAAAAGCTCACAGGTTAAAGAAGTTACTGAGACTGTTTGGATCTATGAAACCATTCATTTTTACAAGTTTGTAATTAAAGTTAATACAAAGGAAAGCAACTTTAGGTCACAAGAGATGCAGTACATTCCAGAAGACTTCAAGACTCAGTATTTTAAAAATGTCCACTTTCCATAAACACAGCTACCACTTAACACAATCCCAGTAAAAATTACCATGGATCATTATTTGAGGGGAAGAATGTTAAGAAAGGTATTCAAAAGTTCTGTTGGTAGAAAAAATTAGATGAGGTTATTAGCCAAAGACATTTTGCATATGAAAAATAATGATGGTTTTCTTACCTAAATATGTGTGTTTTACAATCTATTTTAAAGCTATGATAATTAAGCAATTAGTCTGGGGTGGGAATAGTAAATCATAGAGAAAAAAAATGAAGAGATCTGTGGTCAAGTCCAGTCAAGACAGCAGATAAATGGAAGGAAGAGACTCAACCACATGCTGTAACACAAAGCTGGGAAATAAATGTCAGAGCACAATTCTACATGATTCTCCCAAGAGGAAAGAGCATTCAGTACAGAGAAACAAAGGCACAAAAGGTAGAAAAACAAATACAGTTAAGCCTTCTAGGCCTAAAGCCCACATAAAAAAGATTGGTGAACTTGACTCACGAACGTTCTGAGCTTCCGCACATGTGAAAACACAATAACCAAAACTAAGAAGGGCAAGAGCAGCTGAGGAAACTACCTCCACATCCTCATTAAGTGATCGCTGAGGAGCAACAGGCTGTAAAAGGCCCAGATGCTATGAAGACGCTGACAAGCAGAATTCAAAGCAGAACTCATTCCAAAGCTGTGCATGGAGAGGCTGGACCAAGCTCCAGCTCAGAAGACCCCGTCCCTAGCATGAATCCAGACCAAATGTGCAATGTGGTCTAGCCTGCACCTGACCCAGCTATATGTGCTCAGAGCACTCCCTAAGGAACTTACCTTTGTGATGACACCTCTTCCATCCGAGAAGCATGTGTCTAGAGGCCCCAAGAGCTGTTCTTTGCACTGTAACCACCAGAAGGAGGAGGTTCTCACCCAGCTACTGAGGGAGGACAGGTCCCCAACCTCACCTCTTGTCCAACGGAATGCAGCATCAAGTTAGATGCTGAGCTGACTGGCTTCTCCCATCTTCTTCCCTTCTCTATCTGCTGAGGGCAGGCTCTCCCGGCCCTGTTCTGCAATGCTCACTCCCATAAATCACCTCTGCAGATACTGTGAGGAATTTCAGCTCCCTCTCCTACTTTCAGTAGCTACCAAAATCAAACGCTTTTTTTTGTTTCAAGTTTTGCTTTTGGCAAATGTTGAATACAAAGCCCAGGGCCCTGTGCATACTGTATCCTCAGCCCCAAACTCTGTTTTCTTTCTTTGACTAATGTCCAGCTATATTTGATTTCAACAATACACTTTACAAAAACAGTACAATGTGGGAATTGAATATGATTTTTTTCTGCTTATCTGTATTTTTTTATTTTCTATTAAATAAATGTATTCCACCCATATGATTACAATAACAGAAAAATGTTTTTTTCAGGTTATTTAAGCTCCCTACCTGTTGTAGTTTCCGTTCTGTCACAGTGATAGAAAACTCTGACAAAAGCAACTCAGGGGGAAAGGAGTTATTTTAGTTCATAACTGCAGGTTGCAGTCCTTCATTGTTGAGAAGTCAAGGCAGCAGGAATTTGAAACAGCGATATCCAGTCAAGAGCAGAGTGAAATGATTGCATGTATTCTTGCACTCCCCTCAGCCCCTCGTTTATGTAGTCCAGGGTCCAAGTTCAGGGAACTGCTGCCCCTTTTTGGCCGAATCTTCACACATCAATTAAGGTGATCCAGATAATCCTGCTCAGACTGGCCCATGGGCCAGCTAATTTAGTCAGCTCCTCATGAAAACTCCTTTTCCAGGTGATTCTAGATTGGCTCAAGATGACAATTAAAGCTGACCATCACATTAGCAGAAAGCAGTGAAACCCATTTACCAATTCCACGATCTCCTAGATTTAGCTAACACCACCAAATGATCAGCCATTCCTAGGCCAGAAAAGTACTTATGTCCTCTCCCCAAATTTTCATAAAAATAAGTCTTTCCAGATAGATCTTTAATCACAGGACATGAGAGGCAGAGGTAAATGACTCTCTGGGGAGTTTAAGGTCGGCCTTAGTTACATAGTGAGACCCTGACCAAAAAAGAAAAGAAAGGAAAAGAAAAGAGAAGAGAAGAGAAGAGAAGAGAAAAGAAGAAAGAAAAAAGAAAAAACTGAAATAGTCTATTCTTTTTACTATTTTACCAAAAACAAGGCGATTCTTTAGAGAAGTTTAGCAAGCAGCTCTGGGACACAAACTAGTCAGTAGTAGAACTGGAAGTGGGTTCCAGCTGATCTGGTTAGAAGCTCGTTCCTGGGGCCTCACTTCACAGTGTTCTCAGTTTGGGGCAAAGAAGGCCAACATGCTGTTCTTGACTCTGTATTCAACCACCATCATATGCGGCCTTGGCAATTCCCTTTTCTTATGTGGCCCTCACTGCCCTCATCTATGCCACAAAAAGAAGATGGGCCTAAGGGTGTGTCAAGTTCCTTCCTGCACAGGCACACCAGATTTCTGTCTTATAACACACCTGGGACAAACCAATGGCCAAACAGATTCAAACCAGACAGTGGCCACACTGAGCTTGGAGGTGAGCACAGGTGCTCTTCATGCAGGCCCACCTTGAACTCCTCATGGATACGCTCCTCCAAGATTTTAGCAGCCTTGCGGTCCTCCATCTCCACTTTCCACTTCTCTGCCAGAATTCGAGCTTTCTCATTGGCCAAGGCATCCCGGAACTTCTTGGTGATCTCTGCTTCCTTCTGTCTCCTTCAAAGAGAACAGCAGCAGGGCTATGTTTGGTGAAAAACTAGAAGATGACAACTCAATGCAACCACAAATAAAAGCAACAAACAGGCTTCTTTTGGTGCACAGAACAGCAAAGACAAAGATCAACAGAACTCTACATGGTAAAGGAGGGGAGAGACAACACTCTTGTAGAGAATGGACAAACAGCAGCACCATTCTGGAAGCCAAGAAACAAGACACAGAAGTCCTGTTTCTTACTCAAATAGAAGATAGTAGATGCTCAGCAAGGGTTTATTAAAGAAATGACATGCAACTTAAATGCCCATCAAAACCACGAATAAGCTGCATCCCTGTGTAACCGAGCACTACACGAGAGTCTTCAACAGCACTGGAATTTGAAGTGTTGGGATTTGGCAAGGTATAAATAAAGTTGCTTTTGTCTTTTAAATAGTCCTCATGGTTAGCTTGGGTGGTGGGTGGTGGGTGTTCTTTAACTAATTCTAATCTTCTCAGTCTTCTTTACATGTTTTTTACAATTTCCCAACTAAAACACCATCATTCAAACTTGATGGTGGAAGATGCTGGAGGCACCGTTACATGGATTTCCAAATTTGGCAAGAAAAAAAAATTAAGTTGATGATAGAAGGAGTCTGACTCCAAACTTTCCTGAGGACTTAGCTGTCCTTCTACTGTGAAAATGTAAATAATGTGCAGAGAAACAACACATAGGCAAGGTGAAGCCCTATGGGTAGACCATCCGGGAGAAAGCTTTTGGGAGTGGCTTGGGCTATGGCAAAAGTTCAGTTGGTAAAGGACTTGCCATGTGAGCACAGGAAATGAATTCAAATCCCGAGCATCCTCATATAGATCTGGATGTAGTAGCACATGCTTATACTCCCAGCAGTAAGGAGACAGAAACAGGAGAATCCATAAAACTCACTGACCACACTATCTAACTGCATTGGTGAGTTACAAGTCCCATGAGAGACCCTGCCTCAAAAAAAAAAAAAAATAGTATGGATAGCAACAGAAGAAGACATCTGACCTCTGGCTTTTACACACAATGTGCACATAAACACAGGCACATAAGTACAGGAGCATGCTCAACACACACACACACACACACACACACACACCATTTTGTCCATACCATCCAGGTGAATGCACACTTCATACATACAGGGAGGGGTTTTAGGTTTTTAGGTCATATCCCCAACAGGAGAAAACTGAGGTCCCAGATTAGCTGGCAACTGGGTCTCATGCTTGAACCCACAAGGTTTACTGATGGAAGAATCTGGTGTCTGGGTCACTTGATCTTTACAGAACTCAACACAGCCAACCACTGATCAGTACCTCATTTTTCCACCCATGGCTTAGATCTCCCCAAGGCTCCAGGCTCAGGCCCTACCCAGCACCCTCCCAGCCAGCACCTCTCACCAGAGCTCTTCAGCCTCTTTCTGTGCTTGCAGCCGTGCCCTCTCTGCAATCAGTTCCTCAGATATCTCTTCGTAGGGCTTGTCTCCAGGGCCTTCGCCCATGACCCACACCCAGACCTCGCCATCTGCTCCCTGCAGCCACTGGATATGCTTGTTGCCCGCTGCCTCACAGTGGAAGGAAGAAGAAAGAGAAAAGAAGAAACACATCGTTTCCAGTTAAAGAGCAAACATGCCAACCTGGTGCTAGCGCATGTTCTATAGTTATCACACAACTCAATAGAGCAACAGTGGCCTGAATACAGGTTCAAGAAATTCTGTTACATCATTCCCTCTAGGCAGCAACATACAGAAAAGCCAGCACACAAGGCTAGAGTCAGAGGTGAGCTTTCATGAGGTCCAAGTCAACAAAAATATCAAGGGACAGTGTGATATTCTCTCTAGAAAATTATATGTGCTATTCCTGGGCTGAAGCAGTTGGGTGCTAGTGGACCTTCTCTGCCCTCTTGTTTTCCTATCCACTGACTAGAAAAAAGGAATCAGAAATGGTAGAGTTGCAAGATGAAGCAGCTTGGAGCCTGGTGTCTCTGCGATATACATCATGCTGTAATTTGAGCAAGAAATGAACCTTTGCTAGATACAGCCACTGAGAGCCCTTAGTTTGCCAATAACAGCAGGCTCTACTGACGACTTGACTAGACCAGCGATGTTCCATGGTGACAGGGTTTCCACAGCAATAGAAACCCTGCATCTGGCTTTAGCAGCTGGGAGAGTGATATCTAGCTGGCCAAACAGCTGGAGGTCCAGGCATGCAAGAACAAAACAGCTGGTAGAAATGACACAGGCTCATTAAAACTTTAAACACAGACCCTGTGTTTTCTGAATTAGGAAGTTGGAAATGAAACATTAACAACATATTTTAGATGCATTTGACACACTGTTAAGAGAAAAAATTAATGAAATTCAAGAAGGAATCAAGTGCATTGCGGGGGGGGGGGGGGTGAAAGAGAAAAAAAGAGAATACAGAAATATGGGATTGGAAATAAATTAAGTTCCAAATTGTAAGAGAAGAATTTGGAATGGTGGTGAATGCCTGTGATCCCAGCACTCTGCAGGTTGAGGCAGGAGGATCATGAATTTCATGCCAATGTAGTCTCTCTCTCTCCCTCCCTCTCTCTCTCTCTCTCTCTCTCTCTCTCTCTCACACACACACACACACACACACACACACACACACAAAAAGTGAAATTTTGAAGGGTTTTCATGGCAGAGCTCAGTCAGTTGTCTCCTTGAATGAGATCCCTGAGGACCAAAGCACAGTAGCTGTGAGCATGCACTCTCTACTCTCCACCACAGCAATAAACCCTCAGCCTCCAGGAATTTGTGCTTGCCCATGGTGGTGTTTCCCAGAGGCTGTCCCAGCATGTCAAGCTCATGACTAAGATGTCTGACTTCTTGCCAAAACTTCCTGGCATTACACAGCTCTTCAAAATAAGGCTCCAGCCCCCCTCCCCCACTTTAACTCAAGGTCAAGTAGGAAATTTTTAAATATTTATTTGTTTCAAATATTTGCAAGCCCAGTATGTAATAGGATAAAATGATTTCATGAAAAACCTATATTTTATAAAACAACAGGATTATCATTAGGGCACCAATCACGGGCCTCATCCCTAAAGGCTCAGCTGCCTACTTTTCTTCTAGATACATAGTTGTATTCCCCTTCCCCTCTCCCCCGCATCCCTCCAGAGTTCCAGAGGTGCTGCTGGAAGCCTGGTGAACTCAGGACCCATCACCCACCAAAACCTGTGCCCTCCTGAATACCACTCCCCTTCTGTCCCTTCTGCCTCTCCCACCCAGTCCTTTCTGCTGGAGCTGATTATTAGCTAGTCTGCTCCAGTGAAGACACCATATCCTAGAGGATCTACTGCACTCAGAGCAGTTGAAGATCAGCTGCACTCAGAGAAGTTGGACAACAGCTTGAGTTGGGTCCACTGAAGATCCAACAGTTTAAAGGCCTCTGCTGCAGCCAGGGCAACAGATCAGCAGCTCCTCTGCTCCTGTGAAGAGTTGGAAAGCCCCACCAATGGTTTGATACAGCCATGGCTGCAGGCCTACCAAGAAATGCGGCCAAAAGAGGCAGTCTCCAGACAGTCACCCAGACCAACAAACTCCAGGAATATCCAGGTGGTGAAAGGCAAGCACAAAACCATAAACAACAGAAGCCAATATACATCAGCATCATCAGAACCCTGTTCTCCCACCACAGCAAGCTCTGAATATACCAACACACCTGAAAGTGAGGAATTTGTCCTAAAATCCTATCTCATTAAGACAAGAAAGTCCTTTAAGAAGGATATCAATAATTCACTGAAAGAAATACAGGAAAACACAGGTAAATAGGTGAAGGAATTGAATAAAGTGATCCAAGACCTAGAAGTGGGAGTAGAAACAATAAAGAAAACACAAATGAAGGCAAACCTGGGAAATAGAAAACTTAGGAAAAGCCAGGCAGTGGTGGCGCACGCCTGTAATCCCAGCACTCTGGGAGGCAGAGGCAGGAGAATTTCTGAGTTCAAGACCAATCTGGTCTACAGAGTGAGTTCCAAATCCAAAAAAAACAAAAAAAAAAAAACAAAAAAGAAAGAAAGAAAGAAAGAAAGAAAGAAAGAAAGAAAGAAAGAAAGAAAGAAAGAAGGAAAGAAGGAAGGAAGGAAGGAAGAAGGAAGGAAGGAAGGAAGGAAGGAAGGAAGGAAGGAAGGAAGGAAGGAAAGAAAGAAAGAAGGAAGGAAGGAAGGAAGGAAGGAAGGAAGGAAGGAAGGAAGGAAGGAAGGAAAGAAAGAAAGAAGGAAGGAAGGAAGGAAGGAAGGAAGGAAGGAAAGAAAGAAAGAAAGAAAGAAAGAAAGAAAGAAAGAAAGAAAGAAAGAAAGAAAGAAAGAAAGAAAGAAAGAAAGAAAGAAAGAAAGCCTAGAAAGAGGTCAGGAATTATAGATGTAAGCATCACCAATAGAATAGAAAGAAGAGAGAATCTCAGTGTAGAAGAAGACACTGTAGAATAGATTGACACACTGTTAAAGAAAATTCAAAACAACAACAACAAAAACCCCTCCTAATCAAAAGCATCAGGAAACACAATGAAAAGAGGAAATCTATGAATAATCGAAACAGAGGAAAAAAGATTCCCAGCTCAAAGGACCTGAAAATGTTTTCAACAAAATCATAGAAGAAACCCTAAAGAAAGAAATGGCCATAAAGGTACAAGAAGCCTGTAGAACACCAAATAAATGGAACCAGAGAACAAAATCCTCTTGTCACATAATAGTCAAAACACTAAACACACAGAACAAAGAAAGAATATTAAAAGCTGCCAGGGAAAAGGACCATGTAACATACAAAGGTAGACACATCAGAATTACACCAGACTTCTCAACAGAGACTATGAAATCCAGAAGAGTCTGGGCAGAGGTCATGCAGAATCTAAGAGAACACAAATGCCAGTCCAGGATACTATACCCAGCAAAACTCTCAATTAACATAGATGGAGAAACCAAAATATTGCAGGACAAAACCAAATTCAAACAATTTCTATCTACCAATCCAGTCCTACAGAGGATCCTAGAAGGAAAACTCCAACACAAGGAAGGTAACTGTACCAAAGAAAGGACAAGATATTAAGCATCTTACAACAAAGCCAAAAGGAGAGAACCACAAACACATAGATAGAGCCACCTACAAAAACAAACATATCAGGAACCAACAGTCATCTTTCTTTAAGATCTCTCAGTATTAATGGACTCAACTCACCTATAGAAAGACATAAGCTAACAGACTGGATATGCAAACAAGATCCAGAATTTTTCTGCATACAAGAAACACACCTCAATAACAAAGACAGACTCTATCTCAGAGTAAAAGGATGGAAAAAGGTCTTCCAAGCAAATGGTCCCAGGAAACAAGCAGGAGTTGCCATCTTAATATCCAATAAAATAAACTTTCAACCAAAAGTTATTAAGTGTGATGAAGAAGGACACTTCATATGCATCAAGGGGAAAATCCACCAAGAGAAAGTATCAGTTCTGAACATTTATGCCCCAAATGCAAAAGCACCAATATTCATAAAAGAAACTTTACTAAAGCTCAAAACACACATTGGACCGAACACAATAATAGTGGGAGATTTCAACACCCTCTTCTCACCAATGGACAGGCCATTGAAACAGAAACTAAATGGAGACACAGTGAAACTGTGAGAGGTTATGAAACAAATGGATTTAACAGATATCTACAGAACATTTCACCCTAAAACAAAAGAATACACCTTCTTCTCAGTACCTCATGGTGCCTTCTCCAAAATTGACCATATAACTGGTTACAAAACAACTCTCAACTGAAACAAGAAGATATAAATAATACCATGCATCCTATCAGATCATCATGGCCTAAAGCTGATCTTCAATAACAGCAAAAACTACAGAAAGCCCACATACATGTGGAAATTGTACAACTCTTTATTCAATGATAACTTGGCCAGGGAATAAAGAAAGAAAGAAAGAAATTAAAGACTTCCTGGAATTTAATGAAAATATTGACATATCATACCCAAACTTATGGGACACAATGAAAGCAGTGCTAAGAGGAAAATTCATAGCACTAAGTGAATGAACTGAGTGGACCATTCATGCATCACTCACTGGAGAGAGCCAGGCAGTGGTGGTGCATGCCTGTAATCCCAGCACTTGGGAGGCAGAGGCAGGTGGATTTCTGAGTTCAAGGCCAGCCTGGTCTACAGAATAAATTCCAAGACAGCCAAGGCTACAGAGTGAAACCCTGTCTTGAAAAAAAAACAGAGAGAGAGAGAGAGAGAGAGAGAGAGAGAGAGAGAGAGAGAGAGAGAGAGAGAGAGAGATCTTAA
Source organism: Apodemus sylvaticus (assembly GCF_947179515.1). NCBI lineage: Eukaryota > Metazoa > Chordata > Mammalia > Rodentia > Muridae > Apodemus > Apodemus sylvaticus. The sequence continues at coordinate 105,401,549 of NC_067479.1, forward strand.
CAACACACCTGAGAGCTCTAGAACAAAAAGAAGCAAACTCACCCAAGAGGAGTAGAAGGAAAGAAATAGTTAAACTTGGGACTGAAATCAACCAAATAGAATCAAAGAAAACAATACAAAGAATCAACCAAACCAGGAGCTGGTTCTATGAGAGAATCAACAAGATAGATAAACCCCTAGACAAACTAACTAAAGGGCTGAGCGGCAGTATCCAAATTTAACAAAATCAGAAATGAAAAGGGAGACCTAACAACAGAAACAGAGGAAATTCAAAATATCATCAAATCCTACTATAAAAGCCTATACTCAACAAAACTGGAAAATCTAGATGTAATGGATGGTTTTCTAAACAGATACTACATACCAAAGTTAAATCAAGAGCAGGTAAACTATATAAACAGGCCCATATCACACAAGGAAATAGAAGAAATCATTTAAGACCTCCCAAACAAAAAAAGCCCAGAGCCAAATGGATTTAGTGCAGAATTCTACCAGACCTTCAAATAAGACGGGATACCAATTTTCCTCAAACTATTCCATAAAATAGAAAGAGAAGGAACACTACCTAATTAATTCAATGAAGTCATGATTACTCTGATACCTAAACCACACCAGGACCCAGTCAAAAAAGAGAACTTCAGACCAATCTTATTTATGAATATCAATGCAGAAATAGTCAATAAAATTCTTGCAAATGGAATCCAAGAATACATCAAAACTATCATTCACCATGATCAAGTAGGCTTCATCCCAAGGATGCAAGGTTGATTTAATATATAAAAATCCATTCATGTAATCCACTATATAAACAAACTCAAAAAAATCACATGATCATCTCCTTAGATGCAGAAAAGGCATTTGACAAAATACAACACCCCTTCATGTTGAAAGTATTGGAGAGATTAGGAATTCAAGGCCCATACCTAAACATAATAAAAGCAATTTATTGCAAACCAACTGTCAATATCAAATTAAATAGAGACATACTTGAAGTAATCCCACTAAAATCGGGAACAAGACAAGGATGCCCACTCTCCCCACATCTATTCAATATAGTACTTGAAGTGCTAGCTAGATCAATAAGACAACAAAAAGAGAACAAGGGGATACAAATCGGCAAAGAAGAAATAAAGGTATCACTATTTGCAGATAATATGATAGTATACATAAGCAACCCCAAAATTCTACCAGACAACTTCTCTAGCTGATTAACAACTTCAGCAAAGTGGCTGGATGCAAAATTAACTGAAATAAATCAGTAGCCTTCTTTTATACAAAAACAGGCAGAGAAAGAAATTAGGTATACAACTCTCTTCATAATAGCCACAAATAATATAAAATATCGGGGTAACTCTAACCAAACAAGCGAAAGACCTGTATGACAGTAACTTCAAGTCTCTCAAGAAAGAAATCGAAGAATATCTCACAGAAAATGGAGAGATCTCCCATGTTCATAGATTAGCAGAATTAACATAGTAAAAAATGGCTGCTCTACCAAAGGTAATCTATAGATTAATGCAATCCCCATCAAAAGCCCAACACAATTTTTCAAAGACAAGGAAAGAGCAATTCTCAAATTCATCTGAAAAGGCAAACAAAAACCAGAACAGCAAAAACAATTCTTAACAATAAAGGAATGACTGAGGGGATTACCATCCCTGACTTCAAGCTTTACTCAGAGCAATAGTGATAAACAACTGCATGGTATTGCAGAGACAGACATGTTGATCAATGGAATATTATTGAAGACCCAGAAATAAAACCACACAGAGATACTTGATCTTTGACAAAGAAGCCAAAAATATGCAATGGAATAAAGAAAGCATCTTCAATAAATGGTGCTGGTCTAACTTGCCATCTGTATATAGAAAAATAAAAATAAAAATATTTGTCACCTTGCACAAAGTTCAAGTCCAAGTAGATCAAGGGCCTCAACATAACACCAGATACACTGAATCTAATAGAAGAGGAAATGGGAAAGAGCCTTGAACTCACTGGCACAGGGGGGAATTTCCTAAGCATACTCCAATGGCTCACACTCTAAGATCAAGAATTGATAAATGGGACCTCATGAAACTAGAAAGCTTCTGTAAGACAATGGACATAGTCAATAAGACAAATCAGCAACCCACAGATTGGGGAAAAAAATCTTCACTAACCCCACATCTGATAGAGGGCTAGTATCCAAAATATATAAAGAACTCAAGAAGCCAATTACCAAAAACCCAAACAACCCAATCAAAAAAATGGAGTATAGAACTAAACTGAGATTTCAAAACCGAGGAATCTCAAATGGCTGAGAAGCACCTAAAGAAATGTTCAAAGTCCTTAGTGATCAGAGAAATGCAAATCAAAACAATGCTGGGATTCCACATTATACCAACCAGAATGGCTAAGATCAAAACCTCAGGTGACAACTCATGTTGGAAAGGATGTGGAGAAAGAGGAACACTCCTTTATTTCTAGAAGGATTGCAAACTAGTACAACCACTCTGGAAATCAATCTGGAGGTTCCTCAGAAAATTTGAAATAGATTTACCTGAAGACCCAGCTATACCACTCTTGGGAATATACCCACCATGCCACAGGGGCACATGTTCCACTATGTTCTTAGCAGCCTTATTTGTGATATCCAGAAGCTAGAAACAACCCAGATGTCCCACGACAGAAGAATAGATGCAGAAAATGTGGTTCAGCTACACAATGGAACACTACTCAGCTATTAGGAACGAGGACATCCTTAGTTTTGCAGGCAAATGGTTGAAACTAGAAAATATCCTGAGAGATAGCCTGAGGGAGGTAAATCAGACCCAAAAGGACATGCATGGTGTATGTACTCACTAGTAAGTGGATATTAGGGGGAAAAAAGTACAGAATACCCAAGATACAGTCTACAGAACTCAAAAACGTCAACAAGCTGAAGTGCTTAAGTGAGGACGCCTCAGTCCCACTTGTGAGGAAAAAGAAAGCAATCACAAGTAGGGAGGGAAGGAGGGAGCTCAGAGTGAAGGTGGATGGGGGTGGGGTAGTCAGGCAGGGAGAGGGGAACTTGATCTGGTACTGGGTGAGAGAAAAGACTGAAGCCCTGAGGGCCAGCGGAAAGAATGAGAACAGGCAACTTCAGGAGGTAGGAGGTTGCCGGATTTTCCATAATGCACCAGGACCTGGGAGGTGAAAGACTCTCAGGACTCAAAGGGAGGGACCTTAGATGAAATGCCAGACAGTAGGGAGGGGGAACTCATAGAGCCCACCTCCAGCACAAAGACAGGGCATCAAATAAGGAAGGGGGCCACCCCACAGTCACAACTCTGACCCATAATTGTTCCTGTCTGAAAGAATTACAGGGATGGAAATGGAGAGAGGCCTGAGGAAAAGAAGGTCCTGAGCTAGGCCCAAAGTAGAATGCAGCTCAAGGGGAGGCCCCAAGGCCTGACACTATTACTGAGGCTATGGAGAGCTCACACAAAAGGACCTAGCATGACCACACTCTGGAAGACCCAACAAGCAGATGAAAGAGTCAGATGCAGATATTTGCACCCAACCAATGGACAGAAGTGGCTGACCCCTGGTGTTGCATTAGCGAAGGCTTAAAGAAGCTGAAGAGAAGGGTGATCCTGTAGAAGGACCAGCAATCTCAATGTGGACCCCAAGTTCTCTCAAACATTGGACCACCAAACTGGCAGCATACACCACCTGATATGAAGACCTCAACACATGTATAGTGGAGGACTGCCAGTTTTGTGTTAAGAGATGATACACCTAACCCTCAAGAGATTGGAGGCCCAGGGAGTTTAGAAGTGGGGTGGGGTGGAAGATGGGGACATACATGTAGAGACAGGGCTGGGGGAAGGTACGGGATGTGGAACAGTCTGGAGGGTGGATGGGGGTGGGGAGAATAAAATATAGAGTGTAAAAAATAATTCATTCATTAATTTATTAATTAATAGAAGTGATCAGAGTGAAGAGGCAACCTATGGAGGGAGAAAATGATTCCTGCACACCATATATCTTATTAAGGATTACCATCCAAATACATAAGGAAGTCAAGCAACATTGTATCAAGTAAACAAACTATTCTGTTTTCAAATGGGAAAAGGGCTTGAATAGATGTACTGGCTGGTTTTGTGTGTCAACTTGACACAGGCTGGAGTTATCACAGAGAAAGGCACTTCAGTTGGGGAAGTGCCTCCAGGAGATCCAGCTGTGAGGCATTTTCTCAATTAGTGATCAAGGGGGAGGGCCCCTTGTGGGTGGTACCATCCCTGGGCTGGTATTCTTGAGTTCTATAAGAGAGCAGGCTGTGCAAGCCAGGGGACACAAGCCAGTAAGAAACATCCTTCCATGGCCTCTGCAACAGCTCCTGCTTCCTGACCTGCTTGAGTTCCAGTCTTGACTTCCTTTAGTGATGAACAGCAGCGTGGAAATGTAAGCAGAATAAACCCTTTCCTCCCCAATTTACTTCTTGGACATGATGTTTGTGCAGGAATAGAAACCCTGACTAAGACAATAGGTATCTCTTAAAAGAATGCATACAAATGGCCAGCTGTTAGAGAAACCATTCAATCTCATTAATCATCAGAAGCTCAAGGAACAGAGAGATGCTGACATAAATACATGTGTCTCTAGGTGTATATACAGGCAGCACTGACTGGACCTATTGGGTTATTTAAAAAACCGAACAAACATGAAGCTAGGAAGGGATGTGTTGGGGCATAGAAGGAGCTGGGGGAGAAAATAAGGAGCATGATGGTTCACTGTGTACACGGACGGAATCTCAAAAAGAAATTCAAAGCTCATCAGCACCTATCTGATTAATATGCAGATTTCCTCTTCTCTTTAATAAATGAAAAAAACTTTATGTATACCAAGTTTCTTTGTGATTTATTATTTTTAAAATTGGGACTTGGCTTCGTACATTTTTGTAAATCTATAATCCAGTCTAATTGAAAGCAAGAGTGGTTCTCATACCTCCTCCTGAGGGCACTCTTTCATGATAGATAATTTTTGCTGAAGTATATAAAAGAATTATTAACATGCACTTGAAAAAATGAAGAGAAGACCTCACAACTTTTCCCGAGGTAGTCATAGATACTGTGTAAAGTCTCAAATAAATAATAGATACTTCACTTGTTTGTTTGTTTGTTTGTTTGTTTAGAGATAAAGTCTTGCTATGTAGACTAGGCTTGCCCTGGACTCATTTTATAGCCCCAGAAGTCTTGATTGTATGACCCCTCCCACCTCAACCTCGTCAGTGCTAGGTTATAAGCGTGTACCACCATGCCCAGCTACTAGTAGATTCTTAAAGGTTAGTTACAACATGAAATCTAAACCATACCACTAAGGCCACTGAGCTTTTTATATTAAAAGCCATTGTTATGATGACTTAAAGATGTTACCATTAGGGAATGATGGGTGGAAACATTATAGTCATTCTCCAAGCTTGCAATTTCTAAAGTAAATCTGAATTACTTCAAAATAAAAGTTCTGAAGGTTTCTTACTTCTGTTTTATTTTAGTGTATATGTAGGCATGTGTGTGTGTGTGTGTGTGTGTGTGTGTGTGTGTGTACTGAAACTTGTAGAGTTGGGAGTTATAGGTGGCTGTGATTGGCATACTATGGGTGATGGGAACCAAACTCTGGTCCTCAGGAAGAGTTGCAAGCACTGAGTCATCTCTCTAGCCCTATTTATTTGTTCGTTGTTATTGTTTTTGTTTTTTGAGACAGTCTCTATGTAAGCAGCCACGGCTGCCCTGGAATTCACTGGGTAGATCAGGTTAGCCTCAAACTCACAGAAATCTGCCTGCATCTGCCTCCTGAGTGCTAGGATTTAAAGCATGCTTTTGTTTATGCTAGCTTTCCCAGCTACAAGGGATGCAGATATGGGAGAATCAGCACTCAAGGCCAGCCTGGCTACCAAACAAGATGGACGAATGGATCCATAGTCAGACAGACAGATAGGTCTCCCCCTCTAGTTCATATTCTACTGTGAACAGACCTTGTACTTGTACATGACTTTGATACTTTGACAGTGATACTCATTGGTTCTTGGGAAAACAGCATCAAAGAGATCTTCCAAATGTGGGTTTTATCTTACAATATCAGAAAAGTCGCATTTGCAAATGCCATCATGATCTTACCAGGTAAAGGATTATACTTTGGGCAACTTGAAAGTTCAATATAGCAGAAAGGTACTGTTCAAAAAAATGTAGCCGTTTTGCTTGAAAGCAGAAATTTTATCATCGCTGTAAGCTTTGTCAGTTCCTTTTCTTGAAGTAACAGATTCTCTTTGCTCATTTTTAAGTAGTCACCTATGAAAAATACATATACCATTGCCTGGCAATCTTTTCTAAAATAAAAACGGTGAGCCACGGAAGAGGCTAGTTTATCAAATTACTGAAACAAGCACACAACTTTTTTTTCAAGATACCCCTGCATCCTGCAGCAGGAGCAATGCTTTCCATGGCCATACCATTTGTCACATGATAAAGTGTTCACTATTTCATAGTGGAAGAAAGCCATCATTCATTTGTACAGAATGATGAAAAATACATTAACCACTACCAGTATGGAGCCAGTAGACTTCCTCACTGTGTTGGTTAACACTTTCCATCACTATGACAAATACCTAAGCTAGTCAACTAACAAAGAAGAAAGGTTCATTTGGCCTTATAATTTGTAAATTTCAGAGCACGTGAAAGTAGACCCAGTACAGGATATCACACTACGGTGGAATCAGGCACATGAGCAGATGTGTCATGACCAAGAGAGGAAGAGAGGAAGAGAGGAAAAGAGGAAGAGCGGAAGAGAGCAATGTCCTATAATCCCTTCTGGGAATAAATCCCCAGTGACCAGGACACTTTCTATCAGACCAACAGTACTAGCATTTCCAAATACCACCAATCTGAGAACCAAGCCTTCAACGTGTGGGGCTTTGGGAGACATTCCAAATATTAAATGAGGCGCCCACTATTGATTTTAAAGCCTCAGAATAAGTATGGTTAAAAGGAGCATTAGTTTTAGCCAGGCATGTTAGCACATGACTTTAATCCCACCACTCAGGAGGCAAAGGCAGGAATATCTCTGCAAGTTCAATGCCAACATGGTCTACAAAGTGAGTCCAGGACAGCCAGGCTATACAGAGAAACACTGTCTTGAAAAAAAAAACAGGGGGTTTGAGGGACCACAGAAGAGTCTCAAAGTTTTCCAGGAATCCAGAAACCACACTTTGAGAGTCATTCCATAATATGACAGCTCAATTTTTCTTATATTATACTGATTAAAGTGGGGGAACTGATACCTGGGATACACAAAGAATTCCTGTAAGACATATCAAAATACTTAATTTCACAACCAATTAAAAGTACGGTCTCCACACAAAAGTGAATTGTCATTTTGCTCGTACAACACTAGAATGCATGGAAAGGTGTAGTGGTTTCAAGAATGGAAAGATTCTTAAAATTATCTCAAAGGCTAAAATTAACCTCAAAGGCACAGGCATGACATTTTTATTATTCCTATAGGCTCAAATGATTTCAATGAGAAGTTTGTAAGTATTAATCTTAAGCAAGTAAAAGTGCTGCCAAACCTGATGGCCTGAGTTCAGTCCTGGAGATTCTCAGAATGAAATGAGAGAACTGATTCTTACAAGTTGTCTTCTGTTCTCCACACACATATGATGGCACATGTACACACACACACACACACACACACACTACTAATACTATAATACTATAATAGCATAACTTTCCACAGACACTAAGCTATAATAAGACAGATAATATGAATTGGCAAAACTAGATAAAAACAAGTCTCCTGCCGGGCAGTGGTGGCGCACGCCTTTAATCCCAGCACTTGGGAGGCAGAGGCGGGCAGATTTCTGAGTTCGAGGCCAGCCTGGTCTACAGAGTTCCAGGACAGCCAGGGCTACACAAAGAAACCCTGTCTCGGAAAAAACAAAAAAACAAAAAAACAAAACAAAACAAAAAAAAAAAAAACAAGTCTCCTGGTAACTGCTGCTTGGAATGTAAGTTACAAGATAACCCAGCGACCCTACCAAAAGAAATGAAACCATGTTTCCACACAGAAATGTCCATGTGAAGCCGGGCACAGTACCATACACATGTAAGGCCAGCTCTTGGGAAGATGATGCAGGAGGATCCCTGTGAAGTCTGGGGCTAGCTGTATATTAGGGCCATATCTCAAAAACAACAGCCAACCAGCAAACAACAAACCTCGTGCATAAATGTTCATAGAAGTATTGCTCAAAACATCCTAAAAAGGGCAAATAAGCTATGGGTTCCTAACAGAGGAATGAGGAAACAAATAGGCCCCGGGGTTGGGGACACCTAGAAGCCCAGGACCTGGTAGGCTGAGGCCGAAGGGTCACTAGACGCCAGCCTAAACTACATAGCCAGACCTTTTATTAAGAAGAACAAATGTTCCAAAGGAACAAATTGATCCAAACCTCCAATGTTACCTTAAATTCCCAGCATGAAAGATGATTTGAAGACTTGGCATAATAAAAGAGCCATAATAAAGACAGTAAACCTTGAAAAAGAACAAAGTTTACTACAAAACTACCTTTTCAATGTTTACTAGAAAGCCACAATCACTATGATGCTTATGGTAGGATAGACACATATGTTGGTTAACTAGCAGAGGCCAGAAATGCAGCTACATACGCTGATTTGGCTGATTGCTTTTCAACAACCGTGCCAAGATAATAAAATTTAAAAAGGATTTGTTTTCAACAACAACAACAAAAATACTGATAAACTAACACTCATATGCAAAAATAATTTTTTCAGCTCTTACCTTAAATCACACACGTGTTCACATTTAAGCTGTTGAGGAATTAGTATGTACGCTCAGGTTCTCCTCCAGATAGAAAGGTACTTTGTACTTTAAAATGCTTGGAAATTGAAGATAAAACACAACTGATTTACCATGCTTCCTCCAAAACCTAGCTGCCTGAGCAGTGTCTCCAGGAGAGGTCCTAAAAGACTTCTCATCTCTGATGGCTCTGCCCCCCATTTTCAAGGTACCAACTTTCTCTTCAGATATTTTCATCGAGGTGTATTTACTGATGCAGGAAAGACATCAGCAATTCTAGTCAGCTTGAAAGGTCGGAGGTATCCAAGATGTAGGGCTTCCAAACAAGGTAAATCCTGGCCACGCCGAACAAGATGGATCATCTTTAACATGGCAAGATGGTTCACCCTAACTGAGAAATTATCTATCATTTAACCTGCTATAACTGAATTCTTTCCTAGTTATACCTTTCAAAGTTGGAACTGTGACAGAAAGCAGCCCCACTGTCACCACAGCCCTCTTTTCTCACAAATGTAGACCAGAATCTAGAGGGAAGGAATCTAAATTAAGATGCAAAAGAATGAGGGTCATTTAAGGCTACATAAATTCAGACTTGGATAACATGAGGAAGACATTGGATAGCATGAGGAAGACATTGGATAGCATGGGGATACACTGGATAACATGGGAAAGACAGTAGATGACATAGAGGAGACATTGGATGCTTACAGTTCTAGATGTGGTGAGCCCAGGGAGAATGGAACCTAAAAACAAGGTAGACTAAAGTCTCATGCCAATTTCACTCAAGGTATGAGACAATTTATACTCTGAGGGTTAAGAGTCACCAGAGTAGTGTATAATCACATAAAGTGTATAATCACAAGGACAAGCTGCACGTAGCAAAAAAAAAAAAAAAATGTTTTTCTGTAGAGGCATATAAACAAATAACAATATCCAGTTGCAATGAATAATCCGAAATAAGCTCACCCCTAGGCACTACGCCTAGAAGGGGCATAAAAACATTCCAAGAACAATTCCATGTTTCAAGAAACTGAGGTCTGTTTTCTTGGAGTTGTCTCACAAGCACTTACAAGTTTTGTAGGACTCCATTCTTGGACTGTGTTCTAACAATTGGATTGCATGGCAGAGACACTGCCTGGCATGGTAAAAACATTGGGTAGCAAGGAGGAAACACTGCATCATATTGAAAAGATGTTAGACAGCATCAGGGATACGCTGGGTAGCAGGGGTGGGGTACTGCTTTTGAATTAACCGCATGAGGAGATTTCATCAGGAACAGCACGCAGAGAGAAGCAGGTGATGGGGAGAACAGTCCTGCCTCCCATCCACTTGCTGGTTCCAAATCCATTTTCCTTAAAATCTTGAGATTCTGATACATTACTTAAAAGATGTCCTCTTTTCCATAAGCTATATTCACTAATATGCCTGAGGACTGATATTTGATATCTGATAGCCTGATATCTGAGTCTGGTGAGCAGAGCACTGGAATCTCTCATTGTAGAGATGCATTGCATGCAATAAGTACTTAGCACATGTGCATCGGACTAGTTGCATACTGTGCTGATGAATTTTTTATTACATTCATTTCTATATCTGTACATGTGTATGCGATTGTGTGGGTGTGTATGATATAGAACATATGTGTAGGTCAGAGGCCAACTAGGAAGCATCCCTTCCTTGAAATCAAACTGAGGTTCTCATGCTTGGTAATAGACCTTTTACCTGCTGAGCCACCTCCTCTGCCGAGATGGTTAATTTCATGTGACTACATGATTAGATATAGTGCTGAGATGCTTGTTATGTCGTCTCATTGTTACACTAAAGGATTTATTAATATTTACAGTCAGTTGACTTTTAATAGAGCACATGAGCCTCCATGATGTAGCAGGCCTGATCCAATCTGCTGTCAGCCTTGGGAAAGTGAGAAGAAAGCCAACGTTTCCCCAAGAAGACTACAACCTACAACTGCTACCTGAGTTTCAAGGCCATAGATGTTAATGAAGTTGTAAAGACATTTCCATTCTATTAGATCTGTATCTCTGGAGAATCTAGACTTAGAAATATGCTAACTAGCTGACCATGAAATGACTGGACCATACCTTCTAAGCAGTAAGGAACCAGGAGACACAGGGAACCACAAGATACCATGCACAGCCTACCCATCATGTTGATGAACCACTCCTAATGGAAAAAACATGTGTGTCTTTATAATCTCTCTCAGAGAATCCTACAGGTAGGTGGCCCCAACAACAGGTGTGTTCCCTGAATGTAGCTGTCATTTGTCCTAAGCTATAAATTTGATCTTCTAGGAAAACAAAAATAACTTGATGATGTGCAAAAGCTGCATTGTTAAGCTACTGCAAATCAATAACTTAATAGCATATCGGGTTTCATTGGGACCATCTCATTTCATCTTCCCATGAGGCCAGGGCATATGCCCTGTTACATCTTCGGTTGACACAGACACTTGAGTATCTTGCCTAGGCCAAATTAATATGTAGAAATAGCCAGTTAGTGACTGTGCAGAGGCAAAATTCAAATCAGTCATTGAATGTCACTCAAAGTCCCCTGACATAAATAATGCAAAGTCCCAGAAAAATGTAAACATGAGATCAATAACATAGCTTATTTTATGTTGTATTCCATTCAGACTTCACAGTTGGTTATCCAGGGCTCTCTCTAAGCTGGGATGATAATACAATTCTCCCGCCCATGCCCCTGCCACTCCAACTCAAAACCATGCGGCCTGTTGAAGGGGACTGTCTTGGGACTTGCTGCAGTTATCACTGATAAATTCACAGCATTCCACCCACAACCCTACCCCGTATCTGGAATTTCTTAAGGACTGAAACAACAGAAACAGTATACCAATGAGAAGCTTGGGACCCTAGTCTTTGTCCTATTCCATATTAGCACAATGTTCCCCCTTAGAACAGTATCTGAAGCACTAATCACTCACTTTGTCATAGGAGGGGGTTGCATATATTACGGGACTAGACGTGCTAAGCCTTTAGTATCTCACAAATTCTAAACAACAGAACTCAGCTTGGCAACAAGAAAATAAGCACACTCATGAAATAGGATAGAGATAAATGATCCCTGATACTTAAGGTAATTTTGAAGTGACTTGCGGAAGGCTGAGACAAAAACAACCCCAAGGAATCTAGACCTCAAAGTCTAATGTAAAGACCTATGTCTTTACATATGGAAAACACCCCAAGAAGCATTGCAGATTCTCACATGAGGAAATAACTAGAAAGCAACAGAGTTCACTACCCTGAAAGCCAGAGAAGCAAGGCAGCTGTCTGCAAGCTGCTCTGTCATCAGAGCTGGAGCTGAGACCTGGGATCAGATTACAAGGTGATGTAATCAGCTGGTTGCCTTTCCCAGGAACTGTACCAGCTGACCTCCCAGGCTGCAGCGGGAAGCAGAAGGTGACTGGCACCAGAGTCTCTGACACAAAGAAAGAGAAAGTACACCTGGGGAGCTCAGTCCAGCAGCACACACTGGAAGAAGGCTCTGTACCAGACAGGAAAGGCAGCTGCCACCAGGCAGGGAACCTAACTCAAGCACTCTGCAAGAGCAGTGCACACTTCACCTCTGAGCCATCTCTGCATCAGATGCATTCTTTCTATTTCCTTCAGTCTGGGATTCTGTCCCATGGAATGGTGCTACCCACATTCAGGGCGTATATTCCTACCCCAAAAAGAAAAACAAAAAATGTGAGACCCAGATCTAATGTCTCTCTCTCTCTCTCTCTCTCTCTCTCTCTCTCTCTCTCTCTCTCTCTCTCTCTCTCTCTCTTGTGACACGCCCCCACCAAACTAAAAGTCCAACTTGCATCATCTATATACTCACTGTAGCTGTAGCATGGTCCAACTTTCAGTGGCCTCACTCTTAAATAGAACTGCATTGTTCCCCTGTACCCCTGCCAGAAGCCAGCAACTGTGGGGAGCTAATGTCAGCATCCCTATCATACTTTTTAATAGTTCTCTTTCATGGCTTCCTGTTCAGGCTTTTTTTTCTTTCCTAGGGGGGGGGGAGTTGGGGTGGGGGTAGGTTTGTCAAGTTGACATTAAGATTAGCCCTCACAACAGGTGAAATTGTGCACCTTTTTACATCTTCGTTGTGATTTAAAGTAGTCCTTTTGTAAACTGCTTTTTGGGATATTTTCTTACCTTTTCTCTTAATTGTCTTTTCCTAACTGATTTGGAAAACTTGCTTTTATTTCCTGAATGTTAATACTTCATCTGTTCTATGTGTTGTAAATCTTTGTATAAACATACACCAATCTTCATATTGCCTTTCAGAGATCACCAGCTTTGGTCCATTGCTCTGACCATGTCTAGGATCATTCCAGGCCATAGGCCTACTATTCTCATCAGATCACAGCAGTTCTCGGGGGAGTATATCCCATGCCCATCATAAAACTATGTCTTCATTTCACCCTCAAGAATGTTTATCAACATCGCAAAAAAGCAAAGGAGGTGTTCTGAGAAGATTGAAATTTTTCCCCATTTATCCTACACATCGAAAATAAACATTCAAATAACACTAGAAGTGATGGCTTGAGAGACACAAAAAAAAAAGGTTAAGATACTAGTATTCTAAGTTATACCTCTATCTCCCAGACTCTAGAATAACTGAAGGTAACCAAGTAGAGAGGTCTTCCTTCCCCTTTCCACTAAATCAGGAAAGAACAGAGGTGAGTGTAACCTGCTCCTTATGCTATGTGCCTGTATGGTAAAGACACTTTTTGAATGCCCCCATTACTGTTAACAAAAACAAAACAAAACAAAACTTTGTTTTGGTGAATTCCAACGTTATCTCACTTAGGTTATAAAATCCAAGTGGCATGGTTTCATCCAGGCTATAAACATTTAAAAACAGCATCAACACAACCCAAGAGTAAAAGAACTGAGACAGTTCTTTATGCTCTTAAACACCTCAAGAATTTATCTCTAGTCACTAGGAAGTGGGAGGGAGCAAGATTCCCAACTTGAAGTTTTTGTGTCACCAAGAGGAACAAAGTGAAAGGGGATTGCACAGCCCCTATGAATGTAGGAGTGGTTGGATGAAATCTTGCAGAAGCATAGTTAGGACATGATCCCACAGTTTCAAGGTGACAACATGACTTCCCATTAAACAACAAAAGGTTAACCACAATTGACTCCACTGAGTCATTGAATGTAAACAGTTAACATGACAGCGGATGAGTAGGCTTTCAATCTGTGGGGTCTCCTTCTGCTGCATCTGAATCAGGAGATGGCTACAAAGGAGTGTCTCATAGTGAGAAAAACAATATGTGTGCCCAATGTCCTCTCTTTCCCTTTACAAAAGAGGTCTAAACTATCATTCCAACTCATTTCTGTGGTCCCAACTGTGTGTCTGAGAGTTGGGAAAGTCACAAAGTTTTGTGAACTAGAATGATCTATGGTCCTTGGGCTTACTCACAGCCTCATCAACTATAACTAGAGAAAGGCTAAGGCACATTTTCCCCCTACCTGCCATCAGAGTGTGACCTGAGCTCACAGATGGTGAATTCAGGTCTACTAGAGCTGAGAAATTTTCCCAGCAAAGGAAGAAGCTCAATGGAGACAACGACCAGAAGGATCATAATACCACTTTAGGCTGAGCATGCCAGAGCCATGTTGTGCAGAAAGATGCCAAGAGGCCATAATTCATCTCAACAGGGACACAGGAGATGGGCCATGCAGAACAAATTAGGAGAATGGAGCCTGGAAAGTTATGTGCATATGCACGGTAGGAAAAGACCCAACGAATGGATGTTTCTACTTTGAGCCACCACATAGAGGCCTTGCATGATACCTAGTTCCTGGTACTTGTGTCAACTGGGCACACTATGATCCTTCTGTTCAAACTTCCAAACGCTAAACTCTATGCAGTCCATCAAGTTGGGATAAGTGATTGAATGGGTGAGTCACTAGACAAGAGAACAAGTGACAGATTTCTTATTTAATTGGAATTCTAACACCAGAAGGAATTATAATGGAAAATCTGCTTTTGAGACTATAGGTCAAAGCCATGGAATGTGTATTTGGCTCCATCTCTCAGCATCTGGATGTCCTTGGCTGTATTCTATCTGTTCTGTGAGGCTCAGCACTCCCACTTGAAGTAAGGTCATAGGTTCCTGCCTTCCAGACATGGGGAGCCTTCGGGTATGTGCCCGAACAAAGCTCTCACAGGATGAAGAGCCCTCAAGACCCTTCATCACGATTCTAGGACAGGAATCAGGTACTATGTACTCTTACCCCTCCAGCAGAAAGCTTTCTGGCTCCTAGGGCAGACCCAGTTCCTCCTCTAGAACTCTCCAGAGTCAAGCTCAAGTAGTTCCCAGGGGTAGCACTGAAACATGGAGCTAAAATCTGAATGGGATTTTGGCCTAGGATGCGTACATTCCTCAGCCAGTTCCCTCTCTTTTCTATTCTTTATAAATCACAAATGTAATTACTCAGAAAAGAATCTTCTGCACCAAAACCCCAAATGAATTTAATGTATAATTTATATATGAAAATGTAGATGTCAGTGTGTGACGAATGTCCACATAAATATTTTTGCAGTTAAATTTTAGGCATCTGTCTTCTTCCCAAAGGACTTGCCAGGCTGACGGGAGGCCTCAGGCTGAGTGGGGCTGGAAAGCCTTGGCTTGTGGACTGCTCCAGCTTTGATTTGGTTGCCAGAGCATCGACAAGATCCCAAGAGATGATCCAAGACTTTGCACCAGCCTCCTAAAGTCACATCAGAGCTCTGTCACAACCTCTGTGTGTATGTGGAGGGGGGCATGCTAAGAGGGAGAGTTCTTGCTATTTCTTGTTCAGAACAGGTATTTAACATTGTCCTAGCTCTATGCTCAGTCTCAAGGAAGGAAGTGTAGCTTGGAGTTCCAGCAGTTTGTATATATACTGGGAGAGGCACACAAGGGAATGGTGAATAACAATGGTGGGGTGGCAAATGCTACCACTAGGGTTGGTCCTATGTGTCAGAAAGGTACAGAGGAGCAAGTCCTCTGCACCAATGGCATCCGCCAAGACTCCAGGGGCAGGGGCAATAGATAAAACAAAAGAATATCACCAACATTAAGAAAAACATGCAAAAGACTAGGCGGAGAGTGGGCCTGATGAGGTGGTACCATCATGCCTGCAGAATGTATTGGGGCAGACCAACATCAAGGTTAGATTGGAAGGTCACCAACAGGCCTGCATTGGATTCGGCCTGGGTTGAACTCTGAACAGATCAAAGCTGCACTTCATTTGATGAATAGATGGAGACAGAGTTGGGGCAATGTGTTTTACTAAAAATATATCCCTTATATTCTAAGAGACTAGAACTTTTGTTGGACTTTACAGCCAGACTTAGTAATATACCTTGAGGTTACTAGACTTCACTATCTTATTGTATACTCAACCTGTTTGTTTAATCTGCTTTTAAGATGACAATACAATAACCCACCATAATTGCCTTGGGTTTCCCATGTATTCAACTTCTATAACCTAAGCTAATGCATAGGTGTAATCTTAATCCATCTGGCATTAGTGAACTGCACCAAGTTTCAGCCTTGAAAACTTTGAATAGATGGACCATAGGACATTCGGTCCACTTTAGTAGCAGTATAGGAAATACTGGTGACTCAAGAACCAGGAGCCAAGTGTCATATAAGGCAGCTCCCATGCCCCTCACTCAAGAGTGATGCTTGGATTTTGGTACATTTGTTATAATCATCAATTGATGAAAGAGCAAATATAGGTTGAAACCAATCTTATAAAATGAATATCCACCAAAAATGTTGAATATAACATATGAATGTCAGTTGATAAACAGTGATGTTTGTAGTACTATTTGTTATCTTGGTCAGTTAGGGTCAGTGACTTAATCTCTTATAAAAATTTGTTAAAGATTTCTGTGAAGTACCCATTATTCCTTTCCCCATTTGATGCTTTGTGTTTTTCAAAAAAAAGAGAGAACAAACTCTTTGTTAGGGACAGACACACCCACACAGAGACAGGGACAAACAGATTCAGAAGACAGCCTTCAGGCAGACACATAATCAGACTCAGGCAACAGACAAGGGCAATGGAAGATGCAGGGCAACCGAAGAATGAAATATGGGCTCATTCTTGATCAAATGGCACCAAGAGAAAATGTTTCCTTGATCTCTGTACTTAATGCATGCAATACCAGCACATTATTGGTGACTATGAATTTATTTTATTGTAATGTTTTCAGAAAGTGAGTACAACATACACAAAAGCTACTCTCCATAGCAGAATCTGGAATGTGCCAAGTGCATTAGCACACCTGATGCTGGCTACAGGTCCCAAATAGGTCACTTAGTACCAGTACATGGCTTTGATTGACAAATGACTTTGAACATAAAGTACCTGAAGGACAGGTTGGGTCTTTGCTTCTTGCCTGAAGTTGCTATTGCCATTTGGAGATGATAACCCATTGTAAGAGGAAATTTCCTGGCATCCTTCTGACAGATGTGCAGTAGGACTACAAACACAACCCATAGCATCCTCTCATATGAAGATGTACACACTGTGGGATGTGATACAAAGTACAGACCTAAGCTGAGAACCAGTCTATACACCAGGGAGGAAGGACCTAGTTATCTTCAATGTACTCTAACTAGAACTGTACTCTAACTAGAACTATTAGTGAGGGTGGAGAATACGCCCTTGGTCTGGGCATATGCCTTAGTGGTAGAATGCATAAGGCCTTAGACGAAATTCCCAGAATCAGAAAAAGAAATCAATCAAAGACTATGTTCTCTATTATCCACCATTCAGTTGTCAAGCATCAGTTTCTGAGGCAACTTCTTTGAACTGGAGCCTTAGACAAGACAAAGCAAGTCAACCAGCCAATCTGAGGCTTGTGTCATTCCTGCCACATTCCTCTATAATCCTGGTTGGAAGCCCAAGCTAGAGGGACTAAAGGCCCCAGCAGGAGAGTTCCAAATCCCCAGTCTTTATCACACTAGTGCCCATATGAAAGGAGAACCCAGCCTTGAATCATTAACATCCTCATTATTAGTGAAGATTTGGTGACCCTGCCCTCCAAGCCACATACCTCTCTTGATCTTTGCCGGCCTGAGGCCCTCTGCCTGAGCCAGGGTGTCCCACGCCTCCCGTTCCCTCCACCGCCGAAGCTGTTCTTCTCGCATCTTATAGAAGAGGATGTGCTTTTGCACATCGCTGAGCTCAGCCAGAAGCTCTGGGTCGATGTACATGTCTTGCAGGATCTGCTGTAGCATGGTGCTGTGGGGAGCACACACCGGAGTACAGCCAGTCAGAACTCCAAGGCTAGGCAGGTCCCTGGGCCAGGCCAATGCCTCGAGCCAGTGCTGCCCTAGCTCCTCACTTTGGAGCTACCCCAGATGTCCTTTCCTTGTATAGCATCTTTGTTCTGTCTCAGCTTCCAGCCAGTGATGAATTCATATCGGCCAGGACATTATTCAGCCAAAGCAACAAGAACCAAGGAGCTCTGAGGGGAAGCAGAAGTGGAGAGTCTTCTAGTCCTGGGGTCCTACTAAGATCACTTATCACAGATCACTGCATTTCAGCAGTGCCTTGTGTTGTGGCTTCAGCTGGGGTTCTGCGACAATAAGGGTCCAAACCTCTGCTCAGACCCAAATCCACCTGGGTCAGTAGGTGTTGAGTGATCTGTTAGTGGAAGGTAACAATGACACCAGCTGTATCAGTGACACTGGCCTGGCCAGCTGAGAACTGATCCCTCCCCTGCAGATAAGAGGGGGTGGGGAAGAAGAACTTTTGCCTACTAATTCCGTGTCTTTTGAGCCAATGTCAAACAGAGGCCTATGAAACTTTCAAAAGCTTCTGGGACCCCAGCTGCCACACTGTATCTGCCTTGCCAGGCAACCTTCCTCATTTCAGGGCACCTGGAAGACCAAGGTATCACTGTTTAAAGTGCCTTGGGGAGGAAAAGTCTTCTCTCCTATCTGATCTGGATTCAAGGTGGAGAACAAAATGAAATTTAGTGGAGGGGTGGTTACCACAGTGTTCATGGCCATAAAGATGACATCATTTCCTCTTTTTCTAGAGCAGATTTTTAAACTCTGCTTGTGCTTAAAGACAGGCCTCTCCAGGGGGCCATTTGGGAGGTCGTTGTTGATACCTTTGTTATCCAAGTCCTTTTCTACAAAGCAAACTTGCCATTCTGCTTTAATAGAAGCATCCAGGCTTCTGCTTTGAGGAAGCAAAGGCCTCTCTCTGGCTTGGAGGGTGGGTAGGAGCTGCTGTTGCTGAGACCGAGGCTCCCTTTCCAAGCTTGCAGAGTCGTTTGTAGATGCCCTTTTATCCAGACAGGAAAGTCCAGGAATGGAGAGCACGCCAAGGGCTATGCAGCCAGGAAGACGCTGGGCCAGCACTCCACCCAGCTTTCAAATTTGAAGCCTTCTTGCTAGTTTAAAGCTGCAACCCTATCCGGAGAAAGCAGACAGGCGAGCAGGATCTGGCACTGTGAGCTGGTGGGATTAGCGGTATTAGTGTCGCCATCTCCCTAAGGATGGAAGGTGGATCTTGCAACCAAGAGACGTGGAAGAGACCAGGAGTCTGAATCTTTCTCTCTCTGCAAGACCGACAGGAAGCACTAGGCAGAGTCTCCCCAGTTAAGCCCACAGGGTCAAAAAGGAATGTGGCAGCCAGACACCCTCCTCTCAGGACAGTCCCTTCGTGGGGGTATGACTCAGAGCTGACAGCCTCCGCATAGGAACTCCTCCTGAGACTCATCTCTTCCTTTGACCTGGATTCGTCCTCTGGTCCCCAAGTTCTACTGACTGCCCCTGCCCGGATTACAGCTCTGGCTCCCCTCAGAGCCAGGTCAGTCATTCTTCCCCAGCCTGGCCCTTGCCTCTGATATGGTTATTTTTGTCTTTCTCACCATGTGTGCTGGCTAATTTTCATCAACTTGACACAAGCTAGAAGAGGAAACCTCCAGCAATGAAATGTCTCAGCGATACAAGTCTAAAAACTTATTGCTCACTGCTGGTGGTGGGCTCAGCCCTCTGTGCCATCCGTAGGCTGGCAGGCCTGTGGAAGAAAACCAGGAAGCAGCCTTCTGCTTCAGTCCAGTCCCTGCCTTGGCTGTCCTTGGTGATACAGTGTTTGCTATAAAATGACATAAACCTTTTCCTCTCTCAGGCTGGTTTTGGTTTTATCACAGCAATAGGGGAGCAAAATGGGACCCTGGTGAACCAAAGGCAGGAAGATTCCTAAAAGAACAGGATAGAAGGCAGAGAGAACACTATCAAAAGCAGAAGAATGGGCCAGGTGTTCAGGGTTCCAGTCCTTTGAAAGTAGTGGCCTCCTGGGATTTGTAAAAGAATAGGAGGACCTAATCCCGTTGGTGCGCGGAGGTTCTGTCTGCGGGGGAGGAGGGGGAGCAGTGCTTCCTGGCAATCCCAGGTCACTGGGGCAGGAGGCCAGTTGACACCAAATCCGTGGGCCTGACCCAGGCTGGGTCAGGTTTCTGGAACACTAAGGGGTCGGTTCCACCACACCAGGCACCATGGGCTTCCTCATCCTCGAGTTCCCCAGGACGCGTCTGGTTTGGTGCGACCCCTGCCGGCCGCACTGGACCACAATCTTAGCAACGCACACCAGGTGCAACAGGATTCCGCCTGCAGCAACATCTTCAGACAGGTTATATTTTGGTTGTATTTTTCATTGGCCCAAATGGTCCCTGTTGCAAGCTGACGCCGTCCCTTGCGGGACAAGTCTGTTGTGCAAGTTCCTGGAAACCACCTGGATGTCCCTAAGCTGGGTAACATAATTCTTGTCACAAAGAACAATGGCATCAGTTGTCTAGAGGGGAAACACCCAGGGCAGATAAAATGAAAAGGCAAAAAATTGAGGGATATATCCACCGTGTGATTTGTTTTAAAAATGTGTCTGAACCCCTGGGAAGTAGACTTGGGAAAGGGCAGAAATGATGAGAGAAATTATGCTTGATTATTTCTGTGTAAACAAAAGGAAGCATACAGAAAATCACACACCTAATTGGTTTCTTCTAGGAGAGTAGAGGTTGCTGGCTATCCAATAAGTCAGTCTTATAGAACACATAGGATTAAAGTCAGATGTATTTTTAAATTCCTAAAATGTGCTCTACAAACACCACACCTGGAAATCGGGCCCCACAAGGCTCACTAACTAAAAAGAACTCTGAAGGCGACACCAGGCTTCCCTACCCTGGGGAAGTCAGGAGGGCATCTGGGTTCCTGAGCTGGAGAAAAGCTCTGAGAGTTTCTGAGAGGAAGTGCCAAAGAGAAGGCTCTGGAAAAAGTTTGCAGGGAAATGGCCCTCCATACCCCTTAGATTTCGGTACCTCATCCTGGCCTAGAACTAGCTACGGAGTTGAGGGGGTCCTTGACCATCTGATACTCTTTTTCACCTTTCCAAGTGCTGGGTTTACTGGCATGTGCCACCACACCCAGTTTTCTGAATCTTGTGTTGGGGGTTGAAATCAGGGCTTAAGCGCATCTCTAACTCTGCTTTTAAAACTCAAGTCAATGTGTGCTATTTTTCTAAACAAAACCCAGTGACTAAAGTCTAAACCCAAGTCCTCACAGGGTCCTCAAGATCCTCAGTGATCTGCACTGATGGTCCTCCCCCCAGTCTCTCTGGCTGCAGCCTGCTGGCCTCACCCTGGGCCAATCACCACCTGGATACTCAACACACATACCAAATACCATATCCCTGGGGCCTTGATATTGGCTTCTCAGTCTGCCTAGGACCCACCTGGCTCCTCACCAAATCCCAATCTTTGTTCTTATGTATCTTCTTCTTTTGCAACGCTGGAAATCAAACCCAGGGTTTACCCTGTATGGGCTCTAGTGTGGATCAACCTTCTCAGACCAGCTCCATCTGCTCACTACCCTGCACTCGTGGCTCTTCCCACTCACTTCCTCTGCTCTGTTATTTTCCTTAGCATTTAACTTTGTAAACCACTACTTTACTTATTGATTTGTTGCTGTATTTTTGTCTGTCTCCCTGCTAGATAATAAGCAACCACCAGCAGGTGTTTTCGTCTGCTTCACAGTGTAGAAAGTACACTGCTGAGTAGTCCTGGATAAACATCTATAGAAAAGAAGGGAAGGCTGGGGAGAAAGTTCTGTTGTAATTTCTTAACATGCACAAAAACCTGGGCTCAATACTCAACATCGTGTAAACCAGGAGTGGTGTGGTGCACGCTTCTAATCTCAGAACGTGAGCAGCTACGGTAGGAAGACCAAGAGTTCAGAGTCATAGTCAGCTTTTGGCAAGTTTGAGAATGACCTGGGCTACATGAGACCCTGACTCAAAACAAGGAGGCAGGGAGATGAGGAGAGAACTTTCTAAGTAGAAATGACCAGAGCTTGAGCATTTGCTGTAAGCAAATCCAGTTGCTGGATACTTGGACCCTGTAGGCAAGGGAGGATGTGCTTCAGTCAATGGATGAATGGCCCTGCCATTAGCTATGTGCCCTGGCTCCTCAGTCATCCCTGTACATATGTCCCCAGTGAGACAGCGATGGCTAGAGGACTCCATCATCCTAGGCACAGGCAAGCCCATGCAAACAACTACTGAAAGACCAGTGGTAGGACAATCTCTTACATTCTTCCCACCTGCCTGCTACAATGTCACTGAGGAAGCTGCTCCCAAGAGCACATTTCAGATCTCACCCACACAAAGAGCTCTGTGAAAGACAACAGCAACTTCTATTCCATTAGCACTAATCATAGAAACAGTAACAAACCTAAGAAACACGACAGGCAACGAGACACATTAACTATAATCCCAGTATTTAGGAGGCTGAAGCGGATGACCAAATGCTTTAGTCCAGCCTAGGTTATATAAAAGATCTTGTCTCCACTGGGGAGAGGAAGGAAAATCATCAGTGTCCTCCACACACATATATGTGCAGGAAATACTTGTGCATCCTATGGGAAAGCAGATCCTGCCCTACATAGGAACCATGCATAACACACAGACCGCTGGGAACAAATTTAATCTGTAGGGGTAGATAAGCCAAAAAAAAAAAAAAAAAAAAAAATAGATACCTTTGCCGGTAGGATATCTACCTACATTTAAGGTGGCCTAGGTGGCCCAGGGATATGCCTCATTCATTAGCAGCATGACCTGGAGAGATGGAATAGTCAAGTTTGCCTTGTAAGCATGAGGACCTGAGTTTTTCACTCCAGAATCCATATTACTAAAAAAAAAAAAAAAAAAAAAAAAAAAAAATGGAGATGAGGTGGCATGTACACTTGTAATTCCAGTTCTGGGGAGCTGGGAGACAGAAACTAGCAGACCCTGGAGGGTGACCAGCCAGCCTAGCTCATTTGGTAAGTCCGGGAACTCAGTGGAACACTATCTCGAAAACAAGGTGTGTGTTGGGGGTAGGGGAGGTGATGGATCAGTGTGTAAAGACTTTGTCCCCAGACCTGTCAACCTGAGTTCAAGCCCCAAGACCCATGTAATAGTAGAGAGCCAACTCCCGAAGTTGTCCTTTGACTCTCACATGCAAATTGTGTAGTATGCTACACATACACACACACACACACACACACACACACACAGAGAGAGAGAGAGAGAGAGAGAGAGAGAGAGAGAGAGAGAGAAGAGAGAGAGAAAGTCAACCAGGCTTGCACTACCCAAGGCCTCCCAGGCAGTCCTCTTCCGTGACTCGGTTTCCTCATCTGTATACAGGTGAGGTGCTGTCAGGTCATTTTTGTCCTCATTAACTGGAAGGAGATAGTATGAGTAAGCCGGGCATGTACAGTGACCTCATGAGTTTGGTTCTTCTGATGCACTCTGGAAGGTCTGGCTTCTTGATATGCTAAATCAAAATAATCAGGCGTGGGCTGAATTGACCAATTTTCTCTACTGAGCAAGCACCACGTAGTCCTCTCGTTAACACTAAGTCTTGTGTGTAAGATGGGCATGTGCCTCTAGTTCCAGTTCATCCCACAAACATCAGGAAAAGTTTGCTGGGTTGTTGTTTGTTTCTCTTTTGGTTGTTTGGTTTGTTTGTTTGCTAGTACCAACTGTGGCTGATGGCTTTCAAAATCATTGCAGGGCAAGAACTCTATGCAGCAGGAAAAAGTAGCTTGTTGTAGAGGCAACATTAAGACCCTCACAGAACTCCTAAATTCCTATTTCCCACTATTCTTCCCTAAATAGGAAGCCTGTAAACCACTTTTTGTTTAAGCAGGAATCAGCTAATGTGTCCTGACCCCAGCTCTCCACCACAGCTGGAACTTGGAGACCCAACTATCTTGTCACGGATTCTGTAGAGGTCAGGAAATGACAGGAACTTGGGCCTTTCCTGGTGCCACAGGAAATCCTCCCCAGACCTCTGAATTGAGTCACCTAACACACCCTTTCTGGATGTTCTACTGGAGATAAGCAGTAATTCAGTCTCTTTTTCTTTGCCTCACTGGGGGTAGCCAGAAACAGCTGGGGGCGGGGGTGGTGGTGGGGGGAATCATTCTAGAGTAAGAAGTGCATTGTCTGCTCATAGGTGATCCTTTATGCCTGCACCAGCTCACCAAATAGGAAGCCCTGGGTCCTGATGTAAAACCATCACTGAGCTGGCTGTCACCTTTCTACCTAACATCTAATAGACATGGCCACGACTGGCCTGCATCCACAGTCCATAGATCATTCCTGGAGCCCCAATCCTGTTCATCAGAGACTATTAGTCCATCCCATTTCCCCTCAACTGAGGTCCTTAAGCAGCAGCGTGGGTGATGTCCACGGCCCTAGGTAACCAGCAGGCTGTCCCAGGCAGCCTCACAGGGCCCTTGGTACTCACTAAAGAACAAGCAGTACTCAGGTCCTGCCTACTGCTCGTTTAGCTACAAAAGATTCACATTCACAATTCAGGTCCCAGAAGATGCAGGCTATCCCGGCCCAAAGTGACAAGCTCTGCTCTTCCCTCAGAATGGCTGAGGATACAGGCAGTCTAACTTGTCCAGGCTAGGTTACAAAGCCATAATCTAGACCCTGTGGGATAGTGCAATGAGGAAAGAGCTACTAGTTTAGTGTTCTCAACCCGCCTGTGGTGGTGGTTGTCGTCATTTATGGTTTCCCCCCTTTTAAAATTACCTCACATTTGTATTGAGGAAGTATAGGTGGATGGTGGCTCCAGTACTAAGCCCCAGGTGTCCCTAAGTCATGACTTTATATTCTATCTGTGAAGTCATGACTTTATACTCTATCTGTGAAGTCATGACTCTATACTCTATCTGTGCCTTCCCACCACATCCCTTTTCCTACTCCTGTCCTCAGCTGGATCATCTTTCTAGGGTCCTATAGCTGCAATTGTGTTGTACTTCTCACAGTCATATCTGCAGACACCGACCCACCCGTCCCAACTGGATGCAGCCCACACCCCAGATCTACCAGTGAGGAAGCTACTCACAGCCTCCAGGCTAGATCAGAAACTACATTAAGGCAGCCCAACAGCTTGGGCCTCAGGTGCCCCACCAAGGGACTTGGCAAACCTACTTCCTCATTCCCACCAGGACTGAGAAAACAGTAAGAAGTAAAGTAACGTTTTCCAAGTCCACTCAGACTTTGTGAGTGTCTAGTGGTTAATCTTCTCACTCAAATCATGTATGACAGCTTCCAAACTTCTGTATCAGTCACCTGAAACCTGAGTTCCACTGAGTATGACTCCATAAACCTGGGGGACCGTCGAATCTGTATTTTTATAAGCTGTGGTGTGATACTGAAGCTACTAGGGTGGGGATCACACAGTGAGCATCACTGTCTTAATTCCCAGTGTTGAAATTATAGCACGTCTTCCCCCGTTGCCAACGACAGGACACACTCAGTTTCTGACCTTTATTTACTTTATGCAGTAAATAAATACCTCCCTCCAATACCTGCTGATGCCCTTTGATCTCTGGTTGTGTCCTATGAGTGCCACCAATGGGGAAGGAGAACAGTCCTTGGTGAGGAAATCCTGGCTGTAAATCAGGATGATTGATTCCCGACTCAATGGTATCCACAAGTTCCATAATCTGAATCAGCTTCCTCTCGTATAAAATGAAGAGAGTCATGTCTGTGCCCTCCTCCATCTGGTCCCTCAAAACTCAGGGACAATCAGGAAAGAGGGACAGAAGGACTGTGAGAGACAGAGGTTAGGAAGAAACAGAGAAAGTGTCTTTGGACGTGACTGGACCGTTGTGAACTCAAAGCGGCTGTGGTTGCCTGTACAAGACCTACACAAAAGCAGGCCAGACAGCACTCCAGCACGGTGGGAGGGGCTCCACCCCTTACTGAAGCCCTAGTCATGGCTACCGGCTTCCTCCCTCCGGGATCAGCTTTCACAACGGGTTCACACCTGCTAGACTGATTATGCTCCACCTGAGTGACCCACACTCACCAGAACATGAGCAACACAAAGTAGACTTGGTGGGTTAGAAAGAAGTGGGGAGGGGACCTGGGAGGAGTGGGGGAGGGTATGACCAAAACACATTGTTTAAAATTACCAAAGAATAACAACTCACTCTAAAACGCAGGCCTTTGCTCGTTCCAAGAATTACGCTGCAGGGAAGGAAGAGGATTCGCCAGCCAAGGCTGGGAACCCCTACATCTGAGATGCTTTGAACAATCACTACAGATTCTATACTGCTCTACCAAAGTCCTCAAGTGTTGACAGCTGCCAGGAATTTTTCTCATCTACAGAGAAAGAGGTAAACAAACCTCAAAATGCAGCTGTGCTCAAAAAGAGATTCTAACATGGACGGTGCCAAATGTCCTCTGCAGAGACAGTGCAGAAGCGGGAGGGGAGGGGTGTTTGAGAGTCCTGATGGGCATCAGAGCGAAGCATCAGGGTAGCTGGGGTAACTTTCAGACCAGGTGGCTCCACAACTATGGGAAAAGCACTTCCTTCTCGGAGTCCAAGTGATATAAATCTCACTCCTGGACTTGGCCAGATAGAAATAGGAAGAGATCTGGAACAAACAAGTTTCTGGTTGTTAGCAATGAGCACCTTGGCGTGCAGGACATACCCTAACAGCTGAGTCTGAGTCTAGTCTGCCATTCCTCTGAGGTATTTTACAGCCATGCTGCAGAGTTAATGTAGACTTATTCTTGTGGAGAGATGTGCATTTGGCATGCCCAAATGGGGTTCAGCAGATCCCTTTGTATTGACAATCCTCCATGTGGATTGACGTTGCGTTGTGATTTCTCCTTTGGACTGGTTGTTAACCTTTCCACCTCCCTCAACCAATGAACTAAAATTTTAAAGATCTTCATATATGCTTATTTATATTTATGAGTCCTTAAAAAGAAATGTCCTTTACAGAGTGCATAAGAAGGACCATTGCCTCTTGGATATGAAATCAGGAACTTGGGCCTTTCCTGATGCCGTTTCCCACAGGAAATCCTCCCAGACTCCCTCAGTCCATGAAACACAAAAACTACCACCTGTTGATTTCTATGGCCCGAGACAGGGGTCCATGCTTCCTCAACACACCTTCAGGGACCAGGGACAGGGTGCTAGGTCCCTGCAAGAGGCTGCTCCAATACTTCCATATGGCCCACAGCTGTGCTCATTTCGTGCCATAAAAACAAACCTAAAAGGAGATACCATCACAATGATTCATCTAGCTAAAAGGTGATGACTGTTTAGGCCTAAGGGGAAAATGCATAAACTTATTACCCAGGCATCTTTACAAGGGCAGGAGGAGAGGAGGAGGTGGAGGAGGAGGAGGACGACGAGGACACAGGCCCAGCCATGAAGTTGATGAACTGCAGTCACAAGGGAGAAGACTGCACATTCCCATTGCTTCTAGGAAAACAGAATCACAACTGGTATTTATGACCCGACTTTTCCGGTCTCCCAAGTTTTCCCTACATTTTCATACCAGATTCTCTTGGTGCCCAGGAAAGCACAGGGAAGCCATCCATGCTCTGGTTTCACAGTGAACCTGGTTATTCACGGAAGGTGGGAAGGGCAAGCTGTCCCACTAGCGGTGAGGAGCCTGTAACCTCCTCCTGGCATTTTCCAGGGTTTATTTCCCTGCCAGAGGGGGAACAAGATGGAGGTCTCTCAACCACACAACCATGATGACCCAGTTTTCAGAGCACACTTGCACCAGGCTCACCACAACTACAACATTTCAGCTCTTTCTTCTCCTCGAGACTTCTTATTCATCCTAGGCTCCAACACTTCTGCCCCTGCCCTCTGTAGGGTTTTGGGAAATCAAAAGCAACTTCTTGTGTAGGGCTTCTGGCAGGATCCATACTGCAGCAAGAATGAGTGTCCCCCACCCCCATCCACTACTCTTACAGCACAGAAAACAAACCGTTCTTGAGCTTCAAAGTCCTGCTGAGGTTCCCAGCAAACCTCAAAGACTCATTCCTGAAGCAATAGTGATGTGACTGCTTCATTTCTGCTTACCTCAGAACTCTGTGTGACATTCATCATGGGTAGCTCAGCTGGTGGGGATGTAGCTTCAGATAAACATCCCTATGTTAAATGTTAAACACATCACCACAAGGGAAAGGGCTAGCATTCCCGTTAAAAAAAAAAAAGAAATGGGGCAGCTGGGGTATTCATCCACACAGCAGCAGCACGCCATGACCTGACTAGTCACAGCCGTCCCCCCCCACACACACACACAACCCACTAACACTTGCACACCTCCCTGAAGAATTCCCTTTAGGGGAAACAAACAAATAAATATCTAAATCCTCTTAAGTGACTATGTGACTTGAATAACAAGCGCTGCAGTTTTGGTTTGTTCCCTCTGTGCTATGGCTCACGTTTATCTAGGTACAATGGACACACATTCTTGTATGTGACTGAGCGCGTGGCCAGGACACACCACATATATGAAGGTCAGGTCCTCCCTCCCCTTCCACTCTCAAGCTTCCTGGGGTTTTCCTGTCTACACCTACCTCTTGGTAGAGACAGTGGAATTGCAGACATTCAAGCAAATGCAGGTCCTCGACACTTACCCAAAAAGCCACCATTACTCACAGCACCATTTCCCCAGGCTACACTGCAGGGCTTTTTGTTGTTTTGTTTAAATCTGTGTTTTTAAATAAACACCATAAGAGCGAACCTCAGAGGACAAGGGGAAGTTCGCAGCATTCCCAGCATCCTACAGGGTTACTTCCTAACATGTCTGTGAAGCAGAATGAGCAGACTGGGGGTGGGGGGGTGGGGGGGTGGGCAGGATGACCTTCCCTCCTTGACCTCACTACCACAGGAGGCTAGAGGCAGTATCACGTGGAGGCCCCCACCCCCACCCCCAACCCACCCCAGTCTCCGATGAGGAAGATACTGTGGCAGACAGTGAAAAGGAAACCAGATCCTACTGACCTCCCTGAGCCTCTTGGATCACAGCAACCCTGAAACTCACGCTGCCGCTGGACTTTCCAGCTTCAGGAGCCAAACCCTTCCACTCGCTGCTCAGGTTGGGTCAATCCGGTTTTCTGTTACTGTGGTTCCCGGGACTGCAAACACACTCCCCTCCACTTACTTGTGTGGCTTGACCAAGGGAGTGTACCTGATCAGTACATTACATAAAAAGAACTACAGAAAGCTGAACAAGGAAAAGAAATGCCCCCATTTGGATGAAGATCCAAAGTCACTTTCTGGAAGGATCCTTAACAGCAGCTGTCTTTGGGGACAGAAAGTGTACTTTTCACTTTGCACCATTTAGATAGCTTCTGCTTATGTTAAAAAAGGATGAAGCTTAAACGTTTGAGGTGACCAAAAGGATGGCTCAGGGTGATAATTTAGTTTGGTAGTCATTAAGCTGTGTTTCTGAAGCCCCTGCTGGGATATGAGGCACAGACTACAGAAGAAAGGCAAGTGAAGAAGTAATTCTCAGAGCTCTGCAGGCAGTGGCTGTGTCCTCTCACTCCAGAACCAGGATCCCCCACAGGTATTCCTCAACAAATCTCCCCACGCTCTCCCAGCATTCTGCCATTTTTTAAAGATTTATTTGTTATGTATATATGGGTAATTGCTTGCCTCTGAATATGTACGATGCACGTGTGCACAGTGTCCACAGAGACCTAAAGAGGGTGCTGGACTCACAAATGGTGAGCTACCATGGTCTTGCTGGAAGCCAAACCCCTCCTCCGGAAGAGCAACAAAGGCTCTTAATTCTGAAGCCATTTCTGCTGCCCCTAGCCCCAGTTTTATAATGTTGGTTTGACATTTTCCAGAGGCTCCCTGGAGACACCAATAGTAACTGACCAAAGGGGAGGCCACTTTTACATGGCTTTGAGGATGAAGGACACTTCTACACGCTACATAAATAAGCTCAGCTCAAAAGGCTTGCCACCCCACCCCCCAGCCCGCCCTGTGTATACTGAACACAGGCACCTCGAATAAGATCACAATGTGGCGGTGGGCTAGTCCCAAAGCTCTAGGCTAACAAAGTAGTACACATGATCCTCTAGGGCACAGAGAAACGTGAGGCTGGACCACAGGCCCAGTCACAACCCTGCACATTCTTTACCCAGCACTTGTCAGAGCGGAGGAACTTCAACTGATTCTCGCATGTCTGAAGGAAGCTATGAGTCAGGAAGCAATCAAGCGGCCCCTCGTGCAGAGACTGAGGCTTCCTCCCTCTGTAGAAGCTCTCTAACAGTAGCAGCCCACATGCTGCCTCTGAGGAGAAGACAAAGTGTCTCTTAAGAGAAGAAAGTGTCTGATCCTGCACTGTTCAGCATAGAAAACCCATCAAAGAGCTTACATGTGGTTGACAGCTCTGGCCTTTCCCAACAACTGTGCTTTGGGAAAACAAGTACTTCACACAGATCAGAGAGCAGTTTGTTGACTGAACACAGTACTACCTTGGGTCTTAGAAAAATGAAGCCACTGCCTATTACCAGAGCTGCAAGCCAGAGCTGCAAGCCAGGGCAGCACCCCGACTCACTGTGGCTAACTTTCCCATCAAGTACCCAATCCAGCGACAGAAGGGAATCTATAATCCACCTTTGCCAAATGACCTGCTAGAGCCCCAGGAGTTACTTAGATATACCGTCAGGGAATGGCGCTATTCCTGGGCTAGTCACTGGACAGAAGCTACTCTGAAGGGATGCAAGGGTTGCAGGGAGTTACCTTTCTCTGAGGTAGATGATGACACAGCTTTCTTAGAACCGCTCTGTGAACCGATGAGCTTATTAACCCATGCACCCTGAGCACTTCCTCCATTCCTGGAGGAGTTTGTGTCTAACAATCTGTCATGTTAGTTAGGTACGAACACTGTGCCTGGCGTCCTGGGGGGCAATGCACATAGTTTTCTGCCTGGCTCAGGGCTCTACCCTTGGCCACCTTGCAGACCCGCTAAAGAGGGCAGGAACAGCCAAGGCATGAGAACACATAGGAGAGTCGGAAGCACTGTGGCTGCCCCGCAGAACCAGGGTTGTTAAGGAGGGGAGTCCAATGCTAGGTGCCACTGCGGTCCAGAGGGTTAACGACTGTGGAGAATGGAGGGTGGGAGAGAGGGAGGCCCACTGACACAAGCTGGACAGGACAAGAGGACAAGAGTCTCAGATCCTCAAGTGGGAGAACGGAATGTGCAGGGACCACACGCGGGCTCCTCAGCCTAGGAGGACAGAGAGGATGGGCGCTCAGCGTGGGCCAGAGTGTTTCAGACACTGTTCCCCTGATCTTCCACTTCTGTTCATCTTCCAGAGGAGATCGCTGAAGTGGCCTCGTTTTAAAAATTAGCTGGGAAACAAGCCCAACCCTGGAAGCCATGAATAGACTTTATCCTAAATGGGGATGTGTAACACAGGGCAAGACTCCAAATGGGCCAGCTTTGCCAGTCCGCACGAACAGTAAGAGCTGCCTGAAGCCCTTGGTGTCAGCATGCCCGCAGGGAGTGTCTGCTCACCGTGGTCTCCAGCAGGAACAATCACCATCTGCCCCACTTACTGGAGATCACCAGCAAGTCCAGCACACGTAGCTTGCACATGCTACAGTGTCCTGTCTGGATCCATGGTCTTTTGCCTGATTGGGCATTATTGCCAAGGCTAGGCCAAAATTAACTGAGAACAATCCTTCCTTAAGTCCT
The DNA here is from genome assembly GCF_947179515.1 of Apodemus sylvaticus. Taxonomy (NCBI): domain Eukaryota; kingdom Metazoa; phylum Chordata; class Mammalia; order Rodentia; family Muridae; genus Apodemus; species Apodemus sylvaticus. The sequence continues at coordinate 105,433,455 of NC_067479.1, forward strand.
GCAGAGGAAAGATACCCAGCTGACACACTCACAGCCAAGAAGGGCAGAGCCGTGACCCACCTGGTTTCAACGGCGGGGAGAATGGGAAGGACCCAGTGAATCTGTCAGGATGTGTAAACCATGGCTGGCCTGAACCACTGCGTTCCCGCACCGTCCAGACACCTGACTCAGTGGCTCGATTTATCACCAAAATGCTCAATGCTTTTTTTTAATAGCGATTCCAAACCAGAAAGAAAAAAAAAAAAGACCCCAACAACAGAATTAATATAAAGATATATTCCATAAAAGAGTTTGGCAGGTCAAAGAGAAGCTTCACACTTCCTAAAAACACAAGCATTCTTCTTCCTCTAGTCTATAGAGAATTATTTAAAAAATTATAACATCATCATCATCATCATCATCATGAACACACACCCACCAGTATCGCCAGTATACACCACACTAGAATGTACACTTCGGTAAGTAACTGAAGGTAGCACTCAATCCCTGAACGGTGAGGACAGACACAAGCTATAAAGAAGCATTAGAGAAGAGCCCAGCCCAAGGTCGGCAGACACCAGCATGCGCCTCAGAGTATCCAGTATACAAGAGACATCATTTTCAAGAGCAGCCTCAGAACAGTGCTGACAGTGAACACGGCATGTGGGTTGGGAAGTCGCCATGGAAGTTAGAGATAAGATGTGCTGGGCTTCCTTCCACACAGCACCTGCTGTCTGCGCCTGCCGGAGCCTGGCTGCGGGAGCCTTGCCCTCCAGGGACAGCACACTTTGGGCCACTAGCTGTATGTGGTCATGAGAGGAACCCAGTTTCCAGCTGGCAATCAGGAACTGAGGCTCCCTGGAGGGCAGTGGGGAGGGAGAAAGGGTCCATCAGGATTCAAGTTCTGGTGGCCATTTCAGTAGCACCGAGACCAGAAGACAGTGAAGCCAAGCCGGGGTGCATGGAGGGAATGTGAACCAGGGGAGAAGCTGTCACAGCTGGTTGAGACACTCGGGGAACTGAAAAGGTCAGCTTGGTCCCAGACACTGGGCGAGGCTGCTGAGAAACGAATGCCAGACAGAAGAGGCTATGAAGACATGGTGAAGAAACACTCTTACCCTATAAATAAACTATTTACACACTGTAAGGACAGGAGAGCTGGCCCTCAGCGGGGCTTAATGCTATGGAGAAACAAGGCTGTTTTACCCTGGGAGAGCAGTGTAGGCTTGGAAGGCAGTGGTGAGGTGCTCCCCAAGACCGGTTATGGCTGGCTCAGGCATACTTCACTTGGACAAGGCTGAGGATTCTGCAAACCCCCGGCATGGTTGCACCACCATGAACTCTGTTAGCATGAGGGGACCACTGGACCACTTATCCCTCCCCATCCTTCTTGATCCGATGGAGCCAGAAGCCTTGTCCTCACTGCTGGTCCCATACTGATGCTATACCCACAGAAGCTAAGAGGTGAGCATGTTCCTAAGCCTTACTGAGTAGGTAGAGGCCTGCAGATGCTCTCGGCTCCATAAGGGCCACCAAGCCTTTTCTGCAGCCGTGGGAGCCATCTGCCCTCAGAGTCACCACTCCTCATAAAAACACATTCTCTGTCTCTGGGCAAACCCCGTCAGAGATGCTATGTCAAGTGTGGGCAGATGAGAAGGGGCCTTGGCCTTCAGCACGAGCAAGAAGAGACTGAGAGGTCATGTCACACTGATGCCGGAGACTGGGTCTGGATGTGAGTGCTCCCGTCGGCGGCGGCGGCGGCGGCGGCGGCTGCTGCTGCTGCTGCGGCTGCTGCTGCTGCTGCTGCGGCTGCTGCTGCTGGACAGTGAAAGGCTTGACCTCTACGTGTGGCTCAACTCCATTTGCTGCATCCGCTTCTTAGAAGTGATGACCTGCCTTCACTGCCTCGATGTCTGAGATCAGGGTCCTCGCCAGGAAGATGCCAAAGATCTGAAACCAAAGCCAAAGATCAGCGGTTCAAAATGAAGGCAGGAGCAGAGGCGAGCTGGCGGGCACTGCCTGCGTGGACTCCTTCTCTACCTACCAGGGCCAGGATGAGGGCAGAGCGGGAGCGAGTGCACAGATGACCCACCCCATGGAAGCGGCCCTGGGCTAGGCTGTTACATCCCTCAAACATGGAAGAGGTCAGAAGAGGCATCACAGACTGAAACAGGTGCTCGGCCTATCCCCAGGGAGTAAAAATGCCACATACCAGGCGGGACCCACAGACTTGAGCTCTGGGTCAAACTGTAAAGTAACACCAACTATTCAGAACCAGTCACCCTGCCGGCCCAGTTCCCAAGAGAGTAATTCACAGCCCATGACCCTGATATCTGCAGACGTATCCTGACCTAGCAGACAAGAATGTCGTGAGGAAGGGTGTGGTTTTTCTATCGACACAGACACCCATAAACGTGGTAACCTTTGGAAGTGCGCTTGCTTGTCCCCACCCCCCTCTTAAGCTCTGTTTCATAATTGAACCCAGTCTCACTTCACAAATACAATTTTTCTTTCCCTTTTGACAAGCTTTTCTCTAGTAGTCTGTCATTCAATATAATGACAGAGTGAATGAAGAAATGTGGTGTGGCTGCAGCCAGGTCCACCTCTTCGAGGCAGAGTCTCCTAACACGTGTTCCCCATGTAAAGCACAGTCTTCACTGTCCCTAGGGTGCTCAAAGGTAGGCAGTGCCTCTTAGACATGGGCCCTAAGCAAACTGACAGCTTCCCTGGTGTAACTGGATTCTTGACTTTGGGACACACATGCACACTCGCACGCACACACACGCACACACACACTGCGTATACACAGCTGACCTTGGACATCCTATTTCCTTCACAGCATACCAATGTGTTAAGGGCCCGGTGCTTGCATCCTCGGACATACCTGCAGCAGCGAGATGGCAATGAAGACCCCCGCCACGATGTAGATGTTCCTGGGCAGCCAGCCCTCCAGAGCCTGGATGCATCCCTTTGTAAAGATGGACTCATCCCACTTGCTCTTCAGCTGCAGAAAAACAGCACAGTGGCCTCAGCCTGAGCACGTACAGTCCCTGCCCTGCCAAGACAGCCCAGCTCTGTAGGGCAGGACAAGGCACAGCATGTCGATGTCGGTGACGGTGACGTCTGAGGAGGCTGAATGAGGACCACAGGAGAAGCCCTGCCTGAGAACACTCCACATTCAGATTGGGTCTGGGCCCTCCCAGGGCGAGCAGCCATCCTGCCTATCTAACCGCAGGCTATGAGTGCCAAAGACGAAGCCTCTCTGAATCTCTACACCTGGAGATGCAAGGTAATCTGCAGCCTGGAGGCAAAACCGTGTGTCTCTCCAGGGAAAGAGGAAAGGGGATTCCATACTTTCTAAGTCGCAGAAGGGGGAGAAGAAAGGGCAGTGGCTCTTTGGGTTCTGTCTCCTAGTGGTAAGCTTGGCTCTGGGAGACAGAGTCAGCCAGCTCCCTCTCTGATTTCTCCCCCTGGGAAATCTGTCAATATGTGGGGATGCTATCCCAATACACACCCCACTCTTTCTACCTCGTAAGTGCCAACCAGCCACCGTTCCTTCCCCATCATCTCCCTCCATGTCATCAGAGATGTTGAGGTATGTGAAGCATTGTGCCAACAGGTTCTGCACTGAATTTCTAACCCTCTGAACCTCAGGCTGTGACTGTATTTGAAGACGGGTCTTTACACAGCTAGTTCTAAAAGAGGCTACCAGGCTGAGGTCTGATCAACTGACCTCTGTCCATACCAGACAAGACTAGACAGGGGTGCACAGAGAAGGAAGTCAGGGGGGAGGGGAGATGCTCATCCTGGAAGCCAGGCCTGGAACAGACGCTTCCTAAGCAGCCTTAGAGGACTCAGCTCAGCTGACAGCTTGATCTTCAACTTCTAAGTTCCACAACTGCGACCAAGTAAGTGCCACGTAAGCCTGCCAGTGTCTGTATTTTGTTATGGCTGCCCGAGGTGGCAATGGAATTCTTAACAGGCTTCATACAGATGCATCTCTCTGGTCTTTTGAGACGCTACAACAAAGCGGCAGGAATTTCTTTCCCACCTCTATGGAGGCTTAAGTCTAACACCAGGTGCTGGCAGGGTCAGTGTCTGGTGCTGCCTTCTGGTGAAATAGTGTCTTCCTGATGACACTCATATGCTAGAAGAGGAAAAAAGCTCTTGGGGCCTCTTTCTGATTTATTTTATGTGTGTAAGCATTGTGCCTTCATGTAGTTTGCTTGCCCTTTGTATGCAGTGCCCACAGAGACCAGAAGGTGGCATCCCTCCTCTGGAACCAGAGGTACCGCCAGTTGTGAGGCACTGCAGATGTTCAGGGAACTGAACCTGAGTCTTCTCCAAAGAGCAACAAGTGCTCTTTACATCTGAGCCATCTCTCTAGGCCATCTTGGCCATTTAATAAGGGCAGTAATCTCAGTCACGACGGCTCTGCCTTCACTGGGAACTGATTAGGTGTCAGAGATAAAACATTCAACACACAGCCTGTTCCTAACTAAACTAAAGTCAAGGGAAGTCACTGTCCTCCTGTCCACGGCTAAAGGGGATTTCTACATTCCGACATCCTCCCTTTCACAACTGCAGCCGCCCGCATCACCTTCAAACATCCAGCCCTCGCTCGCTATGGTCTGAGCCCTCCCCTAGTCCTGGCATCTCCGTCTTGCTACTGCCTCCATGTGGAAGCTGGAACCAATCACACACCCACCAACTTTATCCTCACTGCAGAGCAACAGCTAACACTAGTTCTAACACAGTGGTAAGTTTAGTGATATTATAACCACAGGGCTGTCAATCGAGTGTGCGTGCACGCCTGTGTGATGTGTGTATGTGCATGTGTATATGCACATGCGCACATGCACAGTACTCCTCCCAGACTCAGCTCACTTCTGGCTTGGACGGCCCCTTCTAATGGAATCTTCCTGTTTCTTCACTCCAATCTGCACTTGTGCTAAAGCAGGAGGTTAGACTACAGTACTAAAGTCTAAGAAATGGCTGCCCAGAGCCTTTAAGGCTGTGTGTTGGTGTTCTTACCTGAATCCTGACATCATAGCCACACTGTGTGTTCACAACTTTTTGCTGTAGGAAAAGCAGAAAACTTAAGTCACTCTAAAGACTTGTCAAAAATCCAGTGGTAGGAGGCACTAGAAAAATCACGACTGAGTACCAGGAAACACGTGTGAAAACTACGCAGAAATTACATCACAGCTCCCACAGGTCAACTGGCAGCTCCCCTTGCAGCTGGCACAGGGGTCAGTGAGCCAGATCTGTGTTGTTTCAGCAGTAAACTTTGTACACGCAAGCTGCAGTACCAGGACTTGTTGTACTTCACCACAAGAACACAGGCATGGACAGTGTGTACGCTAGACTAGGACAGCCATAAACTGTCTATCAGGCTTGGCTATATAGTCAGAAAACCAAGGGCCCTGGAATCTGAATTTCATACCCATTCTCAAATGTCACAAAATATTATACTTCTTTTTCCCTTCAGCCATGTTTGAGGTTAGATAGAGAATCTCCCCAAGGCTTAGGTCCCAAGGTGCTGCTATTGGGAGGTAGTGGAATCTCCGGGAAGTGGAGCCTTGGAGGAAGGAAACAGGGACATGGTTTTGTTCTTTAGCCATAGAGCCGGCAGCTCCGATGCCGTGTGCCCCTCGCTGTCTACAGCAGGTCCCACAGCTCTGAAAGCATTCAGCACTGCGAGCCAGCTGACTCCTCTTAAATTCTAGGGATTAGTGTTAGGACGCCTTGCATAGTAAGTGTGCACTCCTCTGCTGAGTGCACAGCTCTTCCTCAGAGGGTTTGTTATTGTGAAGAAAGCTGGACTACAACAACCACCAAAAAGGAACTGGAAGTATTTTGCCTCATTTGCCCTTGGGCCAGTTTGTCAACCTTTGTGCTAGCAGAGGACATTACACTCAGTACATTCCCTACACTGGTGTTTTTCAAACATTCCTGGACACCTCCGACTCCACAGTACAACCTCAGGAAACAGGCCTCTCCCAGACCAAGGACCCTGCCCAGGTCATGTGATGTGCAACCTCACAGTTCCTGAGAACTTCTGAGCACTGAGAGGACTCTGCAAAGAAGGTACAACAGTGGGCAGGCCCAGAGCACAGCACCTCCACGGTAAGGCAGAATGCCTGAGGAAGGATGATCTCTCCTCTTTTGTCTAGTGCAGGGTCACAGTGAGCCACAGAGAAGGGTTCCGGAATGTATGCACAGGACTTCAGAGCTACAAGGACCCCGGGGTGGGCGGAGCCAAGGGAATGCAGCGCCGGCCCATCAGTGCTGGAAAGCAGCAGCCTGGAGGGCACTGAAGTGGCAGGAGATGTGGAGCCACAAAAGGGGCATATACTCACTGCAGGATCCGGCACGCAGCAGGAGAAGGGGACCCCGCATTTCTCTCGGCTGTAGCTGGCACCACTGCAGTTGAAGTAGACGTTGAGGTCCCAGTCTTCAGGGCCGTAAGCCCCACAGCACTGGTTCTAAAATCATAAATATTGCCAAAAACCACATGAGGGGGGCCAGGGTCACTGACTCAACACCAGGTGTCTCCTATGTTCCCATTTACGAGGCAGGCGGTAAGGCTCCCAGATACTGAAGGACACCCACAAATGGTAATGCTTTAATAAGAGGGCAACTGCAGCCACGCTGACTCCCCTGCGGAACCAAGTCTCACTAGTCTAGCTCAGCACGCTCCTTGGCAGAGCCCATGTGAGCTCCTCTCCATCAAAGGTCCTGATATAGCCCTCTCCTAACCCAGAGAACACTAAGTGAGGGACAGGCTCTCCATGATCCATGGCCACGCTGGCCCTAGTTACCTCTTGGACTTTTTATATAAAACAGCTGTTGAAAATTTACAGCAGGGGTGAATTACAACTAAGGTGAACTACAACAGCAACTCTTTAACCACTCATCAACCCTCTACCCTGACCAGGAGCCCCACCCCCACTCCCCACTCTGTAGTGCAGCTGACAGAATCCCTTTTCAGCCTTCAAAGGTGCGCCCCCCAGCACTAAGAACATCAGTGTGATGGAATCGCTCCACCCTTAGGAGACCTCAGACCCCAAAACAAAGGCCAGCAGGATCTCTGCCTCCCTCACACCCAACTTTCCAGTGGAAACCCAATCTTCTCCTACCTACTCCTCCACTATGCAGGGTGCGTTAATGACTTAAGGACCACCTAGTGTCTTCTCACAAGCACTAGAACTTAGCGGGAGAAGAAAGGAAGCTGGGCGTGGCGAAGTGCATTGCTCCATTCCAATACTCAGGAGGGTGAGGCTTGCAAGCTCGGGGGCAGCCTAGGCTACAGAACAAGAGCCTGTCTCACCTGTCTCAAAACAGACTGGGGCAGATGGGTGGTGGGGAGGACTTCTCTTAGGAGAGAGTGGGGGAAAGTTCGAGAAACTAGCAGACCCAAGGCCATTTGACAACAAAAGAAAAAAATTGAACAGAAAAGGAGTAGCAAAGTCACTAGGATGTGAGATTCTCCCAAGTCAGTGACAACACACAGGAGTCTCTCTGCTTATGTAAACGGATTTCTCTGCACCCCATGCTACAAGCAACAGGGTAAACAAGTTTTGGTTAATAATAGTGGGTAAGTTATTTTTAGCGCTTGCTGGTTTATTTTCTCTTTGGAACCAAGAGTTCCGTGAAAAGACATTTCAGAAGCTGGGCTTCTGGGAGAGGCAGATCAAACAGGCCACAGTGCCGGGAGTGGGTCCCCCAGGGGCTGGAGAGGCCGGTGCGGCAAGCTTCCAGGTGCAGCTGCTAGCAAGGGGAAGGGGCAGGAAGCTGGAGGGACACAGCCCAAGCCTGCATATTCAGCTCCCTGGGGAAAGTTCCAGAGAGGTCACATCCTCCATGGAGAAGGCTTCCCCCAGGCAGTTTGTCCTTCTCAAACAGGAAGGAGAAAAGGTCCCAGAGAGGAAGGATACAGGAATAGCTCCGCAGTGAGTCACAGTCCTAGGGGAGGCACTGTGTCCTCTGTACCCCCTCTATCCACAGGGCCAAGATCCTGGGGAGGACTCTGACTAATAACATGGCTACCATGAAAGGCTAGGGAGGATTGGACCCAAAAAGAGGGAATGGGAGACAGAGGTGTCTGACTAATCCAAACTGTTGGCTGAGTGGGAGCCCAGCAAGGCTGGCCAGCGGCTAAGGCGCATGCTCCACGCCTCCCTGCCCTCTGTGGCAGAAAACCCACTCTGAGGAGGGAAGGCCTTGTTCCACCTCGGCTGCAAGGCATCCCAGACTAACCAGAGGTGGGAAAGGGCACGCTCTAGCAGGAGGCCTGTCAGGGGCAGAGCTTACAGCTTTCTGAAGGGAGTCAATGAGGTTCTGCAGGTCAATGTCATCCCGATAGGACCTGATGTTGCTCTCGAAGAATTCCCGGAACCGATCCCTCACCCAGTCTTGGAATAAAAAGGCCAACACAGCCACGGCCAGTTCCAGGAAGAAGATGAGCACAATGGCCCCACAGAACTGCGAGGACACAAGAAGAAGGGTGGAGTCAGCATGGCCAGCCTGGCAGACCCTCCCTCGCGTGCAGACACCGCCCACTTCAGCATTTCACCTCCTCTGCATATGGGACTCACCACTACCCACGCGTGCGCATACGGCACAGGTGGTGACTGACAGAGCTCTGAACCATCGCTGCTTAGGAGGGAGCCCTCCCCACACCTCCACCTGATGAAAAGGAAGCCAGTTGTTCCTGTGTAGAGCACTCCCACCCGCTCCACCATCCTAGACATCTAGTCTTTCACTCCCACTTCATGGATGTGGAAACTAAGACGCAGACACAGAGCTTGTCTGAAACAACTTACACAGGACATCTAAGCTCCCTGCAGAGGTCACTGCTGCTCTGGAGGGACCAGTGTTAGCAGTACCCACACTGCCTGGGCGAGCAGGATGGTCAGCTATGTACAAACCTCTCTAGAAATATGGCCGCCAGCCACAGGTCATGGTGACATTCTATTGGGAGCCATGAAGCTTCGACACATCTTGGAAATGTGAAGGAACCTTCCCAAGAAAACCAGAGAAGAGCCCCAAGCACGCACACAGCATGCACACAGCCTGCTCATGTGGAAATGGGATGCAAAACACTGTCTATTAAGGAGGAGGAGGTCCAGGGAGAGATGTGCGCTTTGCTTTCCAAATGAAGAAAGGCTGACTTAATAAGCTCAACAAATAACAATCATAAAGAAAATAAAAGTGGTTTCCTCACCAGGTGCTATTTAATTTTAACTGAATACATTTAAATATGAAGCTGTATCTAAATATAAAACTAAACTCTTAGTAATTCGTGATTCTGCCAGAAAATTAAGAACTACACTGCACACCCAACAGATTCACACCCAGGAGGAGGGAAAAGATTTCTTAAAGCTAATGGCAGCCCTGTCTGATCTCAGCCAGGAAGGACAGAGGAGAGCAGCAAGCACACAGTTCCTTTAGAACGTCCAAGGAGAGCCACACAGCAGAGGGCGTGAGCAGAACCCTGCAATGAGCGGGCAGCTCCAGGAAACCCCTTCCCCTAGGGGAAGGAGCCATCTTCTAGGTTTCTTAAAATCTTTCCTCAAAACGAGACAGCAGGTTCTAAGAGCTGTCCCTCCCTCCCTGTGCTGCCTGGGCAGGAGGCAGAAGTGAGCTGACACTGGCACCCTGAGCCCATGGCGTCCACACAACCCCCCCACCCTCCCCACCCCTGCTGCAGCACTCACATGCCCCCCACCCCCACCCCCGCTGCAGCACTCACATGCCCCCCCCCCCCGCCGCTGCAGCACTCACACGCCCCCCCCCCGCCCCCACTGCAGCACTCACACCCCCTACACCCCCCCCCCCCCGCTGCAGCACTCACAAACTTGAGCAGACAGATGTTCTCTCGGAGGGCCCCGACACAGCCCGCGAACCCCAGTGTGAACATCACCACGCCCACCATCAGGACCAGCACCACGGGGTCGATTCCATGCAACCGGGTCACCTTTGTGAGGTCGGACAGCACACCCTGAAAGAGGCAGAGAATACAAGGTAGCCGTGTTCTTAGAATGGAGTCAGGCCCCAGGGGTGAGTTACGCCAGCAGCTGAAGCTAGGGGTCGTTAAGAGCCAGGCCAGAGTGTCCTGCCTGCATCCTGGAGCCCCTGAGGACACTGTCCTTGTCCACCACAGCCCTCAGACACTCTCCATGAAGTCCCTGGTCCACACTGAGACTGCGGGCTCCTATGAGCCCAAACCCGGATTCCTCAGTGGCCTGTAAGGTGCCTTAGCCAGGCCTCAGAGAAGGTGTGTGTGTGAGGGGTCCTAGGCCACCATCAAACTGTGAAGCTACAAGCAGCCTCACCATGAACATTCCTAAGGAAACGCACCCAGCAAGGGCAGATGAAGAGCACAGTGCTGCCCAGAAACGTGTCGAGGATGGCAGGATTCTATCAGCACCACCCAAAGAGAACCATTGGCTGTACTTGTAATAAAAACACTTGGAAGGAGGCTAGGGACAACAGGATTGATTTATCATTTTTATTTAAACACGGATAGTCAGGGGCTGGTGAGATGGCCCAGCAGGTGAAGGCACTTGCTGCATTCCTGGCACCTGAGTCAATCCCCAGGACCCCATGGCGGAAGGAGAGCACCAACCCACTCCTGTAGGTTGTCCACCACAGCCCTCAGACACTCTCCATGAAGTCTAAAATTTAAAACTACACACAGTTATATGTGACTAGTGGCAGCTACAATAGATGGACAGATTCTGTGACCCTCAAAGAGAAAAGAAAAGAGCTGTCAGGCCAGACGGCTCTGTAACCAGCTCCAGGATTCAGGGCTCACCCAGGTCAAGTCTGCTGCAGTCCCAAATACAAACACACGGTGGCGCTGTTACGCATGGTTGCTGTTCCCAGGTCACTGGGACAGCCATTGTACTCCAGCTTTGACATCAGGGGTACACAGGCCTCTAAGAAAGGTACAAGGCTGAAGAGCAGACCTTACTCTGTTCCTAAGACCACCACATAAGAGCTCATAGACCAAAGTGTGCTGTTCTCTTTTTCTGGAAGCAGTGGCGGTTCCACCACAGGGGCAGGTGCTTCAGCTTCCGGGTTCTCCTTGCCCCTCCTCCCAGATCTCAGCAGCTAAGCATTAATCTACCGCGGATAAGGTCAGCGCCATGACTCCACCTTGCCCCTGAAGCTCTGACCCCTCAGAATACCACCTGCCCCTTTGTCTACCTGCACAGTAGAGTCTGGGATCCCCTCGCTCCCTCACACGGTGGCAAGCAGCGCATGCGCACAGAACCAAGCTCGCCTCCCTTTTGCTGCAGGCCAGCACGAGCACATTGGGAGCAAACAGGACCGGGATCTGCTCACTTGCTCCCAGGGGTATGTGACAGGTTTAGGAGCCAGCCCAGGCTTGCCTTGAGGTTACTCGGGGCTTCTGGGAACAGGATGGGAACATATCCGCACCCACAGAGCTCATAACCTCCCACCAACTTCTCGTTCTGGCCTAAGGACTCCAGCAGCACATACAACTTCGGAGGCACATTCTTTCTGAGGGTTAATGCTACAAACCTTCTCTGCAGTTAGTGACTACTCAACAGGCTAGAGGAGGGGACAATTCTAGTCTGGCTCTGGACCTGCCTGCCCGACAGAGAACTGGGCCTGGTCAAGGTTCCACCTACCTTCTCGCTCCATGCCCACAGCCCGACTCCGAGGAAGACAACTCCAGCCAACTGAATGGGGGTGGGGGAGAGAAGAGAAAAGTAAGGTCAGAAGCCAGCACTAGAACAAAGTCTACATTCTAGTTGGGTGCTCCTGTCTTCTGCCCAAGGTGGCATTCGAATCCTGCAAATGACACAAGCTCTTTACACCAAGGGTCATGGAGACTGCAAATAACCAGCACCTACCTCCCCAGAACAGCTGACAGCTGATTTCTACTCCAGATGCCCAACCCCAGAGAGCCAGGGTAAACATCCCTAGGTCGGTCCTGAGGAAAGTGCCTTATGCTGACAGAGGCTGCTTCCTTCCTTCCTACCCGACTATCACCTCAACCCACTTCAGTGCGCTCTTCAGTGTCAAGACACTGCACCCCTGATGACTGTCAGAGTTTATCAGCGGCTGCTGGCCCCAGCGAGCATCTACATGGGTCAGACCAGCTGCAAGGCAAGGTTATGGGGAGGCACAAGACCACCTATTCCCACATCTCATCGCCATCTCATCCCCACGGCCCAGGACTCCAAACAGACAAGTAGCCACTCAGGTCATTCATTAGCCAGAGTGCGGCCTCCTCATGCCACCTACACACAACATGAGACACACATGTGCTCAGGAAACCCTGGGGTCTTAGCTGGCGAATCATGGTAAGCTGCATTAAGCAGAAGAGAGGCACTGTACCGCACAGCACCTCCTATGGGCACCCGCGACAGCCAAGAGAGTTGGACCCATCTAAAGGACCACAGAGTCCTAAGGCAAAGGAGTTGTTTTACACATAAACCCCATGCTCTACAAATGGAGCAAGCTCTGTGTTGTTGTTGTTGTTGTTGTCTGAGCATCCTGAGCCTAGTGGACAAGCTCCCTGAGCCACCACACCCCACCACACCCCACCCGGGTTTCTCAGTAGAAAAGGTCCCTGTTCTCCTAGATCCATACATGACTACTTCCTCTCCTTCCCATCAGTTTCACAATGGATGGCAGAAAAACCAACCGGCCACCCTACCACTCCCTAAGGTTCCCAGTCCAGGCCTTTTCTTAACTGACTTCCTCAGAAGTGAGACGGCTGTCATGCCTCTTCCTTCCTTCAGTCAGGTTCAGAGACACCAAGCACAGGCAGCTGGGCCAGGGCTGTCTTCCTCCCTTGCTGCTGCGTGACCTCCCCTTGCAGACCCCACTAAATGATGGCAAACCTAACGGTGTGAAAACCCTTAGAGCAGTCGGGGCGGGCGGGGGACCTTTAAATACTACCCATGCTCATGATGAGCGGCCCTGCAGCTCCCGTCTCACGCCTTCCATCTCCTTAGTCTCCAGGGACTCAGCCTACTTCTCCTCAGCTTTCTTCCCTCATGAAACATCACCACCATCTGTCCACTAGCCATTTAGGAGAAAACCCACAAGAGGGACAGGGACGTCACATTCACTTTGGGACTCTGCTTGTTTTACCTTTGAGACATAAAAGTGTACATGACCGGTTTTCTTTCTGATTCTCAGCTCCCCTCTGTCCCTAATCCACCTCTTTCCAGGCCTCCAACAAACTGGAAGCGTCATTTAAAAATCTCTGTCAAGTGATATCCAAAGGGCTGGTCTTAAAGCATACCAAATTTATCAAAGTCCTGCAAGCAATGTATATATACCCTCCCTCCACTCTGGGCCACCCGGAACACCAAATACCGTGTAAACAATGTGTAAGTACTGTTCTTTGTATTGTTTAGAGAACAATGGGAAAAGATCTTCTGTTCAGTACACACAGCTTTTATAGTGACTTCTGTCCTGGTTGGGTGAACTCAGATACAGAGCTGCTGGTTACTGAACAAAGCTAAGGGCCGGTCACTCCGCTCCTAGGAACTCTCTGATGACTTTCCCTCAAACCTAGGAAAAATTAAGATTCCACCACAGCACACCAGTCCCTGGCCTCCTCCTCCTTCATATCTAGATCTTCCTGAGATGTCCACCTTTGCCTTCTTATGTGAGGCTGACCCCGGTCTATCACTCAGAACTACTTTTGGCGTGGCTCTCCTTGTAGCCCTGATCCTAAGCCAAATGGACTGCGCCTACCTTACAGCCATGTTCTCCAAAGACAAAGGTGTCCGTCTCTGCTCGGGGCTGTAACCCACTCACATAGCAAAGGGTGGAACAGAGTGGGCCCATCTGAGAATCCCACGAAGGAAGCCTGGGGTTCTTCCCAGTCTCCTTGCATGCATTCTTCTGGGTCCCACCCACTCCTGCAGGCCAGGCAGAGCGTGCCACGTCCAAACCACATATACGGAACTGGGGCAGTAAGGCTGCAAGTATCTAACACTGCACTGTCCAACATTCCCATTCAAAGGCACTCCTGCCTAACCACGTACAAGAGTCCACCCGCTTCTGGTACCACATGCCCAGGTGAGAGAAGGCTGTCTTGAAACATCTGAGCATGACACTAGAACCCCCCTCTCCTCCCCACGGGGCCCCACAGATTCCCATTTATTTTTTCACTACATTAAATCAGCCTTAATGCCACATACACTTAAGTATTACTGAACCCATGCTGAGGTGCTTTTGTCCATTTGTGACATATTCTCTCTATGTAGCCACTGAACCTTGCTATGTAGAGCAGGCTAGCCTTGAACTGACAGAGATACTCCTGTCTTAGCCTCCTGAGTGCTGGGATTAAAGGTATTCACCATCACATCTGGCTTTTAGGTGCTGTTTTAATTCTTCTCTGGGGTAACCAAAGAGAAAGATGTTTGCTCTGCCAAAACATATATACCAAACTGTGCAAATGCAGGCAGGCTTCCATTCATGTCAGACACACACACACACACACACACACACACACACACACCCTCAAGACCTGTAGGAGATTCCTTGCTGTATCACTCACAGCCATGCAACAATGTTTTCTCTTACCCTGACTAAGAATGAGGACACCATCTTCTCTCACTGTCTTAAAGAAAGAAGTGAAGTTAACTCACCCCAGGAAGACAGGAACTTTACAGCCACAAGTCAAAGCAGGAGTCAGTGAATATTGGCCAAGGCAGGAACTCTGGAGACTAGTTATGGTCAAGGACCCTGAGAAAGGACCAGACAAGGGCAGTAACCTGCCCCGGGATGCACACAGCAGCTCCAGGAGTGAGTGGCAAACCTGTCTCTTCCTCCCCAGAACTCCCACACAGATGGAGAACAAATGTAGAAACATCTGTCCAAGGTCACACAGCTAGCTGGTGACAAGACTTAAGAAGCCCATCTGGGTAGCTGTACCTCTGACAACACATTATCTCACTACCCACAGGGTGATAGGACAGAAGCACAAGTGGCATTCTGAGTCCCAGACCCTAAAGAGCATCTACAGAAGACCCAGTGAAGAAGGATTCCACAGAGGAGTTTCTAGGCTGCGCAATGCTCACACACAACTAACTTACACAGCCAGGTGTTACAAACTGCATTCTAAGAGTCTACATCTCAACCAGAGCAGAAGGATCTCTCTGAGTCTTTGTAGAGATTCAGCAGCAATTATAGGAGAAGGAGAGCCCACTGGGACAATGAGTTAAGGGGCTCCCAATACAATTCAAGGAGTTCCAAGACCTAGTTTATTAAGTGAAAATCTCTGGCTACCTTCCCTAGAGTTAACTGACCTAGAAGGCCCCAGACATACACAACAATACAACAACCCCCTCTGTATTACTCAGCATCTCTAGAGAAACAAAATGGATAGAATGAATGAGAGAATACATATATGTATAGAGGGAATTGATCAGAATGCCCCATGGGCCGTGGGCCAGCCAGTCTACCAACAGCTGCCTACCTAAAGAAGGCCCATGAATCTAGTAGCTGCTCGGCCACAAGGCTGGATGTTCCAGCTGCTTTCAGCACATGTTGGAATCCCAAAGAAGTAGGCTCTGACGCCAGTCAGTGAAGCAATGGATGGGCCAGCAAGACAAGCAAGCAAGCAAGCAAAGAGGAAAGCTTCCATCGTCCAGGCCCTTATACAGGCAGAAGGGAAAGCCCAGATTAAAGAACCTCAAAAATCCACATTCAAGTGGGTCTTCCCACTTGAAATGATTTAATGAAGAAAAAAATACCCCCAGGTGTACGAGCCCAACAGCTTGGGTTTTAGTTAATTCCAGACATAGTTAAGTTGACAATCAAGAGCAGGACAGCTTCCATAAACAAAACCAAGAGGTACTAGTGGTGCTTCCTAAGCTGGCCCAGGCCTGCGTCATCCTGAAAGCCCCAAGAATCCTCCTGCACTTTACCTGCTGGAGAGGAGGAGGAGAAAGTTCCAACTGGCAAGCAGCTCGAGCGCAGCCACCCTGGACCCAGCGGCCTTGCGCCTTGCATTAAGTCCAAGAGAGTAGGCAACTCTTGCAGCCTCCAGACATCTTGTCTTTCCATCAGTAGCCAGGCAACGTTTTGAGGCCTTGTACTCCTGACCTCTGGTTCTCCGTCAATCTCTTCACTAACTCAGGGCCTCTTTAGAGATATCTCAGAGATAAGCAGAGGGAACCCACGGAGACACCATGCAGTTGCAGTCCTGAACAGTACTAAATACACGGTCAGCATCCAGAGCCCAGGGTTCATTCTGCAGTTTTATTGAGTGGACCTCCTGCAAGGGCCAGGCCTTCCTTGAGCTGTGCTTTCCTTTATACAACAGAGCCGGCCCTTCTAACAGCCTGAGAGGGCTGGAGAAAGCCTCTAATAGAATTTGCTTACACAGAGGCAGCCCTGCTGTCCTGGGTACAGAGCTCAGGCCTGAGGGGCCACTTGGGTGACCCTGCACCTGCTGCACTGAAGATTTTGTATGTCCCCAGCAACTGTTAATCTCCAACTTGCATGACTTAGAATCAACTAGAAATACATGTACTTCCAAAGAGGTTTAACTGAGGTTGTAAAACCACAGTCCTCGCACAGGACCTGGATGGAATGAAAAAGAAAGTGAAATGGTGGAATTCAATGCTCTTGCCTTGCGCCACTCAAACCAGGAGCCAAAATACAACACCCTTTTTCTGAAGCTGCTTTTGTGGGGTACTTTACCCCAGCATGGAGAAAGTAATGATTACAGTCTTACCCAGCTCCCAAACAGACTAGTGTCCCAAGAAAAAGCTCCTGGTCTAGAGGCTCAGCTTCTGCCTCTGGAGAAAACGGAGATGTGGCGTTCAGGAAGAGAAGCCAGGAAGCAGAGGAACAGAAAGCCAGGGAGAGCAAGGGCTGGAAGGATTATACTATCCAGTTTGTTCTTCACACAGCTCGGGGCACTGAGCGGCCTCCATGTGACAATCAAGGGCCTCTGCTGGCTTTGCTTCGCCACCTAAGTCCTGCCAGGCAGGACGCAAACCATCCCACACACACACTCCACAACAGGAAGTCCCAAGGTGTGTAGGTTCCCAGAATACCAGAGATACTTTAGACTCTTTCAAATGCCAACGATGCAACTCAACTTGCAAATACCTATGTTTTCTGATGGTCTTAGGCGACCCGTGAAAGGGTCGTTCAACCCCAAAAAGGTTGAAAATGCTGCCCTAAATGCAAGTTGACTTTGAAATTCCACCCAGAGGGCTGAGTCAGTGTATCTACTAG
Organism: Apodemus sylvaticus; assembly: GCF_947179515.1. NCBI lineage: Eukaryota > Metazoa > Chordata > Mammalia > Rodentia > Muridae > Apodemus > Apodemus sylvaticus. Next base: position 105,450,687 of record NC_067479.1, read on the forward strand.
GGTTTACAGCCCTGCCCACTAATGGTAAAGTTACCCTCTGAACTCCACATGCACAGCATGGAACATGCACGTGTAAACACACACACATGCACAAACATACACACACAATCAGTACTAATAAACACTCCATTTTAAAACTCTGAGAGAAAAAAAAAAAAAAAAAAAAAAAAAAAACACCTCTCAAAGGAAGTTGAAAGGTCTGAGAACCAGAGGGGAGGCTAGGGCCGGCCTCCTCAGCTTCCTCATTACAGGGGAAACGGAGACCAAGGCAGGAGGCGCCATGCCAGGGTCACAAAGCTATCACACAGTAGCTTTTCCTCTCTCCGGATGGGTGGCTGCTGTGAACAAGAAGCAGATGTGCCCTCTGCAGCCCTGCAGGGGACCCCGCACAGGGCCCAGCAGGAGGCAAGGACTGCTCCTCTGTAACAATGCAGGGGACCCCGCACAGGGCCCAGCAGGAGGCAAGGACTGCTCCTCGGTAACAATGCAGGGGACCCCCCGCACAGGGCCCAGCAGGAGGCAAGGACTGCTCCTCTGTAACAATGCAGGGGACCCAGCACAGGGCCCAGCAGGAGGCAAGGACTGCTCCTCTGCAACAATGCAGGGGACCCAGCACAGGGCCCAGCAGGAGGCAAGGACTGCTCCTCTGTAACCTGATAACTGGAACCTGACCCAGTAACCTGAGGTCCAGGAATGGTGGCACCGCGGGAGAGTCATCCAAGGGAGGCTCTAGGGAGCACCCCAGCATGACAATCTCTGCCTTCACTATCCTGTACACAGTGACTAAAATGAGAGAAATCCAGGTTACTAAGCCAGGCCAGACAGTAAACCACCTCAGTTTTGTATGTTCTGTGAACTCTGCTGCAACCGTTCGACTGGCGGTGAATGATGGGAGAAGCCAGAGAGGATAGCCAAATGATGGATGTGGCTTCCTTCCAGTGAAAATTATGCTCAAAACAAGCAGAACCAGGTCTGACCTGAAGGCCCCAGGCGGCCAAGCCCAGCATGAAACTATCACACTGAAGCCATCTGGACCTGGAGATGAAGGGCAGGATTTCCTTTAGTTTAGCCACAGTAATTCTGGGTGTCTGAAACTCTTGATATGTTTTTCTATTATTTTAGCAACTTTTTGTTTTGTTTTGTTTTGTTTTTTGCTTTTCAAGACGGGGTTTCTCTCACTGGAACCCTGGCTGTCCTGGAACTCTCTGTAAACTTTGCTGGCCACAACTCAAGAGATCTGCCTGCCTCTGCAGAATGCCTTCTTTGTTCTTCAGACCGAGCAAGGTCTCCTGCTTGACCCAGGACCCGCCTTCTGAGCACCCACCCAGTTCTGTGTGGATTCTAGTCCTCACCTTGGCAACAGTGTGACTTAGTCACTGAGCCCTCTCTGCAGACCCTCAACAGAATTTTTAAAGGGGATTTTGAAGAAGGAAGGAAGGAAGGAAGGAAGGAAGGAAGGAAGGAAGGAAGGAAGGAAGGAAGGAAGGAAGGAAGGAAGGAAGGAAGGAAGGAGGGAGGGAGGAGAGAGAGAGGAAGGAAGGAAGGAAGGGAGAGAGAGAGAGAGAGAGAGAGAGAGAGAGAAAGACAGACATGACAAGACAAGACACAGTAGAAACAAGATGGAAATGAGGTACTCCACACAGCAGGCAGGACTCTTATAGTTACTACAGCAGTGAGTCACTGCACACACACACACACACACACACACACACACACACACACAGAGGGGTGGGCTTGCATGCGCCCTGTGGATACATAATCACCACCACGTGCAGTGGTCTAGCCGCCAGGCTCCAAAGACAGCCTTCCTCCATAAATTCCCTACAGTCTGAGCCTCACCTATGGCTGAGGCACATGCAGGTCAATACTCCTAGCCACACCTTAGCTCTAGGGGAGTCCCTGACTAGGGCAGCCTTTGCCCTCTGCCCTCAGCCTTGGCAAGACTGAGACTGAGAATATACACACCCCTACCTATGCCAAGAGATAAGGCAGCTCACTTCCCGTGCACTGGGGCAGCTCTTCTGGAAAAGTGATTTTGACTGGTAAGTATGTCAGCCAGGTCAAATCAATGTACACACCTTCTGACCCACTTAATCTCACCCCAGGGACTCCATTCCAGCAACAACTTCCCTCCCTTTCCTACAGGGAAGAATCTGAATTACATAAACCTAGTCTCTACAACCTTATCTGGGAGAGAGAAAAGCTGAAACAACTTAAATATCTCCTGTGGAAGTTTCTATAAAACCACAACCAGCAAGACTGTGTCACAACAACCTGATGCACACACCAGTGACGTTGATGTGATAATGTAAGCATTCAGATTTTAAAGATATTGTTCCCGAGGACATGGAACTACAAACATCTGCAGAGACAACTGCAGTGTGGAAGACGAATGCAAGCTATCCTGGGACTCCTTAAGTCTTCTGGAACTCAAGCAACTGCAAAAGTTCACTTAACGGTTCTTGAAAGAAACGCTAGTACCAAAAACTCAGCGGTGGAAACACAACCACATTGTATCAGTATTAAAGTGGTAGATATGCGTCATCTGAAAGATGGAAGCAAAGGAGCTGAGCGCGTAGCTCAGGGGGAGAATGACTGCCTAACAGGCATGCAGGCCTGGGTTCAAATCCCAGTCCTATATAAAGCAGGCAAGACCGTAGTCCATGCCAGGAGGACCATCAGAAATGCAAGTCATTCACAGCTACAGCGACCTTACCCTAGCAGAGGAAGAGAAAGGAGAGACAAACCAGGGGCACCCCCAATGGAAGCTGGGACACCAACTGCAATCAGACTGGGTCTCATTCATCAAGGCTAGGGCTCAGTGGGGGGAAAAGACCAATTCTCCATCAACTGAGGGATGCGTTGGGGCTGCGCTTTGTACCAGACTTTCTGGAGTAGGGAGTCACTGGTCCTGGAGTGCCGGAAGGAGCCTGAGGCTCATGTTGTCCTGGTAAACTCTCAATAACCTCTCCCCGTTCTTAAGTTTCCTGATCCAGACTATAAATTATCCCCACCCTACACACAGGCGGTGTCAGATCCCTGGAAGGACAGGCTCTAAGTCATGTGCAGGGCTCTGATAGTCATCCCCTCCTGTTCCACTGTCTCAGTCAGAAGGAAGGCTGCAGTTAGGCAGATTTACAAGCCAGAAAGCTGTGGCTCAAGCTAAAGCCACTACGATGTCAATGGCAGAGTGTTATTTCTTGTAAATCTTTTAAAAACTAAAGACAAGCAGAAGGGTCTGCTTGTGTACCACAGGCCTGCTGTCTGTATTTAGCAGGGATGGAGTCTTCACTTTAAATCTATCTTTGAAATAGATCCATACAAGAGCTTTATCTGAACTTGTAGAGATTTCGGTCAGTGCTTCTGGGGGAAAGCAATCCTGAGTTGCAGATAATACCCCTCAAGAACATTCAGGAAGCAAATCCAAGAGAAGTGCCCATTCTTTACAGAACTAGTCTGTGTAGGAACAAAGACAAGGCCTTCCACGGCTCCCCAAGCCTGACTTCACAGTTTCTCTTCCTCTGCCTGCTAAAATGGGACATTTCTTTTTAAGCTGTAGTGAAACACACATGACCATGTTCACGTATACAGCTCAGTGGCATTGAGTCTGTCAAAACAGAGTCGGCCATCGGACAATTTGTGTTTTAGAATACAAAACAGAAACCAGACCCCCTTAAACAACAATCCCCTGCTATGGTTGGACTGTGCCCCTCAAGATCCATGTGTTAGACTTTGTCCCCACTGTGACAGTGTTGAGAAGCGGGGCTCTTCAGAGGAGAGCAGGCACTGAGGACGAACGGATTAATCCATTACTGCTAGAGGGGACTTGCCAGGAAACGGAGCTGAGGGCTGCAGACAAGCGCGGTCGCAACATGCTGACCTAGGCCACGCACACACCACACGGCTCCGTGGTCATCTCAGCATTGGAGGGAGGGCGGAAGGGAGGGCGGGAAGCTGCCGACTTCGGCCTCCCTTTTCCCTCTTCTATTCTCTCGCCCGTGTGATGCTTTCTACCGAGTTATGGTTCCCCTGTCTTGAACATCTCAGCTTCTGGTGCAGTGGCCCTCAACATCCCTAATGCTGCCACCCTTCAATACAGTTTCTCTCATGTTATGGTGACCCCAACTATACAATTATTTTTGTTGCTCCTTCATAACTGAAATTTTGCTACTGATATGAATCATAATGTAAATATCTGCTGGTCTTAGGCAGTCCCTGTGAAAGGGTCATTTAACCCTCAAAGGGGTTGCAACTCACACATTGAGAACTACTGCTCGAGGACCACGCACCAGATATTCGTCTCTGGTTACAAATGAGCCTTGGAGTGACCCACAAAAGTAGCACGGATGGACTAAGAGCCCGCCCACTGTCACCTCCTCACTGCCAGGCAACCGAGTGAGTCCACTCTCTGTGTCTATGTCCTTCTCCTGACTATTCGAGTTACTCTGCGTGGAGTCATACAGCATGTAACCTGTAAGTGGAATCAAATCAGGCTTATTCTTCTTAACATACTGTCCTAAAGACTCATCTACACTCTAGCACGCATCCTAGAGTGGGCTCTCAGTTGCTACATTTTCTGACCTCCTGATTAACAATGGCCACAGGTCGCTTCTGTTTTTTGGCTGTGATAAATAAGATTGATTACGCACACTGGTGTACAAACATCTGACATTATGCTTTCAGTCTTCTGCATATTATATATCCAGAAGTGGGGCTGCACATGGTAATGTCATTGTATTGGGGGGGGGGAGGAGAGGTTGAGACAGTGTTTCTCTATGTAGCCCTGGCTGTCCTGGAACTCACTCTGTAGACCAGGCTGGCTTTGAACTCAGAAATCTGCCTGCCTTTGCCTGCCTCTGCCTCCCAAGTGCTGGATTTAAATGTGTGTACCACCACTGCCCAGTGGTAATGTCATTGTTAACGGAAGTAACAGTATTGTGCCATCACAAACTTCATGACAATGTACAAGGTCACCAATTTCTACACACCTATACCAACATTTATCTTCTGCTTTTTTTTTTTTTAAAGAAAACACATCACACTTTGTGGGTATGAGGTACTATATACTGTGGTTTTAATTTGCATTTCCTTAAATTGAGAAAGACTCAGAACTAGAAACAGGTTTAACACGACCAAAAAGTGATCAAAGAAAAAGAAAGATGGGGGGCGGGTGTGCTCTCAAAGCACTAGGTTCCAAGGAAACGATTTTCTGTATCATCCTGTGTAAAGAACCAAAGGAAGCCTAACTCACTTAGTGCACGGACAGCAGCACTAACATCTTAGCAAATGGATGATGGTCTCTGGGAATCCCAGCCCCAAAGTCAGAAAAAAGAAAACTAACAAACGTTCCTTGAATGCTACAGGAATCTGTCCACTAGAGAAACCGGTGTGGGAGCAATGGTAATGGGTGGCTCAGCTGCAGCCAGTCCGTCCCTACACCTCGACCTGGCCACAGAAACTGCCTTCACATGCTCATGCTGGCCTGTAAAGTAGTCCTTCTCCACCAAAACAAAACAAACACAAACACTCTGTATGGAAAATGACCAAGGCTTTGATTCAAAGTCATCCAAAAGAGGTTGGGGAACAAAAATGAAACAAAACCAGCTCAATTCATTTCTGAAGCTAGATGATGGAATGGTGAGGCTTGATACAGTCTTCTATTTTCTCCATCTAAAAAGAACTCAGAAGCCATATGGACTTAGAACGCCATCTTCTCATTTTTCTGAAACCATGTAATGGAGATACCAGGCAGCTGAGATCAACATCAACTCTTCTCAGTGGTGGAGACACCAGGCAGCTAAGATCAACATCAACTCTTCTCAGTGGTAACACCAGGCTTTTAAGGTCCCTGGGCTCAAGGGAGAGGGCAGACTGTACCCAGGTATCCAGAGCTGGGCTGACCTCTCTGCACTGTGTGTGAACTTCCCAGAGTTCTGTGAGTCTCAAGACTTGGGCCTTCCTCCGCACAGCTGCAGCCGGCCCAGGTAAAGTAACTTCCTGCCAGAAGCAGTGGGGACAGTGGCCAACACCAAGGGGGCCCCCGTCCCCCATATCCATTCTCTGAGGGCATTTCCTAACTGTTCCTGTTTGTTCCCTCCTCTTCTGCCCCAGTGCTTCCTAACAAAAATGATTAACTCTCAACCACATACACTAACTGCCAAGTCTGCAAAATCCTTAAAATGCTACTACATACTTCAGTCCAGGCTTGCCACAATTCTGGACTCAATGAACTATCTGAATGCTGTGCTGCCAGTGTATAAGCAAGTCCTGTCCCCTAAGGACCAGGAATCTGTTATGAAGAACCTCTGCAGGAAGCGGTAACTAGGGACTCTGACTGCATGCCTATGACGGGGACTGTGACATTCTAGCCCACTCCTCACCTCCTCCGCTTCCTGGCCATGAGGACAGCACTTTGCTGTCACATACTCCAAAGCTGACACCCCCACCAGAGCCTAAAGCTAACAGTCCAGGTGGTCATGGGACCTCTTAGCCTCTCTCTTATAAGTTAACTATCTGGCATTTTGTCACAGAGGCAGAAAGCGAACACGCACACAGATGTCTGGCGACACCATATCAGAAAGTAAGAGGAGGCTGAAGACTGAGCACAGGAAAGTCAGGGGTGAAAGACACGCCACTGAATTCCCCTTTCTGTAGGACAGAGAAATCCTATCACACAGAGACACATCGCCAGGATGTGAGGCCAGAAAGCTGAGATTGAAAAGGTAGGATGTGGACAAGCTCTGTGTGCACCTTTAATCCCAACAATCGAAAGGCAGAGGCAGGCAACAAGGACAGCCTGGTCTACAGAGTGAGTTCCAGAACAGCCAGGAATACACGGGAAACTCTGACTCAAAAAATGAGTGAACAAATGGGGGGGGGGGGCAGACAGACAGACAGAGAAAATATCAGAAGTGGCTGGTTCAGAAGTAGAGCATGCATGAGCCCTGGGATTCTATCTTCAGTACTAAAGCAAAGAAAAGGGAGCAGAAGGGGCAGAGAGGAAAGAGCGGAGGGGCAGGAGAAGGAAGCAGTGGACTCTTAGTAAACTGCCCAGTTCTCCAGCTCTGAAACAGTAAACACCAACTCCACAACAGAAGCAAGACATTACCACCTGCTCTGCCCCCCTTCCCCATGGCCCTCAGTGTCCAGTGTGCTTGCTGACATAAAGGCTTCTACACATCCATACTTCCCCTCACCCTTCCCCTCACCTTCTCACACAGTGCCAGTGTCTGCCTTGCCCAGATCAGTCCGGATGGCCAAACACACAGTGGAGCTCCCCAACCCCTGACCAACGCCAGCAACTGCCCAGTTTTTCTGCTTTTGAGGCCAGAGGACTTGAAAAGAACTGTTGTTAGTCAAAATTTCTCTTCTTCACTTTCCGTTGGTCCCTTGACCAACCTCCTCAGTGTAGCCCATCCTTTGCCATCTCCAACGACAACCAAGGTCACCCTCTGTGACACAGCTGACTGCTCTTTTCTACCAGAGAAACTTCTACAACACAAACCCTTTTTCCTCAGGCTTGTACTCATTTGGCCAGGTCCAAAAGAGCTTTTCTTCTCTACGTAGCCTCGGCATCTCAGGCAATTCTCAAGCCTCTCCTCAGCAGGTATACACACGCAATCTGATGTTCTCTCTCCACCCACACCTGCCTAAAATGCACCTCCAGGGTGCACCCTCATAAGGCCAGCAGAAGGGGGGGAAACAAAAAAACCCTCTCACTACCCATAGACCCCACCAAAGTTCCATCTCAGAATACGGCTAAGCGACCTTCTCTCTCATTCTGCAGTCACTCTGAAGTCAAATCGCACCACACAACACATGCCGAAAAGCTCCTGAAAGTTAAACAAATACCTAGAAAAGCAGTGTGATAGCACATACTCATAATCCCAGCTGCTCAGAAGCCAGCCTGGGCAACCGTGTTCACGAGAGTTTCTATTGCTGCGACAAACACCAAAAGTAACTTAGGGGAGAAAATTGTACCTCACAGATTACAAGCCATCACGGTGGAAGTCAGAGCAGCAATTCCAGTAGGGCAGGACCCTGGAGGCAGGAGCCGACAGGGAGGCCCATGGAGGGATGTTACTTACTGGCATGTTCCCCATGGCTTGCTCAGCCTGCTTTCTTACAGCACGCAGACAGCACGCAGGCCCACCAGCCAGGGGTGGCACCACCCACAATGGGCTGGGCCTTCCCACACCAACCACTATAGATTTGCCTATAGGCAAACCTTATGGGGATGTTTTTTTTTTTTCAATTGACAGTTCCTCTTCCCAAATGACTCTTGCTTTGTCAAACCTTAAACTAGCCAGGGTAGCAACTAAGACTATCTGAGAATAAAAATTATAGGGGGCCTAGCTGAAAATAAAAATTTTATTACAATAGAAATGGTAGCTTGTAGGGCAGAGTGCACACCTAACATGCACAAGGCCCTAGACTCAGCTCCTAGGCCTGCAAAAGAAGAAGTGAAAGACAGTCTCGGTCTCCATGGAGACCTGTCTCACCAGACTGCCCAGGGTCCCTGGCCTTGTCTGTGGCCGTTCCCACTCAGCTCCCTCCTCTGCACACACTGACCTCACTTCTGCCTCAGGACACCCAGCCAGACACCTCTGCAACTACTATTCCGACCGGATCTTTCCTTCTCAAACCCCTCTGGGCAGCCTGTTTGTGATCCTCAGGTCCCAGCTCACTTCCCGTACGTAGGCTCAGCACACTCTGTCAAACTCAGACACAACAGCAAGGAGCTACCCTACCCTCTGATGCTCAGCAAACCAAGGCCATGCTTAGTAAAGCACAGTTTCCAGGAGTGCAGGACTTTACGGCCCTCACTCCAGCCTTCTCAGCTGTGTACTGATGACCCCTCCCAGGACGTAGAAGGCAGCCTGGCCTACAGGGCTGGTCACGACTTACCAGTGCACGGCTGGGATAGGAAGCCAGCACCATTACACCGAGACAGTGACCAAAGGCTTCCTGAACCACCCAGACCGGGCCGGACCCCTTAGTCCTCTTTCATCACCTGAGCCCACCCATGACGACACTTCTGAGGACAAGGACCATGGAACCTGCCCACTGTCTCCTTCCACTGGCATCTGGTCATCAGGAGTATATAGAGAATCGTGACTTGGTGACGAAGTTTCTGATCACACTGGGGACCATGGCCACACCTCTGGACTTACCCAGAAGACGATATTGTAGCTGAAGAGCAGGTACTTGTACCAGCAGCTGACCTCGGCGCTCGAGTATCGATAATAGTGCATCTTCCGAGGAGCAGGACCTGCAGGGACAGGGACTGATGAGGCACAGTCAGCTTTAAACCTGTTCCCCACGCACACAAAGACCAAGGCTCCCATCCAACTTCCTGAAATCACCACTGTCCCATCATGTCTGTCTGTTCGTCTAAACACAGATCTACTAGTGCTAACTAAAGGTTAGACAACAACCAGCTTAAGTCAGCTTCCAAAAACAAAATAAAAAGATAGAATAACAAATTTTAAGTGTCCTCAAAGTACCAGAAACTCTGGCTTCAAACTTTCTCATCCATTTATCTCATCTTCTCTTTAGCTGTGTATTGAGTGTTCCTTCTACCCCATGCCAAGAACACTAGAGTTCAGAAAGGTCATGTGACTATCTCAGGGGGAAGGGGAATATGACAGAGAGGCTGGACAAGGGAACTCCTATCTGTAAGCCCAGCTTTTGGGAGACTGAGGTAGGAACTCTGTTGTGAACTCCAGGTAACTCAGGCTACACAGTGAGACCTTCCCTGCAAAATACATACATAAAAAAGAAGGCAAGGGCAGACAGAGCCCAGAATCTGACCCATGGAGAAGGGACTCCACTGCCCACACTTTTAACCACCACAGTCAACCAAGGAAATGAAGACTTGATCACAGGAAGCCATAGTGGAAAGAAACCTGAAAGACCAGCAGGCTTGTGCAGGATCCACCCGTGGGGTCAACACAAAGACACAGTTCCGGCTCCAGGCCCACTTGCCTACTGTCTGAGACAAGCTGTCAGGCTCCGCCTGTGCAGAAATGAGACGGCCTATTTGGGCAGTGATGCCCCGAAGCACACAGTGGCAGCCAGCGTTCACCCTCACTCCATCTTCCCATCTCCTACTCCTATCCACCATGAACACGGCTTGGCTTCCTGGCCAAATACAATAAATCTAGAGTAGAGTGTCCCTTCGGGAACAGCCTTGGAGCTGCAGGGTGAACAGAGTATGTTGTTTCTTATCTGTCATTCACCAAAATACTCATGCCAGACCCACCTGTGGCATTTCCCTTTGTCATCACCCTTAGGAATAAAGCACAGTTAAACAGTGGAACAGGGTGGGGTACTCAAGCTGAAAGAGGGGGCCGGGATCTGAGGCGCCAGACAGTAAGGGGTACTACCACCCCAGCCCTATGTACAGGAAGGGGTACTACTCCCCTAAAACCAAACCCCACACATACATGCAGACAAGGATACTGTCAAGGTTGAAAAGGCCCAGATATAGGGCCAGAACCGAATTCGAAACAAGGCCACCCTGGCAGTGAAGAGACAACCCCTCTACCCAGACACCTGAAATAAGCAACTTGTACAGCTTTCCTGAGGTCAGCAGGCTGTTTGCGAAATCAGCTTTAGAGATGAGCATGACTGCAGCGTAGCTTGCAGTGTTCTGAGGAAATGACACAAAGGAGCATGATTCCTCTACAAACAGGCCTTGCCTATGCTCAGCCACACCCCAAAATATGCAGTCCATGTGACCCATCTAGACCCCACCTCTCACTCCCTCACCCTACCTGGGGCAGCTACCAGGAAGCATATAGGCTATGAGATAGCAGGAATGGCAACCCCACATCGATCCCAGCATCACCCCACCGCCAGAACAATTCCGAGAACCTACCCTGCAAGAACGAGTGGGAACACACTATCCCCCGTACTCAAAGGCTCTGAACACCAGGCTCATGGCCATGGTGTGAGCACCGCAGAATCACACAAGAAGCAGCAACAGGGAGAAGCCCTAGCTCTGTCAGATAAAGGCACAGGCATCTTGCTTGTCAGCATGGCCTGGCCCAATCAAGTCCCTGGCCTACTCAAGCCCTTGGGTCCTCACCTGAAATAGGCAATGTATGACTGACTGGTCCCAGTTGCTAGGAAGAGGGCCTCACCTGGGATCCTCAGAGTCAACCTCATGTTCTTCAGAGTTTAGCCACCCACCACGCTGTACAGGGCTGGCTGGGCTCTGCATCTGTCTTAACAAGCTCCTTGAGTGGCTAGCCCAGGAACCAGATCCATGCCTGGTGGAGCAGCTACTACACACTGAGGGGCTGCCCTCTCTGTGGGGACCCTGAGAAGCCTAGAGGGTCCGCTGTCTGGGTGCAGCACCCTGGGTAGGTTGTAATGTGTTCTGAAGAAAGAAACCTAACCAGAAATAACATTCCTCATTGTCATTTCTGACATTTGAAAGGTTGTCCCTTTCATTTGAGGACATCTGTGGAGGGGACAGAGAGATAATTAGAGACAGCTCAATTGTCCTGTGTAGGAGGAAAAAGTAAAGCCAGAGCTCAATCAGAACCAACCAACTTAGCTACTGAAATGTGCTGCTGAGCCAGGCGGTGGTGGCGCACACCTTGATCCCAGCACTTGGGAGGCAGAGGCAGGCAGATTTCTGAGTTCAAGGCCAGCCTGGTCTACTAAGTGAGTTCCAGGACAGCCAGGGCTACACAGAGAAACCCTGTCTTTGTCTCAAGCTCCCCCCCCCCTCCAAAAAGATATGTGCTGTTGAGACAGCAAAATGCCACAAGTGCTACCACTTGTTCCTCTTTTAGACAAGACAAGCCCAGCCAGTCTTCAGAGCACCAAATACATTCCTTCTTCTTCAGGGCTCATGGAGAAGCCTGGGAAGCAGGCCACATAAGCTCCCACAAGTCTAGAACTCCCAGAAGGCACTCCACGGCCACTGTCTACCCCACTGAGGTTCAGGCCTCTAAGAATGGCTCCTCTGTCTTCTCACCAGCAAACATCGTCTGCTTTGCATGCTGCTGCTGACTGACTCTGTGCCCCAGCTCCAGGCCTTCAGGGTCATCCTGTGATAGCACAGGGACCATCACACTACAGATCCTCGGTCTCCTTCAGCTCTAGTTCACAGTTCAGTGAGGAGAACACAGACACACAGGAGACCACACCGACACGAGGAAAACAGCACTCTGGAGTGTAGTAGATTCTCCCCATCCAGGTGCCATCCTCCCTCCCCATCTAGTTCATCCTCCTCTACATAGTAGCCCCACGACCAAAGAGGAAACAATTCTGTCCCCACAGACTAGATGCTGGGGTCCAAGCCCACATCAAAGAACTGCAACAGCCAAGACGTAAATTAAAAGTCCTCCCACGTAGTTTCCTCCAACACTTGGCACCCACGAGCAGCAGATTCACGCAGCAGTGACCACACACTCCCTGATCATCTGGGCTGAGTTGATCACACTCACACAGCATGTTCCTCCTGCAACTTACAAACCAAAAACAGACATGAGCATGTCATTTCCTTAGAACAAATGACAACTCAGGCCCTGGGGTAAGGGCATCCTCCGGCAGGCACTTCCCCATTCCCACCTCCCAGACTGGGAAACTGTTTCCAGGGGAATAAAAAATTCAGCCTTTTCCCACCCTACTACACAGATCATTCCCATAAGTCTCAGGGGTGGGGGGTGGGGGGGAGTAGGAAAGAGTCACTTACCTAGGCACATTCACAACTCTGATGACACAAGAAACTACACCTGACCCCAAATGACTCCAAGGTGTCCAGGGTCCCTGGCATCTCACCTCACTGGCAAAACTAAGCCATGTACCAACTGCTGACACCAGTACTTTTTACCTATACATACACAGACACACAAACACGCAGAGACAGACAGAGACAGACAGACAGGAGACAGACACACACAAACTGACAACAGAGAGAGAGAAGCAAAAACAGAGACCAAGACAGTCAGACACCCATGTTGACTTCCTAAAAGTCGGTAAACTTTTCAGACACCACAGACCTAGCAGAGAAGAACCTAAAGGCTACTTTGCATTGTTTAAGAAGCTGATTAGCATTCTGGGGGGGAATTAAATATGCAAAAATCAGTCTAAATATTTGAGGGGCATGGTACACAAGCCAGTACACATACACTCTGAAGAACAGGGTGTTCAGGCCCATCTTCTCTTTTAATCTTCTCTTTTGAGGAAACGGGGTAAAAAAGTGAAGTCTAAGATTACCGCCAAATTCCCACATGATTACAAGTTACATTAAGATAATGTAAGAAATATAAATAGCAAAAGCTTTAGTGATTCATGCCCAATAAAACAAAAGACTTAGGCTTAGTTAGGTAAACAGTAGCTATGAACAGAGGGGCAGCATAATTCACAGATAAAAAAAAAAAAATAGTCACTATCACTGACGATAAAATCCACAGACTACCCAAGGGCACTTGTTCATGCTTTCAAATTTAACAGAATGACATAACCACTAGTGTTAGGCATATCCATACCTTGCAGCAGATGGATATGTCATTACCCTTTGGAAAGCCAACAGTTACAGACATTAAATCTGGTTATATCCTTAATCCAATTAACTCATGACTAAGAATTTGCCTCATGAAAATAAGCCAGCAGAAGAAAGTGAATACGCATGAAGTATGAACCGTGAACATCACGGTTTGTGATTATGGAACAATTTGTAGGCATGTGGGTAAAGGCAAAGGAAAAATCAGACCATGAAAGGAAGCTGCGTTGTGTGGGTCTGTAAGTGATTTTTCCAAAAGAGTTTCCACCACACTTGCCATTACCATCTTGGCATTATGGACCCTGATGGAGGCCACTATAGGGGAGTGGAGTAGTGAGACCACAGTCATCATAAACTGATCTAACTCCCTGATCTAACTGCTGCATTAAAGCTGTAACGATCTTTCCCACTGACTTTTCTCAATTAAAAAAAATAGTGCCTGCTCAACTATAGATTATTTCCAATTCAATTCAGAAGAATGAAAGTGAGCTGACAGTGAGAGACCAGTAAGTAGACTATGGCTTTCAGCTGGCATGATTTGAACCTGGAATGTCTCTTTGTGTGTGTGTGTGTGGGGGGGGGGTTAATTGGATATTTTCTTTATTTCATGTCAAATGTTATCCCCTTTCCCAGGTCCCCCTAAGATCCCCATCCCATCCCCCGACTCCTGCTTCTATTGAGGGTGCTCCCCCCCCTCCCCACCCTTGAATTCCCCTACCCTGGGGCATCGAGCCTTCACAGGACCAAGGGCCTCTCCTCTCACTGATATCTGACAAGGCCATCCTCTGGTACATCTGTGGCTGGAGCCATGGGTCCCTCCATTTGTACTCCTTGGTGGGTGGTTTAGTCCCTCGGAGCTGGGGGGCGGGGGGTGTCTGGCTGGTTGATATTGTTGCTCTGTCTCTTGTGTTTTAAGTAACTGTCCCCCAACAGATGGCATCATCTGGGAAGGCTCTGAGGCCTTTAGGAGGTGGGGCTAGCTGGCAGGAGTAGGTCATTAGGGACTGGAGTTATAATCCTACTTGGCTTCCTTGTCTGCACTTGCTCATACTGCCAAAATCTCCATCAAGCCCTCCTTGTGGTGATGAACTGGGCCCACAGGTGAATTAAGTTACTTCTCTGTAATTTTGGTCACAGACATTAGAACAAATGCACCAACTTTCTGACTATGGCCCACTGAGAAGACTACATTTCATGCACTACGGGCATAGCACAGCACTTGCCTACCATACAGAAATCCCTGGCCTCAATCCCCAGAACTGCTGTGATGAATGAATGATGAAAGGATTAATGAACGAATGAATGCAGTGTGCACACAATGATGCACACTTTATTGAACCCTGCTCCTTACCACATGCTTTGCGATCCTTATTCCCTGCTATTCTTATTTTATTTGCACACAATAGAATCGACTATCACAATACACAAGAATCAACAATCATGCAGAGAAAAAAGTGACATCTGTTCCCCTTTTCTACTTTATGCAGCATTACCTTCTAGCTGACTCTGCTGCCTTGTCTCATGTCAACTTGACACACAAGCTAGAGTTATACGGAAGGAGGGAACCTTAGTTGAGAAAAATGCCACCACAAGACCAAGCTGTAAGGCATTTTCTTAATTAGTTATTGATGAGGGTGGGCCCAGACCACTGTGGGTGGTGCCATCCCTGGGCTGGTAGCCCTGGGTTCTATAGGAAAGCAGGTTGAGCAAGCCATGGGAAGCAAGCCAGTAAGCGTCACCACTCCAAGGCCTCTGCATCAGCTCCTGCCTCCAAGTTCCTGCCCTGCTTGAGTTGCTGTCCTGACTTCCTTCAATAATGAACAGTGCTATCTATGACAGTGTAAGCCAAATAAACCCTTTCTTCCCTAATTGCTTTGTGGTGATGGTGTTTGGTTCAGCAATACATTCCCTAAGACACTGAGTCTTCTCATTTACACCTGTGTATCTCTTGTAATGACTCTGTATCTATGCTTACATTACTATTCCCTGGTTGTCACTTTTCTGCATCACCTGCTTGGTGCCCACTCAGGAAGATGGCAATTTAACTCTACTCCTTTCCAACCCCATCTTTTCCTAGGCCACTCCCGCATGTTGTCCCAGCTCATCTCTCCATTCTGATTATAGTGAAGCTGGAGAGCTGGCTGTGGTCATTTTCAGAGTTGAAATTAGGATGAGCACGTGAGCCAGAAGGATGAGCCACATAAACCATGATTGTTTTTCTTTTCAGCTGTCAAAATCTGTTCTCAGTAAGCTATGCATCAGATACTCTATTCCTATCCTCGGAGCAGCGTTTCCAACATAGTAGACACAGACAGATGGATGCATAGTTCTCTTTGAGTACTACCCACAGGAGATGCTTAGGTGGGGTACAGGATGGCCTGAGTAGAATTCCAGGCTGGGAATCAATTCCATGGAGGAAGTGACATCATCTCTTGTCCTTCTATAATTCTAGAGAAGTCTGAATCTATATCTCTGATCTTGGATTACAACTGTTTCTATACTCTATAAGCTTTTGGGTCAACTGGTCTACCTACGTCGTCCAAGTGGTTTCACTGGCAGAGGAGCTTCCAACCTGAAGACAAGTACTTTCTTTTCTACCAAGTGTTTCCCTCCATGATGTTGCCAAGCTCTGCTGCTTTTTAACGGATGTGGGGAACCTGGGAATCCTTCAATGGCTCTCCCTCTCCCGCCCTATTATCTACCTCCTATCCCTAAGCTCTGTTTTCTGGAAAACCACTTTAACTTTACCTCCTACTGATTCTTAATAATTCTATGATATTTTTGCTCAGCTCTTGATTTTATAAACAACTTTCTGCATTTCAAATGTGCCTTTTAAAAATACTAGCTTGTTCTTATTTCACATTGCTGCAATTCTCTTAATCTAAACAAAATGTATGAACAGCTTTTCTCAAAATACTCTTATCTAAATAGGCAGACTCTTTCAAGATTTTTTTCTTTTAATTTTTTTGTAAGTTTTGCTGTCAGTCATAGTAGGTACTTTCCATTTGCTCAGTAATCCTTAATTAGGAACAAATAAAACAAGCTGGGCGGTGGTGGCACACGCCTGTAATCGCAGCACTCTGGGAGGCAGAGGCAGGCAGATTTCTGAGTTCGAGGCCAGCCTGGTCTACAGAGTGAGTTCCAGGACAGCCAGGGCTATACAGAGAAACCCTGTCTCGGAAAAAACCAAATCCAAAAACAAACAAACAAAAAAACAAACAACAAAAAGAACAAATAGAATGTTTGGAAACTGTGTCTTTAAGCAGGTAGATTTCTGTCCAGGATGATCTGGCTGAGCCCTTTGCTAAATCCATGTTCCCAACATTACAGGATTTCTAAGTGTTGTCTGTTTAGTTTTTGTTTGTACCCATTACCTTCGCCCTACCAACCATCAGTGTTTTGAGGGTAGGGGTACGGGGGCAGGGAAACAGCCTGGAAAACTGAAAAAATGTGGTCTCACCATTAATTCCCAAGAATACTTGGGTCTCCTAGGCTCAGGTCTTTCTCCTGAAGAGGGAGATGGATAGTCCACGGTAGGTGGAGGGGAAGAACTCTAAGATAAAACCACATCACCCGCTTCCAACTGTGCTCCTGTTCTCCACCCTCACCCCACTCTCCCCTCACCGTCCTTTTTTTTTTCTTTTTCTTTTTCTTTTTTTGGTCTGAGGATTTTATAGAAGTGACCTTCTCCTCTTCCCAAAATCACCTGCCACCATTAATTCTTATACTTTAAATCACTCACCAGCTTACTGATAGTTTACATTTTTTGTTCCTATTACCCACCCCTCCATTAATGCCAACAGGTACACTGATTCCTTTTCTAAAGTCCCCTTAACTCATACTGGGTTTTAAGAGAAAGCAGCGTTATATATGGTTGCTCAGATTACATTCTCACCCACTATACTCCTAGGAAGGAGTTTTCGTTGGTGCTTTTTATTTAGTAAGGTAAAAACATCAAGAACCATAACGTAGTACCATATGAAAAACAAAAGAAACGTTTTAATTCAGGCTACTCCCCAACTGACCTCAAAATGGTAAGATGCAGAGCTGTCTCTGGACATCTGTAGGGATGGCAAGGAAGTCAAGGCCTGGTCAGGTCCTTTCAGAAGCATGTAGAGCCAGCCAAACGGCTAGGCAGGTAAAAGCGCCTGCTACCAAACCTAATGCCAGAGTTCTAGCTCACAGTTCCCCACAGACACGCACCCGCACACACGAGGCAGCTATAAGTAAACATACATACAGAGTCATGCACAAAGTGCACAAATAAATAAAATGTGGTTTTAAAAAGTTATTCTTTGTTCTGTAGTTTATGCAGATCTTCTCAAAATTTAAATCAACTCTCTACCACTTATAATGCCTTATGTACTATAAATACTCTGTAAATTGTTGCTTAGTATATTATTTAAGAAATGATGGCAAGGAAAAATATATGTGTACAGACAGACACAATTTGTTTCCTGGGTATTTTCAATCTGTGGTTGGTTGGTTCCATGGCTTCAAAACCTGTGGGTATGTAGGGATGCCTGCAGTTACAGAAACCCTTCAAAACAAAGCTCTTGCAGGGCAGCAGTAGCCCACGCCTTTAATCCCAGCATTTAGGCAGCAGAGGCAGGCGGACTTCTGAGTTCAAGGCCAGCCTGGTCTACAGAGTGAATTCCAGGACAGCCATGGCTACACAGAGAAACCCTGTCTCTGAAAAATCAAAACAAAAAAAAACAAAAAACAAAGTTCTTTCCCAGCTTAGGGCAAAAAAAGAAGTCAGAGCCTCCAAACATAACCAGCTCTGTGGCACTGTTGCTGGCCTGAGGTGGCAGAGGCACCGTGACCAGAGAGTGCACTGCTCTAACTTAGAGTCAACAGCAAAACGTGGCGCTCTGTCCCAGAGCAGCGGAGAGAAGATCCTGTAACAGCCTGGATGGGTCTGACGGTGGATTTCCCCACCAAAGCTTTGGGAAAGGAGCACAGCGCTGCCAACACTGTAAGAGCCTTCAGAGACCCTACCCAGAAACACCAACTGAGCTTCCGCAGAGACCATAAGACAGCAAATCAAACATATGTGGGTTTAAAGCACCAATGAGGCCAGTGAAAGGCTAGAGACAAAGGCTATGAGCTCAGAATAAAGACCTGAATATTTATTACTATTATCATTATTATTACTGCTGCTGTTGTTGTAGTAGTTGACAGGAACTTACCATGTCACCCTGCCTGGCTTGAACTCAGAGATCCACATGCCTCTGCTTCTCCAGTGCTGGGATTAAAGGTGGAAACCATACCCAGCCTAAATAATTAGCTGTTTGGTAGAAGCTGATAAGCACTACATTGAAGTGTCTAGATAAAAGGTTAACTGCCCCACCCCACCCCCAAAAAATCAGTAACCTTCCTATATACAAGTGATCTGAGAAAGAAGTCGGAGAAACAACCTCCTTCACAATAGCCACAAATATTAATACAAAATATCTTGGTGTAACTCTAACCAAGCAAATGAAAAGCCTGTATAACAAAAACTTCAAGTCTTTGAAGAAAATAATTGAAGAACATATCAGGGGATGGAAATATCTCCTGTGGTCATGGATTAGCATAGTAAAAATAGCCATTTTACCCAGAGCAATCTACAAACTCAATGCAATTCGCATCGAAATTCCAACACTGAGCCAGGTGTCAGTAGCACGCTTCTTTAATCCCAGCATAGCATTTGGGAAGCAGAAGCAGCCAGATCTCTTGAGTTTGAGGCCAGTCTGGTCTATAGGGAGAGTTCTAGGACAGCCAGGACGACACACAAAAACCCTGTCTCAAAAACAAAACAACAACAACAAAACCCCACAATTCTTTACAGATCTTAAAAGAAAAAATAAAATAAAATAAATCTCCAGGACAGTTAAAACAATCCTATACAGTAAAAGAACTTCTGGAGGTATCACCATTCTGGATTTCAAGCTGTACTACAGAGCAACAATAATTAAGACTGCATGGTATTGGCATGAACATAGACAGGTCGATCAATGAAATCAAATCAAAGGCCCAGATTTAAATCTGCACACCCATAAACACCTGATTTTTGACAAAGAAGCCAAATTTATACAAGGAGAAAAAGAAAACAGGCTGAGCAAATGGTGTTGGTCTAACTAGAAGCGTGTATGTAGAAGAATGCAAACAGATCCATAACTACCACCCTGCACAAAACTGAAATCCAGTGGATCAAAGATCTAAACATAAAACCAGATACAATGAACCTGATAGAAGAGAAAATGGAAAACAGTCTTGAATGGATTGGCCCAGGAGACAACTTCCTGAACATAACACCAACGGCTCGGGCACTAAGACAATTAATAAATGGGACCTTATGAAACTGAAAAGCTTCTGTAAAGTGAAGGACACCAAGAATAAGACAAAAAGGGCAGCCTACAGAATGGAAAAAGCTCTTCGCTAACCCTACATTTGACAGAGAGCTGATATCCAAAATATACAAAGAATTCAACAAACCAGACATCAACACACCAAATAACCCAATTAAAAAATTGGGTACAGATCTAAACAGAGAATTCTCAACAAAGGATTCAAAATGGCCATGAAACACCTAAAGAAAGGCTCAACATCCTTATCAGTCAGGGAAATGCTGATCAAAACAACTTTGAGATTCCATCTTACACCTAACAGAATGGCTAAGATCAAAAACACAAGTAACAGCTAACCTAGTGAGGATGTGGAGCAAGAGGAACGAACACTCCTCCATTGCTGGTAGAGGCACAAACTTTTACAACCACTTTGAAAATCAAATCGGCAGTTTCTCAGAAAACTGGGAACTGATCTACCTCAAGACCCAACTACATTATTCCTGGGCATATACCCAAAGGACTCATGTGCAGCTATGTTCATAGCAGCTTTATTCATATAGCCAGAATCTGGAAACATCGTAGATGTCCCTTAATCAAAGAATGGATGAAAAAAAATGTGGTACATTTACACAATGGAGTATCATTCAGATGTTAAAGAAAAGTGTCATCATGAAATTTGTTAGCAAATAGAAGGAAGTAGAAAAAAGTCATCCTGACTGAGGTAACCCACACAAACATGTATGTACTCACAAGTGGATGTAAAGTAAAGGACAGTCATACTACAATCCACAGACCCAGAGATTAAGTAACAAGAAAGGCCCGAGTGGGATAGGGGGATGGATGGATGCATGGGCCTCCCTGGGAAGGGGAAATAGAATCGAATTCATGGATGGACTCGGGGCAGGTGGACACAGGAGCAGGAGTGTTCAGGTGGTAGGGACTACTGAGAGAGACCACTGGAATTGGGGCATCTTAGGGGCAAAGTAGAACCCCAGTGCAATGGAAACTCCCTGGAATCTACAAGGGTGACCTTAGTGAAGAAGATTCCTAGTGATGTGGAACATGGAGTCTGAACTGGCCATCTTCTGTGACCAGGCAAGACGTCCAGTGAAGGGATTGGGACACAAAACCAGCCACAAAACCCTTGACCTACAATTTGTCCTGCCTACAAAATGTGCTGTGGTAAAAGTGGCACAGAACTTGTAGGAGCAGCCAACGAATGACTGGTCCAACTTGAGACCCATGTAAGCAGAGGGAGCCCACGCCTGGCACGGCCTGGATGACCAGAAACGGGAGGGAGGCTGGCCGGAATGCCCAGCGATCTAGGATGGAACCAAATACGACTAGGGAATGACGAAGGCAATGGAATGACTCCTAATGATATTCAGATATACTCACAGAATGGACCCTAGCTTAATCATCAGAGGCTTCATCCAGCAACTAATATGAGCAGATGCAGAGACCCACCGCACACATTAGCTGGGGGAATCCTTCAGAAGAAGGGACTGTAAGAGCCAGAGGGGTCAGGGACGCCATAAGAACACGGCCCACAAAATCAAGTAACCAGGGCTCATAAGGAAGTCACAGAGACCGAACCAACCATAGGGCAGCCTGTTTACATCTGATCTAGATCCTCTGCTATATGGAATACAACTATCTGTTATAGTTAGTTGTATAGCTTGGTGGTTTTGTGGGATTCCTAACAGTGGGATTTGGGGCTGTCTCTCTTTTGCAGCTTTTGGGACCCTTTTCCTCCTACTGTGTTGCCCTTTCCAGACTTGATTAGGAGGGTATTGCAACCTAGTCTCACTGTAATTTGTTTATCTAGTTGACATACCTGGGAAGCCTGCTCTTTGCTGAAGGAAAAAGGAGGAGTCGATCTGGGTAAGAGGAGTCATGTGTGGTGGGGATGAGGGGTGGTGGTAGGGAGTAGCTTCGAGGAGAGGAGGGAAGGGAGACTGCAGTCCTCGTGTAATATATATTAGAATGAATTAAAAAGTAAAACAACTTGGGGTTGAAAAAAGTTCACTGCCTGCTCCACTCATTTCCAGATCTGCTATCTGTCCTCAACCTCTGGTAGTTGGAACGAGCTGTGTAGGGCCTGTGGCTTGGGGTTCAGCTGTGCCACACCCAAAGGAGTCAAGTTCTAGCTTACCCAGAGGCCAGCCTCCTCAGGAATTGCTAGGGTTTCCACTCCCAGTGGCTGTCAGCTATCTCCTTTTTCTTACTTGCCCTCTTAGGACAGTGTGTGGGGTAAAGCAAGCCCTGCCACCGTGGATCAGATAACACGACCGGGAACACGAGCTTGCAGAAGTGCACATCTCAGGCCCCTCGACCTCAATCGGTATTTTAGTAAGATTAATGTTGAGAGGCTCTGGTAGCAACAGCTCCTTTCTGGTAGATACAAGTCAGAGGAAGCAGCAAGAAAGGCAGGCAGGCGGGAAGACTGTGGCCAAGGAAAGGAAGCCAGAGGATAGTGAAGGAGGAACCAGTGCTGGGAAGGAGTGGCTCAGGTGCTCTAGCCCTGCCCTGCAGACCCTGACTAACCACACAGCACCAGCTGCTCCTCCATGCCTACCATCCTCCTGTAAGGTACATCACATCTCAGAGCCTCTCTCCACTCCTACTCTTGGCTTCTGGTGTCACATATGCCCTGCCACTCAACCCTGATCCCCAAAGCCCAAGCAAAAGCGCAGGCCTTGGTCAACTCCCATGGTCCCTAAGGTCTCGTAGTCAGCACTCACTGAGGCTGAGACATCTGTGTGAGTTGTTCTTCCCTCCTCTGGCTTCCTGGGGGGGAGGGGGACTGCAGCTCAGATCTTCATCTCTCACACTTACCTCATGGAGGTCTCTAAAGCTATTCCCATCTACCTTTCCTCCCCCATGTTCCCCCCCCCCTTGCTTTCTGAACACCCAACTGACCTCAGTGACTTTACTCCTTCTCCCACGCCATAACCACCTACCCGGCTTCATGCTTCACGGAGTTAATGATCCTTGCGATTTCCCCTCCCTCTCATTCTCCAGAGCAGGCCATTAACCAAGATTCTAGCACTGACGCCAAGCTGAACCAGGCCTTTCCCAAGGAAGAGTTGCCCGATTTTGTAGTGATAGGACCTTTCTAAGTCTCCCAAGTAGTTCTGTTGGGCCCTGGACATTTCCAGTGAGAAAGCTTTGGAACTTACAGGGTAATAGGAACAAACACTCCTTTACAAGCTGAGGAACAGGTGGGCCCGGGAGCGCAGACTAGGAAACGGTAAATACAAGTGGGAACAGAAGAGCGAGGGCTCAGTAAGAGAGGCATGTTACCACACGCCAAGAGAGCAGCCTCACTACCCACAGGAATCTCACAAACAACTGGTTCATGCTTCCGCCCAAGGCGCTACTGCTCTTCAAGCAAAAGCCAGGCCATCTCTCTCTGACTATCTCTCTCTGACTCCCCTCAGAGTCAGAAGTGTCTATACCCTCTGCCGACGCAGTCAGTCCCTCCCTACTCAACACCCAAGGCCTGCCAGCCACTCACTGGGATCAAACGTGGGGCTCTGCCCCACGAAGACACTGTAAGGCTTCAGAAGAGGTGTCTTCCTTTATTACAAGTATCACCTTAAAGTACGGTTGTAGCAGGAGGACATGAGAGTCCCAAGTCTGTCAGGCCCTCAACCACGAGAGCTTCAGGAGAAGCTGCCCAGCTAGCCCTGACCTGCTAGGCTTTCCCAGGAGCCCAGCACTTTGTGTCTGACTTCCGGTTAGAATACTGCACATACCAAGTTAAATACTGAGTACTAACAAGCCACTGAGTGTCCGGAGCACCGGGACTCCAGGCTAATTTAGAGTCTGCTTTTGTCTGCTTTGGCGCAGGCTGCTACACAGGGAAAGGTGTTACGGGAGGGTGGATATGGGTCAGGGGAGGGGCTCCTAGAATGGAGGTCACCTAATTGAGGGATTTTCAGACTTACTCTTTTTTATGATTTCTCTACAGCTACAGAAGCCTTTGTTCAAAAAAGCTCTGACCCAGAAAGCCAGCATGGTGGCAAGCAGAGTGGGTCACTTTTCTCTGCAGTTAGCTGACTCCATGGGGAGCCCACTGGAAATGATGAGCCTGGTAAAGTGGAGCCCAAACAGAACATGCTGGTTAGTCCAGGAGATGTTTCCAGGAGGTTCCTTCATTACCCATTACCGGATAGGATATACCTGGAAAGGCACTTTTAAAAGAAACAAAGATAAATAAACAAGAGAGGAAAAAGAGCTCCTTACAGGAAAAGGCCAAAGGAAAACTGAAGAGAGAGTTATAAAATTAGATTATCACCATCTAGTAACTGTGATGAATATAACCCAATCTGTCAAGATTCCTACATTTTCAAAATGTAGGTCTTAAGCTCCTCCCACAGGACACTGACTAATTACAGAGGGGCAGCCTAGTAACCTAGCTGCAGAGAAACTAGCTGACAGCACACTACTGCTCACATCACCAACAATGAGTCAAACTGAGTCAAATCAGCCTCATGTGGCTGCACCTGGGCCGGCTGCTTCTGTAGGAAGCGCTGTGGGGAAATGACCGGTCTGTAATCGCGCAGAAACATCAAGCAAACACAAATTATAAGTGGCTCCATAAACTAGGGGGCCTCAAGTCAAAACACACTCTGTAGTCTTTTTCTCTTCAGAAAAAAAAAAAAAAAAGGAAGAAGGGGGGTAGTGAGAGGGGAGGAGGGGAAGATCTGCTGCAGCAGACAGAACATTAAGGCAACAAGACAGTGGGCCAGGCTGGGGTTTTCAGAATGATTCATCTCACTGCTTGTAGAAATGCAGTGCAGACTCTGCAGGCTCAGGTGAGGCAGGGCCCAGGCACCCAAAACTGCCACCCTGCCCCTCCCTGCTTTACTAGATCATTTCCTACATCGCTTTGCCTCTGCCATCAAAGGCAAAGCCACCCACTCACAGGGCACAGGCCGGCACTGCCATAGTGTTTGCTTTGTGCCTGATAATCTTCTGAAAATAGCAAGTCCAGACCAAATGTCTACAAGATCACCCGGCAGGAGCGCCGGAGGGCCTCGGCCAGTTGTGCACAATGTGGAGAATCTGGGCCCGCTCACAGCACTTCAGGACGGGGTAAGAACTCAGATGGTCATGCTGTACCTCCAGAATTCCAGAGATATAGACCAGGCCTTGGGCCAACTCAAAAATTCTCCAGCGGGAGCCATAAGGTTCCCAGACCAGCAGGGCTGAAGACAACCTGCTTAGCATCCTCTCAGTGCACAGGCTAGCTGAGAAAACGCCTCTTGGTTTTGAGAGGACACTTCACAACTTGTTTGTGCTTCTTCATGGGGCACAGTGCAGATAACCAATACAGAAGGGTTCCAGTTCCAGAACATGGCAAGCAGACACCGGAAAGCAGACCAGGGAGTGCTGCACAGAGCAGCTGGTTTAAGTATGAAAGCAGAGAGGGCACCAGTTCTGCAGGCTCACAGACAACTACCTCACGGAACCAGATTCGCCCTTCCATGCATTTTATCAACTGAGCCCCCTGTGTACCCCAGCTCTAGGCTGGGCCCTGGGGACAGTACCTAAACAAATCCACACAGCCACCTTTGTGAGCCCAGCATGAGGATGAGAGCCACTCGTGAACTTGACTCTCCAAACGGGGAATGAGCCAAGTCTGGAAAAGAAACCTTCGCTCCATTAAGGAAGTGTCGGAGCTCAGCCTGTCTCGGAACTCAACCTGCACACCTAATGGACATATACAATGTTCTCTTTTATGTGGGCTGCTCCCACCCTGACCCTGCTTCTCTAACACAACAAAACAACATGAGAGAATTTTGAATCATACATATTTATTCCTTGTCTCCACTTTTTCCTACCTAAAAGACATAATGATTATGGTTCAAAAATGATTAAAACTTTGTGCATCCAAAATTGCATTGTATGCTACAATACATTATGTTTTGAACATCTAGCCATCACTGTCCCCTCCTCAGGATGGTATTCTAAAATACTCTAACTTTTCCCTATGTCTTTTTTTTTTTTTTTTAAGATTTATTTATTTCTATTTACACTGGAGTTCTGCCTGCATGTCTGTGTCAGATCACCTGGAACTGGAATTACAGACAATTGTAAGCTGCCATATAGGTGCTGGGAATTGAACCCAGGTTTCCTGTGAGAGCAGCCAGAGCTCTGAACTGCCGAGTCATCTCTCCAGTGCCCTGTTTTGACAGAGTCACTTTCCAGCCCAGAGAGGATCCTGACTCTGGGCCTTCCACAAGCAAGGTAAAGAGCCTCAGGGAAGGAAGTAACAGACAAAACAAACAAGCAAACAAAAGCCTTGCAGAAGCAGCTCAGCTGGGGGGGGGGGGGGGAGTGACGTCTACTAGGGAAAACCAAATAAAGCTAAGCAAGTACTCAAGACCATCAAATGAGAAAAGGAACCAGAGGGGCTCCTGCAAACCCTGGAAACTGAATCGTGAGAAACGGAGGACGGGGCAAGCAGATTAGCTCCTAAGACACAGCCCAGGAAGGGTGGGAGCTGGTGGGGGGTGGGAGGGTGAGCAGGTGAGCAGGTGGGCAGGTGGGCAAGTGGGAGGGTGAGCAGGTGGGAGGGTGGGCAGGTGGGAACTCTTTCTCACAGCGCGTGACAGAGCGCAGAGGTTAGCCAGTGCCGGAGACCCATCTCAAACATTTTTTTGAAAAGCAGAGACTCCAGCCAGGGAAGCAGATCAGTGCCTTGCTCAGCCATCATCAGAGAGGCTTCCTCCTACAGCAGATGGGAGGCACAGACGGAGAGATCCACAGCCAGACACAGCAGGGAGTGAGAGGCCCAGGAACACTCAGCCCCAATCAAATGTCTCCATGAAATCCCCCTCCTTGGGGCTCACGGGACGAAGAGGCCGCAGAGTGTATGATACAGAGGGAATGGTGGACCCCAGGAAAACAAGGCCTTCTAAATCCACATGATGGATACCCATGTAACACTGAGGCAGCGTGCACAGGACCTGCATGGGTCTGCACCGGTAAGGTGCTATGAGGTGCTACGGCTAAAAGGAGAAGACGCATGCCCAGAAGCCATCTTCAATGGATAACCACTTGCAAATGAAAAATGTCTTTCAGGGGAGTCTCTCTCAGCAGGGAAACAAACTACTCCTAAGTGTAGGCAGTACATACAGAGCTAGACTGTCGACAGAAAGTCTGTCTCACAGTGTCATATCAGGGCTTTTTCTTTCTTTTTTAATTTTAACTACTATTATCATTATATTTGTTTTTCCTTCTTTTGTCTTTTACCGTACAGGTTCTTAGCATACACTTGTGGCTTCCGGTTCAGCCTGTTATGGGATTTCTGAATGTGCACGAGTAGGGCTCTGCTTCCTGTGCCTTCTCTTAGGCTCTTCTCCTGGGCTTTGTCCAACTCCAGGTGCTGGTCTGCTTTACCTGATTACATCTTATTTTACTACCCTCTTAAAAATAAACAGGAAATGTCAATTCATATTTTCTTTTCTGAGCAATTTATTTGAACGCCAATATATATCAAAACATCTTTGTATAGAATACTTTTGAGTGTCCCCAAAATGCAAACTACACATTCATCCTGATTCTGACGCTGTCCTCCAGCTGGTACAGGCTGAGGAAGACAGATGGGGTGGGGTAAGCAGTACCAGATGGCCCAGGGACACTCCAATTACCCACTCAGCTCCCTGCCCCAAAGATGACCCCACCGGCAGACTTAAGGGGGCTTACTGGGTCTCGGCTCCACCTCCAGACACGCAGCACCCAGGACACGGGGGTTACATTGCACACCCGAGGAAAGAGGACACAAAGCTGGTGTTTCAGACCTCTTAACAGTGCATGACTTCACAGAAGGCCAGAGGGTAGACAGCAAAACCACAAAACAAAGCCAGCGTGTGAAAATAACAGGGAAGGAGTCAGGGTCAGTGCCACTCAGACTTGAGAGTGCACATAAGCACCTGGGAATCTCTGTAAAGACAGGCTCGATTAGCTGATCCTAGGTTAACCTTCCCTCCCGCCCAAGGCGCTGCATCTCAGAGGCTCCCAGGTGCTGCTACTGCAGGTGAAGAGGAAGGCGGAGAAGTCTGTGCTGACAAGCCATATACAGGTACCTGGAGGGCAAACGGCCATTAGGGCACAAGTACCCTTACTGCGTCTAGACTTGCACGCTTTCCTGGAGAAACACCTCCACTGTGGAATGAATCAGTATGTTAGTGTAGCCTACCAGATGATCGAGGGATTTTTCTTTGTTTTTGTGGAGCTAGGGTGGAAGCTAGAGGGATGCCTGCACAGTGGGTAAGCCCTACTCCACTGAGCCGAGCCGCACCCCCAGCCCTTGCGGGTTATTTTTATTCCCATTTCGCAGCTGTGGAAGCGACTCTAAGCAAATGAGTGAAGCCTGCCTCCTCTGAGGCTCTTAGACTTCCAGGGCTGGAGAGCTGTTATTTGGAACAGTGACAAAGGCTGTACCTGTCCTGCCCTCAAGCTCCCTTGAGGGGTAGAACAACAGCAGATGGGGTAGGGAGCAGGCAAGGGGACTGAGGGTAAGGTAAGGCTGAATGGGCAAAGGCCAGAATCGCACCCAGAAGATGCCAAGGAAAGAATGTTTTGCTTCTTGCTAATAAAACAGAAATAAAATTTAAACACCCCCCCCACACACACACACACACTTACGCGTGAGAAAGCCAAGAAATACAGGAGAAAGATATTTAGGTATATCTCTACATTTCTGAATTTTACTTTGCTGGTATGACGTCACTTTGGTGAGGGGTAAAACAAAAAGCTTTATTCTTCAAGATCCAACTTCACAAAGAGAGTAGACCAGTAAACACGAGTAAAGAGGCCTAACCAAGAAGATGTCCACAGAGGACCTCACCAAAGAGGCACTGGTCTCCCTGTTCTGATGAGCCCCTAAGACCAGACAGGATGGCAGGGTGTGGTGGGTGGGGCTCAGGGCTGGGCAGTTCCAACAGGAGCCACAGACATTCCTTCCGAAAGGGAGAGGGAAACCTTTCGTCCAGCTTAGCCATCTGACGGATTTTCTTCTACAAGATGCTAATAGAACAAGGAACGTTCAAGACAGTGATCTGCCCTTTGGAGTTGAGACTCACAGCTAGAACCTCGCACAGTTTGTCTGCGCAACCCTTTCCTCCATTACCCAGTCAGAGATCTATCCCCACCGTCCATGGCGGAGAACATCCCTCTGTGAACTGTCAGCGGTGAGCCACTGCTCCTCCAGGATGCAAGCCCCACCTTCTAATCCCCGGGCTTCGATCCTGTGCTCCAGCACCAAGGCTTGCTTTTTGTTGCTATGATAACACATGATAACACACCGGACAAAAGCAACTTGGGGAGAAAGGGTTTGTCACTCACTGTCCCCCATGGAGGGAAGTCAGGGCAGGAACTGAAGCAGAGGCTTGCTCTTGCTTATAGGCTTACTCAGCCTGCTTTCTTATATAACCTAAGACCACCAGCCCAGGGATGGCACCACCCCCAGGGGGTAGGAGGCCCTTCCACGTCTATCACTAATCAAGAAAATGCCCCACAGACTTGCCCACAAAGCAATTTGATGGAGGCATCAAATCAGTTGAGGTTTCCTCTTCCTAGATGACCCTAGGAAAAAAACTAACCAGCACAACCAAGCAGCCTGGACCGTGACCTTTCCAGAGATCATCTGGATGCATCTACCCCAAATGGGAGCCATACTTTACACACATAATAATTAATGCCAGCGCTTTCTGATTTGAGTCTCATGAATCCTCCATCTGCTGCTGACTTAGAGACAGGCTAGCATACAAGCTTCTGGGACTGACTGTGGCCCCTTAAAGACAGCTGACAATAGTCAAGTCGGACAGCCAACCAGGCTCTATCTGAAGATAGTAATTTCTTAAAGAGTCAACGGAAAGCCGGGCAGTGGTGGCGCGCGCCTGTAATCCCAGCACTCTGGGAGGCAGAGGCAGGCGGATTTCTTAGTTCGAGGCCAGCCTGGTCTACAGAACAGAGTGAGCTCCAGGACAGCCAGGGCTATACAGAGAAACCCTGTCTTGAAAAAATCAAATCCAAAAAACAAAAACAAAAAAACAAACAAACAAACAACAACAAAAAAAAAAAGAGTCAAAGGAACTGTTCTGGGAAAAAAAAACCAACCCAATATTCCAAAGGCTCTTAACAGGAATGACTTACACAGGCTTACACAGGAAACAGGAATGACTGGGGCAGAGGAAACCCCAGTTAGCAAGGCTGGACCCTGAGATGGGAGTGGCCCTCCTAAGAAACTGCTTCTTTAGAACACCAAAAACTGGGAAGGGAGGAGAGAGAGCCATCAAGAGGAAAAGGACAGGGACTGCTTCCCTTCAATAGGGAGAAAAACCACAACCCTAGAGACCAAAATCAACTATTCATCCACTTCTCTAGCGCCCTTCCAGTGAGGGCTAAGAGTTCTTCTGACAGAACTTCAATGGTAATCTTACTATACTGTCAGGAGATGCTTTTTCTTAGGATCAGATGACCAGTTCCAACATACCTATGTATGTATCCTAAAACACACACACAGCAATGACCCAACATTGCCTGGTCCCACCCAAACCTGAAGAGCTCTCCTTGTCAGTCACCGTGTGATCTGGTAAGAGGGTGACAGAATAAACAAGGAACGGAACGCTTGTCTTTGCTGGGAGCTGGAGGTACAGCTAGGGAGCTAGCTGCCAAGCCTTTTGCCAGGTAGGTAGACTTGCACTGTGAAGGCTTCTCCTGGTGCTGTGCACACGCTGCTGCTGCAGGCTTTTAAGTGCTCAGAGATGGCTGAACAAAGAGTGAGGCTCGGCAGGCAGCGGGGGTGGTCGCTGGCTGGAAAGCAGGCTTTTCTGCAGCTGAGACTCAAGGAGGGACAAGGGACATGATATGGGGTGAGCACAAAGGAAGACGGGGGTGCCTGCAAGACTGACGGCAGCTGAGGCACGTGCCTGGCCCCCACCCAAGGGTGCAGCTGGTCAGGGAGAGCTCTGTGGACATGTTTCCCAAGGTGGTGGGCAGGCAGCTGATGGGCACCCTGCTCCTTCCCAGCTGTTCTGATGGTTACCCAAGGAGCTCCAGGCACACCAGGAGGCATAAAAACAGAAAGGGATCCTAACACAGGTGCCCACAAAAGGCCCAGGAAGAAGGCAGGGCTGCAATCTGAGAACCGTAGGACCCAGGAACTCAGGGCTTTCAGCAAAAGACCTCCACTAAGCACAATGGGCTACAGCAGCCATTAACAATAGCAGCCCTGGCCCCTCCCTCTCCTCCTCCTCCCAGTTTCTTCCCCACCCCCAAACCACGACGGGAGGCATAGGGAAACCAGGGCAGAGCCCATGAATAGCTCCACTGTCAGTCCCGAGGCCCCGCCTCCTCAGCCTCACAGGTCAGGCCTAGCTGCCACCAGATCACAATAGAAACCTCTGTGCTACAGAGGGCCAAGGCTCCCAACAACAGAGCCTCCAGCATTGGTTGCTCTGGGCTTCTCATGGGGACTGCATGTGACTATAGTGCTGCCGAGGCCTCTCTGTGGGAGGTTGGTAGGACAGGGGCACAGGCCACAAAATCACCAGACGGGGCATAGAAAGGAGTCTCCCTAAAAGCTTCCTGCTTCCTGTCTTGCACTGCCCTCCTATGGGAAAGCCACACAGGACAGCTCTGGCTATTTCAGTAGGACACGGTGGCAAGGAAGCTGTGAGAAAACTTTAAGACTAAGTAGCCAGTGACCTCTGGACGTTGTACAGGACAGACCAGTTTCCAGCTTGTTTAAATCATTTCCCAGAGTTTTGCAGTTCAAACCTATTCAGCTTCTCACGTGGCGCTTCCCACCTCCCCAGGCGGGTGGCCTCCTCAGACCCCTCAGGACATGTCTGGGTGCACAGGCCTCACGGGCACAACACAGCCAAGAGCTCCAAGCATGTCATGGGAGGAGGATGGTATGAACTGAGTCACTAGCAGGAGAGGACAGGAAGCATCACACAGCCCCCTGCCGACTCTCGCTGCAGAAAGAGAAGATGGCCCTAGAGCATCAAGCCTCAGAAACCCCTCTTCCTCTTGGAATCAAAATGGCGGTGCTCTGTTCTGGATGGTCACCTCAATGCTTCACTTTTACACTAGTCACCTCAAACTCAGGCAACCAGGCTTGTGAAAGCAAACAGTGGCCAGGCAGTGGTGGTGCACGCCTTTGATCCCAGCACTTGAGAGGCAGAGGCAGGGGGATTTCTGAGTTCAAGGCCAGCCTGGTCTACAGAATGAGTTCCAGGACAGCCAGGGCTACACAGAGAAACTCTGTCTCATATATATATATATATATATATATATATATATATATATATCAAACACTGAAAGCAACCAGTAGGGGGCTGGAAAAGTGAGTCAAGGTTCACTTAGCAGCAAAATGACATGCTAAAGAACGGACAAAGCATGTGCGCTAAAATGGAACAATCCCCAGATAGATCTTAGAGCAATGGAAACTGCATGCCACGGTGGGAATAAGCTGGAGCAGGGTGGGGTGTGCACGGGTCTCCTGCCACACTTCACGGATGGTGGAGGCTTGAAGAGGCTACAAGTGTGGGTTTCTATTATTTCTCCTGTGCATTTTGTCTAATTTTTTTAAATGACAAAAAAGTTAAACTTAATTCAATATATTTAAAATGTCTAAAGTTTGTGGCTAGAGGTACCAAAAAAGAGTAACCATAGTGCATACCATACCAGGTACACTTACATTACCTCTATAATCTCAATACTTAGGTGATTTGACGCAGAATGATGAATTCAGAGTCAACCTAGGATATGTAGAAAGAGCTTATCTCAAAGAATGAAAGAAAGAAAGAACAAAAGAAAGAGAGAAAGAAATTAAGAAAGAAATTAAGAAAGAAAGAAAGAAAGAAAGAAAGAAAGAAAGAAAGAAAGAAAGAAAGAAAGAAAGAAACGGGGAGGGGAAACAGGGAGAGGAAAAATACTTTATGAATAGCTCTCTTTAGGCAGCATCTGGCATCTCCCTAGAACAAGATGTTGTGGGGGAGGGGAGGAAGAAGACACCGAGGAGGCCAGGGGAAGGCAGTACAGGCCTCTGAGACCACTCAGCTCCACTTATAACTTCACCCCAACCCCCAATAGAAAGTTCTCCTATGAGAGAAAAGCAAGAAAATATTTTGATAATGACATAAAGAAAACTAAGCTTTTCCATACCAAGGGCCACCTGTAGAAATTCAAAGTCCAAGATGCAGGAGAGAGGGAGGGGGAAGAGAGGAAAGGGAAAGGGAGAGGGAGAGGGGGAGGGAGAGGGGGAGGGAGAGGGAGAGCGATTGTCTGTCTATCTGTCCAAAGGAAGCCTGAAGCCTCTCTCTTGCTGCGAGGAGATAAAGCAATGGTGATCAGAGCCAGTGGAGGCCAAGGAATTGGGAGCGAGACCTGAAGAGCAGGGAGTGGCCCATAAGCATCCAGCAGCCGCTTCTCCTGGGGCCTCCCCAGCAGCCAGCACGGCTCCAAGTCTTAGTGTTATGAGCCCATCCCCATTTTAGCAGCTAAAGAAAGCTACTCCAACAGATTTCTAGGCCTGGCCCCACTCCAAGAACAAGCTAAAAACAGTTTCTCCAAAATCTCAGCTGAAAACCTCAACCCCTTAGTACTAAGCTGCCTGTGCCTTTCAAGGAGGGAAACTGCAGCACAGGGCTGAGACATGCATCTGTGTACCTATTCTTGCTAAAGGGTTATGTTTATTGTTTAAAAGCCCCCCCCCCCCACATAATGGGTGTGTCAATAAATACTCTGCACTCAAAAGCACTGATGTATTTCCTTTGCATGATTTTGCCCCCAAGGAATAATATAAAAACCATCCCAGTCTCTCTTGCTGCTGGGGATAACACAATGGCCATTAGAGCCAGCGGGGCCAGGGAGTGAGACCTGAACCGCAGGGAGTGGTCCGGGAGCTCAACCCTTCCTGCAGACCATTTCAGCCCGAGGGACAATACAGCTGGCAGTTTCATAATGGCCTCAAGCTCACAACTGCCCAGGGCTCAGAGAGCGGAGGGCAGAGAGGGACAGGGTGTGTTTGCTTCCCCTTTCTAAGATCCCCTCCGGGCAGTAAAATTCAACAAATGCCTCCCAAAAGCAGTAGCACAAGTGCGACTTCAAGGCTACTAGGGCCACCATCAGCACCTGAAGCTTGCATACCTTCAAGCTAAAAACAGTTCCTGTTCCCTAGACAAAGTCCAGTGCAAGGTCAAGGCAGGTCCAACCAGGAGCCCCACAAACTTTCACTAGACCAAGACCAGCCCTATTCTAGGGTCAGTCACCCCAGGGAGGCTCTGAGCCTCCAGGGCATATCCTGTTTCACTATACTGGTCTTCTCAGGGGAAAACTAGAGGGCTGCTTGACCAGAGGACCCACCACTGGACCCAAGCCCATCCCACTCCCTTCCCATTAAGGTGGCCAGCCAGCCAGAGCCCTAAGGCAAGAACACCCTCCACTACCACAGACTTTTCTTGGCAACCCCCTCCCCCCAACTTATCCTGTTTACACCACTGCTTGTATTTCACAGGAAACAATGAGGACAGCAAGAGACAATGACTGTGGGAGGCCAGAGGCCTGACTTGATCTCTATTCTTCCTCTGCAAGGACAGACACTGGCTATGGGACCTTCCCCTGGAGGGGAGCCTTACTCTTAACCGCTGGCTGACACAAGAACAGCTTCAGGTGTTGACAGACCAGTAGGTCACCTGCACCAAGGATGACCAATGAAAGAGGCCAGACAGAAAGCCAGAGGTACCTCCTTCTTGGAGAAGAGAAGAACATGCAGACCAGTTTAAAAAAAAAATTGTTTAGGCCCAGGGATGGATGGGACCACGTATGGGCCTTTCCATGGACCCAGAGCAGACAAAACAAGGTCTTCTAGGCTGGTAGGAGGGGGTTGCACAGATGTGGCATGGTCTGCTTGGGACTGACAGAATACATGACAGGAACCTGTCTGCAGTTGCAGAGGACTTCAGAGAAGAGAGTGGCTGTGGTCTGACAGGCAACAGACCCACCAGTGCAAAGTTTGGAAATGGCAGCTGCAGGGAAACCAGGTCCTGTGTGCAGAGGGCAAGGAAATTAAGATGCAATGAACCAGTACATGCTGAAATAAAGAGACCACAGTTGCTTGAAATGGCGACCACCTTCCTTTAGTTCGGCAACCTTACTGACAATGTCAAAAAGAATGGTGCTGGAGAGGAGGAGCACCCACGGGAGAAACACAGCTCCTGAGAAACAAACCTGAGCGGTCATGAGCCTGGCTCAATGTAAAAACTTACAAGACGAACGCAGGATACTGAGGAGGATTTAGTCCTTCACCAAACTTTAGCCAAGGCCTCTGAGATCTCCGTTCAATTAGCTCTGATCTTAGATTTGTAAAGGCCCCGTCTAGCAAGAAGCCTGCTAAGTCAACTTATCCCCAGCATGTTATCAAATTCCTTATCCTTCTGTATCCCCCACATAATATCTGGCCACTTGCCTTGCCTTCGGGAAGAATTCTGTCAGGGCCATACCTTCAGAACTTCTCTAACGTCAGGGCATAGTGCTGCTCCCTGGCTCTAAGTTCTTGCTCTCCTTGGCATTTTGGAGCTCAGCCCAGTCTCTTTCCCTTATTTAAAAACCCTGCTGCAACAGTCCTGAATAGTCCGCCCTAACATCTCAACAAGTGCCAGATTAATGTTTTCCTTGAAGTACAGAGTTCCTCCATCTTCCGGGACACTCCTTACCTTTAGCCGGAAAGTATCACCCACCCATGATCTGGCCACCTCCTACAAGCCTCAGAAGACTGAGTCCACGTGGCCCAGGAACACAGGATGGTCAGAAAGCAGAGAAGGCAGGGAGAGGGGCATTTACAGTCAGTCAGGGAAGCAAAGAAGCACCTTGGAGTACAGCTAGCCATCACCATGACTGCAACTGCAGAGTTCTGATGCTGAGAGGCAGTTCTACCATAGCCTGAATGGTGCAGCAGGTTTGGCAGGCTAAAGCTGAGGAAACTGTTTAGAAGAGACCCTGTTGGGGATCCCTTGAGGGCTGAACCCCTTTCCCTCCCATGCTAACCTCAGATACAGACAAAAGAGATTTCAGGGGACACACATTCCTTCTAGCTGCTGTGAGGACCTTCTCTTGGATGTCACAGCTCTATTTCTGAAGGTTTGCTGGGCTCTGTGGCATTCTTGATCACATATGGGCTGGCCCCCATAACCAGAGAGAAAGCTCATCAGCCTCTGATCTGGCTCTTTCCCAAGTATTACCTGCCACCTCAGCCCTGAAAGATAACGGGAGGGGGGAGTGTCAGAGGGGGTGGGGTGGGGGCTGAAGAGTCTTGGACACCATGAGCTCACCTCCTACCAGGATGCCAACAGCTGCTTTAGCCACATAGTATATACACCAAGAGAGTCCAAGGAGAGGCAGCTAGCTAGCTGATAAATGTAGGCTCTGACTACTTAAAGAGAGAAGCAGAATAGGTCTTAAGAGATGAAGATGCCAACTCTAGCCCGTCAGGCCCACTTACACCCTGATTACCAGGCTTCCTCCATCCAAAGAGAAAAAAACCACAGCCCTGCGCAGCCCCACCCAACCCCACCCAGCCCCCAAGGGTGGAGGAACCAGGGTTCCCAGAACCAGCTGTTGTTGGTAAGCACTTGCCCGGAACTGCCAGAAAGATAGCAGCTGTCCCAAAACAGTGTCAGGCCGGACCCAGGGGCCTGAGATCCTGTTCCTCAAACCTCAAGTGTGTACCAGCTTCTCAGCAATCAAGACAAATGTGACAGATCTGACTCTGCCTGCTTCACAGATGAGAAATTTGCCACTTCAGTCTTGGCTACACAGCTAGCAATTAGACTTCAGTCAAAAGCTGGCCTCCTTGCTGCCCGTCTGCATGCTAGACTGGCAGCTTCATGCTGAGTGGGCAGATGCACCAACTGCTGCCCACAGGCCAGGTCCTGTACTGAACCAATGCAGCTGCTTGCTCTGTCTGAACCGATCGATACAAACAAGGGCGGCAGAGCAGGAGAGCGCGAGAGCCCACAGGGACTCACAGTCAAAGACAGCACTGCTGCAAGGGGGTGGGGGTGGGGGGCAAACCAAGCCCTGCCTATTCACCAGCCCCAAGACTCAAAAACAACCAAGCACGCCTATACTAGGCACTGGTGACCAAGCAAGGGCAGCAGCTTCTGCAGGCCTTTACATGTCCTGACATTCCACAGGTAGGAAAACAGAGGCCTTGAAAAAGTAGCAACCTAGCTGTCCAGCAGTGCTGCAGGCCTTTAATCCCAGCAGAGGCAGAGGCAGGAGGATCTCTGTGAGTTGGAGGCCAGCCGGAGCAAGCTCCTGGACAGTTAATACTACACAGAGAAACCTTGTCTCCAAAAAAAAAAAAGAAAAAAGAAAGAAAGAAAGAGGAGGTGGAGGGAAGAAGGAAGGAAGAAAGGAAGAAAGAAAGAGCTGTAACCATGTAAAATAGGTCTTTGGCTGGATGTACAGACAGGTGACAGAACACAAAAGCAAAACCCAGAGTGACTAGAGAACCGCATCTAACAGGCTTCTACCCTGACCTGCAGAAGCTACCCTACCAGACTGTCACTCTCTTACCACTCTGTTCCACACTCCCAGTCCTGCAGACTTGGCCTTGGTAACCAGAGGAATCACACAACAACTAGGGGCCCCTCAGCCCGCTCTGCTTCTAGGGAAAGTAACTGCACACCCAGACAACGATGGGAAGGACAACACGCCTAAAGTCCACTGGCCAGGAGATAAGGCGGCCAAGCCTGCTTTCCTTCTGCCCTCGGAATCAAGTCTCTTTAAAAGCACTAACACGCCGCAAAACAGGGATTGTCACCTCCATTCAAAGGCTCTGGGCTAGGACTTCCTGCTTTTGAATAAATGAATGAACTAGCCAATAAGCAAAAGGACACCGGTCAGAGGAAGGAGGAGTGCTGTGTCTGCCTCTAAAGACGGCCTCTTCCGAGGGTTCATTCTAGGTTAACAAACTTCTACCTTTCAAGAGTGGCAACTCCATCTTTAAATAGAGCTTCTTGGACTAATTCACAACAATGTTCTTGGAGGCACAGGACACACCCAGAGCCTGAGAAGAAGCAAGTGACAGACAAGTGATGGGCCTTCATGCTGTTCATCACACTTTTGATTCCTATCCCTCCCCCCACCTTGAGTGTGCCTGTGGCCATGTGACTTGGTGCAACCAATGAAATGCCACTTATAGGTAGATGCTTTAAAAACCAAGATAAGACTTATCAGGATATCTCTACTGGGCTAGAAATATGAATTGGTCCTACAAAAATGGTAACATAAAGCAGGTTGTGATGTATGTGGAGACAGCAAAAACAATTAAAACAAAAGAACAATAACAAAAAAGACTTATTGCTTTAAGCGTCTGAAGTCTGAAGTCTGATATTAACTACGTCAAACCCTGATCTCCACAGAAAGCTCCCCAGCCACATCCCCACCCATGCAATCCTCTGGCCTTGTGGGGCAGAGTCTATAGCATCAGTCAAATTAGCAGGGATTCAGGGTTGGCATGCAGCTATCATGCGAGATGGGTAAGACATTTTGGAAACTGGGCCTTAAGGAGACCTGTACTGAAGCACTCAGTAGTTCTGCCTTGGGCCAGGCTTGCTCACTGGGTTTAAGCACCTCCAGGAAGAAGGTACTGTCTGAATGAGAGGCTTCCAGGAAATCACTATGACCTTTCTGGGCCATAGTTTTCTCTCATTTGTAAAATCAGGTGATTAATATCTACCACATTTGGGGTGTTTCAAGGGTTAAACAATTAAAAGTAAGGCTGGGATCGTAGCTTGATGTGTCTCCATAAATACTAAGAAGCCTTGAAAAACCCCGCATTATGCCACACGATACCTGTAAATTCACCAGGTTTGAAGCCGGCAAGAGACTTTCAAGACAGGCATACTGGCATTTTTAGACACTGTAAAAATTAATTGCATTTCACTCTTTAGCTAAAGTTAAACAAGGTCAAACAAGGCCTCCTGGAAGTGGTCTGAGAACCCAGGGCTTCCCTGCGCCCTAGCCTCTTGGTGACTTCATATATAACCTGCAGGGCAAGCTCCTCCACCCACGCAAGGCGTGAGTTTCATCTTCATTACAAACATGTGACAAGAAGCCCTCACCTGTCCTGAGAGATGAGCTGGCACAGCAGCCCTAGGAAAGTGACAGAAGGACAATCTTCCCAAAGCAGCCAACCCTTCCCTCTCAGCAGCTTTTCTTGGGGACAGCCACAAACCTATGGAGAATCAGTGGCTAAGACTGTTTGACTAAATGACGCAGCTAAGCCTAGATCAGGTGCGTATCAATGACTCCCACTGCGCACCTACTGCAGGCCCACCACACAAGGCTTACAGATGCGAGCTCAAAGAATATCTACTATATAGCACAGAGCACCC
This sequence comes from Apodemus sylvaticus, assembly GCF_947179515.1. NCBI lineage: Eukaryota > Metazoa > Chordata > Mammalia > Rodentia > Muridae > Apodemus > Apodemus sylvaticus. Next base: position 105,489,965 of record NC_067479.1, read on the forward strand.
TAGTCTCTGAAACACATAGGGTGATCCAAGAAGGAGACTCAGAAATGCAGAAAGGCCAATCAATCGCCAGCTAAAGGTGTACAACAAACACACAATAAGGGTACAATACATCTAGTGACATAGGTTTCCAACTCATGAGACTGGGGCAGAAGGATCATGAATTAAAGGCAACCCTGGGTTACACAAGGCACTGACACCAAAAACAAACAAACAAACAAACAACAAAACAAAACCCATGAGTCTTGGGAACAGCTAAGGGAGGAGCCAGAGAGCAGAAGTCTGGGCTTCATTTTAAGGGTTCCAGAGCCCAGGAGAAGTTTTGAAAGAAAGGGTGTCTCCAGCAACCTCTGAGCAGTTATAATGTGGGGCCCCAGATTTCCTTTCGTAAATAAGGAAGCACTCAGCAGGCACCAACTTCTACTCAGAAGTCATGAGGCTGTGTGGCAGGCAACTGGCCTAAATTCACCAGTCCTTAGGGGTGACCACCTAGAGAACTGAGATCACACCTACTACAGGCTCCAGCCCAGCATCCTACACACGCTGCCCAACACATCTCGATGCCCCAGAACACCAGCGTCCTGATACAGTCCCGGCAACCAGCTCCGGGCAAGCACTGGCTTAAGACACTGAATTCTGAGGATACTGACTGCCTCTCTCACTGGAGACCAAGTTTCAGTCCTCCAGACAGGAGTTTCTGTGGTTCAGGGGCCGAAGTCCCCAAATGTGCACTCTACCCACCCTCTGCACTGCACGCCAAGGAGGGAAGGGAACTCAGGCTCCAACCTGGGCTGAGCCAAGACACAGCCAGAATCACAACTTGGCCAAAGCTCGGGTTAGGTCAGGGGTCGAGTTCTGCTTCCAAACACAGCCTTTAGCGACCAACACCGAGAAACCAGGGTTGCCACCTCCTTAAACTCTAGCCGGACAGTGTGGGACCCCGCGACTGCGAACACACCCAGAGTGGGTGGGGGCTGGGCGACCGTCCCCTCATCCGGGACCGGAGCTGAATAAAGAGCCTTCCGCGCTGAGCTCGCAGGTGAGGACCGACAGAGCCCAGGCAGCAGACGGCAGCAGACACACCTTCCGGGGAGCCCGCCGCGCCTCCCACTCGATACAGCACCCCAGTTCGGCTCAGCGGGGTCCCAGCCGCGGCCTCCAGAGCTCGCGGGCGGTCTCAGCAGACAAAGCCCGCGCCACCCGCGGAGCCGCCCCCGCCAGCCAAGGGACTCCAGGGGCCGAGCAGGAACGCGGGGAGCAGCCGCTGTCCCGAGAGGACGCTCACGAGGGCCGGCCCGAGACAATAAGGACAGGCCCGACGCTTCAGCGGGGCCACGCGTTCTACTTACCCGGGCGCGGCAGCAGTGGCGGCAGCACGGCCCGGTCGGCCGAGGAAGTTAGAGCAAGTTCGGCAGCGCCGAGCGGGAGGGCGCGACTCGGGCCGTCCGAGCGGCGGGGGCGGGGCGCGGAGGGGCGGGGGCGGGGCGCGGAGGGGCGGGGCCGCGGCGGAAAAAGAGGCGCCGCTTCCTTGCACCGCTCGGCCGCCCGGTGCCTCGGGCCCACCCAGGCCCCGCCCCCGCTATTTGCTCCTCCCCATGCAGGCACCGCCCCATCTTTCACTCCTTCCCCCCCACCCTGGCCTGGCTCTCACCGCTCGCTCCGCCCCCTGTGCTATCATCCCACTTCCCAAGGCTGATTGCCCCTCCCACATTGAGCGCCACGCCTTCTCTACGCCCCGCCCATGCTCCGCCCCCGAGTCGCTGCGCTCCACCCCCACCGTGCACCCCGCCCTACTCTCTGCCATAGGTAATGAGGCGGATCGCTGACCCGCCCCTTTGCCCGGCTCTGGGCGGTGCCCCAAGCGGGATTTTCCCGGTTCCGCCCTCAGTGACTCCACGACGCTGGCGAGGGCAATCACTTGTGGTCGCAATGTTGAGCGCTTGGCCAAGTTATGCCGTGCAAATGCCCCTTTGGTATTGGCTCTTGACCTGGCGGGAGCCGAGCCAGGGAGAAATGTGAATTACAAGATACTTGTCTCAAGGGATGCTCGAGGTGGCTGGGAAGTGGAAGAAGATTGGTGAAATGGCTGGTTTTACGATGGAAGGCACTCCTGCCCAGCCTTGGGAGCCAGTTGGGGGGGTGGGGGCGATAGTCTTCTAGAAAGGGTGGTTGAGATTTCTTTACAGCTGAGCCGCCGTAAAGACTCGCTCCTTCCAGTCTTGGTGCTAAAAATACCAAGCTTCCTTTGGATGGCCTGCTGAGATTTGCTCATCACCTTTATGCAGAGGAGATGGCTGGGCTGATTCTTGGAAGTGGAAAGCCACAGGACAGGCAGGTAGATTTACAGTGGTGTCCACAAGGCTGTGATGAAAAAGTCGACCTCGTCCCAGCCTAGATCTAGAGCAAAGCACAACCTTGTCCTGCTTGGTAAACTCGCGTAGATTTGTGGGAGCTGAGCAACAGATCTGCCTCCTGGGAAACACAAAAGTGGCATAAGACAGGGGCTTTGTTTTAACACATACAGTCAACAGCTTAAGTTCATTGTAAAGAGAAAAAAAATCTGGAAATAGAGTGTAACTTTCTGCTGCTTATTGTGATTATTTAACAGTGGGGATGTATGTAGCCTGTTTCTAGACTACTCCAGATCGCTCAAGGACCTCTCTGGCAAGGAAACCTGTCCATACTGTCACATCTAACTAACAAAAAAAAAAAAAAAAAATGATTGGATGTCTGATGTGTGAGCACCAGGTCTTGCCTGATCCTAGGGAATGCAACAGCCAAAACCTCTCCCTCCACATAGTTACTTTTTAATAGAAAAGACAAACCATTTTAAGAAGAAATCAATCCAGAGACAAGACAAAAGATCTGGGATAAAATGAGGAAGTGGTCTGGGAAAGGTGAGATTGATGTTGAAACTGAAAGCAAAAGAATTAAGAGTTAGCCTGGGGGTGGAGGGTGGGGTGGGGGGTGGGGTGGGGGGCGGGATGAGGAGTGTGACATTGTTCAGGAAAGCACAAGTGGAGAGTAGAAGTGCCAAGGCCTTGATAAGGGCACACTCTGATGTGCCTCAGAGCTGAAAGAAAACTAGATGGTTATTGCTGTCAGGTTACCTTTGGGTACAAGGCTGGGCATGGGGTGGAGACCAGGACAGAAAAGTCCTATAAACTGTGTCAAACAACAGATCATTTTTGTTGTTGTTGTTGTTGCTGCTGCTGCTGTTGCTGTTGCTATTGTTGTTTAGTTAAACTATTGAAGGATTTATGGAAAAGTCTAACATTCTGATTTGCTACTGTGAGAAGAATAAACGTAGTAGTAGTCTTCAGACAAAAATGAAAAGCATAGTTGGGCAGTGGTGGTGCATGCCTGAATCCCAGCACTTGGGAGGCAGAGGCAGGCGGATTTCTGAGTTCGAGGCCAGCCTGGTCTACAGTATGAGTTCCAGGACAGCCAGGGCAACACAGAGAAACCCTGTCTTGGAAAAACAAAACAAAACAACAACAAAACCAAACAAACAAAACAAAAAGAAAAGAAAAGCATAGCGAGGCAATTAAACTTTTGCCTAAATCCAAGCCAAGTAGGAGGAAGTTTGAACTGAAGGGGTGAGTGTGTTAAGATGGATGGTTGAGAAATACCGTTTTGGATTTAAGATCAAAAAAACTAGATGCAAGAGGAGGAAATGTAGAAATGAAAGGGATAGCTTTTAAGTGTCTTTCTGTGAGTGGGCAAACAGTGCTTCGTTTATTGGGTGGGCTGGCCTGGAGGAAGACCACTTTTAGGATGACCACCAATACTCTTGTTTTGGCCATATTAAGTTAGCAATGCCTAATAGATACCCAGAGGTGTTGTCCAGTCCCTGAAAGCACAAAAGAAAGGTGTGGGCTGAACATGTGTTTTGGGAGACTGTCGGGTAGAACAGACCATAGGAGCTGAGAAGGTCATCCAAAGGGAGGAAAGGTAGATGCAGAAGAGAAGGGGCCCTGGGAGGAATGAGAGGAGATAGAAGGAAAAGAAAAAAACACCGAGAGACAGGCCGGGAGGCCAGAGAACCAAGGATGCTAAATGCCTGTGCCCAAGACTCAGAAAGCCGGTTTGAGAAAGGACTGAGCTTGGAGCTCAGGTAGGATAAGGACAGATTAGTTCCATTGCTTTTAGCAGCACAAAGCCATTGGTAAACACGCTGAGGGCACTGCTCCGCAGAGTGGGAGGAAAGCCAGATGGCAGTAGAGCTCCTGCAGGTTAATAACCCAATGGGGAGCAGAGAACTGTGAGCGATTGGGGGGCCTTGGAGATGGCTAGGCAGCCCCAATAGCCACAGCTCGTTTGCCTTTCCTAGCATATTTCCAGTTCTATCTGGGCCACATAGATGGCTTGCCAAAATAAAGGCAAATGTTTCTGCTACGTATGACCGTGTGACTCAGTTCCTGCCAATAGGACTGGGAGGGCCCATGTGCAGATTCTAAAGTAGCTTTAAAGGGCAGCAATGTGCTTTCCTTGGTCAGCATTCTTTGCAGGAATATACTTATGGAAGACATGGCTCTGCCAGCCATGGGTGTCTTTAGCAGAAGTCATGTGTTGAGGATGTTGACAAACCAAATTGGGATAACTGGGTTCCCAAGGTCTAGAGAACCACCTATTCTGAGCTATCTTTCTATTTACTGTGTAGATGAAAGGAAGAACATTATCTTGTTAACATGTATCAACTTTTCATTTTAAAATTTAACTTATTTATCTGTGATGGGATAGGATGCCTTCTTCTGGTGTGTCAAAGACAGCTATAGTGTACTCATATTCATAAAATAAATGGAAATCAGAATTATTTTTGGAAATTCAAGGTAATGATCTTGGGGCTAGTAGAATCAAATTGAAGAGAGGCTTATAATTGGTCCATCTCTGGTCACTTGCCTAGTTTCACACGAACCCATCACCATGAAGGAGATGGGATACATTGTTTGAACAAGGCCTTGTCCTGTGCCCAAGCCAATGGTCCCTGGCACAGGGACTATGCCACAAAAAGGAGTGACATGAACAGAAATCACATCGTAATTCCTGGCAGAGTCTGGTCTACCAGATACCCTCAGGGCCCGGGCACTAGCTGGAAAGTTTTAGACAAAACAATGACACTGTCACACTTGTGCCTTCAGAAGCTCTCCGAGGCCGTAGTGACGGATGGCTGTGAAGGGAACTACTGCAGTGGGTTAGGAGGAAGACGAAGAGAAAATGGAAAGAGGTGGGCAGCTTCACAATGCGTTTAGAGACAGATCTGATGGGGACAGGGTGGATAGGAAAGGAAGGAATAAGGAGATGTCATATTCTGCTGCATTGACAGTGGCATTAGTTACTAAGTGCCGTGTGTGTGTGTGTGTGTGTGTGTGTGTGTGTGTGTGTATGTGTGTGAACATGTGCGCATATGTGTGAATTGGTGACTTACACATCTTTCCCTTGAAGTACTCCTGAACAGAGGGGAGCAATCTATTGTTTTAAAGAGTTTAGAAGAGATACCTCAGCAGAAGCTATAAATTTGAGAGTTTTGTATCAGTTGAAGAATTGTGCTCAGTTCCGTGTACATGTGTGTATGTGTTTGCATGTATGAAGGTACATGTATGTACATGTGCTATGTAGATGCAAGAGGACAACCCTATGTATCATGTTTATTCTGGTGCCATCCACCTTGTTTGTGATACAGTCTTTTGCTGTCTTGTGGCTCTCTGGGTAGGTAAGGTCCAGATATTATCTTGTCTCTGCCTCCTTAGCACTGGAATTATAAGCCAATACCACCACATCTAGCTTTTTTGTTGTTGTTGTTAATCATGGCTGATGGAGATAAAACTCAGGTCCTCATGTACCTGCATGGCAAGAACTTTATATGAGCCCTCTTCCCAGCCCAAGAATTGTGCTTCCTTCTTGCAACAATGACTCAACAACTAACTAAATTATTTTTGTTGCTAGTGGTCACTGCAGTTGTTGAAAACAACTCTGCCATGACGCAGTGAGATATCTGAAGGTAAACATTGCTGCTTGACATCTCTGCAATGTCAATCTGGCTACATATCCACTGGGCCGGGCTGGGCTGGCCCCGTGCAATAGGCAGAGGCCATGTTCGTCAGAGTCAGGTCGGAGTCAGCTTTCTGCCATGCGTTGGTTGCTCCACTTCCAGCTTCTTAAGTAAAAGGAGAAAGCAAGAGAGAAGACAGAGCTCTTCCTGTCTCGGGGGAGTAGGACTTCCCACAGAGAGCCCCACAGTCTGCTTCTCATGTGTCATTGACCAAGACCGGTTATGAGCCAAGACTCTGTTCTCAAGCAAGGACAAGGATCAAGGACAAAACCTATAAAGAAATACAAGAGGATCAAAGAAGAAGGAAGGGTGGTGATTGAGGCAGGATGGGAGCCGGGAGGATGATCTGTATGAAAGGTAAGAGGTGCCGGGCAGTGGTGGCCCATGCCTGTAATCCCAGCACTTGGGAGGCAGAGGCAGGCGGATTTCTGAGTTCGAGGCCAGGCTGGTCTACAGAGTGAGTTCCAGGACAGCCAGGGCTATACAGAGAAACCCTGTCTCAAAAAAAAAAACCAAATCCAAAAAAAAAAAAAAAGGAAAAAAAGAAAAAGAAAGGTAAGAGGTAATGAGGGATTTCAGGAAGGTGAGAATGACTTCAGAGAGGCCTGCGAGACAGGCTAAAGAGGGCATGGTTTCTGGAGTGGGTCACAGAGCCTATCGACGGTGAAGCTAGTTAACAGTGGGCAAGACATGTTAACTGGAAAATGTTAGCTGGGAATGTTGGCTGGAAAATGATGAAGGGAAAGTGTGTTTTGAAAGAAGGTCATGAATATGTATAAATGACGAAGGGGAGAGGCAAAGAGGAGGCTGAAGAGTGTGAGCGAAGGTCCAGAAGAGGCTTGCTGAGAAAGAGTGGGAAGATGTGGGCTACTGAATAATAAGGCAGCCACAGACTGGAGAACGGGGCACCTTCCCTGAGCCTGGAGGAAGAGAAGGAAGGGAAGGTGCAGATGTCACTGGTTAGGCTCCTGGGAGACAAGGAGGAGTGGCCAGTCACCGAAGGTAGTTGTCTAAATCTAAGCATGCCAGAGAAACTGAGGTAAGGAAGAGATACACTTCCGAAATCAGGCAGGCAAGAGGTTTAGGGAAGCATTGTGAGCCTGACTGAGATGGGATGCATCCATCCCAGACCACGTGGCCTGCTCCAACAGTCCTTAGCAACGGGGATCAGCACAACTGCAGAGAACATGGGCAGTAGGCTCTAACCAAGGTGTGGGGTTCCAAAAAAGAGTACAATAGAAAAACCAAAGCACGGGGCTGGAAACGTTCCCAGCGTGGTGCTTGGAATTAAACGCAGGTCGTCATGTCTACATGGAAAGCACATTTCCGGCTTAGCTCTCCCCAGACTCCGCAGCCCGGATAATGAGTACTGACCAATGGGAAGAAAGATTAGCAGCGGGGCTGTGTGACTGGGAGAAGAGAAGTGGGGAGGGTCTGGAGGGCACATAGGTTCTGAAAAGGCCAGGTATGTCATGAGGCTGTCTGTGGTCAGACAGGCTTGTGTCAGTGGGAGTGGATGACCAAGAGGAATAGGAGGAAGGGGTCAGAGGCCTTATGGTGAAGAGGTTAAAGACCAAGAGGCCAGTTTGCGGGTGAGTGAGGGTTACCTCATCAAGGTATGGCAGGATGTAGGGTGCAGACAAAGACAGTTCCCAGTGGTCAACAGTTTTGATGGACCTTTCTCTCCAAGATCAGTTTCGAATTACTGTTGCCCTTCTTAAAATAAATCTTGTCCCTTAAGAAAATGAGAACAAGTAATCCCAGCACTCTGGGAGGTAGAGGCAGGCAGATTTCTGAGTTCGAGGCCAGCCTGGTCTACAGAGTGAGTTCCAGGACAGCCAGAGCTATACAGAGAAACCCTGTCTCGAGGAAAAAAAAAAAAAAAAAAGCAAGCTGGGCGGTAGTGGTGCACGCCTTTAATCCCAGCACCTGGGAGGCAGAGGCAGGCATCCTCATTTCTGAGTTCAAGGCCAGCCTGGTCTACAGAGAGAGTTCCAGGACAGCCAGGACTACACAGAGAAACCCGGTCTCGAAAAAACAAACCAAAAATAAATAAATAAATAAATAAATAAATAAATAAATAAATAATAGAAAAGAAAAGAAACTGAGAACAAGAGAGAAATTTACTTCTTGACCTGTCATACAGTGCCTACCTGGTTTATTCTAGAATGACTTTTTGTTTTGATTCGGGTTTTCGCGTTTCAAGACAGGGCTTTCTCTGTATTTTCCTGCTTGTACTGGAACTTGCTGTGGAGATGAAGCTGGCCTCAGTCTCACAGAGATTCACCCGACTCTACCTCTTGAGAGCTGGGATAAAAGGTGTGCGCCACTTTTAGAATGATCTTAAGACAACCACAAAAACAAACAAACAAAAAAACACAAAAGAACAACAACAAAAGAACATCCACACATCCAGCCACCTCTTACTCTGATAACTGCAGCTGCAGCCATGGGACCTCTGCCCTCTAATGGTTCTCCCTACAAAGAATTGTATTTGTGATAGGAGGCCGTGTGTGAGCACTGGACTCAGGAGGAGCATGCTGTAATGGTAGAGGCTGGAAGGGAGCTAGGACATGGTGGTGACAAGTAGCCCAGCATCTCTCAAGCCTGGTACCCCATCCACAACCTACAGTCAGGGGAGAGCGGAGGTGTGTTCAGCAGGTGGATGTCTGTATCATTCCAGCCTTGTCTTTGATTCAACCGTAATTTGCTCCAAATGGGAGACTATAGTTTATCCAAAGAAATAAACCAAGGAGGAGATCACATAAAACATCATAGGGAGACACATCATAAAGGTTAAAAACGAGAGCCCAGGAGTGAGGCTGCTCAGATTCCCAGTTGTGACCCTAAAAGACTGCTCATTCACAGCTGAGTTGTTTGGGTCCACCCATGGAACTATGGGATATGTTCAGGCGTGAAAGCCACTGGCCAGTATAAAGCTTGCTGCTCTTAGAACATTCTCACGTATCACGATTTTCCAAAGCCCTGCATTAGGAAGCTAAATGTGGGAAGGATGCTGTGGGGAGTCATCCAGGCCACAGTGGTAGAGCCAGGACTACCTGCTTTTATGTCTGGAATGGAGTCCTGTCAATCTTATACTCAGATCTTACACCTGAAGATCTGCATGTTCAGACCCTACCAGAAGAAGAGGCCCAGCACCCCCCCCCCCCCCCCACACACACAAGAGGTGGCCGGGAGAAGGGAGCAGATGGATGTTGCGGGCATCACAGGTGTCCTCTATCCCTCTCACAGAGAGTGAGTGGGGCATAGCCGGCCTCTTGAGACAGTTTGTAGGGAGCAGGAGACGCCGGCAGTAGTAGATGTCTCGTGTGCATACTGCCACCTAGGGGCCATTCTCTGAATCTCTGAATTTATCAGAAGGGTGTGTGTGTGTGTGTGTGTGTGTGTGTGTGTGTGTGTGACTTACAAAGGGAGAAAAGAAAGGTCTTCAAGTGTGTTTTTATGGCGCTCCCAGGACACTACTCCCCACTGCCTGGGCTTATGCACTTCCCAGTTCCTAGCTCTATACGCCATCTTCACAAACTGTGCTCTCAGAGTCACGTGTCTTTGGATAACTTCTACAAATCTGACCAGGCTGTGGCACACTTCTCTTTCCGACCAACTACCGTCCCCCTACTCCACCTTTAGAATAAAAACCTGATCACCAGTCTCTCTCTCTCCTACTGAATACCAGCATCTTCCTGTGTTCCACAAAGGCTGACCAGACCAGGCCCCAGAATGGTCTGCAGCAGTCACAGCAGACCATTCCCTCACACTTCACGACCCAGGGCCAACACCTTCCAGGTAGTGGCTGCATAAAAAGAAGACCTAGAGTCTGAATTCAGTAAGTCACTTTGAATTGTGAGAAGAAGGAAGCAATCCAGCCAAGACCGCTCCAGTCACCACCATTGCCTCCTATCTACACACCCACTCACAGGCTGCTGGGGCAACCTTACAAAGCCTCATTTCCCAGCAGCGTATGAGGTCACGGAGGCCTCATAGCCTCATTTCTCCCTCCACCCACTCCCTCCTCCCTTCCTTCCTGCACACTCACCTCTGAACAGTCTTTTCCTGTATGCGTGGCCTCCTAACATGCTATTACCTTTCCGTGTTCCCTGTGCCTGCGTCTCAGAGAGGTAGGGAGTCTTCTGGGACAGCCCCACAGCAAGGCTTGTGACAAGCAAGCTTAGAGAGCTCAAGTCTAGCGCTGTCCCGTGTCACCCACTCCCCGTTGCTGGTCCCCGTTTTTACTACCCCAGCAGATTCTGGCTACACTCTCATCCAAGATTGTGCACCCATTGCTTCCTGGGTGAACCTTTGGTCTCTGCAACCTGCTCTTAGACACCTTAAAATGAGTGCTGGTCACTTGGGCCAACCAGCAGCACATGCATTCCTTATTGAACAAACTGTTCTTCGTTAGGGGTGAGGGACAGGGATCCAAACTGTAGCCCAGGATGGCCTCAAGCTTGTATCAATCTATTGCCTGACTGACCCAAGCACTAGGATTATTGATAGGTAGGAGGAGCCACTACTACTCCCATTATTACAGTACTATTCACTGTAACGGGAGTGAAGAACATGTAACAGAACAGTGTGTGTGTGTGTGTGTGTGTGTGTGTGTGTGTGTGTGTATGTGTGTGTGTGTAGGCTAGAGGTCAACATTCAGTGTCTTCCTCAATTGCTGCCAACTGTATCCTTTTTTGAGAAAAGGTCTCTGGTGGTGTGAATGAGATGCACTGCAGAATCTCCAGCTTTTGAACCTGTGTTCCCCAGTTGGTGGGGCTGTTTGGGCAGGTATAAGAGGTGTGGCCTTGCTGGAGGAAGTATACCATAGCAGATTCTCCCCCAGGGCCTATCAGCAATTTAGCCACAGGCTCTTGGTTCTGATACCAGTGTCAGGTATGGGGTTGCATATTGTAGACTGGGCCTTAAAGCCAATCAGAGAATGTTTGATGGCTCCTATAATCCCTGTGTTGCTGTTGGTCCAGTGGGCACCATCCTGCCAGGTCAGTAGTCACATCACTGTATCTCACAGATCCATGGCTGGGTACGACTGATGATTACCTTTCCCCTCTGCTAGTGTGCAGTGTACATGCCGGCGCTGTGCAAGCTAAGCAGTGGGATGAAGCTCCCAGGTCAGTGCCAACTTGATTTCTCTACATTCTATGACTCAAGTGTATGCTGTCTTCAGCAACAGGTTCTGAATGTCAAGTTCTGGTCTGGAAAGTATTCTAGAGCAAGGGCAATGGTCTATAATGCCTAGGGGTGGGGAGGGTCTTTGGGATGCCACTGGCCAAAATCTCCAAAAGATGTACCCCATTCTGGAACTGGACATTTTATTTGCTGGCCTATAGTACGTAGCAGAGGAATGGGTTATTAGTTTTTGTTTGTTTGTTTGTTTGTTTTTCGAGACAGGGTTTCTCTGTGTAGCCCTGGCTGTCCTGGAACTCACTCTGTAGACCAGACTGGCCTTGAACTCAGAGATCCGACTGCCTCTGCCTCCCAAGTGCTGGGATTAAAGGCATGTGCCACCACCACCCGGCTGGGTTATCAGTTTTATAAAGACACGGCACAAAAGTTGGGAGAGTAGAGGGAACTGGGGAATTAAGGGGAGAAGTTGGGGATGAATGTAATCAAAATACATTGAATGAAATTCTCAAAGAACACTAAAGTTATAGAAGAGAAAAGAGAAATGAAATTATGAACTTTGCTGCTAAATGGACAGAGCTGGAAAGAGTCATCCTGAGTGAGGGAACTCAGATCCAGAAAGACAAATGTTACATGTTTGTAATATGGATGCAGACTTTGAAATTTTCAATATGTGTGTTTCATTTGGAATACTCATAGAGATCAGGAAGCTAGTAAGGGACCAAGGGGTGTCATTCAGGGGACACGAGACAACATGCAGTGATATAACAAGGAACAGGAAAGATTGAATGGAGTCACGTTGGGGATTGGGGTACAGGAGGGCATACAGAGAAGGTTAATTAATACTAAATACATTTCAATATGGAAACCTACTTCTGGGGAAGCATCCTAAAATATACATAAATAAGAAGTTTAAATAGAGTTACCTGACTTTAAGAACTCTGGTTTGAGTTTAATGACTTGAATTTCATAAGAAAAATAATTAGATGGGTTTTGGCTTGTGTCTAGGACAGTATTTTCAGCAACTTTTGTTTTGTTTTTGTTTTTGGATTTGGTCTTTTCAAGACAGGGTTTCTCTGTGTAGTCCTGGCTGTCCTGGAACTCACTCTGTAGACCAGGCTGGCCCCAAACTCAGAAATCTGCCTGACTCTGCCTCCCAGAGTGCTAGGATTACAGGCGTGTGCCACTACCTCCAGACTTGTTTTGTTTTTTTGAGACAGGGTTTCTCTGTATAGCCCCAGCTGTCCTGGAACTCACTCTGTAGACCAGGCTGATCTTGTACTCAGAAATCTGCCTGCCTCTGCCTCCCAAGTGCTGGGATCAAAGGCATGCACCACCACTGCCTGGCTTTTCAGCAACTTCTAAAATGGCCCTCAGCATTGATGACTATAAAGTGACAATGTAAATCAGCTTTGAAAAGCATCAAAGACGGTCATTGTCCTATAGCCAAGATTTAGTTCTTTGCATGAAAACAAACCAGCACACCATCGCATCAGTACCAAAGTTGCTTTTCAGAATGTAGTAATAGTGCCTACATGCACACTTGGGTGCTGGTGTGGTGGTTAGAGGACAACTTTATGAGCTGGGTTTGTTTGTTTGTTTGTTTGGTTGGTTGGGTTTTTTTGTTTGTTTTGGTTTTTTTTTGTTTTTTTTTTGTTTTGTTTTTGTTTTTCGAGTCAGGATTTTACTGTGTAGCCCTGGCTGTCCTGGAGACAAGGTTGGTCTTGAACTTAGAAATCCGTCTGCCTCTGCCTTCTAAGTGCTGGGATTAACGGTATGCACCGTCACAGCCTGTCAAGGAGCTGATTTTTAACTACCCTCACCTTGAGCCTGTGTCTTTCTCATACCTACCATGCTTCATACTCCAGACTAGCTGACCCGTGAGTTCTGAAGAGTCTTCAGACTCCGCCTCCCATTTTGCTATAGGAGTGCTGGGTTAAGATGCGCATTATTGTATCTGGCTTTTTATATGGGTTTTTGGGTTCAAACGCAAGTCATCGGGCTTGTATGGAAAACACTTTTACCTGCTAAATCATCAATCCAGTCACCAATTTGTTTTTTATGCTGCAATTTACCTGGGGTCTTGTAACACAGTTTCAGTAAAAGGCTGCAGATATAAAGGAGCAGCCCGACACTGATGAACATGAACAGTCTAAGTGGGTGGGGCATGGCTGTACCCAGTAGAGGGCAGTGACGGACAACACATGGGCATATATGGCCTGTCCCTCCAGCTCCTCAGACTGCTAATGCCAAGGCTGTGCATTATGTAGGCTGCTAATGCCAACGGGCTGCATACCAGCACCGTAAGCAGATTCAGTGAGTCCACTGGTGCAATCTTGCAATGATTATGCTGTTATTTTCGACATTTAAAGGTGCTTGGAACATTTATAAGCCTCTAAGTCATTACCGGGAAGACGATTCCAGTTAATGTTTAAGTGGTTGGGGGATATCTATTGAGTTAAAAGTATAAAAGTCCTGATTTGTTAATTGTAGAAGTAGTTTGTGGATATCTAGAGAGCCGTGGACTTTCTTTTTTCTTTCATTGGAGGTTAGACAAAACGTTGAGGTAGTTGGTCACTCAGTGTGCACAGAACCCCAGGGATGCCCGTCAAGGATGCTGGGAGTCTGACTGGGGAGACGGGCATCAGTTCTATGATCTCTCCACAACCCAGTGGGGCAGGGTATTGGATGTCCTCCTGCACAAGGGCATCCTAGGCCCCGCCCATACACCCTACAAGTTTGCCTCAAGATTCCCTTGATCCACAAAAACTGGAAAAGGAACAAAAGTCATATAAGAAGAGTTGGCCTCTGCCTGGTAGAGACTTAAAAGCTCCCAGCTCAAAGGGCAAGTGGCACCCTTTGCCTTAGGAGCTGGCTATGCCTCCGTTTCCGGGCTCCTCTCTCTCTGTGCAAGCCTTGGTTTCCACACTCCTCTCTCAGTTTCCCTGCCCTGCCTGAAGAACTCCAGCATTCCCCACCTCTGTTCTGTTTGAGCCGTGTTTGCGGCAGGCACCTGGAATCAGAACCAGCCTCCTGGCTCTCTCATGAGTTGAAGCTAGGCATGGTCTGGAAGAATGGTCAGGGCCAGCTGGCTCTCCTGGCTCGGGAAGCCTGGCTCTCCCAGACTCTTATCTGCATCTGTGTTCCTTTCCAGCCCCCTGCTCATGCTGCCTGCCCACAGGGTTTTTCAGGCTCCTCAAACCATATGGATTTTCTGCAGTTCACATGGCCCGTGTTTCATACCACATCTATCTATAACCCTTGCTGAGGGGGCGGAAGGAAAGCAAGCAAATTCCTCATCAGTGAACCAGGCAGCAGGTTTACTAAGCACATAATTTGCTAGTATTTTCTTTGTTCAAAATGTGTGGCTAGTTAATCCATCCATATGGAAAGAGTTATAAATGTACAAAAGCGTATTGAATAAAGCGTTCTCCTCCCATCCATGTCCCCAACGACGAGAACCTTGTCCTAGAGACAAATACTATTGCCAGGTTTTCATGTATTTTTCTCTTTCTGTACATATATCAGGGCACACACAGTTGGGGTCACTTGAAATTCATTCTTTGGGGAGGAAGGAGGTGGGGAGAAGGGATAAGTCATAACCACTGAAATATTCAAGGCCAAAGCCATTCATAAGAAAGACTACACTTCTGGGCTTGGGGTGAAGCTTAGACACGTTGGCACCAGAAAGAGATTCACGGGGATAGAACAAAAGAAGGAAGAGGTGAGGAGGGAGGAAGAGAGGGAAGAAGGAAGGATGAATTTTCTTGCTATTCTTGCAGTTAACTATGCCCTTGAGTTTTGACCAGTGAGCAAAGTGAGGTATACAATTTCCAAGTTGGCTTCTAAGGGGAAAAGATATACCATCTCTACAACAGTTCTGGTGAACTCTGGGGATCTTTCAGACAGAAGACATAAACTTAGGATGGTGTAGTAACAGTACAAAAAAGTACTCCATGACCTTCTCAGTCTGCATTGCTTATATACAGATTTTTACACACAAGAGAAATAAATACCACTTTTGTTTTACCCTACCTAACGATATATAGATAGATCCAGACAAATTGCATGGAATTCTGTATACTTCAGTTTTTAATATACCAATTAGACTTGTCAGCATGGTTTGTATTACAAATACCTTATAGTCCCCATGTGGTGGCATATGCCTATAGTTCCAGCTATTTAGGAAAGGGAGAAAGGAGAATTACCTGTGCCCAAGAGTTCATGGCCAATTTGAGAAACATAGCAAGATCCTGTCTCAAAACCAAGCCCCAAATATATTGATATATTATGTATGATATACTCACCAAGCATACTAAACATTTTTTGCCTTTACCAAGCATGGCGGCACATGTCTTTAATCCCAGCACTTGGGAGGTAGAGGTAGGCAGATCTCTTAGAGTTTGAGGCTAGCTTAGTTTACATAGTTCTAAGACATCCAGGGTTATGTGGGGGAGACTCTGTCTCGGGAACAAAACAAAATAAACAAAAAAAAACTTTACTTTTAATTCTTTCATAGCAATATGTTATTTGGCATCAGTGGGGTTTTGTGTTATACATACATACTGACCAATTTATTAACATGTAATAATTATGAATAAAACTAGGTAGTTTTATACTTAAGATTCAATTTTATTTCCTATTCTCTTAAGTTCTGCTCATATCTCTGTCAAGTTGATTGAGCTGTTAGCCAAAAACAAAACAAAACAAACAACAATACAAGCTTTTATTTTTTGAAGCAGTTTTAGTTTCACAATAAAACTTAGTAGAAGGAATAGACTTCTCTATGAATCCCCAGCCTCATATCTGCACAGCTTCCCCCTGCCCCCGTTATCAATATTCTGTGACTAGGTTTGTTACTGTTGATGACCCTTTATTGGCAGATGAAAACCACCAATGTAATGAGCCCAAAGTCAATGGAAGGGAGACCTTGTCTCAAAAGAGGTAACTGGTGTTCTTAAGGATGACACCTTCAGTTGTCCTCTGGTGGACACACACACACACACACACACATACACACACAGAGTCACACCCATGTGTACATACACACACAAAGTATTTTTTTAAGATTTATTTTTATGAGTGCATTGTAGCTGTCTTTAGACACAGCAGAAGAGGGCATTGGATCCCATTACAGATGATTGTGAACCACCATGTGGTTGTTGGGAATTAAATTCAGGATCTCTGGAAGAGCAGTCAGTGCTTTTAACTGTTAAGCCATCTCTCTGGCCCATACACAAAGTATTTTAAAATAAATGCATATATAAATACATATATTAATTTCACTAGTGTTGGGTTTTAAGAATTATTTGTGTATTTCAGACAAATATTCTTTAAAACATTTTAAATTGACAGTCATGCATATAACAGGATGTATGTAATAAACTATTACCCTCTTTTAGAAATAATCAACCTAATTAGCATATTAACCATATTATAGGAAGACAGATTTTTGCTTTGGTATGTTGTTGCTATTTTGAAACAGATCTGTGAAGCCTCCACTGGCCTGGAACTCTCTGTACACACCAGCCATGCCTGTAAGTTATAGCCATTTTGCCATTGCTGTGAAACTACTGAGATTATAGGTACGGACCACATGCAGCAGAAGCCATGGCTTTTCATGTGTAGTTTTATTTTGATAAACGTCAATCTCACAAACAACTTCTACTATTTAACCTTTAAAATTTAACACCTTTACTAAAAAAGGGGAAGACGAGGCAACCTAGACCATAGAGTTCACGCACCAAATATTATGGAGTTAGCTGCATTTTAACGTGCTATGAAAGTGCATGGGAATAAGCACTCACTAGTACTGAGTACTACAGTGAGTACTTACAGTGTACCTAAAAAAAGACACAGGGATACATTTTAAAACCATTCATGTGGGACCCTGAAAGGCAGCCTGGTTCCTGGTTAAGCTAAGGCTAGAAACCCCAGTGACCCTAAAGGGATGGAAGGCTTTTTGCTCCACTCGCAGGGAACCAGGTTCCTGGCACGAGGCCACAGCCCTCCATAGATTTGTGGCCATTTTACTTTCTTGCTTTTTCTAGGGTGTAGTTTTCCTTCTTGTGTTTGTGTTTTCCATCTATCCTTTGTATATCTGGATTTGTGGAAAGATATTGTGTAAATTTGGTTTTATCATAGAATATCTTGGTTTCTCCATCTATGGTGATTGAGAGTTTTGCTGGGTATAGTAGTCTGGGCTGGCATTTGTGTTCTCTTAGGGTCTGTATGACATCTGCCCAGGATCTTCTAGCTTTCGTCGTCTTTGGTGAGAAGTCTGGTGTAATTCTGATAGGCCCACCTTTATATGTTACTTGATCTTTTTCTCTTACTGCTTTTAGTATTCTTTATATAGTGCATTTGGTGTTTTGATGATTTTGTGCCGGGAGGAATTTCTGTTCTGGTCCAGTCTGTTTGGAGTTCTGTAGGCTTCTTGTATGTTCATGGGCATCTCTTTCTTTAGGTTAGGGAAGTTTTCTTCTATAATTTTGTTGAAATATTTACTGGCCCTTTAAGTTGTAAATCTTCACCATCTTCAATACCTATTATCCTAAGGTTTGGTGTTCTCATTGTGCCCTGGATTTCCTGGATGTTTTGGGTTAGAAGCTTTTTGCTTTTTGTGTTTTTTTTTTTTTTCCTTTGACTGTTGTGTCAATGTATTCTATGGTATCTTCTGCACCTGAGATTCTCTTTTCTATCTCTTGTATTCTGTTGGTGATGCTTGCATCTATGACTCCTGATCTCTTTCCTAGGGTTGTCTCAATTTGTGATTTCTTTATTGTTTCTACTTCCATTTTTAGATCCTGGATGGGCTTATTGGTTGTGTTTTCCTATAATTCTTTAAGGGATTTTTGTGTTTCCTCTGTAAGAGAAACAGCTTCCAGCTGTTTACCTGTGTTCTCCTGTATTTATTTCTTTCTTTCTTTCTTTCTTTCTTTCTTTCTTTCTTTCTTTCTTTCTTTCTTTCTTTCTTTCTTTCTTTCTTTCTTCCTTCCTTCCTTCCTTCCTTCCTTCCTTCCTTCCTTCCTTCCTTCCTTTCTTTCTTTCTTTCTTTCTTTTTTTGAGACAGGGTTTCTCTATGTAACCCTAGCTGCCCTGAAAGTCACTCTGTAGACCATTTTTTTGTGTGTTTGTTTGTTTTTTTTTATTTGATTTTTTCGAGACAGGGCTTCTCTGTATAGCACCGGCTGTCCTGTATAGCACAGGCTGTAGACCAGGCTGGACTCGAACTCAGAAATCCACCTGCCTCTGCCTCTGCCTCCCAGAGTGCTGGGATTACAGGCGTGCACCACCATTGCCCGGCTTCTCCTGTATTTATTGTGTTCTTTCTTGATTCTTGAACATAATGTACCAGATAAAAGGGCTCCTATAAATTGCCGTTTTGTGATACTGTGATTCAATTTAGTAATACGAGGAAGAGAAGGCATTCTTAATCCTATGATTAATCCTTAATATTTCAGGAAGTTTGTACTTCTGGAATGTGACTTTCACAATGGTTTTTTTGTTTCCTTTTCCCTCCTCCTTTGGTGGGACAAGATTGCTCAGATAGGTTGGATTTGGACATTTCACTTCCTACTTGGTCAGTTAGGCTTTGATAAAATTCCAGCAGGTTTAAATGGCTTATTATGTCTGTGGGAAGCATGTTCGTTGTGACCTGCTCACTAACTTGCCTGAGACAAAATACACAAAACAAAGTACATGAATCGGGTTTATTATTTACAGATAAGTATTAAGAAACAATAGAAGCCTAAGATTCATTACGAGCATGTCTTACAAAGCTTGGCAAAGGCTATGGGTGGGTAGGGTTGTGTCTCTTTGTGCCCAAGCTGCATTGTAGCCAACAGACCCCAGAAATTAGTCAATGTTGGGTGTTATGCATCAAAGCAAAATGGCTGACTAATTGGGCTAAAACATTAATATCCTTTTTGTAGGCATGGTAGGAAAAGAATCCAATCTGTTTTCCCCAGTTCCTCTTTATTTCAAGATCTCAAAATGTCATAATCCCTGCATATTCAACATACTCAGAGAAAGGAGTAGAGAGCTGTGTGTCCAACGTCACATGGAGAATTCTCCTGTAGCCTTTTTCCTTGGCTCAATACTCTCCTTTTGAATCTTTGGAAATCCCGTATGTGCATGCACACATGCATGTGTGTAAGTGCAGCCACTGTGTGAAGGTCAGAGGATCTCTCACCTCTGCTGTCGGCTGACCCTTCCTTTCCCTATTGTTCAAGACAGTGTTTCTTTTGTTGACTCCTGCACATGAGCCAGGCCTGCTGGCCCAAGTGCCTCCAGGAATTGTATTTCTGCCTCCTACCATGCTGTGGAAGAACTGGAATTGTAGATATGTGGTACCATACTCAGCATTCCATGAGTTCTAAGGATTTGAACCCAAGTCCTCATACTTGAGCCCCAAGTTGTTTACCCACTGAGCCATCTCCCCAGCCCACTAGTCTGTTTCATCTGCACAGTCAATCTCCTGGGGTTGTGGAGGCAGAAATTTGTGTCACTTTATATGTCATATCTTGATACAATCTCAGTAGAAGATATGAAGGCATAGTCAAATCCATCTCACTAAGCCCAGGAAGATTACAACCACAGAACGCCCTGCTAACCTGGGTCAGTTCTGTCTCCCTGGACTCAGTAACTCAGAAAAGTCATTGGCAAGGAAAGCAAAGAATCCTGCATGGTTGTTCACTATGGTAGATCTGCCTTTGTATTTCCTGTTTCTACCTCTGTGGGTACCCAGGGTGTCTATGCAGGAGCTGAAGGAGAGGTTAGCAGTATCACACCTTCCTCCCAACTGCTCTAAGACAAAGTCGTCGCAGATATGCTTGGCCTGTGGCCATTTAGTTCGTATTCAGTTATGCAGTTTCATTTGGGCCGCTCATATATGCCTGGGTTTGGGACACTGACTGGATCATGGCTGATCTATCAGGAGACTCACCTCTAAATAAAATTGATGGCCACCAGAAGCCATCAACTGCTCATAGCAGTTAGTTTAGAGATGGTGGCTCCTGAGCCCCTCTCTGGAGCCGCCATGCTAGAATGTTGACTGGCTTGGTCTTGTGTAGGCAAGCTGCTGTGAGCTTACCATGTCCAGCAGCTCTGGTTTTGCTTTGGTCCTCCCCAACCTCTGGCTCATACAATCTTTTTTTTTTAAATATAGTTATGATTTTTTTTAAAAAAATATTTATTTAATATATGTGAGTACACTGTTGCTGTCTTCAGACACACCAGAAGAGGGCATCAGATCCCATTACAGATAGTTGTGAGCCACCATATGGTTGCTGGGAACTGAACTCAGAATCTCTAGAAGAGCAGTCAGTGCTCTTAACCACTGAGCCATCTCTCCAGCCCCCTCATACAATCTTTTTTAACCCCTCTTTCATGATGGTCCCTGAACCTGAGGTGGTGGTGGTAATGTGTGTGATATAGGTGGTGTTCACTAACACTGATTGAGTTTCTCTATTAAGCACCATCCAAATGCAGTTATTCTTAGTGATGATCAAATCACCAAGTCTTTGTCACAGGAGAACCTCTGGAGTCTGTCCCCTCCTCAGGTTTGGAGCCTGTTTGACATCTGATAAGACAAGGGTCTCTGGTGTTCAGCTATCAGCTGTCTCCCTAAGGAGTTCCTTTTTTATGAAGCCTGATGTTGCAAAGCCACAGTCTGGGCTCAGCTGCCTCCAGCACAGTTTACCCAAGTCTCCTGGATGAATATCATGGGATTTAGGGCACGGGCATTGTCGTGGCTATTCCTGCTTGTTAACTTGACTGTATCGGGAATGAACTACTATCCACAATTGGAAGGTTCACCTGTGATCCTAATCTGGAGGCTGGGAAGTACAAGTTTCTGACTTGAGGCATAGTGGCTATGATTCCCAGAAGATTAAGACAGGGAGATCTCTGAGTTCAAGGTCATCTGGGATGAAGCAAGTCGCAGATCCAGGTGTGGTAGCACACATCTTTAATCTGGGCCACACCTTCTGCTGGAGACCTACCCAAGCACACTGGAAGAAGGAAGATTTGCTCTCTCTTCTTCGACAGCTTGCCTTGTGGGACTGAGCATCTGCTAGATCCTTGGACTTCCATTCACAGCTGCTGCTGACCATTGTTGAGGAGTTGGACTACAGACTGTAAGTCATCAGCACATTCCCTCATTATATAGAGTCTTATATAGAACATAAGTTCTGTGACTCTACAGAACCCTGACTAATACAGGCATCTATTGCCTAAATCTAAAACAGACACTGACAAGGGCTTAATAAAGCACTAATTACAGTGGGGAAAATTCCTTTGTTTGTTAAAGATTTCACAATTGTTTCTCAATTGAGAGCAGTGGTTTTCCACCTTCTAGTATGTATACTAGAATCCCCTAAGGAGTTTTTATAAATACAGATGCCAAGATCTATCCCAGAGTCATTATTTCACTGGACTGAGGTCTTGTCTGAGAAACTGTGTGTGTGTGTGTATGTGTGTGTTGTACATATATGCATAGGCCAAAGCACCAATCTCTCTGTGGACTTGGCATTTGCCACTTCTTTGGCTAGGCTGGCTGGCTAGCAAGCCCCAGAGATCCCATCCTCCCCATCCTCCCCATCCTCCCCATCCTCCCCATCCTCCCCATCCTCACCCTCTAGAGCTGAGTTTATAAGTGTACACTGCCATGCCTGGCTTTTGTATGGGGCTAGAGATCTGAAGTCAGGTCCTCAATGCTTGCACAGCAAGCATCCTTATACCCATGAGGCCTCTCTCCAATCCCCAGGAATGGTATTTTAAGGTGCCAAGCCCCTGGATGGGACTCAACGTTGACTACAGTGGTTGTCATTCTATGCCTGTCTCACACTTTACCCTGTTTGCATGGAGCCCCGAACCATATTGGGATGAATCATGCTGAGATGATTTAAATATGTATGTGAGGTAGAATCCTATTGGCTGTCTGCTGAGCTTGGCATGGCCCTGGTGGGAACAGTGATATGGTTCCTTCCCCTAGGACAAGGCCTCACTGTAAGCCTCCTTGAGTGCCATTGGCTGCTGTAGGCATAAGGCTTGTTTGTATGATAATGTACACATTTCCTCTGAAGGATGTTCCCCCTCCCCCATTAATGTTAATGATTCAATGAGAATCAGAAACAGCATGAGTCCAAGAGTCAAAGTGTGGCTATATATCAGCAAAATGGTAAACACTAGGACCATCCAGACAGCCCTTGAGGCTATGGGAAAGAGCTCTAAATACATGAGTTCGAAAATATATAATTTCTCAACTATGCAAAAATAAGGATGCAATATGAACTATATGAGGGGCTTCAAGAATCTAAAAGAACAAAGGCATCTGCATCAATGAGCCAGATTGTCAAAAAGATAGAAACACAGGCAGATACAAAGGCAGGCAGATTCCTGAGTTCAAAGTCAGCCTGGGACCCAGCAAGGTCAGGCCCAGGTGTGGTAGAAATGGTATCTTCAGGCCGTGGTCCCAGCCTGCTAGCTTAGCATCTGTAACAGAGGCGGCAGATCTCGGAATTCTTTTGCAATGTTAAAAGAAAATGTGTGCTTGCGTTTCCTAAGAATCAAGGGCTGGGGTCTTTGGGATGCTGCTTCATAGCATCCCATGGATAATCAAAGGGGAACCTGGAATAAAGGACTGCAGTGATATGTCACTAAATAACTGGGCTGGGCTCTGCCTGAGGTGAGCTAGCAGAAACAATAGCAGTTTTTCTTTTGAATTTTCTGTAGCAGGAGCTGAGCTGTCTGGAGATCTCTGGAGAGCACAAACAGCTCCTTAAGTTTTTTTTTTTTTTTTTAAACAGGATTTCTGATTTGGCCAGAAGATCCAATAATTTTGTTATTTTATTATTTATTTATTTATTTATTTATTTATTTATTGTTGGTTTTTCAAAACAGGGTTTCTCTGTGTAGCTTTGGCTGTCCTGGAACTCACTTTGTAGACCAGGCTGGCCTCAAACTCAGAAATCTACCTGCCTCTGCCTCCCGAGTGCTGGGATTAAAGGCACCACTGCCCGGCGATCCAATAATTTTTAAAGCAGCTTTCCTGACTTTGGTCAGAAAACCCATGAGTTATCCAGACAGCTTTTAGAATTTTTACTAGCAGAGAGAGAGAGCTGTCTCAACAAGAAGGTTTTTAGAATAGCAGCCAGAGGAGAGGAGAACACACACACACACACACACACACACACACACACACACACACACACACGCACACACACAAACACACACACGGGGGTGGGGGGGAAGAGAGAGAGAGAGAGAGAGAGAGAGAGAGAGAGAGAGAGAGAGAGAGAGAGAGAGAGAGATATCTCAGCAGAACCTAGGCCTCTGGCTTTGACCCACAATTTGATTTCCAATCCTTTTCACCTCTATCAGACACCTTCTCTCAGAACCCCTCCAAGCAGAGGCTGATCCCCAGAGTGGCTCTCCTAGCATCACTAGCATCGTTACAATGTGTACAATGTTAGCCAGTTGATACTCCTCTACCTCATTTCTTATCACCTTGGCCGCACATCAGAATTTTCCATTGCCCTATGGACTTCTGCTCTTCCTTATGCAAATCTTACAAGCTATTGAGGACAAACTGTGGCGTCATCCTTGACTCCTTGCCGTCACACCCCTCATCTAGGATCCCCTTGGCTGTGCTTTCAGCCTGTTTAGCTTCTGAGAGTTTGCAGTGCCAGCCTGGCCTGTGTGTCATTTCTGCCACCATATCTGTCCCCTGCATCCCATTTCCCATTCTCCATTCCCCAGAGATCTCCCTGCTTATCACCTTTGATTATCTATAGTCCGTTCTCTACGAGCAGCCGGAATACCCACCTTGGTCACAAAAACTCAGAACTTGGAAGCCAACAGGATGGTTCAGTGTGTAAAAGCACTTTTCACCCAAGCCTGACTTAAGTTTGATCCCCAGGGCTTGTGGTAGGAGAAAACCCACTCCCACAGTTTTTTTTTTCTCACCTCCACAGGTTCTACAACCATGCCATGCTTGTGCCTGCATTTACACACACACACACACACACACACACACACACACACACACACACACACACACACAGTCTACATCATTAGTGCCACCTAGACCTTATCCATAGTCACCAGTCAGGATTAGGGGAAGCCTAGTTCTGGAGAGGTCTCTAAAATATGACTGTTGCTCTCCTCACTTTACTATGCGTTTTTAGAGTGATCCTCCTCAACCCTGCTGTATATTGGAATCAGCCCAGGTTGCTCAGGACTTGATATCAAGATTCTGTCTCATTAAAAAAAAACAAAAAAAAAACAAAAAACAAAAAACTTCCTGGAACCCACCCCAGAGATTCTGGAGCAACTAGCATCACAAGTTGTCTTAAAAAGTGAAAAAGGAAGGAAACGAATGTCTCCGTTAGTTTCACAGCCAGGAGATGGGGCTGCACTCTCTCCTTGTGTCCACCATGCATGACTTACCAGAGAAAGGAGAGGAAAGTCTGCTGGCACATGGATGGAACTGCCGAAGCCTCCCGCCCAGAGCCCGTAGACATGAATCCTTTTCCACGGTCCTCGTTAAAGCCTTGCCACTCCCTGTGTGGCCTGCCTGTGGAGGATCTGAACATCAAGATCTCCTGGATCTTGTCAAACATTCAGACCTGCAGCATTCTACCTTGCTATACAGAAATCTTGACAGCCCTAAACCTTAACAGCTCAAATGGTTCTGTCGCCTTCCGTCCAACAAGAGACTTAAACAAGCACTACACAGTCCCCTGCAGCTCAAGGCTGGGTGTCCCCTCAGCCTGGGAGGGATCAAGGCTACCGCAAGAACCTAACATTTGTCCCAGCTAATACATTGACGATAGGCAGATAACCTCCCTTTAGAAGGGCATTTATTTTATGCAAGAACTCTACTACTGAGCAATATTCCCAGCCAGAACATTCGCTTTGTAAGATTTACAATGGTAGGGCAGAACAATGTAACTTAGTTGATAAGGTGCTTGCTTAGCATACATGCAACGCTGGGTTCCATCTCCAGCACCTCATAAACTAGGTATGGTGGCACAGGCCTCTCATCCATCGCTGGAAAGATGGAGGCGGGAAGACAGCAGGGCTCAAGACTGTCTTCAGCTATACTTTGTTTTTTTCTATATTCTTTGTTTACATTCCAAATGATTTTCCCTTTCCAGGTTCCCCCCTCCCCATAAGTCCCATAAGCCCTCTTCCCTCCGCCCATTCCCCTATCACCCCCCCTCCCACTTCTCTGTCCTGGTAATCCCCTACATTGCTGTATCAAGCCTTTCCAGGACCAGGGCCCTCTCCTTCCTTCTTCTTGGGAATCATTTGATATGTTAATATCAATGTGTCTGAGAATTCAGAGCTTCTGGGCTAATTAATATCCACTTATCAGTGACTGCATTCCATGTGTATTCTTTTGTGATTGGATTACCTCACTTAGGATGATATTTTCCAGTTCTAACCATTTGCCTAAGAATTTCATGAATTCATTGTTTATAATTGCTGAGTAGTATTCCATTGTGTAAATACACCACATTTTTTGTATCTATTCCTCCATTGAGGGATATCTGGGTTCTTTTTTTTAAAAAAATATTTATTTATTTAAGTAGTATGTAAGTACACTGTAGCTGTCTTCAGACACTCGAGAAGAGGGTGTCAGATCTCCTTATGGATGGTTGTGAGCCACCATGTGGTTGCTGGGATTTGAATTCAGGACCTTTGGAAGAGCAGTCAGTGCTCTTAACGGCTGAGCTATCTCTCCAGCCCAACATCTGGGTTCTTTCCAGCTTCTGGCTATTATAAATAAGGCTGCTATGAACATAGTGGAGCATGTGTCCTTATTGCATGCCGGGGAATCCTCTGGGTATATGCCCAGGAGAGGTATAACAGGGTCCTCTGGAAGACTCATGCCCAGTTTTCTGAGGAACCACCAGACTGATTTCCAGAGTGGCTGTACCAGCTTGTAACCCCACCAGCAGGAGGTCAACCACACCCCGCCCCCTCGCTAAACCCCTTCCTCTCAGGGGCTGGGCTTCCTTTTCCTTTCCCAGCTTCTAAACCCTCCTCAACCATGCTATTTTGGGCATGCATGTTTGGTTCTTGGTTTATTCTTGGCTTCTTGGCCCATGGCTTCTCTTCTGTGCGCTCTTCACCACTCTCTCCTTTCTTCCTCTTATGCCCTCCCCGCCACTCTCTCCTCCTATGCCCTCCGGTCATGTTAAGTCTGGACCCTTCCAGACACTTCTGGCTGTGCTCTCCCTTGTATCTACAATAAACTTTCTCTTCCGCCATACCTAGGAACGGTCATGTCCCTATTTTTCATTCAATAATGAGTTTGGGGTACTCTAGGATACATGAGACCCTGCCCCACCCCGGCCACCCAAATCACTTAAAATGTGTTCCTGTCAGCCCTTTCCCTATCCCTTTGAGATATATATGTATTTCTTACAAACAAGACTGTCTGCAATGACCTGCAAGTCACCCCATCAAAATATAGTTATCAAATAAGGAACACTATTTCTTAGACCCATGAGAGCCTAGAAGTCTAACTTTAAACCCCTGCCAGTCACCAGACACATTAACCTGGGTTTGTAACGTTTCATTTCCTGACCCTACTTCAGCCTACTCCTCTCCTCATGCCTTTCCTTATTCTTCCTTTAAAGAGTCATGGGGCTGGACTAGTTAAAGGCCTGGACTGCTCTTCTAGAGGAGCAGGCTCCATCGCCAGCACTCACAGAGTAGCTGACAGCTGCCTGTAATTCCAGACCCAGGGGATCTGATACAGACCCAGGGGATCTGATAGTATCTTCTGACCCCCTCAGGTACTGTACACACACACACACCCGGCACACAGACATACATACAGGTAAAACATTCATACTTATTAAATTAAAATAATAATCTTAAAAAATAAAATAAGGGGCCGGAGAGATGGCTTAGCAGTTAGGAGCACTCACTGCTTTTCCGGGACTCAAATCTGACTCCCAGGACCGACACAGCAGCTCACAACCATCTGTCACTACAGTTCCAGGAGACCTAACATTTTCTTCTGGCCTCTACTTGCATCTGACACCACAAACCTGCAGACACTCACATAGAGACATACATCTCTAAAAAACAAAATTAAAAAAAAAATTTCAAAAAATTCCCAGCCATATCTATACAGAGCAGTGCTGACCTTAGCAGTCTGTGCTAATGATGATTCCCACTGTCCCATGAAGAGAATGAAATCTTCTTTTGCTGCTAGCACCCACCTTCAAGTCTCTGTCTTAAGGAGACGCTTGGTAAAGTGCTGGCATCCAACTTGCCAATCCCTCGGGGATTCTTCACAGATACTTCTGAATGGCAAGTGCAATTTTCAGACCCACTTAACCAGCGCTGAGGATGGGAACTTTGCTTCAAGTCACAAACAAGGAACAGTGCTTGTCTCACGACTCATTCTAGTGCTGCCTCCACTGTGCCGCACTAACTGGAGAGAGGACTCAGCTCCAGAGATCAGCTGTGGGATGTGATCACAGGAGGATGTCTGTGTTCCGCTGTGAAGGGAGTGTGCTTTTCTATCGCCCCCCTTCCTGTCCCTACCCTACCCCAGGTCTTCAAGGCCCCTCCTGCTTCCACCTTTCACTGCTTTATAGGTGCTCACTGCCACGCACAGCCTTTTACCTGACTGATGGGAACCCAGAGCCTTCCCTGTGCACAGCAAGCATTTTGCCCCTGAGCCATCTCCCCAGCCCAAGGTTTGCTTCTTAATGCAAGAGCCCTCCGGTGTCTTTGGGGCCTCCAAAGAACTAATTTACTTATCTTATCTTAGCAATAACCAGAGGCCCAGGGAGTACAGCTTCTAGGAAAGAAGTCATATCAACCCCACGCAAGTACCGCAAGTACCAGAAGAGTGGCCACAAAGACTACAGAAGCCTGCACAGCAAGGACTGTGCATAGCTTGCATACCCGTCCCCACCCAAAGTCAGACCAGTGTTAGATCTTGGTCCTAGCCCCCTCCTCTGTTCACTCTGCAAACCCCGCCCCTATCTTGCCTCCCTTCCCAATTTAATTGCCATCCTGTCTGCTTTCCTGTTTTCCTAGAGGGCAGATTCTAGCCTGATCCTCTTCTGATTCCCACAGCTACCCCTCTAAACTGGATCATGTCTTGGTGGAGACTCCCTAGAGGAAGGCTCTCCCCAATGACCTTCTACTTGTAAGACAAAATTCAAACACAGCATTCGAATGGAGCTGTATTTCATTGTGGGTGTGTCTGTTCCCTGGCTTACCAGATTAGGCCATAAGATCAACATGAAAGCCGTTACCATATTTAAACATCAAGATCATTATCTAGAGAAGATAGCAAAACTCATAACAAGAATGACAGAATGCAGCAGTGTGCGGCGGTGCATGCTTTTAATCCCAGGATTTGGGAGGCAGAGTTCAAGGCCAGCCTGGTCTATTAAGCAAGCGCCAGGACATCAGTGCTATTACACAGAGAAACCGGCCTTGAAGAATCAACAATAATAACAATAATGACGGAATGCATCTTTTTGGCTAACTTCAGCCACCTTAGGTGACAGTCACTAAGCTCCCCTCCCCACTGCCTCTCCCAGGAGAATATATATTTCTCACCTGTAGCTCATAGTCTGGCTTTTGTTACTCATCACCAGAAAACCCTTGTGTTCTGCTGGGTGTGGTGACTCATGTCTGTAAGACCTGAGCTTAGGAGGCTGAAGCAAGAGGAACTAGGACAAGAAAAACTATGTTCAGAGATGATTCCTGATGCATATTTTTATTAGAGCTGGAGGTGACAGCTTTTCCCAGTGAAACAAATCTCTGTGTCCATAAGGGAAGACCATAAGAAACTTCACTTTGTAATTTACCTTGGTCCAAGAACATAACACAGCAATTGCTTTATGTGGTAACTCTGACTTTCAGCAACAAGTTGTTAATGGAAAACACACCAAACAAAAGGCTTCTATTCTCTAATTATCAAGTCAACCATCAGCTTGTCTTTGTGTGTGTGTGTGTGTGTGTGTGTGTGTGTGTGTGAGTGTCTGTCTGTCTGTCTCTGTCTCTCTGTCTGGGTATCCCACCAGAGCCATGTGCATGTTAGGTAAATGCTCTACCACCGACGTCTTAGCTCTACTTTTCTCAGATTTCAGGTATATATTTTTTTAATTAGGCATGAAAGTAAAATTCACTTCAAATACCAGCACTTAGGACATATTGCTTTGACAGGAGGTATAACATTAAACCTTAAATTTTCTAGATCTTTTCTCAAATAGCTCACTGGTTTGTTAGATTTAACTCTGTTCTGTCTGGAACCTATTTGCCCTACTAGGTCTAAACAGAATGTTAAACACTCTGGGACCTAAAAAGACAATGTTAAAATGCATCACCAATTCCTAATAAATATGGTGCAAGGGGCTCCCAGCACTTGGGCCATGGTGAAAGCACAGCTCATCTGGTGAACACTACACAGGCCCCGTCCCCCCCCAGCCCCAGCCGGCGGCTGTACATGATCAGCTCTTCCCGGAGGCTGGAGTCTGTGGCTTGATCTTCTTGACAGCTTCCAGAACAGAGAGTGGGTTCACTCTGTCTCCAAATTCTTTTTCTCGGTGCTCAAGTAGAATGCCCTATGGGGGGAACAGAAAGGGATGTCAGCCTCCACTCGGAGGTGTTCACTCATGAGACACACTCTGAGCACCAGCTGTCCATCAAGCCCTGTGCTTGGGCAGCTGAGAGCTCAGGTCTGACTCACACCCAGCACCGACCCCTGAGGAGTCCGGTCTTCTGAGGAAGGGGACTGAGGAAGTCATGTCCCTATATTTGTAACACATAAAGCCAGTCATGGTTAATTAAAACAAGGGCATGTGGAAGGCTTCCTGGATGACAGACAGATAAAAGAACAGTCCATCTGAAGAGAGGAGAATGAAAACACAGAAAACCTTACAGGGCAGAGCTCAGGAGCCACCTTGATGGGTGCTGGATGACCATCTGAGAAGGTGGACCCATTCTTTTCTTTAAACCTCGTAAACTGGGGTCACACTTCCAACACACAGAAGCAAACACATCAGGGTCAAGGACATCCTAAAGTCACCCTGAAGTGAAGTGATAGAAGGATGTGTTTGGGATCATCAGTAATCTTCAGTATTCTTTAACTCACTGTGGTATCTGGCCACTTGCCTTAAATTTCAAATAATCTGTAATGTGTCCTGTCATTATAAAGACAAGAAAAAAGAAAAAAGGAGAGGAAGTCCAGTCAGTGAGGGAGCTTGTCCAGCAGAGGCATTTGCCATATGCAGGCCTTATGACCCCAGAGTCATCCCTGGGCCTTGTATAGTGAGGCAAGAGGGAGTCAAATCCTGAGTTGACCTCCACACACACACTCACACTCACACACACACACACACACACAGTCACACACACACACACACAGTCTCACACACTCACACACACACACACACTCACTCACACGCACAACCAATAAATAATAATGAGAAGTCCACCACAGTGGGATGACTATTAGGAAGTGACTAAGGGAACTGCAATTGTTTACTGTGTAAGCCAAATGCAGACAGGGGAAAGTCAGGGCAAGAATGTTTTTTGTTTTTTTTTCTTTTTTCTTTTTCTTTTTTATTGCATATTTTCTTTATTTACATTTCAAATGTTATCCCCTTTCCTGGTCTCCCTCCAGAAACTCCCTATCCTCTCCCCGCTCCCCCTGCCTCGATGAGGGTGCTCCCCCCACTCATCCACTCCCACCTTCCCATGCTGGCATTCCCTACACTGGGGCATCGAACTCCCTCAGGCCCAAGGGCCTCTCCTCCCACTGATGCCTAACAAGGTCATCCTCTGCCACATATGCGGCCGGAGCCATGGGTCCCTCCATGTGTGTTCGTTGGTTGGAGGTCCAGTCCCCAGGAGTTCGGGGTATCTGGCCTGTTGACGCTGTTGCTTCCCCCCATCAGGCTGCAACCCCCCTCAGCTCCTTCAGTCCCTTCTCCAACTCCTCCATCTGGGACAGGGGACGAATGTTTAATGGCATGGGAAATAGTCATCCATCATCACTGCAGAGAGAGAAACCAAGCCAACTGCCACCCAGCTCTGTTCTAGCGAGCTGCCTTAGTACCCGATGGGAAGGTTCGACCCACTTTTCACTATTTTGCTGTTTTTAGATATTCTCTATAGAATACGTATATGGCATAGGCATAAAGAATATACCTAATTTTTTTTTTTTTACAATAACCAGGCTTCACAAATCATTAAAAAAAAAAACCCTCATACCTAGAGGTACCTGACCTAACAGGACTGCAGAAATGCCCTCCAGGAGGAACACGGTGAGTGCTGCTGCCTAGCCAACCCTGCTCACCCACTACCTTGCCAGAGCTCTGAGGACCAACAAACACCACACCTAACAACACCAGGAATGTGCTCACCAGGCCATGAGTACCCAGTGAATCATCACCAGGCAAGAAAAGGCTGGCAGGTGTGCCAAACCCTGCCCTAGAGGCCACCACAGGGGGCCAAGATAAGACAATGAAATGCCACCGGGCTAGAGTAGGAACAAGAGGGGCCACCTTCTAGGGTCACCTAGACCAGGTTATTGAGAACCACTCCTGCAAATAATCTGTACAGGCAGCGGGGTGCTGTCCTTCTGGGTTCCTGAGTTTAATTTCTCCTGCTCCGCGTATCAACCGTGCCTCTGGCTGACTTGTTCCCCATCTCTAGGTCCATTCCTTACATGTAGGTGGGAATGAGGAAACGAACATCCCAGACTGACAGGAAACTATACCTATGGGCACCTATAACAAGGCAGGTGCTTGATGGGCATTACACTTAAGACATTCTAATATATTTACTAGAAATCAAGAAACAGAATTATGTCAAATTAGACACCATTTAATACTAAATCCTAATACAAATAAGAACAATTACCAATGGATTTTTTTTAAAGATTAGAAATTAAGTGTCCTATTCTTTTTTCTTTCATGTTGTGAGATCTAACAATGCAGACTACCGCTGCTTTTCTACAGGAACAAAACGAAACAAGAGAAATCCAACCACACCCTATACATGCTGTATGTATGGTTCCTATGCGGGCTGGTCTCCAGGTGCTCCTTTGGTGACCCATTACTGTCCACAGAGAGCCCCAGTCACCTGCCTCCCAGGCCCACAAGGACTCCATCTGTCTTTCCCATACCCTTCCTCGGGGTCCACACATTGATGCTGGGTCCTCCTTGCCAGAACTCCCTGTTCACAGAAGAATCGGTTTTCTCCCTAGGCACAGTCCTGACAGCACGAGTTCCGTGGGACTCTCTTATACGTTCCCGCCACGCCCCCTCACCAGGCTCCTTCTGTTCCTTCTCCCTTTTTATTTTCCTCCACATCCATCCTCGACGGCTTGGGAACATGCCAATTAAGTATGTTCACAAACAGAATAAATGTGAGCTACCTGGGCAACACTGAAATACAACTTGCACTGGGAAGTCAGACTCAGGCCTCTGCGGTGCCACACTGGGCAAGGTTCACTGGTATAGCTGCTCACCAACTCCCCATCTCAGGTTCACCAACTGCAGTCTGTGCTGCATAGCCGTCTGGTGGCCCGACTGAAGTGCATGTATGAGATGCAAGCCTACAGTAGATGTGTGACCAGTGAGTGACGCGTGCTGGGAGGCAGGACGGAAGACTCTAAATGTGGAGATTCAGTATGGGGTCTCGATTCCAAATACCCATAGGTTTGTAGCAAATACTGAGATCTTACCTGTTTTGCAGGCCCTATCACAAACACTCCTCCGAGGATGAAGCCTTCGCCCTCTAGGTTTCCAGAGAAGCCCCCGTTCCAGGCCCGGAAGGAGTTATACCACACGCCCAAACGGATGAGGCCCATGAACATCATCTTCCGCCTCTCTGGACCATAGAATTTTTTCTACAGAGCAAGGAAGATCCTGCGTGAGCAGTCTGCATGTCTCTCATCCCTAAGAAGGATGCCAAAAGCCAAAAGCCCCAGAGCCTGCTACTTCATGTCTCTTCTGCAGCCTAACACATGTCACTCCTCCCAGGATCACACTCAACTGCCTAGGGAGACAGGAAGCTGCCAGCTCTGACTTCTTTACCAAAAAGGAGAGGAAAAGAAGGGGAAAAAAAAAGAAAGAAAAAAATTTAAATTTAATTTTATGTTATTTTTTGCGATGCAGGGATTGAACCTAGGGCCTTGTATATCAATGTTCGGCAAATACTCTGCCGCTGGGTTCATTCTGCTCTCAAGACAGTTTCAGTCTGAGGAAAGAATATCCCTCACCCCCACCTGCCACCCCCACCATGTGCTTTCTCACTGTCCTTACAACATTCTGTAGGGAGAGAGTACAAGGGAGGTAACTGCCTAAATCGAGGGACGAGGATTTGGCTAAGGGGCAGAGTTTTTTTGTTCTTTCTCACCCTCTTGGGTCAACTGACAAGGAAGGCTTTAGTGAAATGGAGAACAACTTTCAAGAGTCTGACTATGCCATTCGTGGAGAGCTGGGGGACCCTGCAAGCTCAGGGAAACTCAAGGGGAGATCTACCTCCAGCTCCAGGACAGACCCATCCTAGGTCAGTGGTCTCTTCCAGCTGAGGACTAGTCCCACCAGCATGCAGCCCAGGGACCACAAACCCACAACACACTCTTTCTCTCTGTGCTTTATTTTTAATTGTGTGTATATGAGCATCTCTGTGTGAGTGTGTGCATGTGAGCAGAGTGCTCAGAGGTCAAAGGAGGGCATTGGATCCCTAGGAGCTGGAGTGACAGGCCAAGGTCAGCCAGTCAACGTGGTGCGGAAGCTGAATGCGGGTCCTCTGGAAGAACTCTTAAGCAGCAAGGCGTCTCTAAGCCACAACACACTCACTTACCTTTTCATCAAGGAAGATTTCCCCTTTGAAGTAAGGCTGGAAATCCTCCACTTCTCTCTTAACCTGCTCCTTCACCACTGCATAGAGAGGGACACCCAGCTCATCCAACTTGGGCTTCAAGGACATCAGGTCTGCTGCTTCCTGTGGAAGACAGGAAGGTTCAGTGACATGAACTTCCAGAGCTCCATAGCCAAGAAACAAACCATGGTGCGGGGCTGGCACTGAGCAGAAGAATAGAGGTGACAAAATTCCAGAAGCAAGCCAAGCCTATGTAGACCGGCCTACATCTGTCTGAGGTAGATACACTCAGCCACAGGACAGACAGGGTTTCAAGTGCATTTGCCAAGCCAGGCTTTTGGAAAGAGAAGATCGCCCAGGGAGCCTCTTCCCTCTCAGCCAGGACATGATCTCCTACTTTGTAGCTCATTCCTGCACTAGACCAAACTAGCCCAAGGGCCATCGGACATATGCGTGTAGGCCATACAGCAAGTGTGGTCTCCAGGCTTCTGTGCAAGCCTCCCTCTCCCCCAGTTCCTACTAGAACTTTTTTTTCTCTGTCCAGCTCTAGTCTAATCTACTGGAATAGTAACTTTGTTCTGGAAAGATTTCTGCCCCTGCCTACGTCTCAAGCATGTTCTCTGCTCTCTGCCTGTGGCTTTTTTGGCGCTAGGTCTTCATGCCATCATTAAGCACAGTCACTTAGGTTCCTAAGTATGTCTTACTACAGGAAAATCTGTCTTTTGCTTCATAGACATCCCAGTGTCTAGACCATGGCTGGATATATGGATGTTACTAAATATGTGGAGGAAGGAGATGGACAAGGGGAGGCTGTGGCTGTGCTGAGTGGTACAGACATCCCTGGTCCTTGTGAACCATGTGCTGGAAGAATAAACAATGCTCCATGAATCGTGGAAAAGCTTCAACCTTAAGAAGCCTTTTCACATTAGAGGTCATAACTAAAGTACCATCAGGAAGTTCTTTTAAATGTAGCCTGCCCACCTCTGGTATAAATACAGTGAGACACAAGAGCAACGATATTTTCTGTAACAGGAAAAGACAGGAAGAAGTGACAGCACAGCTAGACAGAACAGCACTGATGGTAGCACATTTACCAACAACTCGACGGAGTAACAAAGTTTGACAACAGAAGGGAGGGGCTGTAGTTTCTGGTGTGCTTGAGGACCACCTGCTGGAGATGTGGTTTACTGCTTTCCTGGGCTCTTTTCTCTGGGGATGTCGCTATATAAAGTCATCGAGAGGAACAGAGTCATAGAACTCCTCTGTTGAGTCACTCACACACCTCTATCCACCCACATTTCTGGACAGTGTAAGTTTCCACAAAATGCTGTGCCAGGGCACAGAGCAGAACACAGGAGAGCAGGCTGCAGTCAGTCAGAGCCGTTGCTCCTGGGACCGTCTCTGTGTCACTGGCTCCAACAGATCACGTCAGAGCAGTCTCCCTGGCGGAGTCTGAGGGCCCTCTGTTTACACTCCACCTCCAGGGTGAAAGAAAACAATGAACCCCTAAAGATGGCCAAGTCTAAATGGGCACTGAGATTGCACGGAAACTTAGCTTGCCAGTCACCTGACCTTAAAGTAAGAAGGTCCAGTGTCATCACTGGGTTCTAAATGTGGAGGAGAGAGGAAGAAAGTCAGTGCTGGAGGAATGTGATGTGACAATGACCTGAGCAGTCCTGCTGACTTCAGAAACGGAGGGAGAACTCACAAGCAAAGAATATTGGTGGGCTCTGGAAGGGTGCAAAGACAAAGAAACGGACTTCCACGACAGCTTCCAGGGCAATGCAACCAGACACTGTTTGAGAATCCAACCTCCAG
The DNA here is from genome assembly GCF_947179515.1 of Apodemus sylvaticus. NCBI lineage: Eukaryota > Metazoa > Chordata > Mammalia > Rodentia > Muridae > Apodemus > Apodemus sylvaticus. The sequence continues at coordinate 105,525,861 of NC_067479.1, forward strand.
CCCTGCACAGTGATTGACTGCGGTTAAAGCCATCAAACCTGGGACATTTGTCCCCAGCAGTAGTGACTGACAACACATTAAGCACGCAGTCTGGCTTTGTGGCAACCTCTGCACCGCTGTCTCCTCCTCTGTAAAATGAGAATGGTGACAACAGGTTGTGTTTCTAAGAGAACCCCGAGAAGCCGTGCACAGGTCGGGGCTGTGGCTCAGCTGGTAGAGTGCTTGTCCAGCATGCGCCAAGCCCCGGGTTCCATCTCCGGCATCACAGAAAACTGGACCCAGCGGTGCATGTCTGTGATCCCAGCACTCAGGAGGTGGAGATGAGAAGCCCGGAAATCCAAGGGCTACACAGCAAATGAGAGGTCAGCCTGGGCTACATGAGATCCTGTCTTAGATGGAGCTAGAGAACATCATACTAAGTGAGGTAACCCAGACTCAAATGGTGAATCATGGTATGCATTCACTAATAAGTGGTTATTAACCTAGAAAACTGGAATACCCAAAACATAATCCACACATCAAATGAGATACAAGAAGAAAGCAGGAGTGGTCCCTGGTTCTGGAAAGACTCAGTGAAACAGTATTTGGCAAAACCAGAACGGGGAACTGGGAAGGGGTGGGAGGGAGGACAGGGGAAGAGAAGGGGGCTTACGGGACTTTCGGGGAGTGGGGGGGGCTAGAAAAGGGGAAATCATTTGAAATGTAAATAAATTATATCGAATAAAAAAAAAATCTCAAAAAAAAAAGTGCCTTGCAGGTAAGACGTTGCAAAGTGTGTATGCTCAATATCAGTGGATTCTTTATCACACACACACACACACACACAAACACACACACACACACACACACACACACACACACACACAGAGAGAAGCAGAAAGAAATCTCATAGGGTTGATTCAGGCTTCCAGAGAAATCTGAGTGATAATCCTAACGGGCCATGGATGTTACTTGGGAAACTAAATGGTTTCAAGGGTAAGAGAACCCCAGTCCATTTTTCTCCTAGTCAAAGCAATTTTGTCAGACGTTGGGGCCTTTGGTACCACCTGGGCAGTCCATCAAACCACCCTTGCCCTCTCTTTACTCGTTATAGAGTTACCGGGCCACACTCGGGCCACTGTAGAATTCCTGCTGCACTAGCATTTTGTGTTGCAATAACCACAGTTCCTGCCCTGATGTGTGTTCTCTATTAAGGAAATGGCTTCCATTTGAGTTGCCGACCTGGAGACACACTGTAAGTAAGCCTCAGCGTCCCCTGGCTTACAGGCCAAATGTATCCGCACTAATGGTATGCCTGACTCCCCGCTCAGCTGCCCACTCTGTGAGAGCAAAGGGGGAGAAAGAGCAGTTCATGATCTAGAGGGAAATGGGCTACGGTGGGTCCCCAGGAGCGGGAGTGCTCTGAAGAGCCTCCTTGAGGAGGTCCCTGCTTGCCACAGCTTCATCCGAGAGCAGCTGACAGTGACCCGTGAGCGGTCCTGCAGTCTAGACTGTTACTTCAACAAGTGCACATCTATGCGGACCAATAGGAACTCAGGATTTTCTCCTGTTGCTGCCCGGGATTAAATGAAAAGGCAGTGCGTGACATGACTGCTACCATATTGGGCAAAAGGCTCGAGGGACAGAGAAAGTCAGACGTGTGTGTGGCTAACCCCACCAGGATATTTGGAGTTGTTAAAAACAAGATCAGAGCCAATGTCAAAACAAATGCATAGAGCAAATAACAGAAGCATCAGAAATGTCAGAAGGCTCAGAGCACACATAAGCCCTTGGTCCTGATGGAAATACTCCAGACCCACTGCCTGAATGCTTTCCTTCCTGCAGATCCTCAGAGGCACTCACCGCTCGACAGAGGAAGCAGCCTGGCCTCCGCACAGCCATGATCACAGCCCCGTTCTTCTCCCACAGCTCCTTTGCTTTGAATGTCCTTGGTTCTGAGAGAGGAAATAGAGGAAATAGTTACTGTTTCCTTCTGGCCTGCCCAGTCCTTCTTCAGTTGTTCAGATGTTCCAGAATTATATGGAGCTGAGCTTAGCTCAGGACACAGCCTCGGAGGGGACCAGGAGGAGCACTCCATACATAAGAAAAGGTGAGCAGAGACAGGGGGGGACTCATTTTCTCAAGGAGCACTAATAAGGCTTAAGGATCCAACTGTACACTGAAAAGTCCCTCCCCCACAAAAGCCAGCGTTCAACTCCAACATCCAAATTGCGATAGTTTCTAGCAAAACTGAAATTCCTTTTACAGCTGGCAGCATTGGTCAACCTAATAATTCTGTAGAGCCCAAAATGAGTTGTATATTTTGACACCCCTCCCACAAATACTCTTAAAAGCATATTCGAATTAAAAAAAATGACCTAAACCTTTAACTGCAATACTTGCAGTACTTACAAACAGAACAAGGTGGGAAATACCTAGCAATTAAATGCTTGGGAGAATGAGTGTGGACTCATCATAGATTAACCTTAATTATGATAGTATTCCTCAGAGGTATCCACACACTTGTGGGACAAGTGTGAACAAAAGCAGGGAAGAAGGGAAGTGTAGTCAGTCACATGAGGTTTTTAAGCTGGGGGGCTGAAGGAAGCCTTGGCATTTCTCTCTCTGCCCTTTTCTAAAGCGACCTGCCAGGAATGTGAGCCACCACACACTCCTGCCTCTCTAGGGCAGCTCCCTCCCCCACTGACATATGATAATGGATTTTTCTCTGGGGGCACCAGCCAGAGGTCCATCCAATCAGTGAGCCCTAATGTTTACCAAGAACTTCCCCTGCTGAGCCTGGGCACTGCTGTAGAAATATACCAGGCAGGGGTACAGCTGGCCGATGGTGTGGGGCTCTCGGGTCCTGCCACGGACTCCAGGTGGGCCCCTGAGAACAGGTACACAGGCTCCTTTGTCCTAAAATCAGCTCCCCTGCTGCAGCTCCATCCCGGGGCAGGGTAACCACAAAGTATCATCGGCTTCCCAACACCCCTCCCTACCCCCCAGCATCCCCCTTCACAATGTGCAGTTTCCCACGGTGCACCCGCCCTGCACCATGCATTGGGAGCACAGAATGGGGTGAGCAGTATCTCTGGAGCCCATTCCACCCAGACACTTCTATTTATTTTATTCTTTGTGACAATCTCGGAAGCCTTGGAATTCCTCAGAATCCTCTCCGGAATAGCTGGTTTACTAAATGATGGTAAAACATCGTGAAATATTACGGAGCAATTCATCATTGCAGTGAAGGCGCCAGTGACAGAGAGTGGGAAGTGACTTTGATGAGAAAAAGATAAATTAGCCACTAATGCCAAGATCACCTCTATGTGACTACAGAAGCATGGAAAGGAATACAGCGAAATAAAATGATTGTGTTAGGTTGGTACAACTATCGGTAACTTAAAAATCGTTATTAGATTTCTCCCTAATATTGCTTCAAGAAAAAGGGACGATTTTAAGAGGAAAGCTAAAGGAGTTAAGCATGTACCCTGGAAAAGTACTGAGGCCGACAGTCACCCCTTACCTTTCTCCAGCGTTTTCAGGTCTATATCTTCCAAATATTCCAGTGCTGCTTTCCGGGGCTTGGACAGAAACATGTCTGTGTTGGCCAGGAGCAGGGCCACAGCGGCGGCCCCTACGGCTCCCACACCGATGGACCACATACCCATGGTGAAGAAACTTGGGTCCTGGAGAAAAGACATGTCTGGAGATTGAGAAGAAGGAAGATGTTACTGTTCTCACAGGACAGCTGGAATCTGACCTCCTGCCCAAGGCTCCAGTGGGCAACTGGCCAGGGGACCAGAGGAGGAGGGCCTGAAGCAGGGAGAGATGGGACTGCTCAGAGCTGCGCGGCCGCTGGTCTGAGCCCCGTTTGAGAGCTTGGGAAGAGCCCATACACATGCATTTGTGCCCCTAGGAAGAATGGCTGCTGTTTGGGGCTTTCCTTGCATCTCTGCTTCCCTGGGTTGTGCTGCTGGGGGGGGGGGGGGGCTGGGGAGCAGCACAGTTGCTTCCCTCTCATTCCTTCACATCGAGGGTGGCAAGTAGCTTAGCTATCACCTCCCTGGGGAGGAACAGCCTTCTCATCTTCCATCAGAAGATACTTGCTTTGTTACCCTATCTGTCTTCCTCTGGAGTTTAAGAATCTCCCAGAAACAAAGCTGGCATTCTATTCTTCAAAGCCCCAGTGACTGCACAGCAGGGCCTCACTCTGGGGAGACAGGCAATCTTAGTCAATTTCTCCCAGCTGAGAATAGATTTCTCACTTATTATAAAAATGAAATAGGGGGCTGGAGAGATGGCTCAGTGGTTAAGAGCACCGACTGCTCTTTCAAAGGTCCTGAGTTCAATTCCCAGCAACCACATGGTGGCTCACAACCATCTGTAATGGGATCCTGTGCTCTCTTCTGGTGTGTCTGAAGACAGCTACAGTGTACTCATATACACAAAATAAATAAATAATTCTTTTAAAAAAAAAAAATGAAATAGGCTTCTATTAAAAACAAAAGCAAAATCACCACCACCACCACCACCACCAACAACAACAACAACAACAGAACAATTTCAACAGTGCCAATACATAAAACCCCACCTGACAAGAAAGCAGATACCGCCTGAAGCGTACCACCTAGAGATGGCTGTTGTTAAACACCATTATCTTAAGAGGGCAGTGCTTCTGTTGGCCCTCATTCCACCCTAAGATCTCCTGGGTCTTCCCTCACACCTGGCTTGATGCTCAGGTCCCTGGGGACAGAACATTGACAGGAACAGGGACAGGAGTAAGCCACCTAAGGCACTTAATTCCACCTGGCAGGATTTGACCTGGAAGTTTCTCCAAAGACCGAGTGGAGGCTGGGAAAGTCACACAATTGCTGAGACAGGGGGCTTTGAGGAGGAGGACATGACCCTTGGGGGGTGACTTTTGGAAGAAAGGGGTGTAACACCAGGACTGAAGCCAGCTTAGGAAGTTCAAATGTGAGATATGCAATAAAAGAGAGGTCATGTCTAGTGGCCTAGGCCAGTAGCTCAGGTTTTCAACAGGATGAGACAGGAGGATCCTATCACGTTCAAAGACATTCTGGCCAAGTTATTGAGTCTCAAAGCAAAAAGGAGGCTGGGGATCTAGCTTGTGCTAGAGCACTTCCACAGCACGCTGAAGTTTTAATCCTCAGAATCATTAAAGTTAAATTAATCAACCAATTAATTAAAAGGGATGGCCAAATAACTATGACAGCAGAAGAGGAGGAGGGGGAAGAGAAAAAGAAGGAGGAGGAGGAAGAAGCGGAAGAGGAAGAAGAAGACGAAGAAGAAGAAGAAAAGAAGAAGAAGAAGAAGAAGAAGAAGAAGAAGAAGAAGAAGAAGAAGAAAAGAAGAAGAAGAAGAAGAAGAAGAAGAAGAAGAAGAAGAAGAAGAAGAAGAAGAAGAAGAAGAAGAAGAAGAAGAAGAAGAAGAAGAACCCAGTATCGATTTACTTGGAGAAAGGAGGAGGCCAGTGTGGGCGTTTACAGAGTGGTGGCTGCTACTGCTACTCTATCTCTGATTTCAGCTGAGAGGGAAGAAGAAAGACTTAGAAGCACACTAAGTGGTTCTATGGGCAATGGCTCACCACAAACAAGAACTGAAATGGACTCAATACAGTTGAGTGATAAACATGACTTAAACACAATAGAGGTCTCAGGCTCAGCAGGAAAGAACGTTTCACAGGCCTGCTTCCAATTTTTCTTTGGCAAGGTTACACACAACTGGATTATAGTTCACAGAACCATTAGGAGGGAAAGCACCGCTCCCAGACACCTGCTCTAAATAGGAGAGTTTGCGCAGCCCGGAAAAAATGTTGGGACCATTATACCATCTACAACCATTATGGATTATGAGCAGGTTTACATAATTTTGGAGCACATGAGTGCAGTCATCTGGTAAGCATTCCTGTAAGAGGTCAGCTTACATCAACCCTACCAGTGGAACTCAGCAGTGAATTTGGGGGTCCTGGGACCTCCTACCCTACCAACACATCCCCTACTGCACTCTTGGAGGCACCAAGGCTCTATTTCCCCACCACTAAATGACAATATACTATCAACCTAAGTAACAATTTTGGAAAACCTAGTATGATACATGATCCTTAAGGAGACAGAGGCTCAGTTCTCAAAGTATCATAAAAATAAGAAGGAAGGTTAATCGACTTGCAGATAGAGTAAGAACACTTGGGTTATGGTGTCACAAGGAAGGGAGCCAGTCCAGGCAACCACAGGAATAGAGGAAGTGGCTTTGGAATTGGTGTGGGACACAGTTTACAACACGAAAGCTTGACTGGGCAAGGAACTATCGGGCCTAGCACGGAACAGACTGGGAGCCTCTGGGAGAGGAAATCCAGGAGCGGCCTACCTACCCCTGTACCAGCAATAGGGGCTTTATCCAGCCCATTTTCTGACAGCCACCAGAAGCATCTGGGTTTCCTCCTGGCTCTGATGCCATGCTAGGATTTCAAGGATTCTCAGGCCTCCCTAAGACACCGCTTCACTCTGCGTGTCTAAATCTCTGGGGACAGGCCTAGAGTAGAACCACCTTCTAGAATCAACTATCCTCTGCAGGACTTGATGGTGGGCTGAAGGTGCCCTAAGAACTGAGGTTCACAAGGCCCAGAGCCTCCTATCTCCTTACCCCAAGTTCATGAAGCTTGTATTCAAGATGTGAGCTTCAAAGCTACCCAGGCATGATGATTTCCACCCTTGCCCTTACCCCTACTGTGCTCAATACATACATACATACATACATACATACATACATACATACATGAATAAATAAAAATGTAAAAAGGAGTGGCGTCACTCGTCTGAGGAGAACACCCTATCCGGGCTCCCATCCAGTCTTTATCAGCAGGACTGGTGGAGGCAGACGTCTCAGTGAACGGGCTCAGGCTGCCCACCCAGCAGGTGGCTTTTCTGCTGGTGATAGGCAATGAAAACTCATCGCCAGAAGTACCAAGCTTCCAGAACTCAAAGCAACTCCTGGCAAATCTCAGAATGGATGCCATGGCAGCGTGCGGCCCAGTCTCAGCAGACCCTGAGTCTCAGCAGACCCTGAGTCTCAGCAGACCCTGAGGCGCCTACTCCCACTCCCACAGAGGGGATGGGGAGAGAGGTTTTAATAACTAGATAGAACTAGTGCTTTTCCACATGTGCCTCTAAGACCACTGACCAGCAGAGCATGGAGGCCAGTAACCCCGAATTTCTAAATGTCACTTGACATATCTGGCTTAAGTTTATTCTCTCAATTGCCGCGTGAAGCGGAGGATATTCTCTCTGCAGGGGGCAACGCTAAGGTTCTGAGCTTAGTAACTTCCCTTCTGTCACAGGACCAGCAGGTAGAAATCCAGCCATCCATAGTCAACAAGAAGAGCACTCCAAAGCATAGTCTTTCTGATGTCACACCTGCCCTCACCACACATTCAGAAGTGGATCTGTGGAGGCCAAGGACATGACCCTCCACCATCGTCGGGAGAATTTCAAGCAGGAAGCTCATCGTATTCAGTCAACAAATGCAGCTCCACTATGTCCTCGTCTAAAGGAAATTTACCATAGACCAGCTGTCCCTTTTCTTTTCTCCCTGTCCCCTTCCTTTAAAAGGGGGTCAGAAGAGAACTGCAAGGGTGTTTACAGAAGAGCCAGCCCCCACCTGACAGCTATACTACTCAGCTCCCGAGGGGGAGCTTTATCTGATCCCCATGTCTCCCGGAAGGTGAAGCTGGATAAGACTGTAAATAAGCAGCAGCTGTAAGAGGTCCCCCGAGTGGCAGCTTTGGTCTGGAGAGAGCTGAGGGTGGGTAGAGGGAAGCCAGCTGGACTCCCCTAAGCCAAACTGCTGCCATCCTCCCCAGGCTCATTTTCTGAACTCCAAGATGAAGGAGTGACACAGTTCCTTAGACTCCAGGGGCATCCTCTGAGAGCAACACAAACAGCTTACCCTGGAGCTCCAACATTCTTGGCCCACCTGCCGGTTCAGCTCGGTGCCCTTCCCCTAAAAACCCATCCTTCAGCAGGACAAACCTGGGAGCAGCACTCACCATGCGCGTGCGGAGTCCACACCTCTGCCTCTGCTTCTACCCACAAAGGACTCTGACCCCCAGGCTGTGTGTGTAGGCAGGGTGACCAGGCACAGGGAGGGCTGGGGGTGGAGCTCTGGAGTCTTGCCTGGGCCCCTAAGCTTAGCCACTCCACAGGCAGGCAGGACTGGGCCACACAGAAACCCTGGGGGCTCCTTCAGCTGCCAATGGATAATCTCCAGAAAGCATCAAAGTGGCCAGCTGCCAAGGCCCCCTAGCTCTTCAAAAAACTGAGCAAAGTTTTGAGTCATTTGCAATTTGCAGTCATGCAGACTGTAACATTTCTTAAGTGCCAGCAGACTCCCGTTCGCTATGGGTCTATACTCAACCAGGCCCTTAGGACAGTCCACACGCCACACCCGGCATCAAAGGGACAGGTCCTTTTGTCCAAGGCTCTTTGCCCAGCCTGCTCTGTACCCAATCCTTACCCTACACCCAGGCAGTCAACTGGACTGCCAACGATCCCTACCTGGTTATCTATTCATCGCTCCTTTTCGTCTCTCTTCACAGCGCACAAAGGCGCATGTGAGTTCACTTAGGCATGGGTCCTGTGATCAGATAGAGCCTGCAGGTGGCAATGCTTTCAGGAAAGAGTGTGAGCAAAAAGTACTGCTTATTCTGGATCTTCTTTTTTTCTTTTTGGAGGGCAGAGGTTTCGAGCCAGGGTTTCTCGGTGTAGCCCCGGCTGTCCTGGAACTCACTCTGTAGACCAGGCTGGCCTTGAACTCAGAAGTCTCTGCCTCCCATGTGCTGGGATTAAAGGTGTGCGCCACCACCGCCAAACAGACAAACAAACAAACATATGAGCTCATATGAGGCAGACAGAATTTTGACTGGTAACATGTAGGGCAAAGAAAGGAAAGTCAGCTCTAGGTCTCTGGTTTCCTGGCTGGATACTTGTGTCCTTCACTGTCTAGGGAGTGGTAGAAGTCAGAGGTGGGTGGAAGTCACTTTTGCATAAACTGCAACAGATCCATCTAACGCCCACTACCCGGAAAATTTGAGTCAGAAACAGGAACAGGGACTTGGAGGGCATTGCTAAACCAGTGGGTGAACTATTGGAAGTAGGTAAGGTCACCCAGGAAGGATGGATAGGTTCAGAGAAGCCACTTTACGTGGCAAACCCTGTCTTGAAAGCATTGCCAACTGAAGACTTTACCTGATTATACAGCCCATGCATATGCGAACGTATGCACGTCTCTGCACACTGTGAAAAACAGGCCTCGTATGTTGTATTTCGGTTGTCTGTCTGACTTGACGGTACACAGAGGGCCAGGGGCATTCTGGCTCCAGGGTAAGCTGTTTGTGTTGCTCTCAGAGGATGCCCCTGGAGTCTAAGGAACTGTGTCACTCCTTCATTTTGGAGTTCAGAAAATGAGCCTGGGGAAGATGGCAGCAGTTTGGCTTAGGGGAGTCCAGCTGGCTTCCCTCCTGCATCCACAGAACTTCCCAAGGATGTGCTATCTGTAATGTAGGTAATATAATGGACATGTAACACATCAAACCACAAATGAAGGGATTTGAATTTTACTCTTGAAATTTCACAGTGGAGCAAAGTTGGAAGGAGTTGTTGCTACCCAATTTTACCCGTGTGAAAGCTCATTCTGAACACTGCCAGCCTGGCGTTAGAGAAAATACTCAAGCTTGGGACGCGCCCTTGCGCTGATTCCCAGCTCTGCTGCTCTCTGGCAGGGTGAGCTGACATAGCTGAGGCCGAGGGTACTCACTGAACAGGAAGAAGGAACTCGAGATCCCCTGTCCCCACGCTCACACCCAGGCTCTGCAGCACCCAATGACTGCACCTACAGGGAGAGCCTTGAGTGTACCCAGCACTACAGATTTCCTTCTTCATGAGCACAGTGAGACTGGCACACACTCACTGAAGTCAGATGCTTGTTCAAAGAGCTGCCTCTAGGCAGGAACCGATAAAGTCTTAACAAAACAAAAGCATCAGCAGTGGGTGGGTTAACTCCCTTCTGAAACGTGTAGGGACAGCAAGAAATTCGAAACATCAAGGGAATACCTGCCCTGCCCAGCCTCACCCAGGGATTCTTCCCATCTCAGAAAGAGCTGGCCTGAGGCAGACCCAGGGGATGGAAGAAAGGAAAAGGAGGGAAAGCAAGACAGAAGAGGCACAAGACGTCCTTGGCGCAGGTCTTCAGTGAAAGACTGGAAAAATGGCTCCCCACCTCTTCTTTACCATCCCGCTCTTAACGTCCTTGGCTCTTAAAGTTGTACTTCAGTAACCCCTTCATTGAGTCAATGAAGAGCTAAGACCCAAAGAAGCTGGCTAGCCCAAAGTCACATGGGTAAGAATGGCATCAGTGTCTATGTGGAGACTCGGGTTTGGGTCTTCCAATTCCCACGCCATAAGAGCTTACTGTGCTTTGGATTCACAGGTCCTACACAGCCTGCCATGAACCAGGCACCCAAAGCTTGGACATTATGCACATACGTTGACGTCAGATACAGTCAGTGCCGAAACCTCATCATTGGCCTGGAACAAACTGAGAGCAAGATTTCTCTGAATATGGCCTGGTGTCTGGAGAGAACTCCAGTCTCTCACAGGCCCAATCCTTGGCAAGCAGCTCATAAACCAATGCCAAGTGTTTTCTTAAGGACCATTCTGCCCATTCTCTGCTGAGAAGCTATTCTGCATTTTTTCCCCTACACCCAGTGTCAAGGCCCTGTTAATGCTGAATGCCATCGAAAATGCCAGCTTAGTGGTTACTGTCACAGTGAGAGACAGCAGAGAAGCCCCCACAAGCTCCCGTGGAACTGACCACTGCAGTGACCTGCACTCATCTGCCACAGTCAGTTCTGTTGTCTGGGGTGAGTGCCCACCCTCTATCCCGCCCTTCACCGAGACACTAAGAGTCAAATGTGAGCATATATATGATCAGAGGAGAATAAGACAACACATTTAGAGACTGAGCAACAGAGGTACGACTTAGAGTGAAGGGTAGAGCTGGCTGGGAAGTCCTGTCCTAGGAGAAGTGGTGCCCTCCAGAGACTGGGCATTCTGCTGACTTTCAGCCTCTTGCCTCCACTTAGGAGACCTGCTCTCTCCAGTCGTATGAATGTGGACAGGAAGACGAGGACAAACCTCCAAAAGACACTGGGTTCTAGCAACCAAATCCTAATCCCATTCTTGCCCCGAGACTGTTTTCTTGTTTATTGCCTCCAGATCTTCTAAAAACCAAGCGGCACTGTGGTGGCACATGTTTCGTAAGAATAACACGAAACACAGCAGTGCTCCGGGAAACTGAAAAGGCTTCGTTACGGTTTTCATTTTCTTACTCTTTTTCTTTCTTAAAAAAAGACAATGTCTTGCTATGAGGCCCAGGATAGCCTAGAACTTGCCACCTTCCTACCTCAGCCTCCTTAGAGCTAGAATTTTAGGCAGGGACCACCCCACTGGGTGGTCATTATCTTTTGCAGGGTTCAGTTTCACTCACTGTCCTAGGGGGGGTAAGCCAGACACCAAATATGGAATGGTTTCTCCAGCAATGTCACTGCAAATCAGCTTTCTGGGTGGAAGGAAGCTCCAGGTCTCAGGGGAGTTCTGCCTTCTGCCCGCATTCTCCACAGCACATACTTGGAGTTAGCTCTTTGGTTCTCCCACACTGCTCTTGGTAGTGCCAAAGGCAAAGGTGACTGCTCAACTGCAATCTCCCTTGGCAGAGGTCACTGAGCTAGCTCATGGGTGAGGCTGGCTCCTTCCACAGCACCTCTGGACAGTTCCTGCCACATAAGCCTCTGTCCAAACAGACTCTGAACTTAGCATTTCAAAGAAGCAGACAGCCACCTAGCAGGAGGTGGTGCTTTTAATCTGAGATACGAACGAAGTCTGGGCATGCCCCTTAGAATTCCAGACCTGACCAAAACTTCTGGTGCCACTCGAGTATGAAATGATCATTGCAATCCCAGAAATCAGGAGGCAGAGACGGAAGGGGTGCAAATTCTAAGAAAGCTTCTGGGAAATTCAAAGCTACTCTGAACTACCCCCTGCCCCCTCAAGAAGAAAAGGGGAAAGAGGTGGGGTATGAATGCTCTGTGCCCCACCCCCAACAACACAAAGGGTCTCAAGGAAGGAAACTAAGGAAAAGGTGGAACCAAGAAGAACTGAGTCCAGTACCTGCAGGTTGTATGAGCCTGGATCCGCCATGTTTCACATCAGCAAAACAGGAACAAGTTCTTAATCACCTTCTACAGAGATGAATCACTGGAGATGCTCTAAGCTCTTTACAAAGACTGCCAGGGATGTTAAATTCTTACTTATTCTTGGATTAGTAATCACCCCAAATATTTGAAACAAAGGATTTTCTGATGAATATCTTCTGAGGACTCAGGGTGTGCAGTATGAACCCCAGTTTTGTCTCCAGGGATGGGCCAAAGCAGAAACATATAAGACTCTGTCTTAGACTCCATGACAATGCCTTTCAAAATAAAAATCCAAGGACTATCTTTTCACATAAATCACTTACCAAGTTCTAAGAAAAAAAAAAAGTTAAAGTAAAAATAAAAGCGAAGACCTAGGTAACAGGGCTGCGATATCACAGAAGGCACGGTGGCAGCGGGACTCTGGGAATGTTCCCTCCCCATGCAAACCCTGCCAGGTTGGACTGTAGCTTTCTTTGCTCTCCCTTGGGTCATTTTCACCAACTCCAACAACCTAACAATCCTGGAGCTCTGATCATCTCATTACCACACCGCAGCAGCGTTTTGAAACTTACAACTGAACTTTCTAAGTCAAAGGTTTGCAACCTTTGGAAGAGAAGGAGGAACAGGTGTCTCGGAAACTTTCTCACAGGTCACCCCAACACCCACATTGGATGGATAGCCCTCCCTGCGAAGTGGGACAAGCGTTCTTCCCCCCCGCCCCCGCCCGCCAGTCCTCTGTCCCAACAATTCAAACATCTGAGTGCAAGTTGGACAAGAGTTTTTCTGTCCTCTGTCCCAACAATTCAGACAGCTGGGTGCCGCCAGCGCCATTCGGGACGAGGGTCTCTGGACCCCAAGCCTGGAGTCTGTCCCGATCGCTGTGGTGGGCTGAGGGCACAAAGGACAGCGGAACCTGGAGAGGACCCGGCCGCATCCTCCATCCAGCATCCACTCTCCGCGGCCCCGCCTGCCTCCATGCTCACCTGTGTTTTAGGGACCCCGCCTCCGTGGACCTCACTGGCTCCCTGAGCTGCGCCAGCCAGCGGACGGAGGGACGGACGCACGGACGCAGGTGTCTCCTCCGTTGTAGCGCAGCCTTGAGCGCCCGTGCGACCGACCAAGAGCCCCCGCGCCTGCGCAGCTCAGCGCCTACGCCACCACGCCACTTTCACGTGACAGACACGCCCCCGCAGCTCCGGACCGGGACTGCATAGAGCTTGGGTCGCTTTAGGGTCGTTCTTTGCTCGCTGATTTCCACGGTGCTAGTTTGGAAGTAGCGTGGCTGTGTGTGTGTGTGTGTGTGTGTGTGTGTGTGTGTGTGTGTGCTGTCATAGCCAGAAGCAGGGTGTGCGTGTGTGTGTGTGTGTGTGCTGTGCTGTCATATCTAGAAGCAGTGTGTGTGTGTGCGTGTGCGTGCGTGTGTGTGTGTGTGTGTGTGTGTGTGTGTAGCAGCCCCCAAACCCCATAAAACTTAGATGTCCCAGTGTCTGTCTTCACCCCATATTCTTCACCCCCAAATGCTGGTTATCAGAATGAAGAAAACCCGCTGAGAACTGGCTCTAAGGATAATACCAGCTCTAAGCAACCCTGTGACAGGCTTGTCTTTTACTCTTTCGGGGTTGCTTGTATAATGTAGCTCAGACCGGTCTGGAATTGTTCACCCTCCTGCCACAGTTCCCCAGGTGCTGGGGTCACAGGCATGCACCGCCATGCCTGGCTTTCACCCATTTTTCTCTCTCCCGTAATAAGTGTTCATTACTGTCGTATAAAAGCTGTAGTCTGAAGAGCAGTTTCAGAGACAGGATTAACTGCCTCACAGAGAAGAGTTAAATATGGGGGTGGGGAGAGACAGAGGTAGAGAGAGATCACAGAGCAGTTTGCAAAGAAGTATTACAGCAGCCAGACAGGCACACTGGTCAGAAATGGTCATCTGTGTGTGTTGGGGATGCATGCATGTGTGGGAACACCTGGTGAGAGGTCTAGGCTGTCCTGGGCCATCACTGCCCTCCTCTCAAGTTTCTCACTGTAAGAAGCAAGACTCTTGCTAGGTAATAACAAATTCAAGATACTAGGGAGGATGAGACAGTTTTTATTTTACAATCTTGTAGAACTGGGTGTTACCCTAGACAAAAGGTTAAAAAAAAATGTTGGCCCGCCAATTTGGTTTGCTTCTTACAATCCTGATCATGAATATCTCTTCCTCTCTTCCACATCATCAGGGTGCTTTGGAGAGTTACAGTCATTCCTGCTCAAAAGCATCAGCCCCACACCAAATCTCCCTCCTCTAGAGCAGGAGACCCTGCCCTGCTTTCCCGATATATGTGTGGCTTAGTCAGTGGTGGTCCTAATTAGGGTTACTAATGCTATGATGAAATATCAGGAGCAGAAGCAAGTTGGGGGGGGGAGGGTTTATTTGACTTACACTTCCACATCATAGCCCATCCCTGAAAGAAGTAGGGAGGGACTCAAACAGGGCAGAAACCTGGAGGCAGAGCTGATGACCAGACTGTGGAGGGGTACTGTCTGGTGGTTTGCCTACATTCTGTTTGCATGAAAGGATTTTCCCAGTTGAACCTCCCTCCTCTCCAGGCTCCAGCGCGTGTCTGGTTGACATAAAATTAGCTATTCCAGCAGTAAACTAACTTTCCACCCTAAGATAAACAGAGCACTTAGGCTAATAAGTGTTATCTGACAGCTGGGAAAGAGCAGACTTCTTGTGCCTCCTGATAGATTGGAATGGTTTATTATACTCAGAACCTGGAGCTAGGTTGGTAGCCAACAGGCTGCAGTGAGCCTTCTATTTCTGCCCACCGCAGCGCCGAGATTCCAAGCCTGTATTCTTGCCATCACATCTGGATTTTTTTACTGATACCAAGGGTTTGAAATCAGGTTCTCATGCTTGAGCCAAAAGTGCTTTTACCTGCTGAGCCACATCCCAACCCCAGGAGATGGTCGTCTCTGAGTAGTGCTCCCCCTACCCTCTTCACCTGGGGAATACCTAGTGGTGTACAATATTCAAAGGCTTTCCAGATTTGTCTCCCAAGTTTGTAGCCAATCTCACATTCCATATAAATGTCTGGCAGTATTCAACCCAGAGAGTCTGTTCATGAGCTCTCCTGAGCCACATTATGAGCATCTTTGTTTCACATCTGGGATCCCAGAGCCTGGTCCTAGAATAGCATCCAGATGAACCTGGGAGGTTTGTGGAAAAAAAAAAAGGTCTAAACAGAGAATGGTCATTAGCCTGAGAGATCTGACCTTTCACAGAAAAGATTTAGCATGATTTGGTACATCGTGAGCGTACTTATAAAATACCAGCTCACCACCACTCCCAGAAGACTTTTCTCACATGAACCTCATTTCTTACTATGTATCTGGCTTGAAATAGGAGGATTGGCTAAAGGTGAGGAAGATTCCCAGGGGCTGCTACTGTAATTAAAACAGAAAGTCAGTTCTTGGAGACATGGGTACTCAGAACTTGACGGTTAATGATTACAGTTAATGCCATCTGGCTATAAGCTTTAGAATTCTAGAGCGGGGGATACTAAGAGTCTGTTGTAATATCCATACCACTCAAATGTAAGATGGCACGCTTATATTTTTGATTCTTTAACATCCCAAATCTCTGGACCTCAGAAAAGAAGACTGGCTCTGGGAGCTAATTAACATGTACCCAGTACCCCAAGTTTCTCTTTGTTCAAGAAGACACAGGCTGAACTCATTAAACTGCCAGCAGACCAGAAAAATAAGTTATAAGAAAGCCAACACAGGAAAACTTATTTATAAAGCTCAGCAGATTTTAAAAGATCAAAACAAAACCCTTGAATAATAGGCTGGGCCTGTAGCTAAGTAGAGTGATTGCATGAAGTCTTGGGTTCAGGTTCAATTCCCAGCACAGGGTCAACTTTGTAAGTAGTACATGCTTGTATTCCAGGAATTGGAACTAGGAAGATTGAGGCAGATGGATAACAAATTCAAGAAAATCTGTGGTAGTTCAAAGTCAACCTTGGATGCTTTGAAATTCTGTCTCAAAAGAAAAACAAAACAGGGGGTAGTGGTGACACACACCTTTAGTCTCAGCACTCAGGAGACAGAGGTAGGTGGATCTCTGTGAGTTCAAGGCCAGTCTAGTCTACAGAATGAGCTCAGGAAAGCCAGGGCTGCACAGAGAAACCCTGTCTAAATAAATAAATAAATAAAGAAAGAAAGAAAGAAAGAAAGAAAGAAAGAAAGAAAGAAAGAAAAGAAAAAAGAAAAACAAAACAAAACAAAAACAACAACAGCAGTAAAACCTTAAACCAGAAATGATCCCACCACCAAAATCCACATAACCCGACAGATTTAAAGAGAAAAGCAGTTCTAGACATATAAAGGTCACACGGCAGATTTGTTTGTTTTGAAGCAGGCTGTTGCTGTGTTGCTTGTGCTGCCTCCAATTTATAATCCCCCTGCCTTAGTTCCCGAGTGCTGGGATTAAGTCATGCCTGGCTAGCCTGAGGTGAAAGGGAAAGCTGACTGGAAGCCTGGGGCAGCTTAGACAACATGGATGTTAGCCTCTTGAGGGATTGGGATACAGGTTTGCACCACCAGGGTCCTTAGAGCAGATAGCAAACAGTAAAAACAGGAGACAGAGCTGGTAAAAGCTCATCACTCAGAGCTCAGCATCTTTAGACTCAGCTGTCTGCGTCTGCTTGCTCCACAGTGCCACAAGCCGGCAGCGTGACATGCTTCTTTAAGCCCTACAGCATTTGGGCTCACGGGGGAAGTGTTCAAGATGGAGCTAGCATTTAATGCAAAATGTCAAAAATTAGTACCTGACTTTATTGCTACAGGTTTATATTCCTATCCTATAGATGCATAAAAAGTCAAATTTAGACCAAGAATTGTCTATGAACCACAAAAGTGAGTGGGCACTGATGAGCCACACAGATCTTCCTGACCTGTCAATATTCTAAGTTCATTCTTGTGCTTCTCCCTGCACCTGCTGGGTGCTGGGATTACCAGTGCACCATCATGGCTGTTTTCTCCTTACCTTTTGAAGCTTGAGGATGCCCTTCTTCCGTAGAGTATCTCACAACAAAGTCAGTAGGGCTCTTTCTAGAACCTTCCCAGTGGATTATGGGATAAACCAAAGACTGATTGGAGGGTGAGTGGCAGGATCATTCTCTCCAATTAAAGAAAGAAAGCCTCTGTGGTGTCCTTCCTGTTATCCTATTAAAGAGCCCTGTGTTCAGTTAGGAAGGTTTTATTTATGTATAATAGAAAAAGAACAGCCTAAATTTTGTAGAAGTGACCCTGGTTCATTTGCTTGCTTGCTTTGTTAGTCACATGATAGTTTGGTATCATGCTAAGGCTGATTCCTCTGTGGTGATTCTGAACTGGTTCCTAGGACCCATCATAGAGAGAATATCTACACACTAAGAAATGAATGAACCAGAGCTCTCCTGTGATGTCTGGTCCTGTTGCCTGAGTAAAGTTCTACTGATTTGTCACAGTCACTATCACTGTGGATCTAGAAGAAAAACAGAAATGAAACAAGCATTTTAGGGCATTCCTTGCATTTCTTTCCAGCCAAAGCTAACTCTGCTATTTTTAGACTCACTGATGTCTAGATTTGCACACAATATTATCAGTTGGCTAATAAAAGATTAGATACCAAGGGCGTCCTCTTCTTTCTTTGTGTGTCTGTGTTTTGTTTGTTTCGGTTGTTTTTTTGAGCCCCAAACACACTATGTACCACAGCCTGCCATGCAACTTGTGATTCCAATGTTGTGGTTGCAGCTTGCAGCTCCAGCCCAGCTGACACAGTCCCTCTTAAGGGATGCTTTCATTGCAGATAACATTGTGTTGAAGTTGTTGTGGAAGAATTAGGGGAGATAAAGACAAGTTCCTCATCTTACTGTCAGTTTCAAAACACGAGTCAACTGAGGGTGGCGGTGCATGCTTGGAACCCTAGCTCTTCATCTGGGAGAAATGGGTGGGAAAAAATCAGGAGTTTAAGGCCAGTGTGAGCTTATTGACCAAACAAACAACCAAAATAGCAACAAAATAACAACATAACAACAATATAACAACCAAATAACAACAACAAAGACCAAAATAACAACAAAACCAACAAAACTATAATAAGTAAAACACATACATATTGATTGTAACCTCTCATTCTTTGGAATTTCTTACACATTTTGAAAGATTCAACAACTTTGACAGTATGCTATAGTTCTTTTCTATGTGCCTCCAATCCCTGAACACAGTAAACCTAAATGATTCCTTTTAAGTCTGCCATGTTCCTTTCTTCCTCAAAACTGTAATTATTGGCGGTTCCTCCGAAAACTGGGCACCTTACTTCCAGAAGATCCTGCTATACCACTCCTGGGCATATACCCAGAAGACTCCCCACCATGTAATAAGGATACATGTTCTACTATGTTCATAGCAGCCCTATTTGTAATTGCCAGATGCTGGAAAGAACCCAGGTATCCCTCAACAGAAGAGTGGATGCAAAAAATGTGGTATATCTACACAATGGAGTACTATTCAGCCATTAGAAACAATGAATTCATGAAATTCTTAGGCAAATGGATGGAGCTAGAGAATATCATACTAAGTGAGGTAACCCAGACTCAAAAGGTGAATCATGGTATGCACTCACTAATAAGTGGATATTAACCTAGAAAACTGGAATACCCAAAACATAATCCACACATCAAATGAGGTACAAGAAGAAAGGAGGAGTGGCCCCTGGTTCTGGAAAGACTCAGTGAAACAGTATTCAGCAAAACCAGAACGGGGAAGTGGGAAGGGGTGGGTGGGAGGACAGGGGAAGAGAAGGGGGCTTGCGGGACTTTCGGGGAGTGGGGGGGCTAGAAAAGGGGAAATCATTTGAAATGTAAATAAATTATATCGAATAATAAAAAAAAACCCTGTAATTATTTCTTCTATTTTGCAAGAAAATAAGGAAATGAAGTCAACATTGATGACAAAACTTATTTTATTGTTATGCTGTTTTGACCATGCTTGGGCCATGGGAAGTGACACTATTAGGAGGTGTGGCCTTGTTGAAGGATGTGTGTCACTGTGGGGGTGGGCTTGGAGACCCTTTTTCTAGCTGCCTGGGAGACAATCTTCTTTGGATCAAGATGATAGAACTCTCAGCTCCTTCTCCAGCACCATGCCTGGATGCTGCCATGCTTCCCCTCTTGATGATAATGGACTGGATCTGTAAGTCAGCCCCCTAAAGGATTAAATATTGTCCTTCATAAGCGTTGCCTTGGTCATTTTATCTCTTCACAGCAATAAAACCCTCATGAAGACAATTGTTATCAAATTTATGTTTGTCGGTTTGTTGGCTCAGGTTACACGAAGGTGGGAAGGACCTTTTCAGGTCAGTACCAACTCAAAATATACTTTAGGGTTTACACAGTAATGAAATGAACTCATACAGTATAAAAATATACATAGGTGCTGGAGAAAGGATTCTGTGGCTAAGGGTATGCACTTGCAGAGGACTTGGGTTCAGTTTCTAGCACCTACATTGAACCGCTTGCAACTACCTGCAATTATAGCTCTGCAGGGGCCGATGTCCACATCCTTTCTGACTCTGCAAGCATCTTTCCTCACATTGAAAGGACAACATAAATCCCATTTGTCTCTATTTAAGGACCAGGTCTGATTTAGAAAAGAAGACTATAAACAGCTCCAGGAACAAACCGTAATTCCCAGAAACTAGGCCATAAGGCACCAGCTCCAGGAACAGATCATAAACAAGGTCATAAAACCCCCTCCCAAACAACAGCCTGGGGATAACCACAAAAATGGGGAAATGCCTTATCTCATGAATGAGCCAGCTGTGCTGGACAGCCCTATCTTATTCTATGACTGAACACTCATGATGTAGGAAAGCAGACCGTGTAGCAGCTACTAATAAAATTTTGTATTACCTAATCATTCTAGAGAGTTCCTATGGTTCCCTTTAAGAAGGCATGTGCCATTCAAACACATTTCAAAATGGGGTTGCCATTTCAACAGAAGCGTTTGACCCTTGCATGCTGGCCGTTTCCGCAGAATAAACTCTCTTTGTCCTTGCATACCATGTGAGTCTGGGTTCTTCCTTCAGTGATTTTCAGACCCTTACAACATATGTTTATTCCCCAGCTACCTCCAATCCTGCCACCTATATACATATAATTAAAAAACTCACAGTGTATGTAATTCAATAAGGGGTCCAGGATCCGAGCAGTTATGACCATATTGACAGGTTCTTGGGGCATAGCAACAAGGTCATACCAGGCATTTAGACAATAGTCACTGTAGGATAGGAAGCCATTGGTTGTAATGCAAGACCTGATTTCAGAGGCATGAAAGTTAGAAATGGAAAGCTTTGCTGTTCTATAATAATAGCAGTTGGACAGGTAGTTGTTCTTTTCTATGTGCTCAGCCCTGAACTGCAGATCATGAGCAGATTCAACAGCATGATAGCTTAGACCTCTAAAATACTTAATTTTAATTGTCAGCTTGACTCAATCTAGAATCTCCTGGGAAGGGAATCTTTGCTTTTTTTTTAATTTATTTTTTTTATCATATAATATATTTTGATCATGTTTTCCATTACACAACTTGTCCCAGATCACCTCCACCTCCCTGCCCACTTGACTTAACTCTCTCTCTTTCTCTCTATTCCTCCCAACTTCCTTCCCTCTCTTTCTCTCCCTTAAAGAAAAACCCCATAAAACAAAAATCAACTTACTGCATCTTGTTATGCCGTGTTAGGTTGATATCACTAGGAAGCCCACCTTTTTCTGAAGAGAAACAGAAGAGCCATGGATGTGGGGCAGAGAGAAATTGCATGTGTTGGGAGGCGTGGAGGGAGAGGAAGGAGTGATCAACATGTATTGTATGAGAAAAGAATTTAAAAAAATCAAACACAAATATCCAAAAGAAAAGGACAAAAGAAGAAGTTCACCAAACATAAAGAGAAGAACAACAATAAAACCATAGAGGTCATTTTGTGCTGGCCAACAAACACTCCTGGGTATTGAGCTGGTCCTGGAGTATGGTTACCACCCAACTGGAGAAAATAGATTTCCCCTTCCCCCTCCCAGTGCTGGGATGCAGTCTGGTTTGAACCCGTGTAAGTCTTGTGCATGCTACCACAGTCGCTGAGTTCATATGAGCATCAATCCCATTGTGTCTGAAAGACACGGTTTCCTTTGGGTCACCCATCACCCTTGACTCTTACAATCTTCCTTCCTTCTGCATCTTCTTGGGAAGGAGTTCTTAATGAAAAGCTGCCTAGGTCAGGCTGGCCTTTGGCATACCCATGGGGATTGTCATGGGTTTGAGCTCTAAACTGTATAATAAAGGGAAAGGTAAGAAGATTAAGTGAAGATTAAGTATGTGTGCAGTAACACTTTCTCTGCTCTTGACTGATGATGAGACTAGCAGTTCTTGCTACTATTGCTTCCCTAAAATGATGAACTGTGTGTCACCTAGAATCATGAGCCAGGGAAGCCCTTCCTCCTTTAAGTTGCATTTGTCAGGGTACTTTATCACGGCAGCAGGAGACAAAAGGGGGACAATAACTACAGTAGAATTAGCCCTAACAATACAATGTCAACATCAGTAGATCTATCAGTCTAATGCAACTAACCTGCTTATCTTATTACTAGATGTCAAAAGAGATTTAGTAAGAAGTAAAAATTAAAAAAGAAATAATTGATTACATTTTCCCCCGATAACACTCTTAAATTAAAACAAGAATAAATCAATTCAATGAAATAAATACCTTGTTTTTGAGAAAGGATTACATATATCCTAGACTGGTGTAATACCCGTTGAATGGCCAAGCATGACCTTGAATTTCCCACCCTCTTGTCTCTGCCCCCTCTGTGCTGTGGTTACAGGTGTGTACCACCGCGCCAAGTTTGTATGGTGCGGGGGATCAAACCTAGGGCTTTATGATGCCTGGTCCTAATGGTTCTTTACCAAGACCTGAATCCAAATATCATAAATGGAATGATGCTCATCTTAATTAACAAGCAGCTAGCACTGTGCCTCTATAATACTGGAAGATTAATTCAATAGTAACAATTGTACACGTTGGGCAAGAACACTACTACCTCTTTTTGCTAATCCAATGACTCTATTCTTAAATAATTCAAGATACTCTATTTTTGAAATGATTGGAATTAACTGGATTGGGACTTTGTTTAGTGAGAGAAAAGTTTTCCCTGCATGGGCAAGACCTTAACTTCAATCCCCAGCACCACGAAAACAACAAGATAATATTTTATAATTATAGGACATCTTAATATATAATTTAGTATGTACCAAGGGCTGTCTAAGTCTTTATATGTGACACTCATCTAAATCTTTGTAGCAGCCTATACAAGAATCATTACTTAATCTGTAGATGAGGAAGATGATCAGGGGTAGTAACTTGGCTGAGTCACTGTCCTTGTTATTTTTCTGTTAATTTAACACAAGCTAGGGTGAGTGTCATAGGCAAATCTGTGGGACATTGATTAATAATTGATATGATTGAGTTCCCACTCAATGAGGGCAATGCTACCACTGGAAGGTGGTTCTGGAGTATATATAATGGAGGCCAAGCAAGCCCTGGGAGCAAGTCACTAAGCAGCATTCCTCTATGGTCTTTGCTTCTGTTCTTGTCTCCAGGCCTCTGCTTTAAGTTTCTGTCTTGGTTTCCCTCGATGATGGACAGTAAACTGTAAGATGAAATAAACACTTTATCACTCAAGTTTTTTTTGGTCATGGCATTTTATCATAGAAATAGAAACCCAAACAGAGACAGTCACACAGAGAGAAATTAGGTTGAGAGTGGCTCTCCTGAGGTTAGATCTCATGTTGTTAGGCGCGTGAAATACTTTTCATCATGACATACTAGAAAGGTGGCAGGGCGTGAGGGATTTGTGCCTACAAGTGATTGTAAACAGTGGGAAAGATTCCATTTGCCATTTATACAAACACTCTAAAATATTTATGTGGGGTTATATTGAACCAGAGAGATGCAAGAGTTATATTAAAGAAACCTAAAATGTTATTAAAGTTCTTAAAACAGGCTCAAAATAGACAGGGATTTATATCAGTTTTTGATGAAAAATATTATGAAAATATTGAATCTTTTAAATGAATTTATTTAGCATGTTTTAAAATAAAAGCCTTAAAGCATTCTCTCTCTCTCTCTCTCTCTCTCTCTCTCTCTCTCTCTCTCTCTCTCTCTCTCTCTCGAACAGAATATTCTTTGATGTAAAGACGTGGCAGAAATTATTGCCTACTTATTGTTGCTCCCCATTAGTTTATTAGTTTCTATCAAACAGAATTACAGTTGGGTTTGGTAGTTGTAGCTAGGACTTGTTTTCAGAGAAGGTTGGGTCCCACCTCATTCCAATGAGTTATAACCATGTGCTACACAAACCATATACTCCCTATTCTTCCATTCTTGGATTTTTTTCCCCAAGAATGATGGCTCGCTAGTTAAGAACATGTACTGTTTATGCAGAGGATCTAAGTTTGCGTTCCCAGCATTTACATCAGGTGGCTCACAATTAGCTGTAACTAAAAACACACAGGATCCAGTGCCTCTAAGGGCATCTGCATTTCGAAGCACTTTACCATACAAAGATGCATACATATAATTTAAAATAAAACACACTTGGTGTCTAGAGAGATGGCTCAGTGCTTAGGAGCACTAGGAGCTACTGCAGAGGTCCCAGGATTTTCTTCCCAGCACCACAAGGCAGCTCTCAACTATCTGCAATTCTAGTACCAAGAAATCTAATGCTCTCTTCTGGCCTCCATTAGTACCATGTCCACACAGTGCACATACATATACATAGGCAAAACACTCATACACATAAAAATAAGCTGTTTTTTTTAAATTTTTTGTTTGTTTGTTTTTTTTCTAGACAGGTTTCTCTGTGTAGCCCTGGCTGTCTTGGAACTCCCTCTGTAGAACAGGCTGGCCTCGAACTTAGAATTCCACCTGCTTCTGCCTCCCAAGTGCTGGGATTATAGGCGTGTGCCACCACCACCCGGCTGTTTTTTTGGGGGGGGGTTGTTTTTAATTTTTATGAAGGAAAAATAAAGATTTTATCCTCTGGATATCCTTGCTGTGTTCAAATCTGCACAGCCATGCAATGATAACAAGGCAAGAAGCACCACACATTTTCAACAAACTGAGGGTGGGGAGGCAGAAGGCGTCTTTCTTTTCTGTCTAATCTTGGACAGTCTACTCTTAAGCATCTTGTACACAGTGAAAGTTTGTATTGCTTAAACCAGCATTGGGCAATTTTCTGTTTCTTATATGTAAATGTGATATAACCAATAGAATATTAAAACTGTAGAAAGAAAGATGAATGCTGGAGAGTGTCATCACCATTCCCACCAGCAATGCTTGAGATGTCCAGGTGACATTCTTGCCAACACTCAATGCATCAACCTTCCTGCACGAATTCCCCACTGAAAGCATACCAGCCACTGCGCCCTTAAAGCTGCACAATGGCTTAATGTACTTGGCCTGCAGCGGTTTGAATGAGAAACGTCCCCCGGGGGCTCATGTGTTTGAATACTTTGTTACCAGTTGGTCACAAACACTACTTGGGGGAAGTTATAGAGTTTATAGAACATGGCGGCTTGCTGGTTTATATCATTGAGGCTGAATTTGATGGTTTGTAGACTCCCCCTAATTTCAATTCTTGTTTTCTCCATTTTGCTGTTGTAGATGAAAGATGTGTTGGGTTGGCTTCCTCCCACCTGCTGCCATGCTCTTCCTGTCACATGGTCTCTAGGACTCTGAAATTATATGCTTAAATTGACTTTCTCCCTTAAGCTTCTTCTGGCCGTGGTGTTTTTTATCACAACCTCCTACCTCATCATTTCTGAATTTATTTTTGTCTCTCTGAGGAGCACCTCCAGTGATATTGAGTCTTATAAATGTCTGTTGGTATTAGTCCTGCACTCCTGTGTGTGCTACCTGGGCTGGAGACTTAACTCAGAGCAAGTAGGTCATTAACAGTGAAGATGCATTCAGCTAGTAATAATGCTTATGTTCAGATTCCTCTCTACAGGTTGGAATAGAAATGTACCCCGTTCATTCTTTCCATTCTCTATGATAAACTTACTATCTCTATTATTGACTTTGCTTCACTCTGACTTGGCCTGAAATCCTTTTCTGTGCCACAGTCAAGAAGAATCCATTTTTACTTGAGTGGAGGCACCTAATGAGAGCGAGAACTCTTACAGTTACTGTTGGTGATGTTGGCTTGGGGCTCCCTGCCACTGCTGACGGGAAGTATGTGTGGGTCCTATCTATGCACACTATGATTAAGAAGGGAATATTACCTGCTGGTAACAATGGCGAGAGAGAAGTACAGGGGTAAAAGATGAGGGAGAGGTTCCCTTTGAAATGTAAAGATATGAGTGTTGTTGGAAATTTTAAAGCTGAGTAATTAAAAATAAAATAGAGACGAAACTGAAAGTGTGTCACACCTCATATCCTGGGTACCTGGGATCTAGAAAATGGCTTTCCCCATCTCTCTCTTAATCATTAGTTGTCATGTAAAAATCATCTGTACTGTCATTGAGACTGGAGGGGCTGGGTGCTTCAAGAAGAAGAGAAGCCTTGTCTAGAAAGACCAGCTATTCGAGTCACAAGATGGACACCCTCAGGTTTAGTCTAGAAATGATTAAAAAGGAGCCTTGAGGGGAAAGTCTGCATATGTAGTCCTTTTTCTCACATCCTGTTCAGTGTAACATGTGTCCAGGCTAGAGTCTTAGTTGGGATGAAAGGCTCTGCCTCTCAGGCTATAGCCTGCTTTGAGTAGCATGCTGCCACCAGCTCCCTGCTGGCCCCTTACTGGAGACCCCCTTCATGATATCTTAAAGTACCAACTGTACTTTTCATTTGCACAGGGACAGTCACCCCAGGAGCTAATGTTAGAAGCAGTCCACTTGGTTTTGGTTTATAAGGAATGCTACTGAACTTAGCTGTTAGAGCTGGTGAGAAACCAGCAGCTACTTCAGGGAGAAACCAGCAGCTGGTGTTTCTGTGCTTACTCCATCCTCCCTTCACAAGAAATCAACTCAAAGCTGTTGCCTAGCAGGTCTTCTTTTTGGCGATATGGAATCCTTGTCACCCTGTCGGTTGCCACAGATCCCCAGGGAACCTGCAAGCACACGTGAAAGCTCTGGCTTCTCCCTGGCAAGGGTGCTAGCTAGCCAAGGAAGTGGATCTAGCCAGGGCCCCGTTCAGAAGCACTCACACTTCACTAAGGGATCCTCACATGTCTCAACACACAGGCCCGCTTCTATTCAGCCACACTCTGGTTCTGCCTTCAACTCCCAGATGTCTTTGCACACGTTACCCTTCTCAGTCTCTCTTGTCCTTCCTCATGCTCATCTGCCTGTGAAAGTCTTCATGCTTCGATGCCTCGGTGAAGAAGCATCAGTTTCCTCTTCACACTCTTCTTGGATTCGTTTCTTTCTTTGAGGCTCCTAGAATTTGTTTCTGATATTAGTGCAGCCCTGTCACAACCCTCTCTACCTGAGTCCCTCTGTAAACGGCAGAGACTTTGCGTATCCTATCTGTTAGATACACAAACATCCTTGATTGAGGTGGTGTGAAACTAAAAGAGGAGACCAACTTCTACAGAAGAGCATTCTCCTTTAATCAGAACAACGGAGGTCACTCAGTCTTTCCACAAGAGCCAGAGGTCTTATAGGGTAGAAAATGGAAGTTTTGGATGAGAAGATTTTGTTCAAAGACTGAGTCTTGGTGGAGATCTGATCGTGTTGGCATGAATATCAGTTCTCCTGACATTTTGATATTTTGTCAGAAACTTTCCAGCTAAGAGCTGGACAACTCTTCCTACAGGAAGTTTCTAAGACCGTCTGAAACTTTTAAGTTATTAATTCTTCACTGTCCACATCCCAAGCAAGGAAATGTTGACTCTTAGGAAGTACCTGGTTGGTCTCATAGTGATTTGGTTCTGCTCATAGTATAACTTCCCTTGCAAGAGAGGAGATTCTAAAAAATATCTCATCTGCCCCCACCCCTGCAAAGTGGTATTGTAAGATCTAATAAACATGTCTCTTGTATAAAGAAAAAGGATGATTTCTTCTGTTTTTGATGTTTTTTTTCCGTTTTCTCATTTCCTGGTGCCTGCACCCCACTAGGAAGGGGAAAATTCTTAGTTTTTAATACTCTTTTTAATTATAAAAATTGCTTATTGTGTATGATCCATGGATGAGATCAGGTAAGAGGATCACTTCTTGGAGTCGGTTCTCTCTTTCCATTGTGGATTCCAAAGACCCAACTCAGGTCAACGGGCTTGTATGGCAAGGATTATTTTTCAGTTGCTGAACCCTCCTGTTGACCTCGGTTTCCACTCCTTTAAGAATAACCGCTTGCTGTTGTATTTGGTAAGCACCAGTGTCACAACTCTGTGCCCAAGAATCCTCCACAATTAAGAAGTTACACCGAATGCATACAACTTACTAAAGCCATAAAGGTAGGCTGAAGTCTTTCATAAAACAGATTTTATAAGTATCAGTTACTATTGACAGTGGAAAATATAGGGGGCAGAAGAGATTTGGATAAGGGCATTTTTATATTCTATATTATAAGCACACATATTAGCCAGGTGGTGGTGGCACACGCCTGTAATCTCAGCACTCTGAGAGGCAGAGGCAGGTGGAATTCGAGGCCAGCCTGGTCTACAGAGTGAGTTCCAGGACAGCCAGGGCTATATAGAGAAACCCTGTCTTGAAAAAAACAAAAACAAAACAAAACAAAAAAAACAAACCAAAGCAAACCAAAACAAAACAAAAAACCCTGCACATACTCACTTTATGTTGTGAAAAGGAATCTGCACATTCATCAATAGCCTATCACACAATTCATAGTATGTGTTGAATTACACCTTAGTTGGCCCCATATAAGCACTCAGAAAATGTGAGGGGAATACAATAATGAGAAATAAACATCTCATGTTTCAGATATGTAGCTGATCACCTGACCAGAAAGACAAGGCTAAACTGTGAAATGAGTGACTGCCTTCATTCCTCCATCCTTGAATAACCCGCTGGCTGGAGATGAGATGTAAAACAGATTGGTTTCCCAATACTCATTTGCTGCCTTCTCCCACTACTGACCTACTACAGCGTCATTTAAAGATTTGATTCCTGACAATGCATGTTGATGTTTGCATCACAAACTCTTCTATTCCAGTTACAATGACGTCCCGAATGGAGCTGGCATTTAGATGACAAGCATTAACTCAGAAAGTGTCTGTGGATCAACTCAACCTTTTCTATAGTTTCCTCTAAAGAAAGTTTTATGGTTAGTGATTAGTTCCTTCAGTACGTCAATGAGCAGGCAAGCACACTTATACTCAAATATCAATCATCTTAATCACTGGCCCACAGAGTCACCACGTGAGTGGAGCAGAATCCAGTACTGACAAACACACTTTCAAGCCTTTCAACCATGCTACCCAGGAGGGAAAACTAAATCTGTCTGTCACTGGAGAATATACAGATTCTCTTAGAGGACCACATGCGCAGATGCAGGTGGAGGATGCTTTTCTGCACACCTGGCAAGTTATCGCCAACGTTTCCATCAAATCAATTCAGGGCTTATTAAGTACACGATTTATATTGATAGATACCCATTATCATCATGAAGGATTTCTGTTAGGCCATTGTGACCAGAGCTGTGATTGTGCTGGAAACCGGGGCTGCCTTTGTTAGGATCAACCCCAGTTCCTTCCGGAAGTACAGCTGTAGGAGCTGCAGGTATGCCAAGACTTTAGCTTTGAATGATCACATTTTCTAAAACAAACACATCCAGTGCCATCTGAAATAATATTTTAGATTTAGTCACTATCTGAGAGGTTTGGCATTATTATAACTGTAAAAAAAACCTGAAGTAGTAATGAAGTGTGCAACTGATCTCATTTATCCTTTTATTTGAAAACTGTAGGGTCACATCAGGATTCAGAACTGTCCTAGACTTTGAGATATGACGTAGGTAGGAAGTAGAGGGACAGAGATCAGGCCCGTAGACTCAAAAAGGAAAACCAGTCGCAGTGCCCAGAGTATCATTTACTGGGTGAATTGAAGCATAGCTGACTTATAGGCCAAGGCTAGCACTGGCTAACACGACTCCTGGATCATAAAGGTAGTTCCCTTTACCTAATGGGGTTTCCTAGACTTGGTTTGGCGATAGGAGCAGTGCTGTCTACAGAGAGAATATTCCCACATGCTCAGAAGGAGGCTAAGCAACTGCCTTGGGGCCTCCCATACTGCACAAGCATCCCTATCCATCTAGAGCAAGTACATTACAGCTTTATTACAGTCCAGAGATGTGATAATTTCCCAGAGACTAAAAGTCAACCCTGGTGCTGCCTATAAGGGTGTGTAAAACCTTCGGGAAGAAGGTGGTATGGGTCTGGGCCTTGGTGGAGAAATGCTTGTTGTGGGAAGAGCAGAGGCAGAGTCTGGGACTATGACAATGTTGCAGGGTAGGAAATAGGCCCACTCTGCGGGAGCAGAGGGTCCCTTAGTGACCTTGGCTTTGTTTGCAGGGTGCTTGAAAGGGTGCTCCTAGCATGGGGCTCTGGGGCTAAGACCTGAAATGCAAAGTCTCATCAGCCCCCAAGCTGACAGATACTCTCACCTTGTTTTCTTCAGAGAAAGCATAACTGTAGTGAGATAAGTGACTATCTCTGCTCACGGAGATAAAGCCGTGTATATACAGAGTTCAACCCTGACCCCATGACTGAAATTTGATAGCTATGTACTGTTGGTTTCTAATGAGATAGGACCGGAAATGTAAATTAGGGCTGAGGTGGGGAACCTCCGTCATGTGCTCTGCAGGCAGAGCGATTTCAGACACTCCGAGGTAACAAGATCTCTAAAAGCAGGAGCTAAAAGCTTTATCCAGGCCAACTAGGAGGCCTAGAAAACTGCTCTGAGGTAGTCTGGTATCTTCTGGGATTGAGACTTGTTGTGCCAGGCTTATAATATCCCCTAGGGACTGTTTGTACTCATGCTGCCATTCATGGCCAACAACCCATAAAGCGGTAGCGCCGCAGTGTCAGAGGTTCCATCTGCCTGGAGTATGTCAAGGGACAGACAGGCAGAAAACTCTCACTAAGCCAGGGGCCTCAGCACAGGTCGGTCCTGGCTGCGAATTTAGGCTCCCTGACTACTGCAGTCTTCCACCAGCTCCTTTGTCCGGCCCTGGCCCCGCCCTCTCACTTCTGCAGCTGGGCTGTTCAGGACCTGTGGCTACTGGTGGCGGAGGCTGTAGCAGGAGTTATGGCAGAGGCAGTGGCTCTCCAGAGAAATCCAGCTGGCTCGTTTATTTCAAGCCTACAGACTCGTGCTTCCCAGTTATTTCCTAGTTTTGGCTTCTCAGGCTGCTTTAAAATCTCTTGCCTCATAGAGCAATGGTGGCGCACGCCTTTTATCCCAGCATTCAGGAGGCAGAGGCAGGTAGATCTGTGAGATGAGGCCAGCCTAGTCTACAAAGTGAGTTTCAGGACAGCCAGGGCTACGCAGAGAAGCCCTGCCACAACCCCTCACTCCAAAGCCGAAACAAAACCTACCAAACCAACCAAATAACAACACAAACAAACAAACCCCCAAAGACCAAAAACAAAACAAAAAAGGTCTTTGTCTCTTTAGGCTTTTAGAGTCATTCTATAACTCTCTCTCTCTCTCTCTCTCTCTCTCTCTCTCTCTCTCACACACACACACACACACACACACAAAGAAAGAAAGAAAGATACAGTCTCTCTCTCTCTCTCTCTCTCTCTCTCTCTCTCTCTCTCTCTTTTCAAGACAGGGTTTCTCTGTATAGCCCTGGCTGTCTAGTTTCAAACTCAGAAATCTGCCTGCGTCTGCCTCCCAAGTGCTGGGATTACAGGCGTGCACCACCACCACCTGGTTAAGACACAGACTCTTTCCAAGATCATACAGGGAAACCAAAAGGGAAGAGCAAGAAACATGGACATGGGGATAGTTGCCTGTCATACCAGCAGACAACACACACTAAACACACCCAATTCCTCCTACTTAGATTATTTTCTCTTCGCCTGGCATAACATCTTTTTTCTTTGAAAAAAGAAAAAGTCACAATTGCTGCTAAATGGAAAACTAAAGCAGAGTTTGACAAGATGAAGATGTGACACAGATGTTAGAATAGACAGGGAGGCCAGCATAACCATGGTTGACATGCTGAAGTCCTGAATGGGAAAGAGGACAAAATGTAAGAACAACTGGGTCATGCATCAGAAGTGGAAATGCCAAAAATAACCCAACTAGAAGTGCCCGCCACAGAGAGTCCCCATTATGGAATGGGGCAGCATCAAAGACTCCAGAACCACGGGGTGCTTCTGATCTGAACTCTTAGTCTAGAAATATTCTGGAAACTACATCCCAGAAGAGCTTCTAGTGAGACTGAGGAGTTTAGCAAGGCCAGAAGGGCAGGGCTGCCTGAGGCCTTGGGTTTTCAAGTCCTACCCTAGGGTGACTGGGATGGGGCAGGCTCACGTCCTCAAGTCTTAGGGCTACTGTGACTTTCTCTGTTCAGTTTTTCCATTTAGTTTGGGCAGTAACCCATTTTCTTTTTGTTACTTCTCCTTTTCTTTTTCCTCTTCTTTCTTTCTTTCTTTCTTTCTTTCTTTCTTTCTTTCTTTCTTTCTTTTCTTCTTCTTCTTCTTCTTTTTTTTTTTTTTTTTGGTTTTTTGAGACAGGATTTCTCTGTGTAGCCCTGGTTGTCCTGGAACTCACTCTGTAGACCAGGCTGGCCTCAAACTCAGAAATCCACCTGCTTCTGCCTCCCAAGTGCTGGGATTAAAGGCGTGAGCCACCACCGCCTGGTACTTTTCCTTTTCAAGAATGGGTTGTCAACTATATACTTGCCCTATGGCCATATTCTAGAAGTCATTTGTTAATAATTTTCTTTCTCTTATCCTCCTCTTCCCCACTCTTTTCTTCTTCTTTTTCTTTTTTTAACTTTTTGTAAAAACTCTTTTGAGATTCGGCCTCTGTACTTAACCCAGCCTGGTCTGGAACTCGTGATCTTCTGTCTGTGTCTCCTGAGTGCCAGGATTTCAGGAGTGTGCCCTGACACTGGCTAGTTTGTTCCTTTAATCATCTCAGAGTTGGAGAGAACTTTCCCAAGAGGTGAGTGTCATAGTAATCTCACCAGAGCTCATTCAGATGAAACTTTGCACTGTGAACCTCAGTCGGTGCTAGACGTTTGGACTTTGGAGCTGCTTGTATAGAATACGTGCATACAAGAAGGGTTTGGATGGGAGTGTTAGAGTAGAAAGTTACTGTTTCAAGACACTCCCCAAACTCATGTTAGAATGCTGATGCCAGATGAGACACTTAAATTTAACTTTTAAACTTTTCTCAAAAATATAATTATATCATTTCCCCTTCACTTTCCTCCCTCCAAACCTCCATCCACGCACCCCTCCCCCATTGCTCTCTTCCAAATTCATTGTTTTTTCCTTAATTGGTGTTAAGACCTGTATATATGTGTATGTGTGTGTATGCGATATATATTATAATGCATACATAATACATATGTATATACCCACATACATACATATCTTTTAAAATACATAAGTACCGCCTGCTCAGTCAGTATATCATTACTTGGTTTCAGCACTGACCATTTCGCACTGGATAACCAGTTTTCTCTGTGTAAGACTGTTTCTCCGACTCTTGTCTTTGCTTAGTTGCCTGCAATTCTTTGTGGAGGCTGTGTAATTTCTTAGGAGGCTGGGGCCTCCTAAGCTTTTCTCCACCCACATTAGCATACCCATTGCCCCTTAGATGAGACTTTTAAGATGTGCCGAAATTGGGAAGGCTCAGCTCTCATGAATGCACACTGCTCATCAAGAGTAGCTTTAGCCGGGCGGTGATGGCACACGCCTGTAATCCCAGCATTTGGGAGGCAGAGGCAGGTGGACTTCTGAGTTCGAGGCCAGCCTGATCTACAGAGTGAGTTCCAGGACAGCCAGGGCTACACAGAGAAACCCTGTCTCGGAAAAAAAAAAAATCCAAAAAAACCAAAGAGTAGCTTCAAGTAATTTTGTCATTGCAGGAGTGGGCTCTGATGAAAAAAATGTTTGCCTGCCCCCCTCCCGAAACACACTTTTTCTATCTTTTTTGCTTTTACTAGAACATGAGGCAGCAAGGAAGGCTTTACCGGATGCAGGCGGGCTCCTTGACCCTTGACTTCAGAATTCTCAAGAATTACTCTTTGACCTTGGCAAATTACCCTATTTCAGGGATTCTACAAATAATACAACACACAGTAATATCTGAATTGACAAAATAGGGAAACAGCCAGGAGTAGAGTGGAGGAATTTAGCTTCTTTGTCTCTCTGTCTCTCTCTGTCTCTGTCTGTCTGTCTGTCTGTCTCTCCCTCCCTCCCTCTCTCTCTGTGACAACTCGAGTAGGAAGAAGTCAGTACGCATACAATCACCAAAGCAGCACTATGAATCAATTGGATTTTTTTAATGTTTATAAAATATTTCACTCAAACAACAGAATGCATTCTTTTAAAAAGTTTCAATTGAATTAAGTTTGACCTAAAGCAGCCTCCATACGTATCAAACATTAAGAAAGGAACTGTAATGAATCACAGCCACATTGCATTCTCATGACAGATAACCGTGCTAATCAGCCATAGCAGGCAAGCTTTCAGTCAGCCTCATCTCCACACTGCTCAGACACATCCAAATGAGATGAAGGCTAAGATCAGTCCAATTAGAGTCTGTGGGAATCTACAGGACAGTGGTGAGGGAAGGCAAAGAGAATTTGAATTAGTGGAAGCTACTCTATGCTCACAGATTAGGAGACTCAGTGTAGCTACTATGCCAATTGTTTCCAACTTGAATTATAGATGGAACAAAATCTTAGTAAATTCTAGCATGGTATTTTGTAGAGGTCAACAAGTTCAATTTAAAGTTTATATGAAATGTAAAGAATTTAAATAACTAGTTTAGTAATAAGTGTTGACGCACTCTCAATTTTTTTTTGAGATTGCATCTCAAAACTTTCTAGACATTTGCATTGCTTAGAACTGTAGCACAACAGCTGTGTATATGCACAGCCCAGTGGAGCAGAAAACAGTCTAGAAATGGAGACAGGCAAGTGCAGACAACTGATCTTTGACGATCGCACAAAGGTGACTCATAGAAAGGACAGTCTTTCCAATGAATGGTGCCAGAGTAATCCGATGAACACACAAAATAAAAAAGACTCTGGGTACACACCTTGAACCTTCTACAAAAGTTGATTAAAAATGAATCATAGATCTGGCCATGGGCTGAATGTAGTTAGTTGCCTCATGAGCTATGTGCTGAAAACTTGGTCCTTAATATAGCAGTAGTGGGAGATGGTAGGACCTTTAAGCGGTAGTAGGTGATCAGGTTAGGAAAGTACCACTCCCGAAACGATTAATGTCTGGCACTAAGAAATGGGTTGGTAACCAAGAAAGCAGGAGCAGTGCCAGTTTTCTCCTTGTGGGAGAGGGGGCTAGGCAATGTCTACATTCCTTCTTTCTAAGGTTCCAATGGCAAACCTCAGTTGGATTCCACCAAACTTCCTCCTGGAAACCAGTAAGTTTATTGGGCTTACTTACAAAGCATTGGTGAGGGTTTCCTGTCAGGAGTGTGGTGACAGGACACCTCGAGGGCAGCCACATTGGAAAAGCTTCCCCGATAGCCTCATAGCTGAAGCCTTCTTCCTGAAGTCCCCTCAAACAGTCCACTACAGCCTCTCCCTGGAGACTCAGAGGACGTATGCGATTAGAGAAGATGACTGGGTGGAGAGTCCAGATGGATATTCAAGTAAGGCTCAAATGACTCTCCCATTCTCTTTCTAAGAGGGACAGTCAGCAGTCCACAAGCAGGCACAGACAAACTTGGTGGCAGCTTGTGCAGAGAAGAGTGCTGGTTACTACAAATAAGCCACTGTCTTCCGCTTTTCTCTGGCTGGAGTGCCTTGTCTTTGGACATGCTGGCTTCCTCTTCCACGTTTTTAACAGCAGCCACGTTGTGATGCATGTAGCAGGATGCCCTTATCAGAAGCCAGGACCGCCGCCCTCTTTGGCTTCCATCTCCGCTTTCAAAGTCAAGCGTCAGAGGAACCGTCCATCCAACCAACCAACCAAGCAACGAGACACCAACAAAAACCCGGCTTTCCTAAATGATGAAGCTGTGTGCATTTTATTACAGAAATAGAAAAGGGATTCAGACAGGACCAAATATAAAATAATCTGACTTCTTCCTCATGGGCCTCTAGTTCCTTTTTAGTCCTTCTACTCATTCATCTTTCTTTGCAGTTACAAAGAAAGCACATTTTAAGGAGCAGTTGAACGTGGTGGGTGCTTCACAAACAATCACTGCCATTTTTGAGTTGTTTGCTGCTTTGTAGTCTTGCAAATTATTGAGGCCTATATAAGCCAAAGCAGGACATTGTGTGCTAATTAAATTTCCATAAAAAAAAACACAAAAGGAAACTTTATTTAGGCCTTTAAAAGCCTTTATTCTTTGTGATTTCATACGTGCATCCAATATATTTTGATCATATTTACCCTCCAACCCCTCGTGACTCCACTAAGCCCCGTGCCACCTGTGATATCTACTTCTGTTTTGTTTTAATAGTCCACGGAGTCCAGTTTGTGCTGCCCCTATACTCATGAGTGTGGGGCCATCTGTCAGAGCGTGGGGACAACCTGGCAGGGCCCTGAGCCCTAAAGAAGGCTGGGTCTCCTCCCCTAGCCGTTCTGGCTGTCCGCAGCACCTAGCTAGGGCTGGGCGGTCCTGACACTCTACTTCCACAGTGCTGGCACACATGGGCTCCTCTGACTTATGGCCATCCTGCTTCCTACCCTTTCTCTTGAGCTGATCCTTGGGATGTGTGTGTGTGTGTGTGGTGTGCTGTAGTTGTTTCATTGGTGACTGACCGGTTCACAATTGACTCTTTGAAGCTCATGAAAGATTTCATTGTCTTCTGACTCTGTATAGGCTGGTGGACTGATTCTAGGAGTATTGCTTTTGATGGACCTCTGGAACTAACAACTATCCATCAAAGCACCCTGTGTGTGTGCACGTGCGTGCTCAAAGTGGTTTGGGAAGTGGTTAAAAGATACATTTCTATTAGATAGAAAGAATGAGTTCAAGAGTTTTACTGTCCAGCATGCAGACTATAGTTAATCAGGTATGCATATAAGAAAATCACTAAGAAACTAGCTTTTTAAGTGAACTTACTAAAAAAAAAAAAAAAGAGCAATAATGAATATGCTAATTATGCTATATTTAGCCATTCCATAATCTATATATATTTCAAATCATTATGTTGTACCCTATAGATATATGTAGGTTTTGTTAAGTGAACAAACCAAAAATCCAAACAACAAAAACCAACCGACCAAAGAAAACCTACCACCAAAAAAATTTCTAGTTAGGTAAGAGACGAGTTAAAGTTATGAAGCACTGCTGCCACCATGTGGCTATATAACGAATAGCAGCTGGCCTCGTCCACAGAGAGGAAGTATTGGAAGGAGTCGGGTGGGAGGGTGCACTGACCACTTGCAGCTACAAGAACTGGCTTAAATTATGTGAGTCCAGGAAAATATTGATGGTGGTAAGAACTAGAACTGTGGTATCACCAGAAGCTTGGGAATTCTTGGTGATCCAGGTATGTCCTTCACAGAATAACTCATTCAAGTGTCGGAGAAGCTGAGGATGGGGACATTTCAGTGGTTTCTGTCACTAAGTGGATAAATAATGAACAGAAGAACAAGGCCGAGAGTCACATCTCCCTCCCATAGCGTAGTTTTCCCATTGCACCGTGGGTAGAACGACTTTAGAAAGCTCCCAAAGGCCCGCTGAACCCCAGATAAGGACCAGCAAGTTTAGAAGTCCAAAGAGGACAACCCGCACAGTGCAATATTAATGCATTTGCCCCGCCCTGTGGAGGAAGAGGTTGCCAGGACTAGCAGATCCCTCACAGTCCAAACAACCAGAGAGTAAGACAGAAAGGGAGGCCCTCAGAAAAGTTACTCCATGATCGTCAGGGGCTGGGGCCTTTTCTATTGTTATAAAGAGAGAGACACCATTACCAAGGCAACTTACAGAAGAGTATTAGGACTTTGCAGTGCAGAGGGTAAGACCATGAACGCCACAGCAGGGGGCAAGGGAGCAGGCAGGCAGGTGTGGCACTGCGGTGGGAGCTGAGAGCTCATTCCCTGAGACAGAAGCAGGGGAAGGAAGGAGGGACGGAAGGAGGGAGGGAGGGAGAGAGACAGAGAGACAGAGACACAGAGAGAGACAGAGACACTAGCTGAGTGAGCTTGGTGTGGGCTTCTGAAACCTCAAAGCCTGAACCCAGAGACTGACTTCCGTCAACAAAGGCCGTACATCCACATCCTTCCTGAATACTTCCACCAACTTGGGACCAAACATTCAAATATACGACCATTCCTATCCAAACTCCCACACCATTCAAGTCACCACAAAGCTTAAACTATAAATCAGATTCCACAGGGGTGAAAATGAAGAAACACAGTTTTTCTTTGTTTCTTTTCCTTCTAAAATGTTCCTTTATTTCTGAAAATGTCATACATGTTCACTATATATATATATATATATATATATATATATATATATCCCTACATTTTCCCCTTACAACTTCCCCATAGCCCATAACCCACCCAGTATGCCCCTTCTCCAATATTTATATCCTTAAAACATTTTTTTGGATATACTAATTTGGCCTACTAAATCCTTGGTATTGCTCGTACATGCATGGGCAGAGGGCCATCCAGCAGAACGCTGTAGTCTAAAGGTAGCAACACGCTACCCCCTACTCTAGCAACTATCCAATGCCAACAGCTCCTTGGTGTGAGACGGGGCCTGGGGACCCGTCTACCCTCCCTGTGCTGGGACACTGGCAGGCTCGATCTTGCACGGTAACAGCAGCTGCTGTGAATTCACCACCGCAGTGGTGTGTCACCTCCAGAAGAAAGCATTCCACATTCTCCCCCTTCCCCCCCCCCCCCCGCCCCCCATGCTCGGGCTTTTACACTCTTTCTGCCTCCTCTTCTCTGACGCGCCCTGAGCCTTGATGATGGGTGTGTTTCTGCAGATGTCTTGTTTAGGGCTGGGCATTCAGTCTCTTGGTCTCAGCACCCTGACGAGCTGCGTGTGTCTCCCCACTCACGAGAGCGGCCCAGGTCCATGGACACGAGGTAAAGTTTTTGTAGGCAATTTTACAGCGTGACCATCTAGCAAAGCAGAGATAGCAGGTTCCACCCCACAGTCCATGATCTCCTCAGCCATTTTTAAAAAACAGGACTATAGTCCCACGCGTGAACTCTCTCTTGTGGAGCAGGCCTCAACTCCAGGCACAGAGCAACCATCCATCCCATAATGGTCTCTCAGCTGTTGCACCAGTGGGCACATCTTGCTGGACAGGTCAAGACTGAAGCATGCAGGGTCTGATGCACAGACAGGGTACGGCGATCTCTGGTTTTCTGCTGGTTCTTGGGCTGTTCCAGTCATAGCACCTTCACGCGGCTGCCTGGCGGCCTCCCGAGTTCTGAGTTCTGAGCCTCCCAGTGCTGCAATGGGAACCTGGATGCCTCGTGTTCCGCCCTTTGCCCGCCAGCTGCTGTCTTATCTTTAGGCTGGAATTTACCAGGACCCCATGAGTGGTTCCAGATCTTTTTTTAATTATTATTATTATTTAATATTGTCTTCATTTACATTGCCAATGGTAAAATCTTTCCCGATATCCCCCCTCCCCTAAGACTCCCAACCCCACCCCTTCCTTCCTCCCCTGCCTCCGCCTCCACATACACGCCTCTCCACCCAACACACTTCCTCCGCCCCCCTCCCCCCAAGTTTTCCTTTGTTCCCGCCTCTGTTGAGCCTTTACCTGACCAAGGACCATTCCTCCCACTGATGCCCAACAAAGCCTTCCTCTGCCACATTTTTGTCTGGAACCATGGAAAAACACAG
The DNA here is from genome assembly GCF_947179515.1 of Apodemus sylvaticus. Lineage (NCBI taxonomy): Eukaryota > Metazoa > Chordata > Mammalia > Rodentia > Muridae > Apodemus > Apodemus sylvaticus. Next base: position 105,565,183 of record NC_067479.1, read on the forward strand.
TTTTTCATTCGCATTTAGCAAGGTTTGCTTAAAATTATTTTCTGCAAATGAAAATCTTTTGTGCATATGTTTTGAGTTTTATAAAGGACTCAGAATCGTGTGAGAGAACTTGAAGCAACACAGAAAAGCATAATAAAACACAAACTTAGTAGTAATCCTATCACTCAAATGACCATCTTTCTAGACAGCTCTTCACACATACATATAAATATACATGAGCATCTGCACATACGTATAAGCACGCATACATAAACACATGAATGCATGCATGCATGCACGCACACACATGTTCACCCTTCGACGATGCATTTGTTAGGACAGCTGACTTAAGTTATCACTCTCTCAGCTACATTAGAGCCACAGTTCCATAATGAATTCCGTTTCATCTAATTATATACCTGAAATAGTTAAGAAATGTAAGTGCTGTGCCAAAATACTTTTTATATAATCCCTTCTCTAACGGCTAAGTTCACATTTGTGCTTTTTTTTGTTGTTGTTTTTGTTCTGTGAGGGTGCTTAAGGAAATGTTCAGATCTTTTAAGAAAAGGGTTGCCGGGCGTGGTGGCGCACGACTGTAATTCCAGCACTTGGGAGGCAGAGGCAGGCGGATTTCTGAGTTCGAGGCCAGCCTGGTCTACAGATTGAGTTCCAGGACAGCCAGGGCTACACAGAGAAACCCTGTCTCGAAAAGAAAACAAAAGAAAAGGCTAGATGGTATGCAGATCTATACATCAGAATCTGGTGTATAGAGCAAGATTATGGAGTTTAATCCACTAATCGTGAAACCTAAAATGTTTACAGGAGGAGATGGTCTTCAGGCGGGTCGCACCTCCTCACTTGCCTCTCATGGCTCTGTGCTGCCCTCTTGTGGTGGAGAGGTAACTGATGCTGTTCTTAGCAACCTCCAGCTAAGCCTGTTTTTTTTGTTGTTTGTTTGTTTGGTTGGTTTTTTTTTTGTTGTTGTTTTTTTCCTTCTTTCTCGGGTATTTAAAAGAAAAAAGTTATAAAACGAGGAAAGGATTGTTTGGTGACAAAATTTTCCCTGGAGAGACTCAATACACATCTACTCACAACTGACTTTTCTGCGAAGAGATGAATTGAGATTCTGGAACTGACCTTCATAAAGGTAATTTCTGCAGGGAAGAAGCCCTAGGCAAGTCTTTGTGATAAGGCATGGGCTCCGGAGCACAGTGTCCGTTCAACCTGGCTGCACACTGCTGCACGTCCTCAGGCTTTGGGGTTGGCTGTCTTCCCCTGAAGACTGTGCGCCTCTGGGCTCGCTTGGGAGTTTCACTCACCGATTCTTTCTCAGCACTCCTCAGTTTCTTCTGGGACAACTGCCTTCCCCAAACATCACTCTATTCGGTCTCCTAAAGAACTGACTTGGGTTTTGTCATTACGGAGCATTAAAACCCCCAATCTTCAGGAGGATATTATTTAAACATGTGCACATGAACTGCGCCTCCCTATATTATACTGTTAGTTTTGGGGAGAGTGCCTAAGAAATTTGCTCTTAACCTGGGAGCTTTACCCAGGGCAATGATAAATCCTCTAACTTTCCATTCAGGAAGGATGTAATTATGGTTATTAATGCAAATGTAGGCATAGTCTTTGAAAATCCCTTTGCGGATTTCCTTAGTTTTGTTGTTTCTCGCAAAGTCAACGATTCACTCTTTAAAATCCTCTCCATTAAGGGTTTTGTTCTAAATATCTTGATCTTTGGATGTTATTTTATATAAAAATTATCTGAACATCTTCTATTCTAGTTAATCCTATTGGTAAAGATGTCTCTTTTCCCCTCCATAGTTGGAATCGAACCCAGTGTGTGTGTGCTGGGAAGCACTCTACCATAGAGCAAATCCTTAGCGTATTTTTTCATTTCATTTCATTTATTATTTATTTATTTATTTATTTATTTATTTATTTATTTATTTATTTATTGGTTTTTTCGAGACAGGGTTTCTCTGTGTAGCCCTGGCTGTCCTGGAACTCACTCTGTAGACCAGGCTGGCCTTGATCTCAGAGTTCCGCCTGCCTCTGCCTCCCAAGTGCTGGGATTAAAGGCGTGCACTTTATTTTTTATGTGGGTGTTTTTGTGTTTTTTTTCTTAAAGACACGAGACGATATCTCACTATGTTGCCGAGGATAGCTCTTTGCTCACTCTGAAGCCCAGGCTAGACTTGAAGTTCTGATATCTGTATCTCTGCCTCTCTGATAGATGGGACCATGCCCCCAGATCCACTTCTAAGGCTAATATTTCAGCTAAATACGTTCTAATTGTGGTACTGGAAATGTTTTCACCCCAGACAGAATTTTGGGAATTTTTTTATTTCTAGATTTATCCATCAATTTGGCTCAAATAATCTGAGAAATACATGTGAGATGTTGTATGTTGGTTAAGCTCTTTGCAGTGTGGTGACCTTTAGTGAAATACTGTCCTATTTACATTTGTATATTGATGGCATACCCATTGATATCACTTGAGGAAATGTACCCTCAAACACCCTTACAAGTCCCTCTCTCTCTCTCTCTCTCTCTCTTTCCCCCTCTCTCTCTCACACACACACACAAGCTAATGTACATGCACATACACACATACATACACATACTCATTTACATAAACATACAAAAACACACGCTCACACCACGTGTTTTGGACTTGAGTGTTGAGTTCTTTGTATGAGGATCCCAGGTTACTTCATGGTTAACTCATTTTGTAACAAGTGATTTTTGAGAGGTCTCATAAACATGTATTTTTTAATTCTTATTGGGCATTTAAATAATCTGATTACCTGTTCCTCCACCCCCTTCAAATGCTGAAACTCAATCCTCAATGCTATAGCAAGAGATTGAGCCTTCAGAAGGCAGTTTGGGCATGAAATTCTGCAGGTAATGTATTCGTTCTGTCTGCTTGAGGACACTCAGAAGGCACTATTCATGTATTAGATACAAAATATACCAGAAAATTAATATTGGGCCACATACAGGCTATACAACTATAAACAAGAAATGATTACATTTCATAAATTCCCCAGTCTTAGGACATTTTGTCACAGCAACACACGGGAACCAAAACACTATCGTTCCTGAGGATTCTCATTGGCTGAGCTCATGTATAGAATTTATTTCCTATGGTGATAATTCTTGCAAAGTCTCAATTTAAGCTATTTGTAGCCATGTAGCTCATTTCCTGAGACTCATTTCCTGGCCCACTAGGGGCTTAGAATATATTCTTTTTCTATGGTGACTTCTGTTGTTGTTGGGATAATTGCAGTTTGGCGACTAGGGTGGCATCATTAGGGCCAATGACTCTTCATTAATTTACACTTTCTGGACATTGTATGCAGAGTCTTTTCAGCTGTCTTTAAAACAAGATTTTTAAAAATTAAATTGTGTATATATACATATACTGTATAAGCACATGCATGTGAGTGCAGGTGCCTGTAGGGGTCAGGGGCGTCGCCTATGTTAGAATTATAGGCAGTTGTGAGCTTCTCAATGCGGGTACCGAGAACTGAACCCAGGACCGCTGAAAGATCAGTATGCACTCTGAACCCCCAAGCTGTCTCTGTAGCCAGCTCTTTTTCAGGTGTCTTTTGTGGAACGATTTTGCCTAATAAATCTTAGCTATAAACTGTACATTTTTTTTTGTTATTTTTTTTCCCAATGATTGTTGCAAGATGTTTCCTATTTACTCACATTGAGGCAGTGAGAGGCCAATGATTGGAGGGGAGGGAGGAGGAGGAGCTAAGAGAAGCGAGGGGTGGAGAGAGGCTGGCTGGACCAGATGAGCAGAGACGCAATATCCAGATGGCTTCAGACGTTATTTCTGGTGTTTTGGAGAGGTTAGAAATATTGGGATAAGACTTATCATTGTAACTTGGCATTATGTAATTGGGAGCTTTATATAATAAAGATATTTGGTTAACTATTCAAGTTTAAGAGTCATGCTTTACCGGATACTTGGATGGAGTGGTGCCAAGGCTTGGTGGGGGGGCGAAACTCTTTATCAACTAATTACCCACTACAAGTGATGAGGATACAGACCAGGGTCTCATATGTACTACACAAGTGCTGTCCGCAGAGTCACAGCACAAGCCCTCTGATACTTTTTCTATTATTATTATTATTATTATTATTAACCTTTATTAACAGGTTCTTGAAATTTGTTGACTTTTTTTGAAAAAAAATCAAGTTGCAAACTTTATTACCAATTAAAAATGAAGTTCTTAAAAATCTCAGCTCGAGGAGCCCGAGCCAGAGCGGCGTCTAAGCTGTGTCTGGGCTGGCCGAGCGGAGGGCCGCACTCCGCGCCGCTGCAGGTGGCCACTCCTCCGAGACACCGGAGGCTTCACCGTATCCTCCCTCCGGACGCGCCCTCGGAGCTTGGGCGCCTTCGCCCGGGACCCGGAGGCCGTGCTGTGCTGGGCTGCAGCGAGGCCGGAAGATGGCCTGGTGCTCAGTGTGGACGAGGTGATCAGTATGGAGTCCGGGCTGGTGCGCGACTTCAACTCCAGCCTGTCCAGCATCGGGCAGGAGCTGAGCCTGTACAGCATGGGTGATGTGTTGGCATTGCCCATTTTCAAGCAAGAAGATTCCAGCCTTTTCTTGGAAGATGAAGCCACCCCCCCACCCCGCCCCATATGTAATGTGTGCTGCAACTTCGCCAGCCGCGAAACTGCACGGTGAGACTTACTTACTTGAACCAACAGCCTCATAAGGGTGGTGTTCCAAGCCAGACGGCTACAGTGCACACATCATCAGCTTGAAGGCTGGAAGTGGAATGACCCAGGAGACAGGCTTCTCGATTTGGATATTCCAATGTCTGTGGGAATAATTGACACAAGAACAAATCCAAGGCAGTTCAATGCAGTTGAATTTCTGTGGGACCCTGCCATGCACACACATCTGCCTTCGTTCAGGTACAGTGTATCAGCGCAGAATTCACCCCGCGTAAGCATGGAGGTGAGAAAGGAGTGCCCTTTACGATCCAAGTTGACACCTTTAAGCAGAATATAAACGGGGAATACGCAGATCATCTTCACTCAGCTAGCTGCCAAATCAAAGTCTTTAAGCCTAAAGGTGCGGACAGGAAATGAAAAAAAAATGACCGAGAAAAGATGGAGAAGAGAGCGGCTCATGAAAAAGAAAAGTATCTTATGACACCACCATTCTCACAGAGGCTTCTCCGCGGCCCGACACCCCTACAGCCTGTGTGACTAGCAGCCCTTCCCTAGCACCCGCTTTCACCCCCTCACAGCAGAGCACATGCGGTGTCCCAGAAAGCAATTCTTTTTTTTTTTAGTTTTAATTTAACTACTTCCTTTTTTATTATATATTTTTATTTTCTATATTCTTTGTTTACATTCCAAATAATTTCCCCCATCCCAGTTTCCCCCTCCCCATATGTCCTATAAACCTTCTTCTCTCCATCCATTCTCCAATCACCTCCCTCCTTTTTCTCTGTCCTTATATTCCCCTCCAATGCTAGATCAATCCTTTCCAGGATCAAGACCCTCTCCATACTTCTTCATGGGAGTCATTTGTTATGCTAATTGTGCCTTGGGTATTCAGAGCTTCTGGGCTAATTAATATCCACTTATCAGAGACTGCAGTCCATGTGTATTCTTTTGTGATTTGGTTATCTCACTTAGGATGATATTTTCCAGATCCAACCATTTGCCTAAAAATTTCATAAATTCATTGTTTTTAATTGCCGAGTAGTATTCCATTGTGTAAATATACCACATTTTCTGTATCCATTCCTCCATTGAGGGACATCTGGGTTCTTTCCAGCTTCTGGCTATTATAAATAAGGCTGCTATGAACATAATGGAGCATGTGTCTTTATTGCATGCCGGAGAATCCTTTGGGTATATGCCCAGGAGAGGTATAGCAGGGTCCTCCAGAAGTGTCATGTCCAGTTTTCTGAGGAACCGCCTGACTGATTTCCATAGTGGTTGTACCATCTTACAACCCCACCAGCTGTGGAGGAGTGTTCCTCTTTCTCCACATCCTTGCCAACACCTGCTGTTTCCTGAGTTTTTAACCTTAGCCATTCTGACTGGTGTGAGGTGAAATCTCAGGGTTGTTTTGATTTGCATTTCCCTAATGACTAATAATGTTGAGCATTTCTTAAGGTGCTTCTCGGCCATCCGAATTTCTTCAGATGAAAATTCTTTGTTTAGCTCTGTACCCCATTTTTTAATAGGGTTATTTGGTTCCCTGGGGTCTAACTTTTTGAGTTCTTTGTATATATTGGATATTAGCCGTCTATCAGATGTTGGGTTGGTGAAAATCTTTTCCCAATTCGTTGGTTGCCTTTTTGTCCTTTTGACAGTGTCCTTTGCCTTACAGAAACTTTGTAATTTTATGAGGTCCCATTTGTCAATCTTGATCTTAGAGCATAAGCTATTAGTGTTCTGTTCAGGAACTTTCCCCCTGTGCCCATGTCCTCAAGGGTTTTCCCCAGTTTCTTTTCTATTAGTTTCAGTGTGTCTGGTTTTACGTGGAAAAGCAATTCTCAAATTCATCTGGAATAACAAAAAACCCAGGATAGCTAAAACTATTCTCAACAGTAAAAGAACTTCAGGGGGAATCAGTATCCCAGACCTCAAGCAATACTACAGAGCAATAGTGTTAAAAACTGCATGGTATTGGCACAGTGACAGGCAAGTGGACCAATGGAATAGAATTGAAGACCCATGAATGAATCCACACACCTATGGTCACTTGATCTTCGACAAAGGAGCGGAAAAACATCCAGTGGAAAAAAGAGCCTTTTCAACAAACGGTGCTGGTTCAACTGGAGGTCAGCATGCAGAAGAATGCTAATTGATCTATTCTTATCTCCTTGTACTAAACTCCAAGTAGACCAGAAAGCAATTCTTCACCCCCAAACCACCAGGGAGCTGGAGTTAGTTGCCCAAGCATCTGGGGAACAAATTCAGCCTCCACTCTCTAACTTTTCAGGTGCTGAATCATTAGAGCTGACGAAAGAGGATGTAGTTCAGATCTGTGGTGCAGCCGATGCATGGAATTCGGCTCTATAATTCCCTAAAGTCAAGGTCGGTTAGGCCAGGCTTAGCCACTGTGTCTGCCAGGAGCAGTCGAGCAGCAAGGTGCTTCAAGGGCAGCCCCAAGCTGCAGGCGGTGGAGGCGAAAGTGGCGGTGGGACGCCTGGCGTTTCTCCTGCAGTCTACATGGAAGAAATGGTTGCCTCAGAAGTTGCTCGAAAACTTGCCTCAGTGTTTAATATCGCTTTCCACCGAATTAGCCAGGTTTACAGACAGGGCCTCATTGCTATCCACATTCTTGCTAGTGACCAGATGGTTCAGAACTTTCAAGATGAGACTTGTTTTTATTCTCCACAGTAAAAGCTGAAAATAACGATGATATTCACCTAATTCTGAAGTGATACCTTATACGGACTGAACACTATTCAGTGCCGAGTAAAGTCAATGCTTAAAAATGTGTTTTGGGGTTGGATTTTACTGTGAAATGTATCATATTGAAAACACACAAAGACGACCTTCCTAATGAGCTGAAGGAGAGACAAGTCTCCTCACTGTCACTGTCACTGCCATAGCCCCAGCGTCCTCGTGAGAGCGAGCGTGTCAGGTGACATGCAGCCCAGCTTCTAGCCTTGCTGGGCACAAGGACTTGCTTCCCTGGCAGGGGCCGATGGACAAAACCCCTGGAAGCAGTCGCTGCTGCTTTTCACACTGTGTGCGGTTTGAATTGAATGTCAGACTCCACCGTGGGCATTTACCTTTCTGTGCCAGTTTGGCTTTTGTTACCTGACCTGGGGAGGAAACAGGGTTGCCTCCGGGGGAGCTGCTCTGTACGCAGGTGAGGACAGGTGAGGTGGACATCAGAGGGGATCACGTCAGACCATCAAAGAGCCGAGAGGATGAGCAGACTGCACTGCTAGCCAGACCTTGTGCGAGGTCAGTGTAAACCCGAACAGGTACAGAGACTTGGGTGTTTGGCTTTTGCTTCCAGTTTTAGCATTCTAGTTTCTGGATTTCACCTTTGAGACCTCCTTGCCTTTTAAACTCATGAGGTTTCCTTTCCTCATCTCCCCCGCCCCCCACGAGTCTCCCACTCCAGGTATGCACTCACTTGTCTTGTGCCTGCTCTGTTCTTAAACAGGTCTAAAGCCCTTCCCCGGACACCAGAGCTAGGTGAGGGAATGGGGGAAACACTATCACTGTTGATATAGGGATTTTTTTTTTTTTTTGAGTGAGACAAAATTACCCATGGAAACACTAGATGTCATAACAAGACACTAAAATGTGCCATAAACCTTCCCTTTCCCGCTGAGACGCTGACTTTCAATACAATCGTGGATAGTGTGGTGAATGGTGGGGGGCTCTACACTCTGCATCCTTCTTGCTTAGTCCATGACACACGTGTCCATGAGTCATGCATGCTTGCACGCCGCTGTGACCTCTCATGAGGCCTGCAGCATATGCGAGTTTTTAAAAACTTACTTCCATTTTAATTATGTAGCATTTCCACCCATTCGCTCGGCTGCTGGCTGTGTTCGCGCTTGTCTGACCATTGTTATTCAGGTGGGTAGGAATAATTACGTTTTAAGTGAAATCTCTCCCAGAAGACAGGCTACTTCAATAGGTAAAGGCTTTAACAGCTAACCTTAGTCATACTAGGGGTTAATTACTTGCCACAAAACAACCTGTCTCCATGTTTCCCCCCTGGGTTTGGTAGTGCTGTAGCCCTGCAGGCCCTGCAGGAGGGAGCTCCCTTCTGTCCTTCCGGCTGTCCTTCCCTTTGCATGTGACCACGTGCTTTCTGTACCCTTCACTTACTTGGAAAAGAAGTGGATTTATCTCCTAATTGCTTTACAATTTTGCTTGTCTCTTTAGCTCTCTTTTTCAGATCTCATGATTTATGGAACAATAAATGTCATTTAATGCGGGGGGGGGGGGACAAAACAAAACAAAACAAAACAACAACAACAACAACAACAAAAACAACCCTTAACTTGACCAGATATGAAACAATTTAAAAACTGTTAAAGTATTGAGAAAAAACAGGCCTTTTTTTTTCCCTTTAAAAACAGGTTTGCCATTACCAAAAAGAGACATCTTTAGGTAAAAATAATAACCCCCATGCCGCATGGATAATGCAGGTAGTTCTAGTGTATCTGGTCAAGGGGCAGAAGCAAGCATTGAAGGTCTTCATCTCTCCCTGCATCCAGCGAGCCTCTGGTACTCTTCCTTGTTCCACACGGCTTCGCCTAACCTTTCCTACAACGGAGAGTTGTTGGGGCGGTGAGAGGCTTGGGTCCGGTCACTTCCTTTGTGGAGATGATCCTTCAAGATGATGACTAAAAAATATCCAAGCAATTCTTTTGGAATCAGTGTGTTTTGAACAGGAGTTCTTCAGGTCCAGGAGGTCCAAAGTGGAGCCCCGGGGTCTGGTTTCTGGGGACTCTTACAGACAGGGACTCTTGTTCCTTTGTGGCAATTGTCTATTGTTGAAAGACACCGGAGGAACATTTCTTTCTTAACAAATAGGTTCAAACAGGAAAGCAGGGAGACCTGGAATTTTCTTTCACTTCATTTGGCCTGTGCTGTGACTCACCAGGCAGCCATGCAGCAGGAACCGGGATCTCAAATGTCTGACCATCTTCATACACAGATCATGAATTTTAATACTGCCTGGAAATTTTATACATCAGCCTTACTTAGCTGGTAGGCATCTTCTGACACCCAAACTTTTAATTGATTTAAACTGTCTCAATTCTCCTCTCATTTTATGTTTTATGATAGGTTCTGATGTAGCCCAGGCTGTCTTTGAACCCAACTTGCCAAGGATGATACAGAGCCTTTGACTCTCCTATCTCCTACCTCAGGCATATGTGTTTCCATTCTTGAGCATAGATCTTCGGGAGCGGCTTTTATCTATACCACTTAAAAAGCAGGCCTTGTTGGGGAAAATAAACTTACTCAGACCTTCAATTTGGCCCTAGTAAATGAAAGATGGGAGTCATTCTGGCCCTCTCCCTCACCATTGAGCCTGTCTTGCTAGCCTTCTCATATCCAGACCTTCCTATGTGCCCCTGAGCCTCTGGGGCAGTTCCTGTAAGCATCTCATACTTACGCTCCAGTGAGTGCTCACTGCCGTGGCCTGTGCTCTTACAAGTGGTGCTCCTGTCTTGAGATGTGGTGTCTTCCACCAGCCTGTTTATGGCATCTGTTCCTCAGCACCAGGAATGTTGAAGTAGTCATTGGACACCTCCTGCATGCTCGGGACGAAAGGTCTCAGCCCTCCTCTCTGTCACAGTAGCCCTGAGAGGTAGACATTGGGGGTAGCAAGCTGGTAAGCACAGGAACAAGGAAGTGAGGAAACCAATACAGTCTCCTCAGCTTACTCGTGAGAGCCCGGCAGGCCTGGCTGGAGCTACAATATGTAATGGTATCATCCAGAGAAAGAAGTGGAAAAGACTGCCCCGGGTCCCCTTAGAATGCATCTTTCAGATGAGGCATTGACAACGACTTCAAAGTCCCTACCTTCTGAAGGAGGCAGGAGCTGGGCCATTTACTTTATGGTGCTCAGTCCTTGGGCAAGTAACACTCTGGGACTGTCCCGCCAGTGCACGTAAATGCACAGTCAATAGTTGCCAAGGCATGTGGCTGAGCGTGTCCTATGGAACTTAAGAAAACAGTAGATAAAAAGCAACAAGCACCCTGTTTCTGGCATTTAGCTGGGTGATACCAAGGCAGGCGAGAGATCCCTGCTTGGTGACTTTTAGTGGAGGTGGTCCTGTGTTGCTTGATGAAGGTATCCATTTTGAGAAATCTATTGCTGGGCAATTAATTAATTAATTAATTAAATTTGGTTTTTTTGAGACAGGGTTTCTTTGTGTAGCCCTGGTTGTTCTGGAACTCACTGTAGTCCAGGCTGGCCTCGAACTTAGAAATCCGCCTGCTTCTGCCTCCCAAGCGCTGGGATCAAAGGCGTGTGCCACCACTGCCCGCTTGCTGGGCAGTTGTATCATTGTACAAACATCTTATATACTCACAAACCTAGAAGGAGTGCCTATTCAAGCCATGTGGGACAGCCGATTGCTCCAGGCTGTGAATTTGCACACTACAATCAATGATCTTTAAAAATAGCTAAGCATCCCTAAGCACAGATCATGTACAGTATAAATGTTTTATAAAAGATCAAAAACTGGTACACCTATACAGGGCTTTTCCCTTCAGTGGAATTTGCCTGGCTGGACATCACTTGGGGGGTTTCAGAGAGTGAGTACCCACTGACTATAATGGTCTAGGCCATGGCTGTGCTGTTACTGGAAGCACTGCAAACAGCTACATAAAGGCCACATTAAGTTTGTCTTCTTTCTTCAGTAATGCACGTAGTTTAATGTAATTTTTTTACTTTATAAACTTCAAAAATGTATTAGATCTTTAATAGAAATGCTTAGCTTAAGATGCAAAGACAAAACTATTTCTTTTTAAATAGATGATTATTTTTTTTCTGAGACAGCGCTTCTTTTCTTTGTAGCCTTGGCTGTCTTAGAACATGCTCTGTAGACCATGCTGGTTTTGAACTCACAGAAATCTCCCTGCTTTTTACCTCCAAGGTTTCATTAAAGGTATGCACCACCACTGCCCAGTTAGAAAGACTTGAATTTTAATCATGCGTATGGATATGCCTGTGTGCGAGTCTGCGCATGTGCTTGTGGAAGCCAGAACCGGGTGTTGGATCTCTGGAAACTGGGGATACAACCTGATATGGGTGCTGGGAACTGAACTCGGGTCCTCTGTAAGAGCAACCGATGCTCTTATCTACTGAGCCCTCTCTCTGGCCCCTTCTTTTGGTATATTTTTATCTATATACTTGTCTGTTAAAACTTTTATTTTGAAAGCTAAGGATCTTGCTCAATTGGCCAAGCACTTGCCAAGCATGTTCAAGGTCTTGAGTTCAATCCTCAGAACCAGAAAGAAAAATATTTCCAACTGGGCCTGATGGTGCCGGCCTGTAGTCCAAGCTACTCAGATGAGGTAGGAGCACAAATTCAAAGCTTGCCGTTGCTTCTTTGTCAATGGTCAACTGACTATGCTTATTTAGGGTTTTCTGGGATCTTTATTATGTCCCAATGATTTATTTTCTACTCTTTCCCCAAGATTGTATCATCTTAATTGCAGTAGCTTTACTCTAAGACTTGACCTTGCACCATTTCTGACACTGTGTAAGTTTCTGTAAGCTTTGGGGGAACTTTTATCTCTCCATAGGTATCTCAGAACCATTTTACCAGTATGCACTTGTTTGCTGCTATTTTTACTTAATTGCACTGAATCTATAAAATTGATAGTAACTGATATCTTCTCAGCAGTGGACCTTGCTACCCACGAAAGAGAACATTTCTTTCATTTTAGTTCTTGATTTCATTCATTGGAGCCATGCAGTTAGTTTAGTTTTCTTCATAAAGATTGTGTGTGTTGCTCTGTGTGTGTGTGTCTGTCTGTCTGTGTCCCAATCATTGGTGTAGGAACAAAGAGTAAAGTGCAAAAGATTCTCTCTCTCTCTCTCTCTCTCTCTCTCTCTCTCTCTCTCTCTCTTTCCCTCTCTCTCTCTCCCTCCCTCTCTCCTTCTCTCTTTCTTTCTCTCTCCCTCTCTCCATCTGTGGGTATTTGACTTATACCTAAATATTTTTGATGATGCCAATTTAAATATTATAGTATTTTTTGTTTGTTTTGTTTTTTTGGTTTGGCTTGGTTTGGTTTGGCTTTTATTTTGAGAGAGGGTTTCTCTGTGTAGCCCTGGCTGTTCTGGAACTCACTCTGTAGAACAGAATGGCCCAAAACTTGGAGATCCACCTGCCTCTCTTTTCCAAGTACTGGGATTAAAGGTATATGCCACCACTGTCCAGCCTGGCCGTAGGTATTATGTCTTAATTTTGATTCTTGTGCTAATTGCTGATGTGTAGGCATATGACAGTCAGTGCTGACCCTGCAGCCTGCGGTGTGCAAACTGCTCATCATATTCAAGAATCGTTTGCTCTTCGTTTCTTTTTCCTACATCAACAATTGGGACATCACAAGGAAAGCAATTTGAATTCATCCTTCCTATGGACTGTACTTTTCTGTTCTTTATTTGAAATAAATCTCTCAGATAAATTCTGTAAGCTGATGAATCACACAACTGAACACTTGGAGAGGAGGACTGTGTAGCTCAGGCTGGCTGAGAACTCACTTCATAACTCAAGTTGACTTTGAATTCATAACCCTTCTCCCTCAGTTTCTCAAGCACTGGGGGTACAGATGTGCATCTGTCTTAGGGTTTTACTGCTGTGAACAGACACCATGACCAAGGCAACTCTTATAGGGACAACATTTAATTGGGGCTGGCTTACAGGTTCCAAGGTTCAGTCCATTACCATCAAGGCAGGAACATGGCAACACCCATTTAGGCATGGTGCAGGAGGTGCTAAGAGTTCTACATCTTTATCTGAAGGCTTCTAGTAGACTGATTTCAAGGCAGCTAGGTTGAAGGTCTTAAAGCCCACGCCCACAGTGACACACCTACTCCAACAAGGCCACACCTCCTAGTAGTGCCACTCCGTGGCAGAGCATACACAAACCATAACAGCATCTTTCTCTATTTTACTTTGTTTTGTCTTGTCTTGCTGTATTAGCTATGGTTGCAGCAATGACATTGACAAGGAGTGGTGAGAAGGGATATCATTACCTTGTTCATGATCTTAATGGGAAAGCTACCATGTTTAACCATTAACGTCAGCTAAGCTAGTTGTGGGACACTTATGAGCTTGCAGCGGAAAGGTAGTCTGAGGCCTAGTCTGAGCTGCATAATGACTTCAAGGCCAGCCTGAACTATGTAGATAAATTCTGTCAAAACACATGCAGCTCACTCCACACAGCAAAACCCTCTGTGGAGTATTTTTTATTGAGAGTAGAGGGAACTAGATGGCAGGAGGAGTAAATCAGCTGGAGTTGAAGGAGGATAAAATGGGGTAATAGAAGGTGAATGCAGTCAAAATATATTATGGAAATGTCATAATGAAACCTATTCTTGGAATAATTAGCATATGCTAATACAAATTTTAAAAAGGTCTTTGCATGCCATTTCAAGTAACTCAGACTTTAGTCTAAGGATGGGTGATGTGCTAGTTGATAGATATTTGGCAACATTACAAAACGAAGAGGTTGAATTATAGTCTTTAAACTTTAACTGTGGAACATTTAGGTGTTATTTTAAACTTGGACACCTGGTCAGTAAGAAGCAGCATGGATTTTTAAAAGTTAGTGTTTATTCTAAAAGCTCACAAGGTAGGAACATTTCTCAATGATAGACTTGCAGTTCTCAGTGGGAGTTTATCTTTCCTGAGGTCAGACTGGGCTCTCCTTATTTCCATGTCATTGTTTCCCAAGCAGCCTGCGTTGAATGACTCCCAGTTTTCCCCAGTGTACATATCTGTTTGTTCTTTAATGGTGGTTTCTCCAGGGTTCTCCACTGGTTCAATCTCCCTTTTCCATCCATCCATCCTTCAGCCCCCTGGGTCTTTGATCATCATTGCTCAATGAAAGGTTTCTCTAGTGCATGCACCTCATTGACTCTGGTCACTGAATTCCTCATGTACTATTTTATACTTGTAGTCAAAACCCTTTGTTTCCTGAAAAGCTTTTTATTTAGTGCAGAGCTCTGAGGTTACTTTGGGGTTCTTATTTCTTGGTGTATGTCTGTGGTGTGTGCTTGTGCGTGCCTGCGGGCAAGGGCACGTGCACAGAGCTAGTGAAAAACATGGAATATCACGACCATGACTGAACTATAATCAAGTGACTCTGAGTCTGTTAAAAGTGAAATTGCTGGGCTAGGTATGTAGCTCAGTTGGTAGGGTGCTTGCTTAGCATGCATAAAGCCCTAGGTTTGATTCCCTGGCACTACAAAACTGGTTATGTGCCTGCAATCTAAGTTGTGAGGAAGTGGAGGCAGGGGTATATTGTACAGTGAGTTCAATTCCATTATGGGATCCATCAGATTCTATCTCAAAAAGAACAATAGAAGTGTGAGAGGGGAACCTCAGGTCTCTAGTAAAGATGGTTTCCATGGACAGCACTATGGTTCTACCTCAAGACTCCATAAGCTGCTTGGTCCTATGACCTAAGAAACTCATGGGTGTAGTTCTAAGCTGCTATGTAGTGGTATTTGTTGCTCAGTGAGAGAAAATAAATATATCTAGTCTTCTGTATTATGATGGAAGACGTGTTCTTACTCTTGGATGTCCCAACATATGCCTGCTTTTTAGTCCCAGCAGTTGGACATACCTTCTGGGCCTTGAATGCTAGTTCCACAGGGAACTTACTAATGAAAGAGGTCTTAGTTAGGCTTCCCATTGCTATAATGATGCAACACTGACCAAAGTAACTTTGGGAGGAAAGAGTTTATTTGGCTTACATTTCCATATCACTGTTCATCACTGAATAAAATTAGGACAGGGAATGACAGAATCATTAGACAGGGAAGGAACCTGAGTATAGGAGCAGGTGCAGAGGTAATGGAGAAGTCTGTTTACTGGCTTGATCAACCTGATTTTGTTTAGAACCCAGGACCACCAGCCCAGGGATGGTAACACCTACTATGAGCTAGATCCTCCCCACCAAGCACTAATTAAGAATATGCTTTACAGCTGGAGGTTATGGAGTCATTTTCTCAATTGAGGTTTCTTCCTCTCAGATAACTGTAGCTTGTGTCAAGTTATCACAGAACTATCAAGCTCAGAAGACATAGCTTGAAAATCACTTTGAGGAATAATCATAAGACCATTCTAACTCAGAGTTGGCTTTATACTACCACCAAGAAGTACCATTTTGTTTTATTTTGCTTCCATTAACATTAACAGTAAAACTAAAAAGCAAAATTTAATGTTTTTTCTAGGATAATCTCATAGTACTTTATCACTTGCAAGAGTATGAATCATACAAATAGTGGTTAACAGAAATGGGCACTTTGAAATAGAGTATATATAGGATTTGTAATTATTTGCAAAAATATGCCACACTTTGATCATTATTCCATTATACAATTCCAAATGATGTTTAGCAGAACCATTTTAATACAAGTTTAAACATATCTAAGAATGGATCTGTGAGATGGTCTAGTTTCCCAAGGCAACATAATGACCAAAGTTCCACCCCCAGAACACACATGGTTCTCCTAAAAGTTGTTCTCTGACATTTACATGTGTGCTGTGGTGTATGCATCCACACACATGCACACAAGTACACATACTCCATATACATATGCACATGCACATATACAAATACACATACACATACATGCATATACATATACATGTAACTGCTAAGGCCTGCGTGACTATATGCAAAGGATGGCATGACATGGTTCCCACCTCTGGAGCAGAGCCAGTAGGTCATGGGTCTCTATGAATGTTGCCAGTTTCAGAGTGTAAGACTTGTTTGTATATTTTACTTTAGTTCCTCCTTCAGGGGGATGTCCTTTCTGGCAAGGTTAATGACCCTATGATAATCAGAGACAGTAGTAATCCAGGAGGTAAGAGTGTGTTTAATGTCTTTAGCAAGATGGAAAATACTGTGACCTTCAGGATAGACCTTAAGGCTGTAGGAAAGAACACTGAAAACATGAGTTCAAGAATGTATAATTACTGAACTATGCAAAATATAAGGATGCAGTATGAATCATGAGGAGCTTCTTGAACCTAATAAAACAGAGGTAGCTGCACTATGAGCTAGCTTGTCAGAAAGATAAAGATAAGAAAGAAGATAAAAAGATTTGGGGAGTGGTGATTGCAGAGCAAGATCTAACTCAGCTAAGTTTATTGTTTGTGCTGACAAAAGCAGGCAGATTCCTGAATTCAAGATCATCCTGGGACAGGCCCAGGTGTGGTGGGAATATCAATGTCAATGTGAGATCTCACTCAGATTGCTTACAAAGGCAGGAAGATCTCCGAATTCATGTTTAAAAAAATGTACTTGCTCTCTCTAAGAATCAAGGGGCTAACGTCATAAAATACTGACTCATGGAATAATCAAAAGGGAACCTGGGGTAGACAAAAGAATTGATGTGCAAACAAAAGACTCTGCTCCAGCTGAGTTATCTGGATGAGCTGTCTGGAGATCTCTGGAGAGAACTGTCTTGAGCAAACACAAGGCTGTGAGCTTGTACACATGAATTGACTTCAAGTCATTCTTTTCACTGCTCCCAAATACTCCTTCCTCAGGACTCCAAACCAAGCCCAGGCTGGTCCTTGGTATGTAATTATATTATATAGCTCTCCTCCCCCTCCCTCTTCCTCTTCTCCTCCCCTCCCTCTCCCTCTCCTTCTCTCTCTCCCTCTCTCCTTTCCCTCTGGTCCTGAGGCCCACTTCAGATGAATAGAAAATTTTCCTCCTGATCTAGCATCTTACAGAGGAACCAGGCCTGCCCTGAGTCTCTGACTATTCCTGGGGTTGGGAGAGCAGTATCCCAGAGTTGCTCTCTTTTGTGATTTTCCCATGCCTGTCCTTTACACATACCATATACTCAGCACATCACATTTTTTCTTCTATCCTATACTGAAAGAAAAACTACCTCCATCCATGTTGCAGGATTTTCCCTGTCCAGTCACATTAGGGCAGTGGAAGGCCTGTGATTAGACAGGAAAGGGGGGGCAGAGCTAGGAGTTGGAGAGAAAAGAGAGGTCGCAGGAAGGGAGAAGGAGAATCGAGATACCTTCAGACATGGACCTGTGTGGCATTTACTAGTCACAAATAGCTATATTTTTATAAGGTTAGAAATATTGGGATAACGTTTTTATCATTATTGATTGGCTCTAAAATTATTCTATTGACATCTTGTAAGTTGTGATATTATTTATACATAAATCTGATTAGTTAATTAAGCATTAAGAGTCTTGATTCTATCAGGTAATTAGGTGGTGAGGAGGCAGATCGTGGGGTGAGGGGCATTGCGTGGTAGTGAGAGGAACTCAGAGGTTCCCCACCATAGAGCTGGTGGGCAGAGGGACTGCTGAGTGAGCTGGCCCAGTGGAGGCCCTATAGTCCTGCAGGGCCAGAGAGTTTTCGGGTCTAGAGACCAGCATCTCCAGAGAGTTGGTGGTGGCAGGAGCCTGGGAGCATGGTGATAACCCATGGAGAGTTGGTAGGTCAATTTTTTTAGTATTTCCCGAAACACATCCACTCCTGGGACACAATTGCAAACCACAGTAATCATCCTAGATGTCCCTTATTCTCAGTCTCTTTATCCTGTCAACAAATGAACCCCCTTAAGTTTCCTTATTTCTCACATCTACAAGGCAACAAACTGCACGATTCAATGCTTATATTCTATGCATTCCCTATTAGGGTAGAATATTGGTCAGTGTTAAGAAGGAAAGAAATTCTGATTCATGTTAAGTATGAGTGAACCCTGAGGACATAGTTTGCCAAATAAAAGCTCTAAATCCTAGCCATCAGAACACCAAGGATAGCTACAGAATTTTAAATGAAATCACATACACACACACACACACACACACACACACACATTCCCCCTCCCCTACTACTATATGATTCCAACTATATGAGTATAGTCATTGGAATAGTCAAAAGAACCCAGACAAAGTAGAATGATAGTTTCTAGGGTTTTGGGGGTGGGGGTAGAATAGAGTTATTGTTTAATGGGACAGAGTTTCAGTCTTACAAGGTAAAAAGATATAGTTTGCATGCTGGTTGGTAGGAAGAGTTGCATAATATGAATGTGTTAAGGTCACTAAATTGTGAATTTTATGTCATGTGTTGTATCATAATAAGAAATGGAAACATATTGTTTTAAATAGTGACATAGAGTGAAGACAACATCTGTTATTAGTGACACTGACAGCCTCCAGGACACTGGTAAGGATTACCAGAGCCCTGACTGCAAAGCACAGCTAAAGTTAAGATGAGTATAGTAGAGGGGCATGCTCTCACTCTGTAATGTCAGGAGAAAAAGGCCTCACTGGTTTGATGACTTACTGCTTTTAATTCTTGTTCTGAGTTCACTTTTCTCTAATAGCTAATTCAAAACTTCACATGATTAAAGGTAGCTATGGCTAGCAGACCAGAGAGTCTGTAGATCCCTCCTTCCTAGTCTCCTAAATCTTAGATGAGTGCTCCTCTTGCAGGCCATCTTTCTTTTTTATGAGGGAATAGCCCTTTGAGGCATATCAGAAATCACACGCGAGACACCTGGTTGAGATTCCTGCACCATAGTTGTCTCCTCAAGAGGTGCTGTGTCTTCCTGCAGGGTTGAGGTCTTGTTTGAGGAGAGAGTGGTGGAGGGAAGTTCCTAAAGAGAAAACACAAAGAAAGAAAGTTAAGCATAGAAATAGCAAGCACACAGAACTGCTATTTTTATGCCAGACACTGACAAAGAACAAAGCTGAAATCAACCTGCTCTACAGAATCTTGAGATCAATCTCACTGGGATCAAAGTGGTGAACCAGGGAGTCAACAGCTTGCAGGGATAAAGCCTAATACAGCACACTCTGGACTCCCTGCACATCAACTTCATGCACATAGAAAGTACTGGACAGATGAGGAAGGAGGCAGGCACAAGCCATTAACTCCAGTATGTCACGGATGACGGGAATAACAGACAGGGATTTGAAATGGTCAATATTTTCATAATCTCAAGGGAGAAACACAGACATAATAAGTGAAAATTAAGGAGGACAGTCAAGAAGTAAAGGCCACCCAGAGACTGCCCTACCTGGGGATTCATCCTATAAACAGTCACCAAACCCCAACACTACGACAAGAAGTGTACACCAAAAGGAGCATGCCATAGTTGTCTCTGGAGGGGCCCTGCCAGAGCCTTACAAATACAAAGGCAGAAGGTAGCAACCAACTATTGGACTGGGCATGAGGTCCCCAATGGAGGAGCTGGAAGGTGGTCCAGAGGAGCTGAAGGGGTTTATATCCCCATGGGAAGAACAATGATTTTGGCCACCCAGACGCCCCAAGACTGCCAGGGACTGAACCATCAACCAAGGGGTACACATGGTTCCAATCAAAAATATGGCAGAGGAAGGCCTTGTTGGGCATCAGTGGGAGGAGTGGTTGGTCCTTGGTCAGGTAAAGGCTCAATAGAGGCCCCAACAAAGGGAAACCAAGGGGGGAGGAGGTGGGAGTGTGTCATGTAGAGGGGCATATATGTGGAGGCAGGGGGTGGGAGGAGGGGTTGGGGGTGTTTGGGGAGGGGGGAAAATCGGGAAAGGTTTTACTATTGGCAATGTAAATGAAGACGATATTCAATAAAAAAAGGGGGGGGACAGTCAAGAAAATGGAAATAGAAGAACTCTAGAGTGGGAAAGTATATCTGCATTTTAAAACATCATAGAGGATTTTGGAGAGATCATTCAACCAATAGAGAAGTTTGCTCTTCAAGCAGGAGGCCATGAATTTAATCTCCAAAATGAAGCAAAAATCAAAACAACAAAACAAAACAAAACAAAACAAAAAATCAGGAATGGAGGCATGTGCTTGTAATGTCAGTGTTGGGGAAGCCAGGATGGGCAGATCCCTGGGGCTCACTGGCCAGTCCACCTAGCCTAATCATTAATCTGCAGGCTAGTGAGAGGCCCTGCCTCAGAAAACAAGATGGGGGCTAGAGAGATGGTTTAGTAGTTAAGAGAATATGCTGCTCTTGCAGAGGACCTACGTCTGGTTCTCAGTACCCACATGGACACTCATAACTGCTTGTAATTCTAGTTCCAGGGGACTCCAACAGCCTCTTCTGGCCTCCACAAGACCTGCACACACATGGCACACTTATACACATGCACACAAACACTTGTTAACATAATGTAAAAATAAATAAATCTTAAAAAAACAAAACCCAAGATGGATGGCTCATGAGACTTCCACATGTGGGCATATATACGTAACCACTCACACACAAAAGAAAAGGAAGGTTATCACGGAAATTCCAAATAGAATGCTGGCCCTGGGAGAGAAAAAAAAAAAGGCTTATCCTTGACATCAAATCAAGAGAAATAATCCAACCTGAAGCTAAGAAAAAAGGTGCTGAGAATAAGTGCTTTGATTGTTTTGATCCTCAGCCTGGAACAGAACATCTTTACCACTTCCTCCAAAGAGGGTAGAAAGTCATAAGATCAGAAGGAAGGGGTGGAACAGTGGTGAACACTGTCTTCGGGGCCTGGCATGCCCAGGAGAACAACAATGAGAGGGCTGAAGAGGTGGTTTGTGGGTAAGTCACTAGTGCCAAGAGCAAGCTAGTTTGTAGACTAACCATTTCAGGAAGCTCTGTGTCCAACTGAGCGATCCTGCCTGGATGAATAAGATGGAGATCAGTTGAGGGAGTCTCCTGACATTGGCCTTAGGTTTGCACACTTATGTGTACACATGTGCATGGGCAAACATGTACCACACACAAATATGTTCCACATTCAGACAATCATATGTGAACACTCGAATACAACATATGCAGAAACCAAGGAAACCAAAGCTCCAGTGATGTGTGGAGTAATAGTCCTGCTGTCCCTTGCCAAGATACTTGGAACTGAAGCTTGGTGGGTTAATTCTACGTAGTATTTGTGTGGAAGCCCCAGAAGTCCATTCTACAGTGTGAACCCCACAGATCATAGCAGAGTGCCATGGCACACCTCCCCGCATGGTCTCTGAGACCTTTCTAACTTCACAGTGCTGAGGCTATGCAGCAATTGCTTGTGCTAAGATATTTGTGTGATTCAGATGGGTTGCCTGATTAGAGTCCCTCTGCTTAGTAAATGGAAACCACCTGAAGACCATGTCTGCAAACTTCTTCATAGGCTGAACTCTGAGCTACGTTCTCCATGACATTCTCCTGGACCCCCTTTTGGATATGGTTCCTACCACATTTGGGACTCGGTTTCTATTCCTCTTTTGACACATCCACTTCTACTAGCAACATCTGATCTGAGAACCTCAAAGACATAGATCCAAGCATAGTTTTAAGGGAGTGAAAAAGTAGGGCATGGTGCCTCATGCCTGACATCCTAGCACTGGGGAGGTTGAGGCTGGAGGATTGCTATGAGCTTAAGGTCATCTTAGGTTACGTTGAGAGTTCCAGGCAAGACAGAATCATACAGTAGGAACCTGTCTCAAAAAGAAAAAAACTCAAAAACAAAACAAAACAACCAAACATGCCATAAACCCAAAACTACCAAACCAAACCAGCCCACCCACCCCAAAAAGGAAAACTCTTGAAAGAAAGTGCATGTAAGGTATTAGGTAAACCAGCAAGCCATCTGAAAAATTGCTGAAGTTATCCTAGGCCTGTTCGAAACCGCTTCCCACTACTAGTGACACAAAACAATAGGAAGGTGAGCAACAGAAAGCAGTAATTTGAAATCCACACCAAGTCATCCAGGAACCAGAACCTGGCATTTTTGTTACTTGTTCCATCCCTCACCACTTTTCCTAATCTTTTCAAATATTTGGATATTAACACACACCTGAGTGAGGAGACCAGCAAGCAATCTGATCAGCTTGATTCGGTCCCAGGCTTCTAACAAAGGGAATCAGTGTCCATGACTACACCATACCTATAAACACTTTTCTTTTTTTTTTTTAATTTATTTTTTATTCGATGTATTCTTTATTTATATATCAAATGATTTCCCCTTTTCTGGGTCCCCACTCCCCGCAAGCCCCATAAGCCTTCTTCTCTCCCCCTGTTCCCCCATCTATTCCTTCTCACTTCCCTGTTCTGGAATTCCCCTATAGTGTTGCACTGAGTCTTTCCAGAACCAGGGGCCACTCCTCTGTTCTTTTTGGACATCATTTAATATGTGGATTATTTCTTGGGTATTCCAAGTTTCTAGGTTAATATCCACTTATCAGTGAGTGCATACCATGATTGATCTTTTGAGACTGGGTTACCTCACTTAGTATGATGTTCTCCAGCTCCATCCATTTGTCTACCAGGTTCATGAATTCATTGTTTCTAATGGCTGAATAGTACTCCATTGTGTAAATATACCACATTTTTTGTATCCATTCCTCCATTGAGGGACACCTGGGTTCTTTCCAGCTTCTGGCTACTACAAATAGGGTTGCTATGAACATAGTGGAGCATGTGTCCTTATTACATGCTGGGGAATCCTCTGGGTATATGCCCAGGAGTGGTATAGCAGGGTCCTCCGGAAGTGCTATGCCCAGTTTTCAGAGGAACCTCCAGACTGATTTCCAAAGTGGTTGCACCATCTTAACAATTCCACCAACAGTGGAGGAGTGTTCCTCTTTCTCTACATCCTTGCCAGCACCTGCTGTCTCCCTAGTTTTTGACCTTAGCCATTATGACTAGTGTGAGATGAAATCTCAGGGTTGTTTTGATTTGCATTTCCCTAATGATTAATGATGTTGAACATTTCTTAAGGTGTTTCTCAGCCCTCCGAAGTTCTTCATGTGAAAAATCTTTGTTTAGCTCGGTACCCCACTTTTTAATGGGGTTATTTGGTTCTCTAGGTTCTACCTTCTTGAGTTCTTTGTATATGTTAGATATTAGCCCTCTGTCAGATTTAGAGTTGGTGAAGATCCTTTCCCAATCTGTTGGTTGACGTTTTGTCCTTTTGACAGTGTCCTTTGCCTTACAGAAACTTTGTAGTTTTATGAGGTCCCATTTGTCAATTCTTGATCTTAGAGCATAAGCTATTGGTGTTCTATTCAGGAACTTTTCTCCTGTGCCCATGTCCTCAAGGGTCTCCCCCAGTTTCTTTTCTATTAGTTTCAGTGTGTCAGGTTTTATGTGGAGGTCTTTGATCCATTTGGAGTTGAGCTTAGTACAAGGAGATAAGAATGGATCTATTTGCATTCTTCTGCATGCTGACCTCCAATTGAACCAGCACCATTTGTTGAAAAGACTATCTTTTTTCCACTGGATGCTTTCAGCTCCTTTGTCGAAGATCAAGTGACCGTAGGTGTGTGGGTTCATTTCTGGGTCTTCAATCCTATTCCATTGATCCACTTGCCTGACATTGTACCAATACCATGCAGTTTTTAATCACTACTGCTCTGTAATAAAGTTTGAGGTCTGGGATACTGAATCCCCCTGAAGTTCTTTTACTGTTGAGAATTGTTTTAGCTATCCTGGGTTTTTTGTTATTCCAGATGAATTTGAGCATTGATCTGTCTAGCTCTATGAAGAACTGGGTTGGGATTTTGATGGGGATTGCACTGAATCTGTAGATTGCCTTTGGCAATATGGCCACTTTAACTATATTAATCCTGCCAATCCATGAGCATGGAAGATTTTTCCATTTTCTGAGATCTTCTTCGATTTCCTTCTTCAGAGATCTGAAGTTCTTGTCATATAGGTCTTTCACTTGTTTGGTTAGAGTCACACCAAGATACTTTATGCTGTTTGTGGCTATTGTGAAGAGTGTCATTTCCCTAATTTCTTTCTCAGTCTGCTTATCCTTTGAGTATATAAAGGCTACTGATTTGCTTGAGTTGATTTTGTAGCCAGCCACTTTGCTGAAGTTGTTTATCAGTTGTAGGAGTTCTCTAGTAGATTTTTTTGGGTCACTTAAGTATACTATCATATCATCTGAAAATAGTGATAGTTTGACTTCTTCCTTTCCAATTTGTATCCCTTTGACCTCCTTATGTTGTCTAATTGTTCTAGCTAGGACTTCAAGAACTATATTGAAAAGATATGGAGAGAGGAGGCAGCCTTGTCTAGTCCCTGATTTTAGTGGGACTGCTTCAAGTTTCTCTCCATTTAGTTTGATGTTGGCTACCAGTTTGCGGTATATTGCTTTTACTATGTTTAGATATGGGCCTTGAATTCCTGTCCTTTCCAAGACTTTTAGCATGAAAGGATGCTGAATTTTGTCAAATGCCTTTTCAGCATCTAAGGAAATGATCATGTGGTTTTTTTCTTTGAGTTTGTTTATGTAGTGGATTGCATTGATGGATTTCCTTATATTGAACCATCCCTGAACTCCTGGGATGAAGCCTACTTGATCCTGGTGGATGACTACAACATACCTATAAACGCTTTTCAAAAAAAAAAAAAAAAAAAAAAAAGCTTGTCCTCGTCTGGGTGTCACTGGCTCTAGTTTCCCACCTTCCCTTACAAGGCTTCCTCCCACACTTGGGAAAAGAATGTCAGGCTTTTTGTTTATCTAACTCTTGCTATGGGGAGCAAAAGCCCTCTGAGGAAAACAGGGAGGGCCATTTCACACTGTTAGGGTAATTAGTGTAAGCAAAGCTTTCTCCAATAAAGCAGCAGAACAGAAGGTGGTGCGGGGCAGTCACATCTTATCTTCTGATTTCTTTCTATTCACAAGAAAACAGTGCTGGAAAATGATTGGCATGGACAGGAGAAGTGAGAAGTTTGTTGAATGTGTCTCCTTCTCTTCCTTCTCAGCTGTTCTCTCTCCTGCATGCCCAACCTCCAGATACTGCAAAAAACGCTGTTAACTACAAAGTTCAAGTTTGAGACCTGTGCAGCGGGGTTACACAAAAGTATATTGTAATACATTCACCCAATTTCATAGCTATTTTGGAGTACATGGATTGTGATTGTGAAAAGTATATTAAACTAACTTTCTGAGAAGTATGGCAGCACATGGCTGTAATTGTTAGTGCTTGGCAGGAGGAGGAGGAGGCAAGAGGGTGACAATGAGTTGCTGGGTTGAGTAGTGAGTCTCTCTCTCCTCTTCCCTTTTTCTCTTCCCCCCCTCCTTCCATTCTACAGGATTGTACCTAGCACTTGTACATACTAGCCCACTCTCTAACACTGAAAGACAGTCTCAGCTCTTCTTTAAGATTTTTATTTGTCAGGCTGGCCTTAAACTTACCGGTAGCCCAGGCTTCCAAACTTAGTGTATTTTCCTTTTAATTTATTGACAAGACAGGCAAGCCATACAAATAAGCCCATTAATTATGAGAGTTTATCAGACTACTGAATATCTTAGCATAATGTAAACAAGGTTAGTGTCTTCCAATTTGGCTTTGGGAACCAGCAAAGCTGGCAAATGTACAGGACCTCACTGAGGATACTGAGGACATAATTGATTTTTAAGACATCTTGTCTGGTGTCAATCCCAATATTAAAGTTGAGTGACTTTTCTAATCAGGTACTGTGTAAAATGGCACAACTTTTAGGGGTTTGTACAAAAGACTAGGGGATACTAAAGTTCTGCTTGCCAATCTGAAGAAGGCAGAATTGCTTTCAACTGTTTGGAGTTGGTACCTGATGTCTGTATTACATCATAAAGGGCATGCTTGATATGTGGCTATGAGCGTCAAGCAGGCCCAGGCTAGCTTCAGTGTGCTTTACCCTGTGCTAGGTACATTGAGGATTTCCTGAAACCCCTGACCGATAGAGGCTGAGCTGAATTTTCCATTCTTCCTTCTTACCTGGTGACACTTTTCACACTTCTGCTGGATCTGATAGCCTTCTTCTTTCAGCATTTCTGTTGGTTTTACTTCCTCAGAGCTTCTTTCATACGCTTCCTTAGGCTGTAGCGCCTCCTGACGTTTCTAGGGATATGACAGAGACAAATCAGCTCACATCCCTTAGAAAGAAGCCCCCCTTCATGTGAGATAGGCCTGGGCCAGTGAGGCCTACTGAACTTCCTATTGCAAGCATTAGCTAACCAGTAGCTGCAAACCCGACTCCGTAACCCACCACCTCCTTACCCCCCTGAGTCCTCATACTTCAGATAGCTGGGACAAAGCAATCCTTAGAAGGTAGGTGAGCCAAAAGCTCTCCAGGCCAGCTCAGGATGAGGACTGGGATTTCAAGTTGTTCTGAGCAAGCTGCACCCTCCCCAAGCAGGCCCGGGACACAACACACCTTTTCTTCAGCTTTAGTTATATTCCTGTAATGGTAAAGCCAGTGAGCCAGGTACTCTATTGGGTCACTGGGCCGCACTCTTGCAACCTCTGCCAGTGCCTGGGTCAGGCTGCTTCCAAAGCACTTCTTCAGGTAGGCAGTTTCCATGCTGGGGACCTGGAAGACACCAAACCAAATACTCTACTTTACAAACGCAATCGAACTTTTAAAGTAGACCCATTCTAACAAGTTAGATTTGTTCCAGGAAAAATAAATATTTCTGTATCACCCTTAGTGTTTCCATTACTGTGACAAAATGCTTGGTCTCTTCAACTAAAAAGGCTCTGTGATCCTTTGTTCCCGTCACTCTTGGCTTTTAATGAGGTTGAGCATTATAAGGGTGCATGGTGGGTAAGAGTAGCTCACTTTAGGAAAAGGTTGGAAAGAAAGAAGAAGGAAAAGAGGAAGGGAGCGACATACACTCTCAACCCCTCCCTTGTAACACACACACACACAGACAAACACACACACTGACACACACACACACACACACACACACTGACACAGACAAACACACACACTGACACACACACACACAGACACACACACACAGTCCTCTCCAATGGTTTGACCCAATGACCCAACTTCTTTCCACTAGGCTCCCTGTCTTATGGACTCTGCCATTTCCGAGTATTGCTAGATCCACAAACAAGCATTTAGCGTGTGACCATTTGGAGAGGTCTTTAAGATCTGAATCACAACCTTCTGCCACTGGCTCCCAAAGGTGGATCCTTACCTTTACAATGAAAAAAATATACTCAGTATATCTTCACGACACTCTGGAGTCTTTTGCTGTGGTCTGTTGTTGCTATTGTTTTGGTTTGGTTTTTGTTTGATTGTCTTTTGTTTTGTTTTTGTTTGAGACAGGGTTTCTCTGTGTGGCCCTGGCTGTCCAGGAACTCCCTCGGTAGACCAGAGTGGCCTGAAACTCTGCCTCCCAAGTGCCTGCCTCTACCTCCCAAGTGCTGGGACTAAATGTGCTCGGCACCACTACCCGGCTTGGGGTTTTGGTTTTGGGGACAGGTTTTTGTAGTGTGGCCCAAGCTGGCCTTGAAGTTGACATCCTCTTGCCTCTGTCTTCTAAGTGATAGGACTATGTATGGCATTTGCAACTGTGTTTGGTACTGACACCTTTAATAGTTGTAGCACTGCTCAAAATGCCAAATCCTAAGTCTTCTCTGACACCCAGGGAAAACTCTGATGTGAGCCTCTATAGAAGTCAAAATGATCGGGTTCAGGTGGCACATGTCTGCCATCCTGGCCCTTGGGAGGCTGGCACAAGAGGATCAGGAATCAGAGACAGCTGCGAAGCTGCTGGGGAGCAGTGGGCTGTGGTTACGGCTCATACCTGGTACAGGTGCTGAGAAGAAGCGTCAACTGAGCGTTTGACCTTAAATGGGACAAGTGTATCGACCCCCTTCCCAAGGTTCAAGGAGGATCACAGAAGAGGGATGGAAAGAACGTAAGAGCTGGGGGTGGGAATGGCTGCTCTGAAATGCTGTCTTCAGAGTGCAACACGGCATGAACTCACTGCAGCTACAGCTCCCTGGACAAGAGCAGATTGGTGCAACCAGTTAACATCCCAGTAGCCAGCAGTGCTAATTAGACTCAGCAAGTTCCTAATCAAGAGAGAGGAGGGAAAAGACAAGAGGCCTATGCTGGAGGTAAATGGGAGAAGTGGGAGGAGGAATTTGGGCTGCATATGATCAAAATGCATTGATTAGATGTGTGACATCGTCAGTGAATACATAAATGACATTTTTCTAAAAAAAGAATTTGAAGCCAAGGTGAACAATGGAGTGAGATTCTATCTCAAAAAAAAAAAAAAAAAACAAGAGAGCAAGTAATTAATACTTATTTCTAAGAAACAGTGGAGGTCAAGTCTGATAGCGAAGACCTAAAATTCTAGTTACTTAGGAGTCCAGTGCAAGATGACGCAATGCTCAAAGCCTTCCTAGGTGGCAGACCAACTTCAAGTCCCTTGGCATCTTAGTAAGATCCTGTTTCAAAATGAAACATTCTCAGGGGTATATAGTTCAGTGGAGGAGCTCTTGGCCAGCATACACAATGCTCCCGTTTTTATTCTCAATAGTACAAAGAGAACCAGAGAAGGAGGAGAAAGAGAGAGAAGAGATAGAGACAGCGGTACAGAGAAAACTTTCTAATAAAGAGTAAAACAGGAAAAAGAGATCCGAGCACAGCAAGACCGAAGCCCAGAAGGGCAAACCTTAAATCCTGTAGCTCATGTCTACTAGCGTAGTAGCATTATAAAAGCAGTTAAGTGCTGGACAGTCTCTTGTCTGTGCCTGCCTGGCTGCAGTCCCTGTGGCTTCTCTCTGGGGCTAGCTCTGCTCTCTACATTTCTGTCATCTCTAACTTCCTGGGTCCTCCCCCAGAGCTTTGCCTTCACCCTCACAGCCTCAGATATTGCCCTCCCTGGAGCTTCCTGCAGGGATTCTGTCCCTGTCACACACTGCCTGGTCTTCCAGGGCCTCCTTTGAGTTTTAAGTGGAAGTCTTCATGACCCTACATCCATTCTGTGTGCCTGAAAGAATACGACATGGACAAACACACAATCTGTTACCAGCATGAGCAGTAGCTGGGGTCACTTGGATCAGAGCTGCGGACGCTTTGGGATGTTTGGATGGCTAAATACAGGGAAATAAGTCTTGAGAAAGCAATTCCTTGGGCAATTCTGTGCTCCCAAAGCCATGTAACTCCATGACTTTGTTAAACGGGTTTTTAAATCTGCGATGGATAGGGCATTGCTGGCTCTTGAGATGCCCTCAAGGGATCCTTTCAATTGTCCTGATGTGAGGTAAGTGGCCACTTCTCTTTCTCTGGGCTGGGGGTAGTGGACAGTTGAGACAGGGTCTATGTAGAGAAGGCTAACCTCAAATTCATAGAGGTCCACCTGCCTCAGCCTCCCTGAACCCCAAAATGCTGAGAGTAAAGGTGTGCCCACCACATTAAGGATGTGACTTCCTTTGCAGTTACCTCCTGCTTGGCTGTGACTGTAAAGGCTCTCCTCCTCTGCTGTGGTTTTGCCTTATTGCTTTTATTATGTTAATTGGGTTCCCAAATTACACAGGAATTTGCACAACTGGTGTGTGTGTGTGTGTGTGAGAGAGAGAGAGAGAGAGAGAGAGAGAGAGAGAGAGAGAGAGACTCTTGAGGGTCCCTGCCTCCAGCTGGTTCTAATTGCTAAATAAAGTTGCCAGTGGCTAATGGGTGGCTAATGGGTGGGCAGGGAGACTGGTGGGACTTTTCCTGGGCAAGGGAATCGTGGGAAGAAGGGTTGAGAATCGCCATGCCAGGAAAGGAATCGGATGCAGGCTTGAGAGCTGCAGAAGACAGAGAACCAGCCATGTAAGAGCCAGGGAAGAGCAGCCCCAGGGGCCCCTCCCCCAACTGGGTCTGGGGAGCAAAGATGGAACATAGATTTTTAGTAAGTAATGATTTAGGAGTATTGGAGGGTTAGTGTTAGCTACACGGAAGTTTGAGAGTGATCCAGTCATTGAGCTGTTTAAGGCATGTTAAAATAAAAGTGTGTGTGTGTGTCTTTCTTTCTTTCTTTCTTTCTTTTTTCTTTTTTCTTTCCTTTTTTTTTTTTTTTGATTTTTTTGAGACAGGGTTTCTCTGTATAGCCCTGGCTGTCCTGGAACTCACTCTGTAGACCAGGCTGGCCTCAAACTCAGAAATCCGCCTGCCTCTTCCTCCCAAGTGCTGGGATCAAAGGCGTGTGCCACCACCGCCCGGCTGTGTGTGTGTCTTTCATTCGAGAATCTAGAGCATTTTGGTGGGTGGTGAGGAACTTGCTCCACAGCCGCTGGCAGGGTGATTTGAGAAACGTTAATAATTAATGCAATAGTCCTTCACTGCAAGCTTCTCAGATCCTTCTTCCTTACCTTTTACTCCATAGCTCATGGTAAATCTGACAAAAAGCAGCCCGAATGCTGTACTGTCTAGACACTTCTGCCAGATTGGCCCTACATTTAAACCCAGTCTCATGTAAAACTCAGGGCATGGACAAATGCAGACAAGTAGTTTGCCAGAATACAACACAAAGGGCCTCTAGTCCAGTTTTCAGCAGAGCCCTCCTCTCTACTGAAATCTCAGGAGCCTGTCTATTGGCTGCACATTGTCTTCACATTCTTGCAGGTCCAAAGGAAACTCCATTCCCCAGATTTCCAAAAGGCAGATGGGACAAATAGGTACCTGTGGTTTCTATTAGCAAACCAAAGCACTTGCAGGCCTCCAGCCTCCCTCAGTGTCACAAGCCTCTGTTACACAGGTCAAGTCCAGCCTCCTCTCCCACCTCCTCCCCTACCTCAGCTCCCTCAGCTCAGGCTTCCTTCCCTCCCTTAGCTACTCATTCTTCTTACACCTCCACTTCCTCAGCTATGTGCTCTCTCTGCCCCCTGCCTTCCCCTCTCTCATGTTCTCCATCTCGCTCTCTTTCTCTGTCTTTCTCAGTTTTTCACTCCTGTCTCTCTGCTTCTGTTTCCTCCTGGCCAGGTCCAGCCCACTGACCGTGTTCAGTCTATGTCTTCCTCTCTCTGCTCTGGACTCGCCTGATGCCTCTGGCTGCTCCCTCCCTCCCATCTACAGTAAAACCCTCCTCTTAACCACACATCGATCAGTCATATGGTCAGTTTATGTACTTATTGATACTCTGGTCTTCTGAGCGCTTGCCAGAACTACCCATCAAGTTCTGCTTATAGCATTGTAGGCCTGCTTCTCTAAATCTTTCAAATTCCAAAGATTTATGAAGCACATTAGCAAGTCATCAAAGCAATCAGCCTGACTTCTTGGTGCCGGTTTTCTGTATTAGTAAACTTTGTGTTGCTAGTACAGAATGCCTAAGATAATCAACTAAAGAGGCGAGGTTTACTTTCGCCCAAGGCTTTATGTCTCAGGCCATAGTTCCTTGGCTTCATTGATTTTGGGCCTGTGGAAAGCAGAGAAAACCTCAGGTTATGGAGCAACAACACATGAGGACAAAGATGCTCATCTCGGGAAAGTAAGGAGAGAGGAGTACGGGGTCAGAGTCCTGCAGTTCTCCTTCAGGACATGCCCTGCAGATGCACCTTCCTCTGGTAGACCCTGTCCATTAAGGATTCCATCAGCCTCCAACAACACTACATGTACAAACTGATGACATGACTGCCTCATGGTATAGTTCAGGGAAGGCTCTTATTGTAGATGAGAGAGAGAGAGAGAGAGAGAGAGAGAGAGAGAGAGAGAGAGAGAGAGAGAGAGACTGAACATGGCCAGTGGACTGGACCTGGCCAGGAGGGAAGTGGGAGCAGGGCATGGGAGGGGGGCACAGTGGGGCAGGAAAAGTATATAAAAATTAGCAGGGTTGTAAGGAGAAGGTTAACTGGGGAGAAGGGATGCCCATGACAGAGGGAAGTTTAGAGTACAGAGAAGGTAAGAAGACCTTGGATGCTAACAGGAGCCTAGAGGTCAGTGTGCACTTTGATATGCTAATAGGTACCACATTCTGCCCGTAATTGGGGAAATGCTTCTTTTGGTAGAGGGGAATTAATTGACTTTGGCTTCACAAGTTCCTGAGGCATGCTAGCTTAGCTTGCTTGTATCAGCTGCCAGAAATACAATCCTCCCATAGTTCAAGTTGAGTCCATTTCTGGGTACTTGGATTGGCTTTTGGAGTCTGAGGAACTGGAATTTCATTTGGAGCTAACACTACAGACTGGCAAGCAAGACCTTCGCATGTGGTTGCGGGGGTCATTTAAGATCCAAATCATAACATTACCTTTCTTAGAAGAACCAACCAAATTATACTTGCCAATAGCTGTCACAGGCAAGCAGGCTTCTTTCCTATGGCTTGTCAGCTGGAATATGTCGGACCAGGAGTCCCAGTGGTCACCAGTCTTGAGAGGGCTTGGCATATTATTTGTCAAGGGTGGTGAAGACTTTTAACCAGCCCACACATATTTACTCTTAAGTACAGAGAAATTAAGGTCCTGGAGAGAAACTCTGGGTATACAGCAAGCTGTGCTATTGTGAGGTTGGGAGTTAGTCTGTGACATAGACAACAGAGGCTCATTTACTTTGCAGGGAGAGAGAAGGAAGAAAATGATGGGCCTGTTAACCTCTGCTGACACACTACCCCACAGCATCGCTTTAGGTGGAGCTGATGATCTAGATTTCCTAATAGGTGTCAAGAGTGGCAGATAATGCTCTCCCAGACAAAATACCACATTAGAAGTTGCAGTGAACCAGAGCAGAGCCACAACAGCACAGACATCTGCCCCAGACAGACCATGTCTGGTGTTGCCACTTACAGCTGTGTGATCTTCAGCAAGTTGCTTGGTGTCTCAGAGTCTTGGTGCCCTTTGGGAAACAGAGGTAAAATACAGTCCTCTTAATATGGAAAGAACAAATTGAGCTAGCTATTAATCACATGAGAGGCACTGAGCCTGGAATACAGCCAGAGCGTAAGAAACACGAGCTATTATGGAACAAGATATTGCCAACATATGTTCCTAGCACCTAGCCCCCATATTTCCAGTTTTTCAACTTAGGAATGAATAACTAGACATTAATACAGAAAACATAAATAAATTCTACCCCTCACCAATATTAGAGTCTAGAAATACAAACATTCCAGAAGCAGTGAGTGCTATGAGCACACTTTGTTTGTTTGTTTTAATGAGACTGTCTCACTATGAACAGGCTAGCCTGCAACTCCCTAGGTAGTCCAGAGACAGTCTCACTATGAACAGGCCAGCCTGCAACTCCTTAGATAGTCCAGTGTGGTTGAACTAGTGCTTCTTCCTGCCTATCCCTTCCCTGTGACAGATGACAGGTGTACTCTACTATACCCAACTTCAAAGGGGGGGTTAAATATTGTTCATAATGTAAAGGATCATAGACCCTTAAAAAAAAGTTTGGTTCCAGGATTGGGGCAAAAGAACTATAACCAGCCAGAGACAATCTATTATGCAAGAGTCTTCTTAGACTCTAACAATATTTGTAGACCCAGGAGCCATCTTGAAGGCTTGGCCAGTATTACATTTTTGCTTCCAAGGTGCTGCTCATAGTCTCAATCCTGGAACCTGTGAATGTTATTTCATATGCTAAAAGGAGCTTTGGAATTGTGATTAAGGATCTTGAAATAGGGAGAGAGTGTATTACACAAGCAGGACATCTTAGTTACTTTTCTATTGCTACGAAGAGATACCATGATCAAGACAGTTTATAAAAGAAAGCATTTCATTTGAAACTTTGCAGTTTCAGAGGGTGAGCCACAGCCATCATGGGGACAGGGGCATGACAGCAGATAGGCAGGCATGGTGCTGGAGCGGTCCTTAAGAGCTTACATTTTGTGTCTACAAGTTGGAGGCACAGTTGTAC
This sequence comes from Apodemus sylvaticus, assembly GCF_947179515.1. Taxonomy (NCBI): domain Eukaryota; kingdom Metazoa; phylum Chordata; class Mammalia; order Rodentia; family Muridae; genus Apodemus; species Apodemus sylvaticus. The sequence continues at coordinate 105,599,467 of NC_067479.1, forward strand.
AGATTGGGCCTGCTGTGGACTTCTGAAACCTGAAAGCCTCACCCCTCACCCCTCACCATTCAGCCCCCCCAGTGACACACCTCCACCAACAAGGCATCTTCTAATCCTTTCAAAATGGTTGCAGCAACTGGAAACCAAGCATTCAAATGCCCATGGGGACCATTCTCACTGAAAGCACCACACAGGCACAGCTGTCATCGCCAGAGTCATCAGTGAGGCCAGACATGGATCACGACACAGTGACAAAACACACGGAAGCAGTGCGAGACTCAAGATCATGCCCAAACAGAGCTTCCAGAAGTCAGAAGACAAGGACATCGACTCTATAGAAGGATTAGCCCTTTTGTAAACACATTTTGTAAACAAATGTAAATATATTTGTGTTTAAAGCCAAAGTTTGAAGTGGGTGTGGAGGTTAGGGGATTGGGGCAAGTCCTCCTCTATTTGTGCCAGTGTGTGGATAAACGGTCTTCCACATCCTTGCTTCTCTATATGATTTGATGACGAATTGTTGATGGGTTTGGTGAAGTGCAACTTCCAACATTTCAGATTCAATTCATGTGTGACTTGACAAAATCCCCAATGAATCCCCTGACACTCATCTGTCCTCATAGAATCCACCACAGCATCACCAACTGCGTTCCCAGAATGCAGTTCTGTGCCCGGGTTATTGAGTGGCTGCTACATTGCTTAAATGTGACAAGACCTATGAGGTACTACCTCTGGCACTTGTCACATACTAAGTAAGTCTGAGTGCTCTGATGTTGGAGTTTGGTGGCTAAAGGAAGGGCTCATATTTTGTTGATCCATAAGCGTTCCTTTTTTTTAAAGATTTATTTATTTATTTATTTATTTAACACATGAGTACACTGTTGCTGTCTTCAGACACACCAGAAGAGGGCATCAGACCCCATTACAGATGGTTGTGAGCCACCATGTGGTTGCTGGGAATTGAACTCGGGACCTCTGGAAGAGCAGTCAGTGCTCTTAACCACTGAGCCATCTCTCCAACCCACCAGTGTCCCTTCTTGCATTTATGAAAGCCTCTACCACTGAGCAATGCCATGCCCACAGCTTACTTTCTCTTGCTCTGATAAGCACCATGACCAAAAGTGAATTGGGGAAGGAAAGGATTTCTTTTTTTTTTTTTTTTTTTTTTTTTTTTTTTTTTTTTAATTTTTTTTTTATTTGATATAATTTATTTACATTTCAAATGATTTCCCCTTTTCTAGCCCCCCCCCACTCCCCGAAAGTCCCGTAAGCCCGTAAGCCCCCTTCTCTTCCCCTGTCCTCCCTCCCACCCCTTCCCAGTTCCCCGTTCTGGTTTTGCCAAATACTGTTTCACTGAGTCTAGGAAAGGATTTCTTAGGTCTACAGATTTTACAGTCAGTTGTCATCAAGGGAAGCCAAGCCAGGAACTCCATGCAAGAGCATGAAACATTTAACTATGAAAGGAGTGCTGCTTACTGACTTGCTTTCCCTGGCTGACTCAGCGACCTTTCTGACACAGCCCAAGCCCACCTTTTCAGGGGTGGGCACTGCCCATAGTGGGTATGTGCCTGTAATTAGCAATCAAGAAAACGCCTCACAGACATGACCACAAATCAATCTGATAGAGGCGATTCTTCATTTGAGATTTCCTTTTCTCAGGTACATCTAGGTTTGTGTCATGTTGACAAAAACTAGCCAAGCAGGCGAGGGAAAGTGCATACTAGAGCCTGGCAGAGGGTGTCTTTGGGTGACCTGAAGTTGCTTGCCCTTGAGTTCGCTCTGAAAGGTGCGAATTTAGTCTTAAAATTACTAAGCCAACAAGCCTGCAGCTTTAATCCCCAGGGATCAACCCTGATTTTCAAAGAACCGCTGATCCACAGGGCTCCTATCTAAGGACCCCAATGCAAGCCAGGTTCCAAGTCTCTGTCCTGCTGTTTCTCCACAGTGCTTCCTCTCCTGTAAATCTGTTTCTCCCTTCTGTGTCCCTCATTCCTGGCTCATCTCGATTACGCCCCCTCCCCTTCTGTGTGAATTCCCCTTTTATTTCCCTTTGCCTCCACTGATTGCGTAGCGATGGAACGTTAGCATTCAATACTTGAGCGAGCTCTCGTTGCCAGGCAACGGGACGCGACTCACTGGGAGGTGGCCAGAACGTGCATCAGTAGCGTGCACCAAGGAGGCTGGAGCGTTTACCTTCGAACCGGTCCGCTAGTGTCTCTGCAGAAGCAGTTTTCAAATTTTCACCTCGCGAGCCACAGCCCGGAGGCGGAGGCGGAGGTCTCAACGCAGAGGCAGAGGGAGGGTTAGTTCCCCTTCTCCTCCCTCCTCTCTTCCGGCTCCTCCTCTTTCTCTTCCTCCTCCCCCTTCTCCCGCCCCTTAACCACCCAAAAGGAAAACTAACCTAAGTGCCTAAGTTGGTGGCTGCCTGATTGAAATTTATTTTTATACAAATGGGTTACTTTCTAGCACAAATATACTATAAGACCATTATTTACTGATTCTCAGAAATTCAAGTTGAATTAGGTCTGCGGTAGTTTTGAGTGCTGAATCCACCACCTCCTTTGCTCAAGTCCGGAGACAGGTGTTTCTGTGGGAATGGACTTTCTTCTGTGGAGTTGGATGCATACTGGTGTTTGTTGGGAAATAACATTTCTTAGGTCAGAAGAGATGGCCATTAGTTTCCTCACACGACCAGGAAATGTATGTTACAGAAAGGGGATAACATTTGAAATGTAAATAAATAAAATATCCAATTAAAAATAATAAAAAAAAAAAGAAAAAAAGAAATGCCTGGAGGGGTTTGGCGGGATAAACAGAAGGTGAAATGAAGTAATTGTATACATGTAAATCTGTAGGGTGGAGAGATGGCTCATCTCAGTATGTAAAGGTGCTTATTGAAGTAATACAAGCCAAAAAACCCTCTATTTTAATCTTCAGAACTCACACAGATGTGGGAGAGAATCAACTCCACAAAGTTTTCTTCTAACATGGCAAATGTCACCTTCTCTCATAATAAATAAAAATGTAAAAACCTTATACAAAATGTCCTTTCTCAGAGTTGCCTTGGTCACGGCATTGCTTTACAGCAATGGGAACCCTGACTAACACAGAAGTTTATGGCCAGATTATAAGGAAACCCTCATGCTGTCTGTTGGAATTTGAATGGATAGTCTCTGGCTTTGACAATACGTGATTTTAAAGAAGAGGTGGACAATTTGTCATGTTTTATTGAAGTGTTTAGGAGAAGCATTTTAGAGTCACTAGAGTTAAGGCCCCGAGGTCAAGAAGGGAGTACAAATCCTACATTAATCTGCCAGCCCAGTGCTCACGACTGTTCAGTTAAGCTCTCTGAGTCTGGCTCCCTATCTGCTAGCTGGTCTCGGATGTTGTAGGCATAACCTGGCACCACAATTACTCGGCACAATGCTATCAATAATGATAGTGTCTTATTCTGATATTGGGATTAAGCTTGTAAGGCTTTGGGGTGTAGAAGCTATTTTAGCTATGGCTACTGATGAGTTCTTTTGTAGACAGTTTGAAGTTTCCTGGGGCCAACTTGCTTATGTCATCCCTAATTAGAAGCACCCACGACTAGTGACAGGGTGGAATGTTCAGATAGCCTGCCTTGACTTTACTTTTTGTTTGCTTGCTTGCTTGTTTTGTTTTTTTTTTTCAAGACAGGGCTTCTCTGTCTTGCCCTGGCTGTCCTGGAACTCCATCTATAGGCCAGGCTGGCTGTGAATTTAGAGATCCGCCTGCCTCTGTCTCTCTAGTGCTGGGATTAAAGATGTGTGCCACCACTGCCTGGCTTCACTTTACTTTTAATTGTGCCTACTCAGAACACTTTGGATCTAATCAAAAACTTGTGTAGCTGGTCTTATTTAGGAGTTAGAAATGGAATCAAGATATCTTCAAAAGTGCCTGGGGACATGCCTAACTCAAGGTCTCACGGAAGTTGCAAGAGTTCGCCCTTTGGATCCGATTGAATATTTAGCCTTGTGGATTTATAAGCACAAGGAAAACGTGAACATGGAGCAAATGGTAAATATGGATATCCTTTAAGGAAATCAGAAGAGCAGGGCAATTGGTTCTTGTCTATATTTTTATGTCCAATCTGTTTTCTATTACAATATATAAAAATAGGGGAGAAAATTGAAAGGGAGTTTGATCTTAAACATTTTCTTCTCTGTGTTGTTTTTCTGTTATATTTAAATATGTCAAATATGTTCATATATTTATCTGCACAGTTTTTCTTTTTTGCTTTTTCATTTATATTTATGGTATAATCTTAATTCTATGTTCTTCATTCAGCTAAAACCTAAAACTCTCCCAAATTGTTGCCTAGTTTCCAAATGAATAGACCATCATTTGCTTAACCTGCTTTCTAGTGTATGTGTTTGAGATGCTTCTGAGACTACATTTACAGATCATTGGTTCTCTAATTGTGCGCTGTTGCTTCTTTTTTACCAATTGCTAGAGACAGAGAGAAATAATTGCATTGGAGCACGAGAGAGAATTAGCCATGATGGAGCGGGAAATGCTGGAGCGACTCAAGGCAGAGGAACTCCTATTTCAGCAGGTGAGACAAGAGGGCACACGTGGCGGAAGTGGACATCACCACTGGTGTGTGCACCCACGTCCTGAGACACTGGCCATCCCTGGCCACTCAGACATGACTCTCCAGTATCCCTGTTCTTCTTTTTGGAAAAGGCTATAGCGTGAGATCATAGGGCAACCCAGAGAGTGTGTTGGAAGCCAAGGGGACACTGAAGCCAAGGGACAGTAAGTAGTTAAGGGCCCCACTGCTGAGCTGGTGCCCACTCCAAGGCCAGGTACTCTGTCTAGGAAGAGTGGACAGGGTGGAGTGCAGTAGGAAAGGCGGGAGATGGTGAGTGAGCAGGATTTCACGGAGCTTGTGATGGGAAGAGCAATGGCTTTTATTGTGATTTAGGAACACACAGAGCACAGTGAGTGACATTAGAGAATAGAAAAAAATAGTCTAGAGCCTTCTGTCCATAGGAATAAGAGATAATGGATCTGGGAAATAAGTGAATGCTTCTTATTGTACTTCAGAGACAGAGAATGGGTGGCCTCGTTTTGGGAGGGTGTGTCAGTTGGTGACAAGTTCAAAGGAGACTGTGTGCTCCTGTCTCTATCTTCTTTACAAAGTAAGAACCAACCACAAACACACACAAAGAATGAAGTGATGAGGTCAGAGAGACGGCAGGAATGGTGAAGGCCTGAAATAATACTGCAGGGGCAGAAGAATGGGCTGGCCAAGCTTCCTGTGTTGAACATCTCTAACAACAACAACAGCAATTCCAAAAAATGTTCCTAAATATGAAACTTTTTGCATGCTTACATGAGGCCAAAAAGTGGGAAATTCCACATTGTTGAACTTAGTTTTACACAAAAATCGTTAAAATAATGGTATATAGTTATTTTCAGGTAGAAGGTAAAACATAACTTAATTTCCTGTTTAGGCTTCAGTACCATACCTAAGACATTTATTTTTATTTACATATTAGGGATATGTAAATATATCAAAATTAAGAGATCTAGAGCAGATCTAGCCCAAAGAATCTCTTAAACAAGATAGTCAGCCTGTATGATGCTACGTTTGGAGACTAATATTCGTACTAGTGCTGTCTACTTGGACCAATCCTCCTTGACAGATTCTATTGCTAGTCTAGTCTGTCCTAGTGAACAGAAGCAGGAAGTCTCAGTAGTTTTCCTTCTCTGGGACAATGAGTTCACTATGCGAAGATACTCCACTTTCTTTCCCCCATCTATTTTATCCTACTTGAATAAACTTTAGCAACACTAGAAAGTAAACACTTTCCTAGCCATGTTATCCAACAAAGCCAATCTGCTGTGTGTTGAACCAGAGCATTTCATTAGCCAGGCATGTGGAATGTGTGGTAACGTTCTGCAGGAGATGCTATGGCTGGTTAAAGAAGTTGCTTTGGTGAGCAGAGATGGGAGAAGGAGGGCTGAACCAGCAGTACTTTTAAAGATCTCATCTCATACAAATCACTTTAGTCCTGTTTGTAGGTTTAAGAACAAAAGAGAAATAACTTGACTCTGCATGCACTGCTTCCTACCTTCGGCAATTAAAGAAGTGTCTTGCCTTTTCTTTTTTTTTTATTGGATATATTCTTTGTTTATATTTCAAATATTACCCTCTTTCCCAGTTTCCCTCCCTCCCAGATAGTCCCCATCCCATCCTCCCCCCCTACTTCTATGAGGGTGTTCCTCCACCCATCCCTCTTCCCTGGCCTTGATTCCCCTACACTGGGGCATCTATAGAGCCTTCATAAGATCAAGGACCTCTTCTCCCATTGATGCCTGACAAGGCCATCCTTTGCTATATATGCAGCTGGAGCCATGTGTCCTCCTTGGTTGGTGGCTTAGCCCCTGGGAGCTCTGGGTGGGTCTGGTTGGTTGATTTCATTGTTCTTCCTATTGTTGCTCAGCTGAAGGGGTTTGCAACCTCATAAAGTGTCTTTTCTAATGCTTAAGGAAATCAATCAGTGTAGAAGCTGAGTATTATTTGACTATAATAACCACCCTAATTCCCTGAGATTTAGTTGAGGTCTTAAAGGTGGCCATAAGCAGCTGTGTAGTTCCGGTAACATCAGCACTAGAGCTGTGGAGGCAAGAGGCTTGTTGTCAGTTAGAGTCCAGCCTGGACTGTGTAGGTAAGACCTGTCTAAAACAAAGAAGCGAGAAGGAGGGTAGAGCCAATGTCTAGCTATTGATGTGCTGTAACTGCCGTATGATTCAACACCTTTGATTCCTCAGCAGCAGTTGGCATTCCAGTTGGAGATGGAAATGCAACAGAAAGAGAAACAGAAGACAGATGATTTCAAGACAGGGCAAGAAAAATCAAGTAAGGTAATCTGAAGTTTCGTTACATGTCTGCTCAATTAGAAGCTTCTAGACTCTTCCAGCCATGCCAGCAGAAAGACTAGAGGATGTACAGCACAGACCCCCGCTTCCCATCAGCTGTGGGCTCCAGTCTCAGCCTTCCGTCTGCTATCCTGTTTCCCGACAGTGGTTGTGGCACAGGACAATAGGCATCACCCAGGAAGTGTGTGCAGTCACACACGTGTCTTTGTGAGCCACAAAGGTCTCTAGATGGGCTCTGCTCATGGTTTTGTCGGGAGACAGCTGTAAGTAAGGTACTTGTAATTAAGGTACTTGTTAGATAAGGTAGCCATGTGTCACTTTTCTTCATGTTACATTTATTGAAAAATCATTTACGTCTAAAACAATCTGTTCTCATGTTAATTTTCATGTTTCTTATGAAAATAAAAGAAGTGAGTTAAATTTTAAAAATACCCGTTTTCATTGGTAATAATTTCTGATATCCTGAAAATGTGTGCCATGTAGGCCAGGCTTCTGAAAAACAGTGTGTGGCTGCTTTCTTCCCTATCCAACCAAAACTCTCTTTACTGAACCCTCAATTTACACTGAAATCAGGAGCAACTTTTATCAAATGTATTTGATATGTTTATTAATACATTAAATGAGAACAAAACCATCACTTGAAATGTTTTTTGTTTGTTTGTTTTAGTTTTTTTGAGACAGGGTTTCTCTGTGTAGCCCTGGCTGTCATAGAACTCACTCTGTAGATCAGCCTGGTCTGGTACTCAGAGATCTTAGAGATGATGTTTCTGCCTCCTGAGTGCTGGGATTAAAGGTGTAGTGAACATTTCTTTAAAAATATGTAGGGTGGTAAATTGAATAAAATAGGTGAGATATTGAAGGATGAATTCAAGTATCTGCAGAGTTTTAATATCCAGTTGCTAGTCTGTTAGCTTGGGCAACAGGAACATTTGTGGGGATATATGCATAAGCTCACACATATACTAACACACCAGAGCATCACATGAATAGATCCAGCTATCAAGTCAACACAAGTTTAATACTTTGTGTCATATTGGCTTAATGACACTCATCTCCACCTTAGAAACAATCACTGCTCAGAGTCCTTTCATGGACCTTATTCCGGCCCATAGACACATAATATAAGCTATCATTCTCAAACGTATGAGGATTCCTGAGTGAAAGAGATGCCAGTCAGAGATGCTTGCCTCAGACCCCTGGGAACAAGAGTAAAGACCTAACAGGAATGGCTCCCCTGATGCACTCTGAGGTTAATTTTAGCCTCTCTCCTGATGTTCTGGTTGATGGGAAAGAATGAGGGTCTTGGAATTTACTGGGTTCCAGAGAGTCATATGTTGATGCTCCCACCATTGCAGAGGAATGGATTTGTTTTCTGGTTTAGTTAAAAAAACTGGAGGAAAGGTTAGCGTCAAATAGTCACCCGTGTGGTTGAGGGTGGTGCTCCTGTAAGCATATAAATGTTGTGGGGCTACTGTGTGGATGCAAAGTAATGACTTCCTAGAAAAGCCAGGCATAGCGGTCCACACTTTTGATCCTAGCACGCAGTGAGGCAGAGAAATCTCTGTAAGTTCAAGACCAGCCTGGTTCACAAAGAAAGCTCCAGGACAGCCAGGACTGTCACATCGAGAAAGCCCATCTCAAAAATGGTCAAAAGTAAATAAATTAAAACTTCCTAGAAAAAATTTACAATCCTCATTGCAAAATAGTACCACATATATCTCTATAATTAGGGTGGTCATATGTACAGTCACAAATTGAGTAATCTTCAAACTGTCAAACTGTCTTATATCCTAGCACAAGTCATGTGACCTTGCTGAAGGTCATAATGATGAAAAGAAGGACGTCATAGTAAATTGGCTTCGTTAGAAGAAAGCCTTCTCATTCAGAAGAGGCTTCCCATGCTGGGCAAACATTTCCACTGCAGAGTATAGGTGTTGCTAAGGACCTATGGAGACTCCTTGGGCATGGCACAGTAGCTTGGTCAGGGTTAATTAATTTAGAACTACGCATTTCTTTCTTCCTTTATAGAAAACCCAACTTCAAGTTCTCTCTAAAAATCTTATTCTAAGATGTTATTTTAATATTGTTACTTTTCATAGTTGCCAGAATGTTTGCTTCAGTTTTAATGTTTCAGCCCATCTTTAAAATTCATAATATTTATTAAGTCTTAGAAAACTCCATACAATGTATCTTTTTTATACATTTCCCTTCTATTTTTGAGATTATAATGTAATTAAATCATTTCTCTATTTTTTCCTGCCACCAAACCCTCCCATGTACTTCTCCTTATTTCCTTTCAAGTTCATTGCCTTTTCCAATTATTTCCCACTAATTATTACTTAATTTATATTAATAGTTTCCCATTATTAGGAATATATATATATATATTCCTAAATAGAACATGCTCTATCTATATAATGTAACTTTTATGTTTTCAAGGCTGAATATTTGGCATTGGATAACTAGGTTCTTTTCTCTGGGGAAGGCTATTTTCCTCCTCTCAGTATGCCTTAATTGCCTGTAGTTCTTTGTGTAGGGTTAAAGTCTCATCAGCTTTCCCCGTTCTGTTTGACTATTGTTGTCCTTGATCAGTGTGTGTTTATGCAGTCATGGCTGTGAGACTTCATGTATGTAGCTTCTGACACTACTAGGAGACAGTCTCATAGCAAACTCCCTGATCCTCTGGTTCTTACCATCTTTTTGCTCCCTTATCCATGTCCCCTGAGCCTTAGGTGCACGTGTTGTTATGTAGATACATTCACTAGAATTGGATTCCTCAATTCTGCATTTTATTTTAATGAGGTTTTATATTAATTTAATTTTAATATGGTTTCAATTTAATTTAATGTGGTTTTCTGTAATAGTCTGTTGTTCAAAAAAGTTTAGTAAGTTTCCTTAGATGAACCCAAATATTTACATAAGGGTTCCAGGACAAATATTTGGAGTGTTGCTAGGAATTATGTAGGTTTAGTAAAATGGTGGTTATAGGCTCTCTTTTAAGACCCATGAATGCACTCGGCCTGAGTAGTTAGCTAGGTTTCCAGTACCAAGCAGGATGCCCCTCTCGTCGATTAGATCTTAAGTCCAATTAGAGAGCTCTTGGTTGCCACTAAGGTATATGTACTCCTCTTGGACCATTTGGGTTATCCTGCAATACTGTCATTGTGAATATAGGCATCGGAGCCGTAACTGCTTTCCTCTGGAAGCTACATGGTACATTCTGGGTCCATAAAACCAGGTCCCCAAGATAAAAGGTACTCAGGTCTCTTTCAGGGCTGTGTGTCTGAAGGGCATGGTAGCCTCAGTAATTGAGATTTACCTTCCACCTCTGGTCCACTCATTTTTTTTTTAAATTCAAATGATTATAAATGGTTATCTCCTATTAGTATGTAACAATAAATTAAACTGTGAGTCTTTGTTTTGTGTGTACTGTATTCTGATAAGTCCTCAGAAAGTGACATCGCTTTTGCTGTTAAACGGATCATAGCACTTTATAAAAATAAAACTTAAAAATCAACCGTGGAATGGAAGTGAATAGTATTCAATGTTTTCTTGACTTTATGCAGGACATGATGAGCATGGAGAGCACAGCTAGGGGTGAGGAGCCCATGCTGTCAGAGGTGAGAGGGAAGACCTACTGTGTGTCTTGGGAAATGAACACATATCTTAGAACAGAACCTTACTTTTTGTATCAGTAGTGCCTTAGCTAGGGTTTTACTGCTGTGAACAGACACCATGACCAAGGCAACTCCTATAAGGACAACATTTAATTGGGGCTGGCCTACAGGTTCCGAGGTTCAGTCCATTATCATCATGGCAGGAACAGGACAGCACCCAGCCAGGCATGGTGCAGGAGGAGCTGAGAGCTCTACATCTTTATCTGAAGGCTGCTAGCAGAATACTGGCTAACTGCCACGGACCAACCCAGTCGGGAACACACGACCGGCAAGGAACAGGGCTTTGGTAGTCAGAACGGCACAGGTTCAGCGGTGACAAACAGAAACAAACACAGAGGCAGTTTGAATGTATTTTGCAGCTCTCAAGCAAGGATTTTTATACATAAAGAATTGGTGTTACAATTCTAAAAGATGTATCCAGTGAAGCAGTCACAAAGAACAATTAGCATAATCATTTGGCACAAGAAAATACAAAATAAATCAGGTATAATATTTCCCAGGCAATGAGTTTAGAAGATCAGGTACAAAGAACATCTTCTTCCTTGATCAGAATAAGTTATATGAAATCACCTGTAGTGAATGACAAACGTTCAGGAGGCATTTAAAAAGTCCTCAAGAACACTTGGTTATAACTCCTAGGTCCTGACCAAGTTAATGAATTTCCATGAATAATCCTTATCTAACATCTAGCTTCTGTCTCATTAAAAATTCTCAAAATTCAATTTAAAACTATACTTACACAATGCTTTCCATACAACAATGTCAGAGCCAACCTCATCTATACACCCATAGCCATACAAATTCATATGTTGTTGGGAGGTTATTTTATCAATGCATTATGTTATAATTATGTAAAGGATTATGAAGCAAAGCGCTGGAGTTCTCAGAAAAGAGATCATGGCCAGTGACTCTCATCCAAATTACTCGTTTGGATTCTCTCGGCCCAGGCTATCAGGAACATCTCGTGAATACAAGAAAAGAATAGGGAAAATCAAAGCAGGCAAACGGCCATGAGCACTACAGCTCAAGATTATTCTCTGGCTGGAGAGTTCCACAACCGGTTCCAGGAGACCTCCTCCTGCAGGAGCCTAACGCCTCAGTCTGTGGAACTTGTCACACAGCATCTACTGGGGTTGGTGTGACATTTCTCCCTTTTTTATTTTTTAATTGAAGCTTGTAGATATCTCTTTTGGCAGTGAAAACAGAAGAGAAGACTAGATTGAAAATGAGTGGAAGAATAAAGAGAAGAATTATTCCTGTAGCCACCATGACGACAATAATCCAATGTAACCAACTTACAGGGTTCAAGGACCGCAGACCAGCACCAATAGACTGAGCCAAATCCTCTAGGCCAGCGAATCCATCATGCGCCTTGCTCATAGCTGAAATTTGAGTTTTTAATTGAGTCATATCATGAGTAATACCATTGTCTTTCCAAATTTCCAACAAATGATTTTTAGTAAGAGTCCAATTATGTTGTTTATCATAGAGTAATGGTGTTACTCATAAGTATCGAAAGCTGGCATGACACCTGGTAGAAAGCTGAACCTGATTATTTTCTACCTCTTGTCCTAATTCTAAAACCACATCCTCTAAAGCATCAAGCTTTGCTTCTAATTTCTTATCTATAATTTGTTGCTTTACTAGTGCCAAAGAAACATTTTTATTTAAATCATTAACTAAATGTGCAGTCTTCATTTCTGAGACTAAAGTGACTGATGAAACTGTAAGTGAAGTCACAATAGCTATTAAAGCACTAATACCTAAAATCAAGGCTGCCACTAAGTGCTTCAGTCTAATAAACTCATTAATTCTTTAAAATACTTGTAAGGCTTCATTGTCAAACCAAGCATTATCTTTCAAATCTACAGGAAGCACAACATAGGAAGGTCTTTGCAATATCAAATTGAGTGAATAAGACTCAGCTAGCTTATGGTCAACACAATTAGTCAAAATACATTTGGAACAGTTAACCCTATAAGATCGTTCTAATTTAGTAATTTTCAAATCTGTAGGTCTTCCAGCAAGTATACTATAAGGATAACCTAAATAAAATGTAATTGCTACAGGAATGTGTTTAGGTTCCTGAGGCTTTTTTAAATAAACTATACTATCTGCAGCATAAAGCCTAAATAGTCCTGGGAATGTTTTCAAAATATCACCTGAGGGAGAAAGACTGACACAAATAGGTTCTACCCATCCTGGTGTGAACCACCTATTAATAGGCTCTCTTGTAAATACATCAGGCTTAGACCCACGATACAGTTACTCTTCTTTATGAAAATAGGGTCTATAATTATTGTATGGTGAAACTATAGACTAATCATAAATTTTTTCTTGAGTATTCCAAGGATCATGTACTGCAGCCAAGTACTCAAACCCACATTTAAGCCAACTCGACCTTACACTTCTCAGCGGAGATTGCCATACCTTGCCCTTGTCCCTATGTTCTCTTACACACGATTCCATAGGAATATCTTCTGATAGCCTTACCAAAGTTTCATTACTATAAACAGTCCCCAAGATCTTTATTCTAGTCTCCCACATGAATCTTCTATGGTGTGGAAGGTTCCTTCTCTGGAGGCAATCCATCTGGAGCATCAGAAAGAAAAGTTCTATAAGCAGTGGAAAGACAACCCATGGGAGCTGTTCCTGCTATATCAATACAAACTGGGGCAGAATCAGACATTACTTCATATTTAATTACAGTCGAGGTCAAATGGGAGGAAAAAAACAGCGTGTGTCCCCCCATCGGGGAGTCCCATCCTTGTGGAACTTAGGTTTACATTCATTTCTCCAATGCTTTTTGGCAACGAGGCCAAACTCCTGGAGGAACAGCCCTTCTATTGGAGTCCCTATTATTATTTCCTGGACATTGCCTTTGCATATGTCCTGATTTTTCACATTTAAAGCAAGTAGGCTCGGAGGTTCCTTTTCCTCCTCCACCATAAGTCTGCTTAACATAGGCACTGAATTTCTGACCTTTCATAGCTGCAGCGTAGGCCATTCCTTGCACTACGGCTGGTGAGGCATCTACGCAGGCCTTTATATAGTCCCGCACTGTTCCTGCCTTTCGAATAGGCCTTCTAAGGTCTTGACAAAGAGTATTAGCATTCTCCCAAGCCGACTGCTTGAGCAGAATGTCTGGCCCTCGGATGGAGGCAGCATTCTAAAGACCGCCTCTTCAAGTCGAGAGACAAAACTTTGATAAGTTTCCTCATTGCCCTGCTTTATTCCAGAGAGGGTTGTTCCGTTGGTTCCAGGAGGTAGCAACTTCCTCCAGGCGTGCCCAGCATTATGTGTGATTACTTCCAACACATCCCTAGGTATGCTCACCCGAGTCTGAGGAGGAGTATATGCTCCTATACCTAGCAGCATATCCATCCCTGGCTTGGAACCGTTTTTCTTAAGAAACTGAGTAACTGTCTGTTTTGATCTGTCCTCATATTCTGTTCTCCACAAAACATAATCTCAGGTTCTAGTGTAGCTTTAGCTGTCTGATGCCAATCATGAGGAGAGAGCCAATGACTGGCCACCATATCTAAGACCTGGATCGTATATGGAGCAGAAGGACCTGATGTCTTAACGGCTGACTGCAGCTCCTTCAGCGTCTTTAAAGGGAGAGGTTCCCATAAAGGCTGTTCGTCTCCCATACCTTCTACCCCTGGAAAGGGGAAGGTTAAGTCTGCCTTCCTTCTAGCTGCTTCTACTGCTCCCTGGAAGCCCCTTGGGGCTAAGGAGCACCTTCCTCTTTTCCCTTTCTTGACTGCAGGAGCTGTGAAAGGAAGATCTTTGTCACAACAAGGATCCCTTTCCTCTTCATCCAGGTCCCAATCTAAATCAGCATCATCATCAGAATCTTTATTATTAGCCTTTAGTGGCATCTTAACAGAGCTTGTGCCCTAAGAGCGTGCAGGCTCGTCTAAAGGCTTCGCTTCTTTCTCATCTATTGAAGAAGTCTCATGAACAAGTCCCTCAAACTCTGTGGTATCTGACAAAAGGTCCCTCATCTGCAGCCACAGTGGGTAAGCATGAGGGGGAAGTTCTCCTTCACCATGCTCCTGAACACACGTTCTCATATCTCTGCCTGCTTTCTCCCAGTCTGATAGAGACAAGGAACCTTCCTCCAGGAACCAAGGGCTTATTTTCTTTAGGAAGTCAAAGAACTCCCTGGTTGTACTTTCTGAGACTTTCAACCCTCTACCGGCCATCATATGCTTAAATACTGAAAGGAACATTCATTCCTGTTTTGACTCAGTCTGCCCCATATTACCACAAAAATTACTTGCACTTGACCGATGATCCTTTACCGGTGGGACTGCAGTTCCCAAGCGAGAGCCGACCAGAAAGAGGGGGGAAAAGATTACCTGTCCAAACATCCCTGTTCGAGGGCGCCACATACAAATTCATATGTTGTTGGGAGGTTATTTTATTATGCTATAATTATGTAAATGATTATCAAGCAAAGCGTTGGAGTTCTCAGAAAAGAAGTCATGGCCAGTGACTCTCATCCAACTTTCTCGCTTGGATTCTCTCGGCCCAGGCTATCAGGAACATCTCGTGAATACAAGAAAAGCATAGGGAAAATCAAAGCAGGCAAACCGCCATGAGCACTACGGCTCAAGATTATTCTCTGGCTGGAGAGTTCCACATCCGGTTCCAGGAGACCTCCTCCCTTTGGAGTCTAACGCCTCAGTCCGTGGAACTTGTCACACAGCATCTACTGGAGTTGGTGTGGCAGCTAACAGGCAGCTAGGATGAAGGTCTTAAAGCCACACCCACAGTGTCACATGTCCTCCAATCAGGCCACGCCTCCTGATAGAGCCACTCCCAAGGCCCAGCATATACAAACCATCACAAGTGGCTGAAGTTTTAATAAGGACGCTGTCAATACTAGGATGGGCACGGTGGCATGCCCATGTGATCACAGTGCCTGAGGTTGAAAACTTGTAATCCCTTCTGGGCATGCCTAAAGCTATGTAGTGAGACCCTGCCTTAACAAAACCAAAGCAAGAATAAAAACCCTATGAAAGTGATGGTCCAGATGAATGTTTCAGTGACAAGGCACAAGTGTGCAGTGCCTTGAAACAAATTTCAAAGCGAATACAATTTGGACATTCTGTAGGTACTGGTATATTTTAAAGCTACAATGTCCTGTTATGTTGCCCATTGAATTGCTTACACATTATGTATATTCAAGTTTCAAGTGGATTTAAAAATAATTTTTAGTGCTTCATCCTAGAATTCTCATACCACTAGCGGGCAGCGGTAGACGTGAATTCTACCAATTAAAAGTGTCGAGTCTCAGTGCTTAATTCAGAAATTTTATTTCAAAATTGAAAGAAAAGGGGCATGATCATTTTGAAGCCATGTGAAAGTAGAAACTGGATTTTACGTCTGTAGGAATCGATGATGGACACGGGCAAGACCCTAGCGGAAATCAGCGATCGGTACGGGGCACCTAACTTGAGCCGAGTGGAGGAGCTGGACGAGCCAATGTTATCGGATGTAAGTATCAAGATGTGTCCTCCCAGGACAGATCGCTTTTCATGTTGATAAAGTCTAGTATGTATGGGTTTCCAAATCATAGTTTTCCTTATGCAAAAAAGACCAAAATCGCTAACCAAATTGTTTTTTTAAGCCTTTATTTTATGTAAATGGATATTTTGCCAGTATGTATGTATATGTCTGTGTACCATACACGTGCAGTACCAGTGGAGGCCAGAAGAGGGAGCCAGATCCCTCGGGAGAAGGGAGAAGCTTGTGAGCTGTTATATAGGTACTGGGATTCAAATCCAAGTCCTCTCCAACAGCCAGTGCTCTTAACTGCTGAGCCACCTCCCCAGCCCCACTGACCAAATTATTAACTGGTGTTCTGCTTGTGACGGAGGCACCACTGGTATATCTCTGTTTACATGTATAGCTCTAAATCTATCTATGCTTCTATCAATATATAATAAACTGTATCTACATATTTTACAGTTAGAATTTGAAAACATCAAAACTTCCTATCACCAGCCTATTAAAAAAAAAACTTCTTAGAAATACATGTGTAAGGCAGTGGGAGAGGGCTAGAATGTAAATAACAATAATAATAATAATAATAATGATAATGATAATAAACTACCAAGGTCGCAAGAAATAAAAAATATTAAAAAAGCGATATATCTCTGTAAAATAATTTTGTGAAATATGCAATCCTTAAATTCAATAGAGAAAGAACCATTTTGGCTCTCTTGAACAAACTCTGCAAACACATAAATAGTTTAGTGACAACAAGTTTATTAAAGTTTTGGTCATGATCGGCAAAGGTCGTCCTGACTCAGTTCTCTTTCACCGCCCCCCCCCCCCCCCCCCATATATCCCCAGGATTCTCCTTCAGGCCTTCGGTTCACCTGTCGCTGCAGGCAGCAACAGTATATAAGTGCACGTGTTTGTTTATCGAGCATATTGTGATGTCCATGTCAGGCACTGTGCCAGATGCGGTGGGGAATAGGGCAGCTTCTCACCTGCTCCAGTTTCCTGTTTGGAGGAGGAACACAATCTGAACTGCATTAGGTGCTCATCATGAGAGTGATCAGGAAATCTACTATCCATACCAATGTGATTTATGGCTGAAAGAAAGGTCTATGAGTAACTGGGTCAGATCATCAGGGGGACTCTTGCCAGGAGCACATTGTGATGTCTAATCTTAGTTATCGATTTGACATACCTGGAATTGAATTTGAATTTCTTCCACCAGATTAGCCTGTGGGGCATTTTCTTGAATGCTAATTGATGTAGGAGAGCTACTGTGGGCTTGGGCTGAATAAGAAATACAGGAAGTGAGGGAATCCACCAGTAAGCAGTGGTCTTGTTAGGGTCTGAGGATTGCTGAAGGAAGACCCCAGGCTCAAATAGTATGCAAAGACAAAGAGTATTTATTCTGCAGAAACAACCAGTATGCGTGGGGGGTCAGCCATTCATCGAAATGGCCAGTCCAGAGGAGTTCCCAGCCCCTTTTAATGGAGTTCCCCTAGGGCTAGAGGAATTTTCCTGAAGGATTAAGCAATCTCTAATGTGATCAGTAGGGGCCAAAGTGGTGACATTAGTAGGATTTTGATTGGCTGCTAAGTTCTTCTATATTTTGTGAGACCTTAGAGAGTTGGTAACCTAAAATTTCACAGGTGGGCAATGGGGATGCTAAATTGGTGAGCTTCTGATTGGCCTGGGCCAGGTGGTCTGTGGTCTGCGTTTCCAGGCCACGGGATGAGATACCCAAACCCTACAGGGCTGCCCAGCATAGATGGCCAATCCTGAGTTATTTCCCCGTTCTTGTGGTTATCTCCAAGCTGTCTTTGGATGGGGGATTTTATGGAGCTGGTGACCTAGGACCTAGTTCCTGAGACAGGTGTCTTTCCCTTTGAAGTCAAGCCTGGTCCTGAGATGGAGACGTTGTCCCTTCAGTCTGGCCTAGTCCAGTCATCCATGGATTTTACTTCAGTTCTTGGCCCAGATTCACGTAGTGATGAACTGTGATCTGGAAGAATAAGCAAAATACCCCCAACCCCTGCCTGCCCACCATGTTGCTTTGGCTATGGTGTTTGAACAGGGCACATCTTGTTACTTCATTCTGTGGGTACTGAGAGGGTGGGGCATGATGAGGGCGGAGCAAGTTTCAGGAGGATAATTCTGGAAAGAAGTGAGGGACGGTTACTCAGCCGTGGGGAAGGGGAACTCTGAGGGAGAATTACAGGTGGAAAACACAAGAGGGTTAAAGACCGAGGTAGGAGAGCGCAATGATCAGGAGACAGCAGGCGCCAGACCCTGAAAGGACTTGTATTTCCTACTCAGGGCCTCCCTCTGATGGTTACCTGTAAGTGGTGCAGGGAGAACCAGTCAGAGCTGCACTTTGGAAAGAGCATGTGCTGCTGGCTCTAGTGTGGGAGGAGAAAGGGGAAGAAATAGTGAAATGAGCTAAGGGAGGGAGTGCCGCTAGTGTGCAGGTGAAAAGGGTTGTAGGCCGGGGTGGGAACCGCTGGGAGCTACAATATTTAATAGCGCCCATTGGAAGTAGAAGAAGAAGCTGTTTTCAAGAGCTTTTCAGGAAGCAGGGCTAGAAAGACTTGGTGCCAGACAGCAGGGAGCTAGACATTAAACAGTTCCTTCCCTTTGAGCCCATGGCCCATTGGGAAGGGGTCTATAAGAGACCAGGCAAGGAGACTTGGAACTAGCAACAGCAAGGAGCTGCCACATAGCCCAGCGTTTCAGCTCTGCTTCACAGAGCTGGGAGAAGGGTGAGACTTAAAGGCGGGCATGGGGGGGTAGAGGGAAGGCCAGATCATGTGGGGGTTGTGCATGCTGGTGTGGGGCAATGGACCTTTCCAGGAAACTTGGTAAGGTAAAGGAGGTTTGAGTCCCGGGCAACTTGGGGTACACACTTGAGATGTTAGGTGACTCCCTGTTCCCTGCCAGATTCCTGGCCTGGAACACGTGCCACACTTTCCACACAAGGAAACGTGACCCATGGTTATATAGGCCCTGAACAGAGTTCTCCATGCTAATGAGGTACCTAGAGGCCCCGAGGGTTTAGCCAATATGCTCCCCTTCCCAGACACTCCTCCCTGCCAAAAGTATTTAATCTCTGGCTTACCCCGAGAAATCGGTCCGCATCCATTTTCCATGATGAACAATAAATGAACAGTTTTGAACCAAGGACTGTCTCTTTCATCTACTACCACCAGGGGGCGCATGGAGAAGGCCTTCACCTACAGAGCTGCACCTCCTAAGTCTCCTGTAGAAGGCCTCTCTGTGCTTCCAAGCAACTTCCTCCAAGCTAAAGACAATTGCTGCTGAGCTAAGCCGGAGCTCCCAGCCTGGGCCCTGGGCTCGATGCAATCCTCAGCCCGTGGGTCCCCGCTGGTTCGGCCTCATTGCAGGCCAGTGGACCGCGGATCCTTCATTCCTGATCCTCTATGTGGCACTCTGGTGGCGACTAGATGTCTGGGGGATGGGGTGGGGACAGGGAATACCAGCTTAGGCTTCCCACATCTCAGACTGCGTTTTCCTACCCCCAGAATGGTGTCTCGTTGCTTCCCTGAAGGCTGGCGGCAGCACAGTTATAACCAGAATAGACTTAAGCTTGGCTCAAGCGATGGGGGAGAGGGAGCCAAGAAGGAAACCCAGCCTTTCTCCCCGAGCGGCTGAGCTGTGAGTGTTATCATTGGTGGACGTAAGAAAAGGAAGTAGGGCTTTTGCACAGGGAGGTTTTAACCATGGAGATGTTGATTTTCAGGTGATAATCCACTTTATGTATGCTATAGCTGTGGTAGGGACAGGAGGGTCATACAGAAGATTCGGACTCAGTAGGCAAGGGTATGTGTGCTGAGATAGGACAGGAAGCACAGCATTGAGCACCGTGCGGCGTGTGAAGGCCTGAGGTCTAGCTAGGAAGAAGCCATTAGGAATTCCAGACCTTTAAAGGCCAAGGCTGACATCAACAGGACAAGGCTTCTGTTCCCGCTAGGGGGTGGCTCTGGAAAGGCAGCACTTCTCGAGAAGGGTGAGAAAGGTGTGGATAAGACATTGTTTGGGAATATCATTTATAATTACATCCTACTTTGGTACTCTCTGAAATCACCTGAAACTCAACCAGCTACCTTTATAGACTCACACTGGCATTATTTAAGCTTGGTTTTCTTTGCCTTGTGTCTTTTCATTGTAGTGAAGTTTATTTACCTTGTATTTTGCTTTTAGGTTGCGTTAAACATTGATCAAGATCTGTAGGACCAACCAACCGAAAAGAAATATTTCCTACCTGTTTCAAGTTCCAAATTACAAGGGCCCTAATACGTATTTTTCTCCTTCCAAACTTGAACCCTACCCCCCTTCCCCCAACTCGCTAACTTTATCAACAGGCTTCAAAACCGTATCCTTAAAATAAAGTTTAGCTATCTCAGTACGGATTGGTTACTTGTGATGCATTGAGGAAGTGTGACAGAATTTGTTGAAGCAACAGAAAGAAGCAAGAGATGAGCCAAAAAAAAAACCGTACATCTCTACACACAACAAGATGGCCTGGAAGGAAAGTTCGAGAGACTACTACTGTACAAAGGACAGAGGTCTGAAGAGTTTCTCCCACACTCAGATTGCTTCTCCTTTGAGACTGCACTGCAAAGTATTTTCCAGATTGCTGGCAGGTGGAGCCTCTTAGAACATTTAATCAAACTCCGACAATGTAGGCAAGATTGGAGGGAGTGTTTTCCCCATTGCCCTGGAAGTGTCTGCCCTAGAGCTTGGCTCAGCCGTGCTTGCTGGAGAACAAATGTGTGTGTGTGTGTGTGTGTGTGTGTGTGTGTGTGTGTGTGTGTGTGTGTGTGTGTGTGTTTGTGTGTGTGTGTGTGTGGTCCTTTTCTTTACACTGTGCAGTCGGGTAGCCAGGTCCTGTCTGTCTTTTCAGGGTTTGTGAAAGTAGGGTTCTTGCAATGAGTGTGCACACAGAGACAGTGAGCGGGAAACACTCTTGGAGAACCTGAAGATTTTTTTTTATTGAATATATTTTTTATTTACATTTCAAATGTTATACCCTTTTTCAGTTTCCCCTCCTCCCAGAAAACCCCCAACCCATCTTCCCACCACCTGCCTCTAAGAAGACACCCCTCCACTCAACCCACTCCCACCTACTGCCCTCCAGCCCCGATTTCCCCATGCTGGGGCATCTATTGAGCCTTCATAGAACCAGGGACTTCCCACCGATGCCGGACAAGGTATTCCTCCGTTACAATTGTGACTGGAACCATGTGTACCCCTTGGTTGATGGCTTAGTCCCTGGGAGCCCTGGGTGGTCTGGTTGGCCAACATCTTCGTTCTTACCATGGGGCTGCAAACCCCTTCAACTCCTCCAGTCTTCCCTCCAACTCCTCCATTGGGGACTCTGCTCTCAGTTCAATGGTTGGCTGCCAGCATCTGCCTCTATTTATAAGGCTCTGGCAGGGCCCCTCTGGAGACAACCATAACAGGCTCCTTTCAGCAAGCACTTCTTGTCATCTATAATAGTGTAGGGGTTTGGCGACTGTTTATAGGATGAATCCCCAGGTAGGACAGTCTCTGGGTAGCCTTTCCTTTAGTCTCTGCCCCACACTTTGTCCCCATAATTGCTCCTGTGAGCATTTTGTTCCCTTTCTCAGAAAAACTGAAGCACCCACACTTTGGTCTTCCTTCTTCTTGAGCTTCTTGTGGTCTGTGAGTTGTATCTAGTTTATTCTGAGCTTTTGGGCTAATATCCACTTATCAGTGAGTGCATACCATGTGTGTTCTTTTGAGATTGGGTTACCTCGCTCAAGATGACACTTTCTAGTTCTATCAATTTGCCTAAGAATTTCATGAATTCATTGCTTTTAATAGCTGAGTAGTACTCCATTGTGTAAATATAACACATTTTTTTTGTATCCATTTCTCCGTTGAAGGACATCTGGGTTCTTTCCAGCTTTTGGTTATTATAAATAAAGCTACTATGAACATAGTGGAGCATGTGTCCTTATTACATGTAGGAGCATCTTCTGTGTATATGCCCAGGAGTGGTATAGCTGGGTCCTCACTATGTCTAATTTTCTGAAGAATCACCAAACTGATTTCCAGAGTGTTTTTACTGGCTTGCAATCCCACCAGCAATGGAGAAGTGTTCCTCTTTCTCCACATCCTCTCCAGCATCTGTTATCCCCTGAGATTTTGATCTTAGCCATTCTGACTGGTGTGAGGTGAGATTTTAGTGTTGCTTTGATTTGCATTTCTTTAGGTTCCATTCGAGTTTCCTCAGTTGAGAATTCTGTTTAGCTCTGTACACCATTTTTTAATAGGGTTATTTGACTCTCTGGAGTCTAACTTCTTGAGTTCTTTGTGTACATTGGATATTAGCCTTCTGTCAGATGTAGGATTGGTAAAGATCTTTTCCTAGTCTGTTGGTTGCCATTTTGTCCTATTGACAGTGTCCTTTGCCTTACAGAAACTTTCGCAGGTTTATGAGGTCCCATTTGTCGATTCTTGTTCTTAGAGCATAAGCCATTGGTTCTGTTCAGGAACTTTTTCCCTGTGTCCATGTGTTCAAGGCTCTTCCCACTTTCTCCTCTATAAGCTTCAGTGTATCTGGTTTTATGTGTAGGTCCTTGATCCACTTAGACTTGAGCTTTCTACAAGGAGATAAGAATGGGTCGATTTGCATTTTTCTACATGCTGACCTCCAGTTGATCCAGAACCATTTGTTAAAATTGCTGTCATTTTTTCCACTGGAGTTTTTTAGATCCTTTGCCAAATATCAAGTGACAATAGGTGTGTGGGTTCATTTCTGGGTCTTCAGTTCTATTCTACTGATGGTCCTGCCTGTCTCTGTACTAATACCATACAGTTTTTAACATTATTGCTCTGTAGTAGAGCTTGAGGTTAGGGATGGTGATTCCCCCAGGAGATCATTTGTTGTAGAGAATAGTTTTTGCTATCCTGGGTTTTTTGTTATTCCAAATGAATTTGCAGATTGATCTTTCTAGCTCTATGAAGAATTGATTTGGAATTTTGATGGGGATTGCATTGAATCTGTATATTGCTTCTGGCAAGATGGGCATTTTTACTATATTAATCTTGCCAATCCATGAGCAAGGGAGATCTTTCCATCTTCTGAGATCTTCAATTTCTTTCTTCAGAGGCTTGAAGTACTTGTCATACAGATCTTTCACTTGCTTGGTTAGAGTCACCCAAAGGTATGTAATACTATTTGTGACTATTGTGAAGGGTGGCATTTCCCTAATTTCTTTCTTAGCTTGTTTATCCTTTGAGTAGAGGAAGGCTACTGATTTTTTTGAGTTAATTTTATATCTAGCCACTTTGCTGAAGTTGTTTATTAGTTGTAGGAGTTCTCTGGTGGAATTTTTGGGGTCACTTAAGTATATGATCATATCATCTGCAAATAGTGATATTTTGACTTCTTCCTTTCCAATTTGTATACCTTTGACGTCCTTTTGTTGTCTAATTGCTCTGGCTAGGACTTTGAGTACTATATTGAATAGGTAGGGAGAGAGTGAGCAGCCTTGTCTGGTCCCTGATTTTAGTGGGATTGCTTCAAGTTTTTCTCCATTTAATTTGATGTTGGCTACTGGTTTGCTTTATATTGTCTTCACTATGTTTAGGATGGGCCTTGAATTACTGATCTCTCCAAGACTTTTTAACATGAAGGGATGCTGAATTTTGTTAAATGTTTTTCAGCATCTACTGAAATGATTATGTGGTATTTTTTTCTTTGAGTTTGTTTATGTAGTGGATTATGTTGATGAATTTCCATATATTGAACCATCCCTGCACCCCTTGAATGAAGCCTACTTGATCATAGTGAATGATCATTTTGATGTATTCTTGGATTTGGTTGGCAAGAATTTTATTGAGTATTTTTCCATCAATGTTCATAAGGGAAATTGGTCTGAAGTTCTCTTTCCTTGTTTGGTCTTTGTTTGGTTTAGGTATTCGTGTTATTGTGGCTTCATAGAATGAATTGAATAGGGTTCCTTCTGTTTCTATTTTGTGGAATGGTTTGAAGAGTATTGGTATTAGGTCTTCTTTGAAGATCTGATAGAATTCCTCATTAAACCCATCTGGTCCTGGGCATTTTTTTGGGGGTTGGGAGCCTGTTAATGACTGCTTCAATTTCCTCAGGATTTATGGGAATATTTAGGTGGTTTATTTGATCCTGTTTTAACATTGCCACCTGGTTTGTATCTAGAAAATTGTCCATTTTGTCCAGATTTTACGATTTTGTTGAGTGTAAGTTTTTGTAGTAGGATCTGATTTTTGAATTTCCTCAGTTTCTGTTTTTATGTCTCTCTTTTCATTTCTGATTTTTTGAATTTCCTCAGTTTCTGTTTTTATGTCTTTCTTTTCATTTCTGATTTTATTAATTTGGGTACTGCCTCTGTGCCCTCTGGTTAGTCTGGCTAAGGATTTATCTATCTTGTTGATTTTCTCAAAGAATCAGCTCCTGGTTTTGTTGATTCTTTGTATAGTTCTCTTTGTTTCTATTTGGTTGATTTCTACCCAGAGTCTGATTATTTTCTGGGATCTACCCTTCTTGGATGCATTTGCTTCTTTTTGTTCTAGAGCTTTCAGGTGTGGTATTAAGCTGTTAGTGTAAGCTCTCTCCATTTTCTTTTTGGAGGCACTTAGCACTATGAATATTCCTCTTAGTACTGCTTTCATTGTGTCCCATAAGTTTTGGTATGATGTATCTTCATTTTCATTAAGTTCTAAAAAGTCTTTAAATTCTTTCTTTATTTGTTCCTTGACCAAGTTATCATTGAGTAGAGCATTATTCAACATCCATGTATATGTGTGTCTTTTGTTGTTTTTGTTTGAATTTAAGACCAGCCTTAGACCTTGGTGATCTGTTAGGGTGCATGGAATTATCTCAGTATTCTTGTATCTGTTGAGGCCTATTTTATGACCAATCATATGGTCAGTTTTGGAGAATGTGCCATGAGGTGCTGAGAAGAAGGTATATTCTTTTGCTTTAGGATGGAATGTTCTATAAATATCTGTTAGATCCATTTGATTCATAACTTCTGTTAGTATCATTGCATCTCTGTTTAGTTTCTATTTCTATGATTTTTCCATTGCTGAGAGTGTGGTGTTGAAGCCTTTCATTGTTATTGTGTTGGGTTCAATGTGTGCTTTGAGTTTTAGTAAAGCTTCTTTTATGAATGTAGGTGTCCTTGCATTTGGAGTATAGATGTTCAGAATTGAGCGCTCATCTTGGTTGATTTTTCCTTTGACCAGTATGATGTGTTCCTCCTTGTCTTTTTTGACAACTTTTGGTTGAAAGTTGATTTTATCTGATATAAGAATGGCTACTCCAGATTGTTTCTTGGGACCATTTGCTTGGAAAATTGTTTTTCAACCTTTGAGGTAGTGACTGCCTTTTTCCCGGAGGTGGGTTTCTTGTATGCAGCAAAATCTTGGGTCCTGTTTACGTATTCAGTCTGTTAGTCTATGTCTTTTTATTGGGGAATTGAGTCCATTAATGTTAAGAGATATTAAGGAAAAATTATTGTTGCTTCCCGTTATTTTCCTTGTTAAAGGTGGAATTCTGTTTGTTTGGCTGCCTTCTTTTGGGTTTGTTCAAAGAAGATTACTTTATTGCTTTTTCTAGGGTGTAGTTTCCCCCCCTGTGTTGGTGTTTTCCACCCATTATTCTTTGTAGAGCTGGGTTTGTGGAAAGATGTTGTGTAAATTTGGTTTTGTCATGGAATTTCTTGTTTTTTCAGTCTATGGCAATTGAGAGTTTTGCTGGGTATAGTAGCCTGGGCTGGCATTTATGTTCTCTTAGGGTCTGTATGACATCTGCTCAGGATCTTCTAGCCTTCATAGTTTCTGGTGAGACGTCTGGTGTAATTCTTATAGGTCTGCCTTTATATGTTACTTGACCTTTTCCCCTTTTAATATCCTTTCTTTGTTTAGTGCATTTGGTGTTTTGATTATTGTGTGATGGGAGGAATGTCTGTTCTGGTCCAGTCTGTTTGGTGTTCTGTAGGCTTCTTGTATGTTCATACATCTCTCTTTCTTTAGGTTAGGGAAGTTTTCTTCTATAATTTTGTTGAAGATATTTACTGGCCCTTTAAGTTGTAAATCATCACTGTCTTCTATACCCATAATCCTTAGGTTTGGTCTTTTCATTGTGTCCTAGATTTCCTGGATATTTTCAGTTATAAGCTTTTTGCATTTTGCATTTTCTTTGACTGTTGAGTCAATATTTTTTCTTTCTTTTTTTTTTTAAGATTTATTTATTATATGTAAGTACACTTCAGAAACACCATAAGAGGGCATTGAATCCCATTACAAATGGTTGTGAGCCACCATGTGGTTTCTGGGATTTGAACTCAGGACCTTTGTTTTTGTTTGGTTTTGTTTTTTTTTTTCTGATAAAACTGGAGATTTTCTTTTCTTTCTTTTTTTATTTTTATTTATATTTTTATTTGACAAATTTTTTATTTACATTTCAAATGATTTACCCTTTTTAGGCCCCCCACTCCCCGAAAGTCACATAAGCCCCCTTTCCTCCCCATGTTCTCCCATCCACCCCTTCCAACTTCCCTGTTCTGGTTTTGCCCTATACTGCTACACTGAGTCTTTCCAGAACCAGGGACAACTCCTCCATTCTTCTGGTACCTCATTTGATGTGTGGATTAGGTTTTGGGTATTCCAGTTTTCTAGGCTAATATCCACTTATCAGTGAGTGCATACCATGATTGATCTTTTGAGACTGGGTTACCTCACTTAGTATGATGTTCTCTAGCTCCATCCATTGTCTACGAATTTCATGAATTCATTGTTTCTAATGGCTGAATAGTACTCCATTGTGTATATATATCACATTTTTTGCATCCATTCTTTCATTGAGGGATACCTGGGTTCTTCCAGCTTCTGGCTATTATAAATAGGGCTGCTATGAACATAGTGGAGCATATATCCTTATTACATGATGGGGAATCCTCTGGGTATATGCCCAGGAGTGGTATAGCAGGATCCTCTGGAAGTGATGTGCCCAGTTTTCTGAGGAACCGCCAGACTGATTTCCAGAGTGGTTGTACCAGTTTGCAACCCCACCAGCAGTGTTGGAGTGTTCCTCTTTCTCCACATCCTCACCAACACCTGCTTTCTCCTGAATTTTTAATCTTAGCCATTCTGACTGGTGTAAGGTGAAATCTCAGGGTTGTATTGATTTGCATTTCCCTAATGACTAATGAAGTTGAGCATTTTTTAAGCTGCTTCTCAGCCATCCGGAAGTTCTTCAGGTGAAAATTCTTTGTTTAGCTCTGTACCCCACTTTTTAATAGGATTATTTGGTTTTCTGGGGTCTAACTTCTTGAGTTCTTTGTATATATTGGATATTAGCCCTCTATCTGATATAGGGTTGGTGAAGATCTTTTCCCAATTTGTTGGTTGCCGATTTGCCCTTTTGATGGTGTCCTTTGCCTTGCAGAAACTTTGTAATTTTATGAGGTCCCATTTGTCAATTCTTGATCTTAGAGCATATGCTATTGGTGTTCTGTTCAGGAACTTTCCCCCTGTACCAAAGTCCTCAAGGGTCTTCCCCAGTTTCTTTTTTATTAGCTTCAGAGTGTCTGGCTTTATGTGGACGTCCTTGATCCATTTGGAGTTGAGCTTAGTACAAAGAGATAAGAATGGATCAATTCACATTCTTCTGCATGATGACCTCCAGTTGAACCAGCACTATTTGTTGAAAAGGCTATCTTTTTTCCATTGGATGTTTTCAGCTCCTTTGTTAAGGATCAAGTGGCCATAGGTGTGTGGGTTCATTTCTGGATCTTTAATTCTGTTCCATTGATCGGCCTGCCTGTCACTGTACCAATACCATGCAGTTTTTAACGCTATTGCTCTGTAGTATTGCTTGAGGTCAGGGATACTAATTCCTCCAGAATTTCTTTTGTTGTTGAGAATAGTTTTAGCTATCCTGGGTTTTTTGTTATTCCAGATGAATTAGAGAATTGCTCTTCTAACTCTGTGAAGAACTGAGTTGATATTTTGATGGGTATTGCATTGAATCTGTATATTGCTTTTGGCAAAATGGCCATTTTAACTATATTAATCCTGCTGATCCATGAGCATGGGAGATTTTTCCATTTTTTGAGGTCTTCTTCTATTTCCTTCTTCATAGTCTTGAAGTTCTTGTCATACAGATCTTTCACATGTTTGGTAAGAGTCACCGCAAGGTACTTTATATGGTTTGTGGCTATTGTGAAGGGTGTCATTTCCCTAACTTCTTTCTTAGCCTGCTTATCCTTTGAGTATAGGAAGGCTACTGATTTGCTTGAGTTGATTTTATAACCTGCCACTTTGCTGAAGCTGTTTATCAGCTGTAGGAGTTCTCTGGTGGAGGTTTCAGGTCACTTAAGTAGACTGTCATGTCATCAACTCAGGACCTTTGTAAGAGCAGTCAGTGCTCTTAACTGCTGAGCCATCTCTCCAGCCTGAGTCAATGTTTTCTATGGTATCTTCTGCACCTGAGATTCTTTCTTCTGTCTCTTGTATCCTGTGGTTAATGCCTTCATCTATGACTCCTGATTTCTTTCCAAGGTTTTCTATCTCCAGAGTTGTCTCCCTTTGTAATTTCTTTATTGTTTCTACTTTAGTTTTTAGATCCGGGTGGTTTTGTTCAGTTCCTTCACTTATTTGTATGTGTTTTCCTGTAATTCTTTCAGGGATTTTTTTGTTCCCTCTTTAAGGGCTTCTACCTGTTGACCCATGTTCTGTATTTCTTTAAGGGAGTTGTACTTCTTGAAATCCTCTATCAATATCATGAGATGTGATTTTAAATCCAGATCTTGCTTTTCTGGTGTGTTGGGGTATTTAGGACTTGCTGTTGTGGGAGAACTGGGTTCAGATGGTGCCATGTTGCCTTGGTTTCTGTTGGTAATGTTCTTGCATTTGGCTTTTGTCATCTGGTTATCTCTGGTGTTAGCTGGTCTTGCTGTATCTGACTGTGGCTTATCCTGCAAGCCCATGTGTCTGTACTTTTGGGATTCTCATTCTCTCTATGTACACAGGTATGTAGGCACTCCTGGGAGAGCAGATCTCTTGTGGTGGTATTTGTGTATGTATCTCGGTGGCTCAGGATTAGCATTGAACTCTCGGGGTTCTCCACAGTCCTGGGAGGTCAGCTATCTCCCTGTGCCACCTGGACATGGAGCACTGTGGCAGAGGATGTTACCTAGCCAGAGATAGAAACTGGAAGGCTCCTGCCTGATGGTTCTGGGTGGGTTCCTCTGAGTAGCGGGTCCTACCTGTGCTCTCAGATCTCTCTACACTCCTTCAGAGGGTCTGGCAGTGGAAGGGGCCAAAGTAATGGAAGGGGAGTGTTATTCTGGAGGGTGGGCGTTTCGGTGGTTGCTGGGTAGTGAGTTCCTCTGGACCCTCAGCAGCAGCTCTGGAACTCCAAAGGTGGGAGGGGGTTCTTACCAACTGCTCTGAGTGCAGAGGGTTCTCTAGGATGGATCAGGAGATGGTGTCTTTGCTATAGCAGAACCACCAAGAGTCTGCCGCAGCAGAAAGGCCAGGTGGCAGATGGGGTGGAAGGACAGAATTTCTTTTTTTTCTTGATCAGTCTGTAGGCACAGGCACTAGGGCACTTTGGTCAGACAGATTTTTGGTACCTACAAAGTTTCAATATGTAGGCTCTTGTTCAACTAGGGCTCTTGGGAGAAATCCCTTTATAGAATTCTTATAAATTCAAGATTATGGTGTGAGTTTTCAGTTCTTAAAGACATGGTTAAAGGGGCTGGAGAGATGGCTAAACAGTTAAGGGCACTGACTGTTCTTGCTAAATGACTGGGGTTCAAATCCCAGCACCCACATAGCAGCTCACAGCTGTCTGCAACTCTGAGATCTGACACTCTCACATAGACATACATGCAGGCAAAAAACCAACACATAAAATAAAGATAAGTAAATAAATAAATGACGTGCGTATAAAACCACAAATGTTAGAAAGAAACCTTTTGCTTTTAAATATGCTTTTTGTATATAATATCATTTTCCTAAGTAAGTAGAGATTTTCCCCTGGATTTTAAAAAAATCTAATTTCATAAATATGTGTGTGTGTGTGTGTGTGTGTGTGTGTGTGTGTAGGGCAGATGCCTGTGCGCCATGGTGTACATGTGGAGGTCAGAACAATATTGGGAAGTTGATTCTTCCTTCCACTGTTAGGCACTTCTTTCTGTTTTTTGTTTTTTCTTGCTGCATATTCCAAGCTAGCTGGCCTATGAACTTCTGGGTAATTCTCCTGTCTCCACCTCCTACCTCACAGTGCTGGGAATGCCGTGAGACACATAACACCACATTCAGATGTTTTATCAGGCTCCTTTTATCCACCGAGCCCTCTCCCTTACCTTGGTTTTCTTTTAATTGATGGCTAAGATCAAGTGTGAAGAATGCAGAATGCTCTTGCAGAGGACCCAACTTTGGTTCTCAGCACGTAAATCAAGAGCTCTGAGCTTTTTCCTGTTGTTCTCTCTGACCTGGAGAGTGGGATAGGAGACATCTGTCCAGGAACATTGGAACTGACGTAATGGTGACATATTCGAGGAGACTAGCAGCTAAACCATATAACTCACATATACGTGGCACACTGTCCCAATGTGAGCTACCCATTGAAAAGACATATAGATACCTGGAAGCAGTGACTAAAAAGCGAAAGCAGAAACCCAGATATTAAGAATTCATTAAATTGTACTTGTTTCTGGTTGTGTTGCTGTAGTACTTATTATGACCACTAGATGTCGCAACGATTCAATACAACCTGAGCCTTGCCTTGCCTTACAGCTCAACAAATCTACATTTAGTATGGCCATCCTATCAACCATTATAATTCAGTGTAGCCCAACATCAACATGCTGGGGAGACTTACTTTAAGTCTATAGTTAGACAAAATCATTTAAAGCTAATGTTACAATAAAGTGTTCAATACTTGGGTGGTATGTTGCGTGTTGTATGGAAAGTGAACAGAGCTGGTGAACGGGTTCCTAACTCACAGAGCTGAAGGTAATGCGGTCTTGAGGATGTTTAAACCATCTCACTATCATTGCTTGCAGTAGCTATGCTGACACACTCATGAATTTATCTCTTTCCCGATGAGACTCAAGAGCAGGAGGCAGAAGATGCAAGGGCGTCGATACCAGCTGGCTTAGCAGGTACGGTATTTGTTGAGAAGGTGTTGGCTATCCCATTTGTTTCTTCTTTTGACATTTCTTTGTGGTGATTAGGAGCATCCTGCATCTGCCTGTCTGGATCTTGTAAACCTGTGGTGTTCACCTCTTCTAACTTTTGTGCCCTGTGATGAGAGTGCCTCGGACCCCTGCCAGTTCCCTTGATGTGAGATTTCTTGGTGCCTCTGCTCCAACTTGGTGAGTTCTGTCTTCGTCCAGTTCCCTAGGTAGTCATTGGAAAGCTCTTCAGCCTCTGTCCCAAGGGGCTTGTGAAGATCTTTATCAACACCCCATTCTGGATGTTTCCTGACTAAGTCTCAGACAGCTTAAGTCACACATTTTCTGTCACAGGGCACAGGCAACATGTTAATTGGGACCATTTCTTCACAACACAAACCTTCCCTCCTCTCAGAAGCCTTTAAGATTAGAAACTTTGCCAGACAAAGGCAGGGCTGATGCTTCTTACTTCAAACTCCCACCACATTGCGTGCTAACGCACTAGAAAATCTCTTGCCTTGAGAACAACCCCAACTTTTGAGTATGTTTTTAAATTGTTTTCCCAAATGCCACTGGTGTGTCTGGCGTGACTTCTCCTGATGCTTCTGCAGCATTTCAGACAGGAGAACATTAATACTATTCAAAAGTTCTGGTAGCTTTCATTTAGATTTGATCATGTCCAATGGCCTGAGCAACCGTTCGTTGTAAATAGGATGCTCTGAAGAAAGCTCTTGCACATTGGTGCATTGGCTGAATGAGTGCAGTCACGGTTGGTGGTGAACGTAGCCTTTACATCAGTCATCAGCGTGGATGGTACCCATGTACTGTGGATACTCACAGGGTCAGAAGACTCTTGAATGTGATGCTATTTTAGCCTGTGAAATACTCTGGCTTGTAGAATAAAATAGTCGAAAGACCAGTCTTCAGACAATACTGTCATTACCCAGGTTTTCATGTTCCGGTGATAAAAACTGGCACAAAGCTCTTGGGGAGTATTCACAGTCTTGAATATTTCAGGCTTCTTTAGCTGTAGGCAAGGAAGGCCTTTTGTTTGAACCCTGCAACATCTCCACCCCAAAGCAGCATCTCAGAGTTAGACTGCATAGGCTTTCTGCTTCCAAGACAGGCTCCTTTCATCAATATTAAGCAGTCATTACAGTTTTTTTTCTCAACCATAGACACCCCATGCAACTCTCCCTCCTGGGTCAGTACTTGTTCCCTACTACTGACCTTCAGATTTAAATATTACGATGTGCCAACTCCCACTCAGTAAGTCTGAGCTAAGGCTGAAAGACTTACACTCTTCTGCTTTTCCTCTGTTTATTTAGGAAGGGTCGAACATAGCCTTGACCTCCCATTTCTCCTGCATCTACCGTAGCACCCTGATTGAGAATTAGTATTGCTACTACATTTCCAGCTTTAGACGCGGTGCTCTAGAGAACACTAGGGGAAATTGTGAAAGCCTCGGGCATAGGTTGTGTCCATTCTCAAGATCCTAGAGAGGGTTACATTGCTTTCCAAAGTACTCATGCGAATTCCCACAGCTCTCTCAGCTGGGCATGGGAGTCCCTGTCGCAGTCTTCCTTTCTGGTACTTGGGAATGTTTCACTTCTATATTCCCTACCGTAGAAACACTCTTCATAGTTTCTTTGTAGTTTCATTTGAATTTTCTTCTATTGCTCATAAGATGATGCCTGTTTTGTGTTTACTGCTAATTGATTTGCTCCTCCGGGAACTGCATGCTCAGTATTTACTTACACACTGTATTGATTGGTTTGTCTCTGTCTTATTGATTTTCCTTGTTGATTATATGTTGGGAAACCACTCAGGTGGTAAGCTGACTTCACTTGCCTTACTGTGCTTACTGTTTGGAAAAAGCACTTGGAAATTTAAATATTTCATCCATGTCTTTAACCACTTCATAAACTAATCAATTGTTTTTTAATCTTCTAGGATAGGTCAATTGGCCAAAGGGTTATCTTTTCAAGTTTATTCTATTCCAAGATGACCCGTAATCAAACTTAAAATTTAAAAGTGTGGTCAAGTGCACTGTTAGCAGCTGTGTTGACTACAAGGATTCTGGTTCTCCACTTGCCTGGGGCGGAGGGCATTGAGGTGCTGAAGCTGGGCTGATCTGCGGCAGCGTAAGCATGTCAGCCTCACTCCCAGCCTTGCTGCAATTTTAAGGGCTCTGACCTCCTGTCTTCAGGGAGAAAAGAAAGATTTCTTGAATCCCAAAGTGCAAGTTAGTGTGGGAGTATTTACATCTGGGAGGCACACAGACTGACTTTCCAGGCTGTGAGACTGATCATGGTTGGTGGATGGATTTTATGAGTCACAAGAAATGTTCATGCTCCAAAATAACTCCTAGACTACTCTGCCCAGCTGGGTATTTATTTGCGTCAATCCTATTTTGAAATTCAGTTACCTCTGGCATTGTGTCTCATTCCTTTAAAAGGGAGAAAACATGTACTATGATCCACACATGATGCAAGACTCTACACTATCTGGATTCAGTTTGGCTTCGATCGTCTCTGTATTTTATAGAGGCAGAAGTGCAAGTTCAGATAGCATGGACTGGAGAGGGAAGGAGTTGGGCAGACATGGTCTGCGGGAGACTCTGAAAGTGGAGCAGAGCACCAAGGAAGGCATGGAAAGGCTGCCTCTGGTGGGAAAGTCTTTGGCCCACAGTTCAGGATCTGAATCCAGTCCAAGGGCTGCTGTCACTTTACCCTTTCTGATGTTACAAGTGATCATTAATCAGAAGTTGCGGGTTGAACCCTGTCTTAGTCAGGGTTTCTATTCCTACACAACAGAAAAACCGCAATACTTAGGAGGCAAAAAAAGAGAACCAGGAGTTCAAGGTCATCTTTGGTTACATAGGGGTCTGTGGCCTAAGATACATAAGAAACTTGGGTGGAAACAAAAAGATGACACCAGGTTGGCTCAGCCAGTAAAGGTGCTGGCGGCCAAGTCTGACAGACCGAGTTTGATCTCTTGAACTCAGGTGGTGAAGGAGAAAACTCATTTGTTCAGTTCCAGCATTGGAGGCCAAGGCCAGAGGATCCTTGGGTCTTGGTGATCAGCCAGGCTAGCTGAATGAACAAGGCTCAGTCAGGTTAGTAAGAGAAGCCATCTCACAAGTAGAACAAAGCCCAGGCTGTCCTCCACTCTCCATTTACATGTATATACATATAACACCATGCAAATATGTGGGGCGGGAGGGAGGGAGGGAAGGAGGGAGGGAAAGAGAAAGAGAGAGAGAGAGAGAGAGAGAGAGAGAGAGAGAGAGAGAGAGAGAGAGAGAGAGAGACTGAGACAGAGTCTAAGGGCTGAAGGGATGGCTCAGCAGTTAACAACACTTGTTCCTCCTGCAGTTTGTTCCCAGCACTCATGTCTGTAACTTCAGCTTCAAGAAATCTGACACCCTTCATCGGCACCCCCTGCACATACATACATACACACACACACACAGAAATATAAAGAAAAATAAATCTTATAAGTTTTTTTAAAGCACAAAAGATAATAAAAAAAATCAAGATCTTTCTCGTCATCTTTCCTCCATAACCTCTGTCTTTGAAGTGTTGTAAAGCCCTGCTTTATTGATGTGATGGTGATTTGTTTAGTGGAGGAGTTGTTTTCGGGGAAAGATGAACTATCAGTGCCTTTGCCACAGCTGTTGGTAATATTACCCAACCCTAGGCTGATGACTTAATATCAGCTAGGGAAGCAAAGGCTGAGGTCATTCAGTTTGGACAGTGTGTATTTTCTAGCTTTCCTATTTTTGTTGAATTTCAATGAGTTGATTTAGGACATATTTGAAATGTCTATAAATTTAATAAGGTTTTTTTGAGACCATTTTGAAAACAAGACCACTTTACATTAAGTAGCTATGGCCATGCTGACCTTATTTCAAAGTGGCTTGAGGGATGCTTCCAGATGTCTACATACTTCTCAACACATCAGAACAATGCTATAAATGAAAAGGTTTAGAATGGAGAGGCAACATCAGATTCCTTGGAATAGAATTTAACATATTAATTGCTATAAATTGATTAATAGATTTGGCCTAGTAACTTCTTGAAAGTATTGGAAACCCTTCTAGAGTAGAGTTCGGTTAGCTGGATAGAGTCCTCAGCAGCACTCATATTTCCCGACACTCCCATACTGGGCATGCGTCATGTTCCTCTTCCTCCCCTCACTGTGGTTGCCTTGGTTGGGAGATGGACTGGCCAATCCTACCCTGCTCTTCCATCCCACCCAACTTTTTCTTCTAGAATTATTAGCTAACTCTAAACATACTCATGCTCATTTTAGTTTTGACACTGCTGGAATATTTATCTTGGTGAGTGTGTTTGCTTATGCAAGGTGAGTTTTGTTGACTCAGTGATACCAACAGACTTCAGAATATTGTGTAATTAATAGACTCATATGACTCTACATGACTTGTAAAAATTTCCCTTTTTGCCAGAGTTTTTAATTTTACATTTTTCATCCACAAGAGTTTTACTTCACACTTCTTAGTTAGATTCTTGTTAGATAAATCCTTCACACTGAGAAAGATGTTCAGTTACCCATACAAGGGAATTATATAGTTTTAGCATAGTAGAAAGGCCAGGTAAGATCCCTAAGAGTAGCCACTCTTACCCAGGGCACCAGCACTACCTCATGCCTATGCTGGGCACACTATTTGTGTCTCTTGCTGTTGTTATTTCTTTTGGACTATTGTATATTTATTCAGGCCAGAAAGTTGGAAGTCACCCCTGAATCTGCCTACTGCTCTGTTTACCATAGTCAATGAAGTATCAGACCATACTCCTACTTTCTGACTACACCAGTCAATGAGGTCCTCCAGGGCAGTCTTGTCTAGTCTAGTGGCCAGCAACATGTTTACAAACAACTCTATCTGATTACATTCCATGTCAACTGACATAGTTTGCTTGTCAGCCTTCATGAATTTACCTTTGTCATCAAGACTAAACTCCTTATAGAACTCAGAGAGCTCCTTTTAGTATGGCTTATGAGTCCTTCTCTGATGCTCTCTGGATGTTTACTAGACTACACTCCATGCCCCAGCCTCACAGCACACCTGAAGCGTCCCTAAAATTCCATGTTAGTTAAAATTCTAACTCCTGGGCTTATATCTTTTCTTTTTGTTGCATCAGATACTTTTACTGTAGAGAACCTACCATGGGGTTGGTCTATGGCAGGTGTTTAAATCACATTCAAAGAATATATAGAATGGTAGGATGATGGATGAATGGATGTCTACATGGCCAATTCAGAGACAGGTTTCCAGCATAACAGGAAGACTTCTATTTAAATTTTGACCCCCAGCACTGATCTGGCTTAGAAAGGTCAAGGATTTCTGACATAACTCTAGACTCAGAATAATAGTTACTAGGATTAGGAGAGTGGGTTTCCCCTTAGGGAATTCAAATTAATTGGTTGAGAGACAGCAATTTGTTCCTCTTTTAAAGTCAACCTCTTTAGTTGTCAGGTTGTCAGGTTGTCAGGTTGTCAGGTTGTCAGGTTATTTGATGTCCAACCTTAGCGGTCTTTCAAGGTTTTCTCTATAAGAAAGACTCAGGAAGTCAATTTTGAATTTTGAACATAGTTACTAATTCTTTCTAAAGCTTAAGCATCATGTAGTGTTCTTTGTTTCACTTCTCACTGGATGAGAAGCATAGAAGCAGGAACATGGGCAGCTAGTCGTGTTATAACAGGACACAGGGGATGATAGTGCTCCCAATACAACCTAGAAACTGGCCCAATAGGAATTCCAAGTTGTAGGCTTATATTTTTCAAACCTACTCCCTAAAGTTAGGAAAGGAAATATGGTAAATAGGACAAGGGGTTGTCATCCTGTTGAGAAGTATTCTTTGAGGTGATTCCAGTCTCTGTTGTCCAACAAAGTTGATACCAACAGTCCAGTTCAAAAGTTTCACCAAACAGGAATCAGCAACAGTATCATGATCCAGCAGAAACCACCAGGTCTCTGCTGAATTGGCAGAGTCAGTGGGAGCAACCAGGACCAGCTGGAATGCTAGGAGGTCTTTGCTGTATTTCTCTCAATGAAGTGAAGGTCAGAGGAGAGACCAATGAAGAGTTGCACAGTAAGTTATGTAAATGCCCCATCACTGTACACCGAGTCCCACTTATATGACCTCTAGATATCATGTGACCTCCTATGGGTTTTGCCTCTCAGCAAAACACCACATGAGTCTGCATTACATGACACAACCAGAAACTCACATTTCATTAAATCCCATCAGGTTGACAATTAAGTTTAACCATTACAACTCTACCTCTTGTCAACTTTATACCCAAGCACATCACTTTAAGCCTTGTAGTCCTTGTCTCCCTAATCACGTGGACATCTCATCATACAAAATGAACATAGTCTAACTTAAGTTGCCACAGTCTTTAATAGTTCAACCCTGCTAAAAAATGTGTCACATACAGAGGAGTTTTCTAAAATCCAGCCAATCTCTTAATAATGAACTCACAGTCAAACAAACAAGAAAGAAATTATATACTTCTGACATACAATGGTACAAAGTAATCATTCTCATTCCAAAAGGGAAGAGGGGATGCATATCAAAGACAGATAAGACAAAAGCAAAACAAATTCCCAGTGTGGAGAACAGCAAATCAGGCAATTCTATTTTCAGTATCTAGAGCACGTAACAGAATCAACCGGAATCAACAGAATCATCACTGTAACTTAGGTTTTACCTTTCCAACTTCACATAGTGGTTCCCAAAGGCTGCAGGATTCCAACTCTTCCAAATATTTGCTTGCTTCAGCAGATCTTTGAAATTATGATTCAAGATCTAGGACAGTTTCATTTTGAGTTGTTCATGCTTAGAGTACTATGTGTACTGTGCTTCTAAGTTCTTATTGCAAGCCCAGTATGCAGCTGGGCCTCTTTGGAGTCTCTGCGTTCTGACTCTGGAAAACACTTTCCTAGACAGTTGTTTTTGATGTGGGAAGTTCTTTCAGTGGAATTCTTAGTTTAGATTCTTCCCCCAAATACATTTTTGTTTCTACAACAAAGAGCTTTCCTTTGGTAATGTCTGGTGGCCCCTCTCCTGTTGTAGCTATGTAGAACACTGGCTGTTTCTTTAATGGTGAAGATCTCTTTAACAATTATAACTGCTTTCAAATTTGTTTCATATATATATATATGTATATATATATATACATATATATATAATATAGTGTGTCTGTGTGTGTGTGTGTATGTATATGTATATATATATTTTTTTTCTTCTCCATATTTTGCTACCTGTCATTGGTCATTGCAGATTTGGATAAGCACAGTGAACACTAATTATGACATAGCCTGCATGCTATCTTAAAATTTCATATGCCAAACAAGCTAACCCATTTTAAAAATTGTAGCCTTACTCA
Source organism: Apodemus sylvaticus (assembly GCF_947179515.1). Taxonomy (NCBI): domain Eukaryota; kingdom Metazoa; phylum Chordata; class Mammalia; order Rodentia; family Muridae; genus Apodemus; species Apodemus sylvaticus. Next base: position 105,638,195 of record NC_067479.1, read on the forward strand.
AATGTCCAGGACATAGGCAGAGTGCAGCAGGAATATTTTCTAGAATATAATATTATAACTTCAGCTCCCAATCCAGTTCTTGTTCTTCAAACCCTTAGACACTAACCCTCCAAGGTCCTTGTAAATGTTAGTATTCTGGTCTGTCAAACCCACTGCAATGGCCCACTAACATCTACTTATGGCATTCTAGGGTTAAAGTTCCCAACATATCCACATTCCTCTTGTAAACGCTTTCCAAAGTGTTTTCCAAAGCCTATAACCATCCATCTAAACGTGACACAGCAATAATTCTATTCCTGGTACCAACTTTTTGCATTAGTTGCTTTTCTTGTTTGTGTGATAAAATACTGGACAAAAAGTAGCTTCAGGAAGGAAATAGTTATATTGGCTCACAGTTGGAAAGTACAATCAAGCATGGCAGACAGACATGGCAGCAAGAGCTTGCGGTAGCCGGTTAGATTACATCCACAGTCATGAAGCAGAAGGCAGTGAGTCCTGATATGAAACTCACTATTTTGTTTTTGTTTTTAAAAACAGGGTTTATTTTGTCATGACTGTCCTGGACTCAGACTCAGAGATCTGCCTACCTTTACCTCCCAAGTGCTGGGAGTAAAGGCATGCACTACCGCCATCCAGATGGAACTCCCTTTTATCTTCTCTGTTTAAGATCCAGTTCAGGACTTTAGCAAAATTTAGGGTGAAATTTCTTCACCTCAATTAACATAGTCTAGAAACTCCCTCATATAGTAGGGTTAGGGTTAGGGTTAGGGTTAGGGTTAGGGTTAGGGTTAGGGTTAGACAGATTCAGAAGTTTGTTTTCATGGTGACTCAACATTCTACTGAGTTCACAATCAAGGTTAACCAGAACAGGTTATGTATTTATTTTATGACTCTAGGCATTTGTTCATTTCTTCTAGTTTTTCTAGGTTATTGGAACATAACTTTCAAAATATTTTCTACTGCTCCACTTGAATTCACTGGTGTCTATCTGTTTTAGCGTCACTTTTAGTTTTAAAATATTAACTTGAGTAACTTTTTCCTTTATTTATTTGGCTGTTTGTCTTATTTAACTTTACAAAGAATTAACTATTCCAGTGACCAGGCCTACTTGTATTATTTGTTTTATCTCCATTTTATTAATTTTCTTCCTGATGTTTATTATTTATTTGCAGCTCTAAATTTCAAATTTAGCATGTTTCCTAAGACCTTGAGGTACATCATTAGGGTATTTATTTGAGAGCAGCCTTATCTTATTATATAGGCACTCATAAGCTTCCCTTTGAGAACTATAAACAAAAAGTTTCTTCAGGGACTCGTCAGTCAATTGGTTTTCAGAGCAGAAGGTTGCCACATGGAAATGAGGTCAAATTTGAGCCTTTGATACATTGAACTTAGGTTATCAGTAGCGCTGGGAGGGGACATGAGGACAGTTCATGCGTAAGGGAGACCAGGACAGCCTGTGCACAAGAAAGATTCAATTTACATTTAGCTAGCAATTTAGAGCTATGAAGTCTTCATGGGTTTGACTCTTAGAATAATTATACCTCTGCCAATATCTGTTAGTTCTGTCTGAAGAACTGAAGCTACTATTTTAATTCTTGTGTAGGTTGGTATTTATATAGCTAATACATTTATCATGGACGCTAAATCTTCATTTGCTTCAGCACTGCTAAATCCTGCCTTTGTTTTTGTTTGGAAACATCAATTTGCTATGAGTCCAAAACTAGTCTCCAACCCCAAAATCCTCTTGCTTCAGCCTCCTGAATGCTTCAGTTTACAGGTGAAAACAGCCAAATCTATTTCCATTTTATATTTCACCGAAACATGCTTATGATGAGTATATTTGTGACCTTAAAATAAATGGAAAAGTAGAAATATTCAAGCACCAGGGAAGGGACAGCTGAATAATATATAGTATGATCCTTCTGTGGGATCCTGTTCAGGTACTAAAAGAAATATCTATCTGTATGTCAAATATGAAACGTGAGCTACATAGAGATGTGGAAAAACAAACTGCAATTATGTGTATGTGAATAAACATATACACATATACAATGTTCTACTTTTGCTCAGAAGAATACCATTCATACATGCATAGCTTGTCTAATTATATTTGCTAATGTTCATAACCTTGTATTGCTTTCTAGCAGTATGTTAAAGACTTATTATGTCTAAATAGTCTGATCTTATTCTTACAGTAATTCCATAAGGCAGGTAATTATTTTACCTGTTGCAGAGCTATGGAGATTTGATCTGGGCTATTTAGTAGGTTAGAGAAACAACTGAGACTCCAGCCCTGAAGCCTGAACTGCCACCTGCCATATTCTGTGGTTTATTATCATTTATTTTAAGAAAAAAATGTGGCATCCTTGGATATGGAGGCCATGTTGTATGGAGCTCACCCAGGAGCCTTCAGGATTTTCCCCTCACTTTGAATTGGTGGCACTCATTTCTAAAAGCCCTACTTCCATGTAAAGAAACTCTAACCAGTGTCCTCTGCCCCATGATGTTATTACTCATTTTGAAATTCAAAAGAGGAGGTGTCTTGTCTTCTGTCTCTGTGCTGTATCTAAGAACTCTGAAGAATTCTTGATATTTAGACTTTAAGACGCCCTTGAAGCAAATTTATAACAAAACAATTGCTACAGTTCTACTAGCTAGGGTAACCTAGGTCTATGGTTCAAATTAAACATTAGCTTGTACTGTCTCTAAGCCTGAAACTAATGTACCCAAAAGTAATTTACAAAGAGACAATGATGTTGAAATATTTTCAGTACAAACAGGAAAGATCTCGTGTGCTGGCCATTTGATCTAAAATCCAAATCTGATCCTTCATTTTTCTGTCCCTTCCCAGCAGTCCTTTTCACTCTTACCTTTTGCCAGTCATGTGCCAAAGAAAGTCAGCTCACTTCTTGTTCTGTGCTTCAAGAGCTGTGTATTTACAAACGGCCTCGTAGCATCCCACATCGATTTAATATAGTTTTAATTTCCTAGAGTGAATGTTTTGATTAACTAACCTCAAGGTTTGGAGCACTAGAGTTTGTGCCAGAAAAACAATGTATTAAGTACCTGGATATGGGCAGGGGAGGTTTTAGTCACTAAGGTCAGTTGTTTTGGACATCATTTCCACCTATTTGGAGCCTCCCCCAGTCCACTCTGTATGCACAAAGCTTTCGTTGGTCACTTTTTATTGTATCCTAGAAGGAACTGGTTTCTTACCATTCTCCTGTCTGATCTCAACTTCCCATTATTCAAAGATAGTAGATCTGAGAGTTGGCAAAAAGCTGCAGATAGATGCTATCTATCATTTATGACAGAAGCTAATTAAGGATACTATCAATCCCGCACAATCCTTTTCTTGGGCAAAGCAAAAAGAATAAGGAAATTATAGGAACTGGGTGTTTATGAGAGGAACAAAACTGAATTCACGGAAGTTTATCATGTTGGGGGATACTAAAGCTGAATACTAATTTGCACATAGTGAATCTGTTTCTCAGAATTTCATTTTAAAAAATTTAATAATCTTTGTGCCCTGAATCACCCACCACTGCCACTACCAAACCTCTCTAGCTTGTTAATTTGTTTGCAGGTCTCTTAGAGATATTGACAGCTTAGGTGATTTCTAGTGGCAGAAAAAAAAAAAAAAGGCGTGCGACAAAGATTTCCCTCAAACTCAAACGAATCTGTTGTGTAATGGTAAAGCTGGTTCAGAGTACAGGTGCACGCGCTTGGCTCCTGTTCTGCCCTGAGGGGGGAGAAGAGGTGAGCCCAATCCAGATCAGGTGTGGGGGTGGAGAGACGCATCCACAGCAGAGCCTCACAGTGTTGCAACCTTAGCTCATACCAAATCTCTGGGAGAGTTTCTAGCTGCCTGTGAGTAACTCCAGGTTCCCAACTCTCCAGTGTGGGCTGGTATCCTGGGAACCACTCAGAGATCAGCTCCTTCCGAGAGGCACTTCCGGTCTTGAGAGGCTAAACAGCCTTCCTCATCTCTCATGGACCACAGGCTTCCCACTTGAGACAGCAGAGCTGAAGGCTGAAATTCCTCAAGGTAAAAAGACTCCCCTCCCAGGAAATGGACTCCTCCATTGTCCTTACTTGATTATTCAGGCACTTTCACTTTTCCATATATAGGAGTCACCTGGGAGCAAGCTGTGACCAGCCGGGAGTGACACTTCTGTATTCCATCCACTCTCTCCTTCCTTGCCCATCCTTACCCTGTCCTCATACGCCCATAGGCACTTAGGCAGAAGTCACCTCCTTGTGATTCTGCCAAAGATCTGCTGCCTGTTGGGTTTGTAGGGAGGAGGAAAAAGAAAGAAAGAAAAGAAAAAGAAACAACAGGCAAAGTTTCATCTTTGAAGTTGTCACCTTGGAGAAGTGAAGTCGAAAAGTGTGACACAATGAATGGACCTGTGGATGGCTTGTGTGACCATTCTCTAAGTGAAGAGGGAGCCTTCATGTTTACATCAGAATCTGTAGGAGAGGGGCATCCAGGTAAGTAGGTTGTCTTGAACTCAGGCAAGCCTGCCGTTCCGTTCCCAGCCTGTGCCCAGAGAGTTAACTTTTACTAGGGACCTTAAAAACAAGGTTCATCAGCTGCCGCAGAGACTCTCTGCAGGAGGTGTGAGCTGGTTGTAAAGTTGTCACCCATGTTGAAGCCTAGGTCCATGATGCTGCCCTCTCAGCTTCTCAGCAACAAGGGTGCTGTGTACTGTGTGTTCTCACAGAACTAAACTGAATAACATATTTTTGAGTAAAACTTTCATCTAATACCAGTGACCTATTAAAGTCAGTGGAGAATGGTTCTCAAATAGGAAAAAAGTTTTGCACATAAACCATGCACAGGTTAGAAAGGATTAGCACTGCATTCTAATGGGTGCTAAGATGGAGCTCCAGACGGCAAGGACCTCAGAGGTGCTTTCAGACACAGTATAAACTTCCTAAAGAGCAGTACTTTTCAACCTGTGGGGCTCCACTCCTTGGGAGTCGAACAACTCCTTCACAGGGGTCACCTAAGACCATCAGAAAACACTGTTATAATTGTTCATAACAGTAGCAAAATTACAGTTATGAAGTAGCATGGGGGTTGCCACAACATGAGGAACTGTAATAAAAGGTCACAACATTAGGAAGGTTGAGAACCACTGCTATAGAGGAATATTCAAGCATTGCTTTGGTTCTTGAAAGGGGGATGGATTGTGATGGGAAGCTAGAGACAATTGTCAGTGACAGGACCATGAATAGGTAGTCACAAGTTCTGATTGTAGGACAGAGGTTGTCAAGCTGTGTAGGACAGAGGTATCACACCATAAGGCTTGAGGAAGCCAATGGCTGGGACTTACTCCTATAGGGTTCAATTTGGTAGATCTTGATAGGTAGACGCTTAAGAATTCTAATTTGTAACAGCTTTTAGGAGGTGCTGCTTCTGCTGATATGGGAATACCACATTGAGAACCACCGACCTAGGAGAACTCTGGGGTTGATAACCCTGTTCTAGGAGGACCCTGGAGTTAGGCACACTGATTTGAGGTCGTGAGAGCTTACTTACATCCATTGTGGGTGCTATGGTGTGTTACCAAGTGACTTGACACCAAGTCTAATTTTCCTGCCTGCCTTCTCTCACCAAGAGATTTAACGTCATACCTTGAATGGCATACCTGTGTGCCTTATCCCATGATCCCTAACTGAAGACAATCCAGGCCCTCTTCTTTCAGAAGCATTTTGTTATGTCTAAGACCATTTCTTTGATTGTTACATCCTAGGCCTTGGAGGCAAGATGCTCCTGGAGTGTGGTGGCTAGAGATCAGATATGCAGCTAAGCATTCCACAGTACATGAGTGAGTCCCACAACCAAGAATTATTTGGCTCCAAATGTCAATAGTGCAATTGTTCATCATAGGTACATCTCTGGTTTTCGACACACACTGCTCCATAGTTTCTGATAGTCACCCATATTTTAGAAGAACATACTATGCCCAGAGAAAGTGAGATCTTCTCAATGTCTACTTGTCTCAAGTATAGCCCATTGTACCTAACAGCAATGTGTTTAGTGGACAGAGGATGAAGACATCTGTCAATCCACTGACTGTTTTGCCTCCTTAATGGTAGCCTATCTTTCTACTATAAATTAAGTGTCCAAGTTGGTTGGTTTCCTCAAAGGCTTGGTGATTTGTTGACCATTCCATGGCAAAATTCTCCCATATTAGAAAGATAAAATGACTGTCTTAAGCCTATGGAGTGATAGAAACTTTGAAATCCTGAGTAGACTTCTCAGAAAGAAATTCTTCCAGGGATTGATGTTGCTCAGCAGTATAGATAGAGCTTGCCCCTTAGCATGTGCAAGGCCCTGTATTTAGTGGCTTCATCCCTGGATGGAAAAAAGAAACGATCCGAACTGTAATCACAGTACTTGGAAGCTGGAGTTGGGGAGTTAAAACATCAAGATTACCCTTGACTGTAGAGCAAGCTCAAGGCAAACCTCATTGTGTGAATATCAAAAATCCCAGATGGGAGCGGGAGGGAGGAGAGAGAGGAAGGCCTCTCAAGGATGTAGGAATTATCAATCAGCTATCTTCATGACCTTGCTAATTTTTCCCTTTACCTGTATTTCCAAATATAGTGGCCCTTCATGTGAGCTGTGCCCTTTAAATGAATGGGATTTCTGGATGTCTGTCAGTAGTTAACCTATGAATAGCTCCTAGGCATTCTGACAGTCAATATTAGCCACCATGTAATTTATTTTAGAATGTCAGGAGGCCTTTCCTAGTACAAGTGGCAGAGGCTGTGGACTCACAACCTTCCCAGATTTAAAATGAGCATCTGAGTCGGGCGGTAGTAGTGGTGCATGCCTGTAATCCCAGCACTCTGGGAGGCAGAGGCAGGCAGATTTCTGAGTTCGAGGCCAGCTGGGTCTACAGAGTGAGTTCCAGGACAGCCAGGGCTATACATAGAAACCCTGTCTCGAAAAAAAGAAATCCAAAAAACAAAACAATGAATGAATGAATGAATGAATGAATGAATAAATAAATAAATAAAATGAGCATCTGCCACTGGCAGAAGGATGGATAGAAAAACTCCATCATTTATTTCAAATTAGAAAGTTGACCTTCAATGGTAAGTTGATCAATATCTTAGTATCTATGTTTGGTAGCTAAACTCCTTGACTCAAGATCTGAATGCTCAAAAATAATCTCCAGGAGCTATAGGGATACTCAGTGTTAAGGGCACTCGCTGCTTTTGCAGAAGACTGGGGTTTGGTTCCCAGAATCCACTCCAGCTTCAGAGGACCAACACCTGCTTCTAGATTCCATGGGTATCTGTTCCTACACATCTACATTCTCCCAAACAGATTGTACACGTGCATATACACAAGTAAAAAGAAATCTTAAAAAAACACTCTTAAAGAGGAGACTCTTTGGGCATTTTGAACATTAATGGAAAGAGAATATTTCTTAAAAAGGAGGTTCTTTTATCTCTTAGTTTGTTAGTAGACACACTTTAACTGCAAAGCTGGAGTGAATTTGTGCACAATGTCACTTGGTGATCTACGTGTTAGACTATGTAAGTCCTTTAAGGTAAACATCAGAAGCACATCAGTTCCCAGTTCTTGCTGAACCTTTGTCAGTCCCATCTTAGCCCAGCTTGCAGGACATACACATGATTTGAAGGAGTGACCAGAGGGAGGATCTGAGAGCTTCTTATGGTAGTGATGTCATGAACAACAATGGTGCCTCTGGGTTCTCTTGTGGAGGGAACCATGGGTGATGCCATATACTTGGGTTTGTGATTTGCATCTTTTAGCTTGCATCTGTAGAGCCTTCAAATGGCGTTTGTCTGGTCACTTGTACCCAATCTTACTGATTTTATGAATGATGTTAGACTACAGCCATAACTTTTCTAGATGGGGAATAGGATTGGGGAATAAAAGACTTCTTAGTATAATGTGATTATGAGCTTCTTGGACTCTTAGAAGAGCTGGCTTTGAAATGTATTTTCCTTTTAAGGGATTCTATGAGTCTGTGTAATGTATGTCATCCAAAATGAGGGAGGAATTAGAAGAAATTAAGAATTCAAGTACTTTTCATTTCTGGGGACTCATGAGGCCGCATACCTAGCCAAGGAGTTATTGTATTGGCCCTTAAAGGCTGCTAAGGGAGGGAAGGTCATTTTATCTCTGTGGTGTAGCCACTGGTGGCAAGTCTTGTCATGCTTTTGTAAATAACAACACACCCACACTCATGCGGGCAACTGCAGTCAAACTCAGTGGGTCACTAAAATAAAGCAGCACAGTAGAGGGGGGACCTAAAGAAAAGGCTCAAAGGGAATGGAGGAGAATAAGAGAAGGTAATGTGAATTGGTTACAAGCAACATTATATTGTGCATACACACACACACACACACACACACACACACACACACATGGAACTGTCGAAGAATAGGGAAAAAGTCAAAATCTATAAAAGTATTTATTAGACAAAATAATTCTCATTTTTGATATGTGAGAGAATATCCCTTTTATTTTTGAGAGACAGGTTTGGTAGGCTGACTTATAAGATGTCTATTTTAGCATTTAAGTTTGCCATGCTTATCAGTTATGTTACTTGTTACACTCAGTGTTTGTTCTTATCCAGATAAGATCTGTGACCAGATTAGTGATGCGGTGCTGGATGCCCACCTCAAGCAAGACCCCAATGCCAAGGTGGCCTGTGGTAAGAGATAAGTTCCCCTTTTTGCTGGGTACTTGAGTATGCTGGACAAAGAAGTTCATGGTGCACCTAGATCACAGAGTAATATTCAAGCCCAGTCAATGTCCTCCTGTCCACAGGAGAGTTCTTTTGAAAGTGACTTTCTTACATTGTATCAGGCAGAAAACATTTCTAATGATGAAACAGATTCTTCATCTAGAAGTTGATGTTAGATGTCATCACTACCAGAACTAGCGGGGGGGGGGGGGGGCATGGCCTCCTTAGCAAAGGTTTCACTGGGACTTTGGGGGCTTTCTAAGTTCTTAGATGAATCCTTCAGAGAAAGTAAAGAACTGGAAATGCTTGAGGCTGTCTAGAAGCTCATTTGATGGCTAGTTTATTTCAAGTTTATTTCCTAAATTGTGGCATGCCTCATATGTTAAATTAATTTCTGCATCTCATTTACCAGCAACAAAGAACAGCAGTTTCATTAATGATCCATACCCAGACCAACAACTTTCCAAAGGACCATCAGTGTTGAACAAACACTGAAGCCCTTGTCCATCCATGCTGTCCACTTATGGCCTCTGGGGGGTCCATGTAGGCAAAATATCTTTGTTGTTTTCAAGATAAGTTCTCTAGCACCAAATCTTTGTCTGATAGAAGGCTTTGTCACACAACATAGCCCTTGACTCCAGAGCATGGAAGGTCCTTGTCCAATCTCTGACCTTACTGATGGGGAAACACTGCTGGTTAGACTAGGCACAGGAGGCCCCAGCATGAACACTAGCATGGACTGTCATTGTCTGCACTGTGTCCTGTGCTCTGGGAAGACCCTTCCTTCCTTCTCTATAGGCACCTCAGCCCATGACATGTATGTCAGGTCCTTGTGTTACTCTGAGAGTAGATCTTACCATGATAGCATTGAAACAAACAGTGGAACTTTCTGTAAGATTCTGGCATTGTATTCATACTAGGGCTCTTGCTCCTGTTTTTAAGGATTCCATGACAGTAGATGTTATGTGATTCTAGTTCTTAAAGAAAAATTCCTTTTGAGAAAGTTGATCTGTTTTGATCCTTGCATTAGGATCCACATATTCCAGCATCATGGTCTCTCTCTCTCTCTGTGTGTGTGTGTGTGTGTGTGTGTGTGTGTGTGTGTTGAGAGATAATGTGTCATATGCATTCATCATGTTGATTATGAAAGCTACATGACTGGAGACAGGTTAAGTAGGTTGTCCAAGATAACAGAATCAATAAGTACTTTGCACAAAACTCAAATACAACTCATTTTTTTCAAAGCTTCGTTATTCTGCCAGCACTTGCAGATACTCAGTGATGAGTGCTGGAGTTGCTTTTTGTTGGCACAGTTATTCTTTCTTAGAAACTTCTCATTGAAGCCCCAAATAAGTTGTTCCATCTCTGCTTTGATTGGTCTAGGTACATGAGCTTCTGTCTGCTGCCTCATGACTACTGCCTACCTTCCTTTCCTTACAGAGACGGTGTGCAAGACAGGTATGGTGCTCTTGTGTGGGGAGATCACCTCTGTGGCCATGGTTGACTACCAGCGGGTGGTGCGAGACACCATCAAGCACATTGGTTATGACGACTCTGCCAAGGGTGAGGATGAGTTTGCTGGGTCTGTGCGTATGTAGATCTCTGCTGTATCCATTTCCCAAATGGAGTCAGATCTGATCCTCCAGTTTTACAAAAAGTACAAATCCTGTCCAGATTTTGATTATGGTTTTGATACACATTCCTAGACCAAGGTCTGGCCACCTTCTGTGGAGGACTACAGCTGGAGGGGCCAGCATGTCCCTGGCAAGTCTCTTAAGGTCCTGCTTTCCCTGTGCTGGCAGAAGCTCTGAATGAAGCTCCTAATGAAGGGGGCGAGCTTCTAGTGACAACATGCTCTGTGCCAAGCACAGGTGCCAGTGTCTACTTATGTCATCTGACTTCATCATTCCAGAATACCCTGGAGTGTTTCTTATGCAAATGCGGATATCTTGGCTTAGAGTATAACTACGGTGAGACGACACCAGGGTAGGTGTTTCTGTATTTTTCACGGAGCTATACTGCATTTTACTATAGATACAGAAAACAAGAGGCCTCATTTTCAAGCATCTAGGCCTAATTACAGGTGAAGGAGACTGGGAAGCCCAGGTTAGCACCCACACCAGGTGATGAAGGAGCAGAGGCCCAGGGAAGAGGTAAAGGCCAGGCAAGGAAGGAAGGGGGCCAGGAAGCACCAGGTGGCACAAGGATAACAGGGCTTCCCCGCAGATGCCACTGCTTATGCCTAGGCATGGCAGGAAGCAGCCAAGCCTGGGGATGTATCAGAAGACAGGGCGTGGCACCTGTTTGCAAAGACGTTTTGGTGGAACTTCAATTTGCCCATTATCCACACCAGTTTCCTAGAAAGGGCTCAGACCTGACTTCTTCAAGGTTCTACTATACTTTCTAGCAATAGATATTCATATAATTCCAATTTTTATTTTTCAGATTTATTTATTTAAAAAAAATTTCCTCCGAGTCTCTGTTGATCTCTGAGCCTTAATTTACAGAGGTCACTGAGAGAGATGTGTTGACCTAGAGCAGTCATGAGAAAGACTACTTCTTGGGGTGTGGGGATGCTTTAGAGTACCTGGGAAGAGAAACGGTCCATGAAAATTAATTTTCCCACTTAAGATGTGTGGCCTTTATAGAAGAAACCCATCATCCTGAAGAATGGCATTTTGGGATGCTACCATGTAAAGCCTCCTCCTGTTATACTCTGAGAAGTTAATTTATTTATGTGTATCTATATCTTATTCAATACCATGCCTTGCATTACGTTACAAAGAAGATTTCCATAAGGCAATATTCTTTAGAAAGGGCTCAGGGACAGAACCCAGGTATGGAAAAATTGAACTCAGCACTGGGAAGAGGTATTGTTTCAACTCAATGATTAGGCAAAATGGAAACAGCTTAACACACAGAGCAGAGCTCATTGGCACCTCTCTAAAGGTTATTCACTGAGTTCTACATCAAAGACATTCACTGGGGAATGGTGGGGGTGAGGGGAAGTGAAGAGCAAAGAAAACCACATGCTCGGGGTAGAGGGACCAACTCTGAGCTGTTCTGCGTGAATCTCTTTTCATCTTATGCAATACGGGTGTAGAATTGCGTGGTAAATGTTCAAGGACACTAACTGGGAGCTGGTCAAGTTTGCATGTGTGGAGGGGGAGGAGCCAGAGGAGGAACATTCCATCCAGCGATACCTAGGGGAGGTGGAAAAGTACACAACGCTTAAGGCTAGACCCAAGTGTGCTGTCCAAAGGAGTTCTGGCTCCCTGCAGGAGTTGCAGTTAGTGAGGCTTCCTTGAGCTAGCACTCAGCACGCAGAGGTGCAGCACCTCAACTCTGTACTGCAGCTTTGCAGATGGGGACTTGCTTCTAGAGTTGTAGCTTTGGCAAAGGACCCCAGCTCTAGGAGTCTCTCTTGACAGTTCATATACATGGTACTTATTATTCAGCATGTGTGTAGATAATAAATACATACACATATACATATACACACATATATGGGTAAGGTATATTATTGGGCTTCTAAATGACAAGATTCAAAAGAACTTTGATTTTTTAATAACTGCAGTGATATTTTCTTTTCTCCTTCTCTCCCTCCTTCTCTCCCTCCTTCTCTCCCTCCTTCTCTCCCTCCTTCTCTCCCTCCTGCCTTCACTTTAAAAGTGCTGGGATTAGAAGCAGGCGCCATGCCTTGGTAGTGCTTTGATTTTCAAGTGGGGTTCTGGAGGGTTCTCTGGGATGCCTAGGGGAGCAAGGCTGTATGTTACCCACCTGCTTATCAGCCAGAATGTCCTTAACACTGTCTGGTTTGTGCCCTTGTTGTGGGTTGTCACATTGTAGGATATACTTTTTTGTAAACAAGGTGTAATAGAATACAGTACAATATACCATGGAGAATCTCACTTTTAAAAGAGTTCTACATAACCGTGGAGACAAATATCAGGTCTTTCAACATCCCGGGCCTCTACTGTGAACCAGAGGCTACCACGCCTTACACTAAATGCTACGCCAGTGACTGAGAGGTTCACCAGGAACCTTATAGTTCTGTCCTGACACATGTATTCGCTCGGCTTGCTTCTGCCCAGGCTTCGACTTCAAGACCTGCAATGTGCTAGTGGCTCTGGAGCAACAGTCCCCAGATATCGCCCAGTGTGTCCACCTAGACAGGAATGAGGAGGATGTTGGTGCGGGAGATCAGGTATGTCAGCTGTGTGAGGGGTGGCCCAGTGTGGTGTGTTTGGACTGAGCGATGATCTGTGAGGGAAAACCTGCTGAGTCACTCTCTTGGGTGGTCTCATCCCTCTGGAGATCTGGGGAGGCTCATGTCTGCAGGAAGTTGAGCACTGCTACCTGGCAGCGGTGTTAGGCAGTGTGGTAGAAGCCTGTGATTGCTGATGACAAATGTAAGCAATGTCTTCTTCTAAAATGCCAAACACGACAGTGTTCTGTGTGAGAGAGAGACACTGCAGAACTGTTGAAGAACCAAACAAAATGTGAGATTTGGAGAAAATTGCTGCTCTGAGTTCTAAGGCAGCTGTCCTACTCCAGGGTCTGATGTTCGGCTATGCCACTGATGAGACAGAGGAATGCATGCCCCTTACCATTGTACTCGCTCACAAACTCAACACCCGGATGGCAGATCTGAGGCGCTCTGGTGTCCTTCCCTGGCTGAGACCTGATTCTAAGACTCAGGTGAGCTGTATCCATCACCCCTGCGAACCTCTCTACAGGTGGTCTCTATATACCAAATCAAGTACACCAAATCATTTTTGGTTCTGGGCACATTTTCCCCACGTCATACATATTTATTGTCACTTGTCAAATGCTTTTAAAATACCTATATTTTAATTCATTCTTTTACAACACACACATACCCTCCAAATGCTTGGTTTTATGCCCTGTTATACATACACACATACACACACACACACACACATACACACACATGTACCACATGCTTGGTGACATGACATGCTATACACACGCATGCATATGCACCCCACATACTTGGTTATAGGTTGTTATACACACACACATACACACAGACGTGAACACACACATGCATATGCACCCACCACATGCTCAGTTTTAGGTGCTGTTTTATACACACACACACACACACACATACACACAGACATAAACACACATGCACATGCACACCTCCACATGCTTGGTTTTATGCGCTGTTATTTACACACACATACACCTCATACTTGGTTATATGCTGTTATATATACGCACACGCACACACACACACACATACACACCACGTTTTGTTACGTGCCCTGGAATCCTCCCTTATCTCCCCCACTTCCATCTAGCCCTCCTTTTCTATAACAAGTCCTCCCTCCTACTTTTTTGTGTTTCTTTGTGTGACTAACACACTGCATTTAATTATTGTTGCTTGCATGAACAGGGGTGAGGGGCTACTTACTTGAATAAAGGTAACTGACTATTTATTGCCCACAGTTCCTCAGGGAGCGCAGGATGTTATGAGCCTCTCTCCTATCCACAATGAAATGTTGATGGGCCCAGCCTTGTGCAGATATCATGCAGAGAGCCAAAGCTCCTGTGGATTCAGGGTGCAATGCCATGCATGTTATATCCAGAAGACAGCATCTCACAGCATTCTTTCCTGACTTCTGGCTCTTCTTGGATTCCTTCCACTCCCCTTTCAACTTTGTTTCCTGAACATTCAAGGAGATGGGACCCTTCCATTTAGGGACAGGTACTCAGCGATCACTTATCCTCAGCACTTTGATCAGCTACGAGTCTCTGTTGTCAACGCCTACTACAGATAGGATCCACTCCAACCTAGGTGAACTCATTAGCAATTTGGGAGTATGAATGCAAATATTTAGAAGGCAGCTTCACATCGTGTCTGTTCTTCACTATGGCCTATGCTCTCCTCAGCCATGGGGTTTGCCATGCCAGACGTGAGGGAGGGACCCTCAAGTCTAATTAGAAAGTGGTTGATTACACCTCAGTCATGCTATTTTTAAGATAAAAATATTCTACTTAGGTACCCAAAGCATTATCCATTTTGAAAGGAATCACTTATTTGAAAACTCTTTCAGGTGAAACACATTTCCCATCCTTACCCTCATCAAAATTTATTATAAAATTATTAAAAAAAATCAGACAGGCTTAAAAATTATTCTATTTTTATTTTGCTAGCATATGTAGACCCTGATGGTAATTCTCTTCCTGCCACAAGTTTACTTTCTCACCAGTTAGAGACATGGTGGCCCCTGCCTTTATGAGCATACAGGCCGCCCCACCATGAGCAGGCTGTCTTTCTAGGACTCCTTTCCTTGTCTTTACCCTTGATGAGTCCCATTCCAGCCTCATGGGACTTGATCTCCCTCCTCCCCACCATGATGAAATCCCTTTCTATTTGAAGGACAGTGGTGATGTAAACATTAACACATGTGGAGGCTCCGTAACACTCTTCAGTCTTCTGATGGCCTTTGACCAGTGGTGGCTGCCTGCCCTGGCTGCTTTTCTATGTTCCAACGTGTAATGTCTCAAGGTCTTGGCACATCTTCCCCTACATGTTATCTCCATCTCTGCACACACTTGGCTCCTGAATCTTCCAACCCTCGTCCTTCCACATCATCAGCCCCATTTCTCCCTCACTTTGCAGGCTCACAGGCAGAGAGCCTACCACGTGCGTTCACTGTCACCCTTTACTCGGCAGATGATGACGGGGCGGAGCACAGCATGTTCCCCAGGCCTGCGTGGTGCCATCTGTCTCCATGGTACTAGTGTCTCATATGTCCCCAGACAAGCATCCTCTCAGCACAGCCAAGCCTTTCCTGGACTGGTACCTACTTCATCCAAGCTGGCAACAGTACTCTGTGCCCCTAATAGGTTCTCCCTGCTCGAGAACTGTAGTTAATTTTTTGTCATCTTCACCATCTCTTCAGAATTCTCTATAGGTTTTTGCTTCCTGTCAGAGGAGGGCGGAATCCACTTGTCATTGCAGAATTCAGAATTTCACGGTATTCCACCATAACTTTCCCCTGCCAGCCCTCTTCTCAGTGTCTCCAATACATTAGCATCATCCTACTTAGCTTATCCTTGGTTCATAGGGCTTGTGCACCATCCTTTATTGTGTTTGTGGTTTTGCTTTGGGGACAGCAATGCTCATATCTAAATGCTACTTGTGCCCCCCCCCCAGACTTTTCTCTCTCTCTCTCTCTCTCTCCCTCCCCCCTCTTCCTCCCTCTCCTCTCCTTCTCCGTCTATCTCTCCCCCCCCCTCTAGTTGTGATTGGACTTTTATAGCTCAGCATAATGCATGTAGCTGTGTCTAGTTATTCTAGCCACCAAGATGCATCCTTCTCTCTGGGCAGAAGTATCACACTGGATCCACTTGGGGCAACTGAGAGTGTGCTCATGGTCCCGATAGCACATTTTCTTAGGGCTTCCTGTGCTATTCTTATGACTTTCTAGGTGGAGTTGGGGGTCACCAGCATCTCTCAGCTTTTGCTGGAGGTTATGGGGCAGAAGAGCTAACATGTAGACTGAGGTCGTACCAAAAGAAGGAGCATAGAAATGTGGAGTTCCCCAGAAAAGACAACCCCAGAATAGGGGCGGGTAGAAGACAACAGGTACCCTGAAGTTTTCTTTCCCTCTGGTAAGAAAGGAACAGAAGGAGTGCTTTGAGCTACTGTAGCTACAGTAAGAAAGACCTCATTCATTTCCCGCTCACAAGAAAGAGGTTTCCGGGTCTTAGGAGCTCTGAGGGAAAGAGGGAGTCTAATGGGGACGCCCTTTCCTGAGAGGACGCATGAGACTCCACAAGATGCAGTATATGTGCCTGTCACAGGGGACCGTGAGACACTGGACAGCCCAGCTGCCTCCAAGGTCTGCCTCTATGCAGGGAGTGCCACGCCAGGACAGTGGCTGGCCTCCTCCTCTACAGCCTCTTTGTGAAGGATTTCCATTGTCCCCGTGTTGACTGTGACCAGGATGAGTCTTTCCACCTGAACAAATTACAGCTGCTGACCCTGACAATCAGGGCTGGCAGTCCAGTGGCTATTTTTGTACCAGGTCAGAGCTCTGTTTTCCACAGTGTGTTTTTCCCCGTCGCTGCTGACATGACGAGATAAGAGCAGAGCTCAGGCCTTTGCTTTGCCGCCCTGTTCCAGGAGATCTGCAGAGATGCAGCCTAGCATTTGCCCAGTAGGGTTGGGACATCAGGTCTCAGTGGAAAACAGCTAGCTTGGGGAATTGCCTCAAGATTGAACCTCCTAGCCGGGCGGTGGTGGTGCATGCCTGTAATTCCAGCACTCTGGGAGGCAGAGGCAGATGGATTTCTGCATTTGAGGCCAGCCTGGTCTACAGAGTGAGTTCCAGGACAGCCCTGTCTCCTATACAGAGAAACCCTGTCTCAAAAAAAAAACAAAAACAAAAACAAAAACCCAAATCCAAAAATCCAAAAAAAAAAAAAAAAAAAACCAAACAAAAAAAACCAAATAAATAAAAAATAAAAAAAAGATTGAACCTCCTCCCAAGGCTACATGAGATAACTTTGATCCTAGAGCCTGATGAGTGTCTCCACACTTGGGAGTCCCCATCCCCATTCTAGTTCCTTCTTGTGCAAGGATTTAGTGGTTCATCCTCAATGATTGTGTGCCTTCCAATCTCACTAGGGTCAGATGCTCGGTGGCCAGAGCTCTTTCTATCTCTTCCTTTGGTTGTCTCTCTGTTGCTTTTTGGACCAGAAGGACACTGAGCAGAATTCTTAGCAGAATACTTGATCTTAGCTGAATACTTGATCTTAGCTGAAGGACTCAAAAGTGACAGATGGCTTGGGATGGCTGTCTAGGCCACCTTGGCCAAGCAGAGACCGTATTTCTGCACAGCCTTAGCAAGGGACTGATTGCTGCAAGGTCCTAACTGGTCCCTAGGATAGAAAACTATTCTATGCCACCTAGTCAGCCAGTCAGACCCCTGCTTAGGTTTTTGATATAATATAGGCACACTCATGTAAGCATCTCATGACCCTCAGCTGTGTGGATACTGCAGATAGGTACATATTGTCTCAGGTAGCATGGATTCTGTCATCCAGCATATGGTTCATGGTCTTAAGCAGCAACTTTATGCTAAACAGAGCCTTGGCTATAAATCTCTGGGTCAGAACTCAGCTCTGGTGTGTGATTTTGACCAACGTGTTTGAATGGGCAACAAAGGTGACCAATTTATGCTATGGCTTCTAGCATGCAAAGCTTGTTTACCTATCACTTGATCTCCCACCTGCTGACCACCCACCATACCTTTAACTTTGCAAACCCAAATGTACCTACTTGCTTGTCCTTGCCACCTGAGATATCATGTGTCTGTGCTTAGTGACATGTTGTTAGAGGACAGAGTCTGTACAGAGCATTGTGCCTGTGCTACAGTGGGAGTGACAAGCTTGGGTTCAGTTTGCACAGTGTCTAATCCTGGGCTCTTCACAAACTGACAAGTTCTGATCTCTTAGTTTATGTCATTTGTAAAGTGGGGGGGGCATGACACCTCCCTCACTGTGATATCTTAGATCTTAATTGGTAATATATGTGATGGGAACAGAACTGTACATGGCGGAAGTGAATGTTTGAGGGGTCTCCATGGCTTGCCCTAACAGGACCTTATAAGCAGGATCCTGATTCCTATCCAAGTATGCTCCATTTTTCCTTCTTTAGGCAAAACACTAAGACAATGGGGATTCAGAGCTTTCTGCCGTTTTAGCTTAACAGTCCCGACTAGAATCTCTTTCACCCTGTCCATATAGCTAGCAATGTCTGCTGGTCCCACTCTACTTCCAGGATCCTTTACTGAGGACAGAGGACCACTTGCCAGGGTCTTTCTCTCTATCTCAGAGGCTCTATATGCCAACAAATATAGCTGTGGCTAAAGATCCCTCTTGGTCCTTCACATTCTAGACTCAAGATACCCTTGCCTCTGCCAGTGAATTTCTACATTCACTCACAGCAGTGGGGGAAGTCCAAGGGAAGTGGCCAGAGAGGGTCACTAGCATTAGCAGTCTCTCATCATCACAGTTGAAAGACAGTGCCACATATGTGTGCCTTGTTCTATCATCACAGTATAGAACAAATCAACAAATGTAAGCCTGTGACATCTTCCATCTCCAAAGAGCCTTTAGGGACAAAGGGACTCTCTTGACCCCTCGGGAGCTCAGGATGCCTCCTGGAGATCTACAGGTGTCAAGAGCTGACAGTCATGTGTCCTCAGCTCAGGCCTGGGCCTCACAGTATCTCCCCCAATGGACAGGTAACCGTTCAGTACATGCAGGATAATGGTGCAGTCATCCCTGTGCGCATCCACACCATCGTCATCTCTGTGCAACACAATGAAGACATCACACTGGAAGCCATGAGAGAAGCTCTGAAAGAGAAGGTGATCAAAGCTGTGGTGCCAGCCAAGTACCTGGATGAAGATACCGTCTACCACCTGCAGCCTAGTGGGCGGTTTGTCATCGGAGGTCCCCAGGTGCGTATTAAACTCTGGATAAGGCCCTGCTGTTGGGTCTTGATAACTGGACTGCTCGTGTCCCAGAGTACACAGATGACAAGATGTAGTTCTGAGTGTCTCAGCACAAGGTTGAGCCCCCTTAGTAGGTCCTATGATCAAATAGTGTTGGGAAAAGGCAGAAGGTTAAATTCCTTATTTTCTTGAAGGATGTTTTAAAGTCTAGATAGGTAAGTGTGAAATGTGACTCTCTAAATAGGCTTAAAATAACTGGATTCTCCCCAGATTGCTAAATCTAGCTCCATTTAAAGGTGTTAGCTTGAACTGCTGCTGCACAGAGTACACTTATGAAGTAAGCCACATGGTGGCCCTGGCCAGGATTACAGCCTGGGGTTTTATTTATTGCAGTACAATTCCTACTGCAGGTGGATGGCTTCTTATGGTGGACTCAAAGGGAAAGCATGACCCCAGATGGCCTCTGTCCCATTTCCTGAACTTTCCAATGAGGCCCTGACAGGTTGCCTGGTCTTCATAGCTGGTCAGTTCCAGGAAGGACTGAGACGAGAGAATTCATGGTTTCTGTCTGATTAAAGGGAGCCTTTGAGAATGCTCACGGTAGATTCGGTGTCCTTTCTTCTGCCCAATCTTCATTCAGTGTCAGTGGTTCTCATCTCTTGTCCGTTTGTTGCCCTCTGTAGGGGGATGCAGGTGTCACAGGCCGCAAGATTATTGTGGACACATACGGAGGCTGGGGTGCCCACGGTGGCGGTGCCTTCTCTGGAAAGGACTACACCAAGGTGGACCGCTCAGCAGCTTATGCTGCCCGCTGGGTGGCCAAGTCCCTGGTAAAGGCTGGGCTCTGCCGGAGAGTGCTTGTTCAGGTAGGTTGCCCCCACCTTCTCTGATCCTTCCTGTCCTTGCCAAAGGCCCCAGCCCAGCGGGGAGTAAGGAGATACTGGCCCAGTGGGACAGCCTTCTTTTTGTCATTGGTTGCATCTCTGCATAAATTGCACTGGCTACTGTGACTGGATCCCTGGCAAACTAGGGAAGGAGAGAGCACCCCTGAAGACAGAGGGCTGCTGGGCAGGAGAGGTAGGGGTCCTGTTGGCAGAAGAAGTGTGGTGGTCACTGCTTCTGCTCTTTAAAGTCAGTCCCTGAGCCAGATCTTTCTCAAAGGTGTCCTATGCCATTGGTGTGGCAGAACCTCTGTCCATTTCCATCTTCACCTATGGGACCTCCAAGAAGACCGAGCGGGAGCTGCTAGAGGTGGTGAACAAGAACTTTGACCTCCGGCCTGGTGTCATTGTCAGGTAAAAGTGCCATCGCGGTGCTGTTGCCTGGCCCCTTCCCACGCCTACACTCAGGTGGACACCGAAACATGAAGGGCTCTTCAGACGCTTACAACAGGAGGGTCTCAAATGCCTGACCCTCTCAGCACAGTACCTGGACTCATAGATCAGTTCATGCCCTCACCTTGGGGTGTCTGGTTTCCAGCAGAAGGAGGCCCAGCAGAGAGTAGCCATGATGAGTCCATCTTTCAGCAGCTGGAATATCTCAGGCCAGATGTCTAGGTAGCCAGTAGGCAAGTCCATTCCTACATGCTATCATGGCATCCCTATTTTCTGGCTCTTGGACATGAGAACACTGGCCTTGGCTAAACCAGTGGAGTAGAGTAGAGAAAGTGACCTCAGGTAAGAGTTCAAAGCCTAGTCCTGGTGTGTTAGTGCTCAGCTGACTCTGACCTTGGAGCTTCCACTTCTTAACCTAATCAGGATAGCACTGTGGTATAGATAGGGTGCAGGTGTGGGAGGGAAAGCCTTTCTTAGGACCACCCCTAGAGCCCATGACCATTTCCCATTTAAAAATGATCTTTGCCTCCCCTGACTGTGCAGGGACTTGGATCTGAAAAAACCCATCTACCAGAAGACTGCGTGCTACGGCCATTTCGGGAGAAGCGAGTTTCCCTGGGAGGTCCCCAAGAAGCTTGTGTTTTAGAGCTGCTGGGAAGTTTAGCTCTGTCCCATACTCACCTCTTCAGGATCTCAAGTCCCTGGTCTCCTAGCCTCTCCCAGAGTGCCCTCCCTACCTCCTACCTCCTACCTCCAGGGCGAAGCCAGCTTTTTCTAATTTTACCCTATCCAGCAATCTGCAAACATCTTGTGAAAGACATGGCAAGTGGCTTCCTGGTGCTAGGTTATCGGGTCTCCTTGCGAGGGTAGTCACTGTTCCCTGCCTGTCCCTCAGATGACAGCAATGTTAATTTTGTGTAAAAGTTACTCCTATCTGGCAGGAAGTCCCTCCCTCACCTCCTCCCATAGTCTGAATATGACCAGGCCATTTCTTCCTCCATCCTGCACATGTGCCCAGATGAATATATTGCACACACTTCTGGCTTCCCCTTTGCATTTACAGCCTGAGATCCTGAGCCAGGGCTCGCTAAGGGACCCTCTGAAATTAGGCATCTGCTACATATAATATAGTCACTACCCCGTGAGCATTTACACTGTGTGAGGAACTAAACTGTGTATTCTTCATCACGACACAAGGTTGTGTCTTTACTATCCACAGTAACAGATAGGAAACTAAGGCTCAGAGAGTTTATGAAGCTCTGACAAGTTTGCATAGCCACATGTCAGAACCAAGGAGAGGATCTAGTTCTGACTCTAAGCCTCACATCTGCATTCCAAACAAGATGCTGACCAGAGTGATGACAAGTGGATTGACTTGAGGCTATGGCGACTTATTTAAGGCTTGGGTTTCCTGAGAATTAGGAGATGAACCCAGTGGCCCTTGTTGACCCCTGGACAGTGTTCCACAAAATCAGAATGGAAACTTTACCCCTGTCTCATTTGTTCTGGAAGAGGTTTTAAGGAAAGCTGGGTATCTTGGTCTATCAAGTTGGGCTGGAGTCTCGAAGCTTCATGGTCCTAGCCCCCAACACTGAAAGACAGGTGTGTGAGTTCTCTGGGCATAGGTTCTAGTCATAGACAGCCTCATGTGCTTCCCTCTCCACAGAGGAGAGGCAGCTGGAGAGCACAGACAGACAGCCTCTGACTGGGGACCCTGTGCCCTCCAAGGCTTTCTTCCTCCCTTGACCATCCTGCTTATGCAGTCTAAATGCTGCTGGGGGCGTGAGTGTTCTAGGTGGAGTACCAGCCTCCAAGCAGTCAACAAGTTGCCAAAATCTCACGAGAACTGTTCTTTACCAGTTAGCTTTTCAAGACATGTCTGTCCAGCAGGGTCCCGGGAACCACATGTTTCTAGGCTTCCCATTATGATCCACATACCCATCCTGTCCCTAGTTGGGGCCTCTTCACAGCATACTGCCTTCATAGCTCCCAAGAACGTGGGTTCAGAAAGCCAGTGGTTCTGGCTAGGAGAAGGGCTGGGCAGCTTTGTGAAGGAGCAGACACCTTGCATCTGTGCCTTGACTGGACAGAGATCCCAGCTTTCCCCTTTCCACCAGGGTTAGGAAACAGCAGAGCCCCACTGGCCAACAGATCCTGAATTTGTGTGTGACATAGAAGCTCGAGTCTCTCTGTAGGGTTCGGGGCTGCCTGGGAGCTAAGTTCCTCACAGCAGAGGGAAGGATGGGTATGCAGAGCCTGAGTTCCTGTAACTTAAGCTTTATCAAAATAAAAATCCAGAATTGTATACTTGCACTAACCCTAAGAGTAATGAGCCTCTTTTTTCTTTCTTTCAACATTTCATATGAAACAAAGCCATTATTTGTTAATATTACCTGATGGTAGTAAGGTGAATAAAAACTCAAGGAGCAAGGACACTGTACTTGCATTTTATGGTGTGTGTGTGTGTGTGTGTGTGTCCAAGGGAGGGCACCGGGAGACTGGGTATCCTGCTCCATTACATTCTGCCTTGCTTCCTTAAGACAGTCTCTCACTGAACCTAGAGGTAGTTTCTTGCTTGTACAGCAAGTACTCTTCTTTACTAAGTCTTGTTTGCAAACCTGCTACGCTTAGTTTTGTTTGCAAAATCTGAGATGCTTCACTGTGAAACACTTCTGACTTCCTGAGCTGCAGAAAATCTGGGTGCATCTTCAGGATTACCCTCTGACCTGTATGGGACCTCCTCCAACCCCTGTGAACTGACGTTTTCTGAGACCCAATCCTGTACTGCCACTGGGTTACTATATTTGCACCATGTCCCACTAAGGTAGAGATTCTTAGTAATTCCTCTTGCAGCCATCGAGTCCTGGAGCAAGTCCTGTTGAATCTGGAACTTGCAATTTCCTAGAAGGAGGTATTGTGACAGGCATCAGTTTTGGGACATGTGCTTGAAATAGGCTGAAGGCAGATCAGTATCACTCCTTATTCCCATGACCTGGGTGTCGGGAAGGACTGGTGTCTAACTAAGACCCAGGCCTGTTGCTGAGAGGAGAGAACAGAAGCCACAGCCAAAGGCAGCTGGTCTCAGGCCTTGGGTGTGGTTGGCTCTATTGTCAGAGCAGCCTCTAGTTCCTAGAGTCAAGAGACAGCATCTTCACAGAAAACTGACCTTTTCTTCAACAACCTCTGTGAGCAACAAGACCCCCCATGAAACATCTGGGAATGCCTGTTTGCAGGATGGAGGTTCATGAATGCAAAAAAGGGAAAAACTATTACTAAAAGGAAGAAAGTGAAGGGCTCAAAATTCCAGCATGGGCAGGGGAGGGGCTCCTGAGGGTCCACCAACCGCCAAAGGGCTACTGGGGGAATGAAAGAGTCAATTTCCTTCAGGGTGTTGAGTGGATCTAGCAGATGGTCCTATATCTATGCACATACAGACATACTAAATGGACTCTGGGTTTTACTTTATTTTTGTTGTTGTTGTTGTTGTTAGTGTTTTGTTTTGTTTTCCACATGAAGTTGGATAAAACAGTGGTGGAGCAAAGGGGTGAAAATGAAAGGCAGGAAAATGGGCAGGTTTGATCAAAATGCGTTACACTGCATGTTTGACGTTCTCAATAAAAGTAGAGGGAAGAGCTAGGAAGTTGGCTTTACAGTTAACATGCTTGCTATGCTAGCAGCGATCATAAGGACTACAGTTCAGATCCCTATTACCCAGGTTAGTTTCAGGTGGGTGTGGCAGCTCACCTATAATTCCAGCACTCAGAAGATGGAGATAGAAATAACCCAAAGCCAGGTGGCTAGCTAAGCAATACCAACAAAGTCTGGTTTCAATTGAGAGACCCCACCTTAAGAAATAAGGTTGAGATTATAGAAGATTCCCAATGTCAGTTTCCATGTGTGACCATACACATAAGGACATGCATAGTCACATTTTCATATGTAGACCATATATAGACGCGTGCAGAAAGAAAGAAAGAGAATATACTTTTGAACCATAGAACACTCAAAGGTCAAGATCATAGTAAAATATGGATGGCTTTGTTTTCTGTCACTGTGATAAAACACCATGGCCAAAGGCAACATAGTGGGAAAAGGGTTTATTTCAGCTTAGAGTTTTAGTCCACCATAAAGGGAAGTCAGGGCAGAAACCTGGAGGAAGGAACTGAAGCGGTGGGACAGCACTGCTTAGTGGCTTGTCCTTACAGCTGCCTCATCCCACTGTCTTATACAATCCAGGACAGCGCAGAGTGACACCACCTCCATGGGCTGGTACTCCCCACAGCAACGATTTGTCGAGAAAATACCCAAAGGCTTACTTATAGACAATCAAGAAAATACCCATAGGCTTGTCTATAGGCAATCAGATAGAGTCATTTTCCCAAATGAGTTTCCCTCTCCCCAGGTGACCCTAGTTTGTGTCAAGTTGACAAAACAAAAACAAAAATAGACAAGCAATCAAATACAAAAAAAAAATTGACAAAAACCCAAACTAAGAAAACACCCACCCCCGCAAACAACAACAACAACAACAACAACAACAACAACAACAACAACCAAACAAGCAGCACCATAGTAGAAGCAAAGAATGTTGGGAGGGGACAACTAGCATGGGCAGAGACCTAATAGGTGATCGTCACTAAAAGTCAAGGCTATGAGAAATACTGCTAGGAGTTCAGTGACATCTAAACATGTCTTACTGGGACAAATATCTGTTCTATGTGAGGTTCCGTATAACTTCTCACTTGCCCGCAAACGTGTGTTGTGAATTATCAGTAGATGTTCTTAGTTAAAAATATTTTGAAATGAAAGATATATTTTGTAGATTGTATTTGTAAAAGGCTTAAAAATAATTTTGTATTTTTGTGCACATCAAATTATAAAGATTTGTTCTTGATGTCCTCAATTTCTACCTCTACCACATAATGGTGTTAATCCTAGAGGACTTAATTAATTATTACAGATAAATGATACTCATATTTCTAATTTAAAAGATTAAAAAATATGTGCGTGTGACTAATGATTCATTTTTAGGCTTTCTAGTTGCAACTGCTCTAACAGAAAAAGCAACTAAAATGCTACGTTTATTTTCTATAATTACATAGTTATTGCCTATGTTATGGTATATGCTTGGTGTTCCAACTTGGATTGGAGCAAACAATGGAACTGGCCATTTAATGAATAAAAGTTATTCATTTGAGATGTCTTTGACAATGTGATTGTTATCCTCAAAGATGAGGTAATATAAAAAATGTTTTTTAAAAAAACAAAAGAAAACATATCTTCTTAAAAGAGGAAAAGGGAGGAGGAAATTGTGTCCCCATGCATATCATTTAAATTATGCTTGTGTATTTTTAAGAAAATTTTAAAATTTGGATGCCAAGGAACTCCTTGCTCAGTGTATATGACATCCTGTAATAAGGCATATTGATGTCTATGTGAGATGAAGGAATTCACTTATTGACATATGCCATGATCCTGATTTAATATTGGGGAAGAAGGCATGTCCCCTGTTTTTTCCACAGAAAGTTGCAGAAGCATGCTGGCTACCAGAGTGATTGGTGCAGCATGCTGAAGATATGCTGACTGTGTGCTTGCTGAAAGCCCAGACAGTGGTAACATAAGGACTATATTGGGTATATGTTCTTGACTTACCTTAATTGTCAAATGTCCCAGATTAGCTAAATTACCTTGTTTCATGCTTTTAGACTTTGCGAGACAGAACATGGACACTGTTAAACTAGCTTAGAAAAAATTAATCTAAAGAGGAGTTAAAATATAGTCTCCACTCCCCCACCCCCCACCCCCTAACAGCTTATCTCGATACACAAGGCTACCTCTCCCACCCCAGAGGCCAAGCTTTGTGTCTTTTGAGTTGTTAATTTGCAACTGGATACTTCAGGGACATCACAGACAAGTTTCACTTTAACTCTTGACCTTGTTTGTTAAGCAGATTGGCTGTCTCCACCCAGGCTCACCTGGATGGAAGGATTGCATGTCTGTTAAAGACACTTGCAGACCCCCTGGCTTCAAAACTTACACAAGTGGATCTCCAAAGAGGGAGCCACATAGAACTCAGATCTATATGTTTGTTTATGAACAAACATGGGTACCAGTGAGAGGTGTGAGGCAAGGCACCGCATGGGGAGGTGAATTTCTGCCTCTGAGTCCCCAGGAAGTACACCTAATTACCTAATTGCATAGGGGTTAACGCCGAGAGGCTGTCCTTAAAATAATAAGGGAGCCTATTACCCCTCCTCTGAAAAAGACATTATACAATATTTAAGAGGAATTATAGTCAATGCTTCCCCTCCTGGTTAAGGCCCGCCTTCTTATGAAGGATACTTATCCACTTGTTTTCTACCTTATTTTCAAATTAATAAAAAAGGGAGGAAATGTACAGAGCCATATTGGGGCAGTCATGCACGTGGTTTGAATTTGACATTGGCCAAGGACAATTCCTGGCTTCGGGCAGGAATCTGCGTTAGGACATAATAGGGAAGTCAGTGAAGGTTAAGCTCATTGTTCCTCCAGGTCTCTGAATTCCTGAATTAAGCAGGTGACCCACCCAGCTGCCTGAGCAGTCAAGACAAGAACCTCCAGGAGAAGCTAGACAACTTCCACCCGAACTCAGCCTGGAGTCTGGGGGGAAGGGTTTGCCCAAACTGTTTAAAGGTCTGACCACCATTAAAGTTTCTGACCTTGATCAGTGAAACATTGTCCTGGCCCTTCTTTCTTTTCACCCCTTCCTCATCTATCCCTCAGCTTCTGTCCCAGCAACCCAGTTCGTAATAGCTGCAGGCAGCTATGGAATACAACAATATTTTCTCTCACATAGCATCCCAGCACTGTTATAAACTTACGCTCTTTAATAAATGGTGCCCATTTAGCGTATCCACATTATGATTTCCAGAACATACAAATCATTAGTTTTAACTACATGGTACCGCTGCTCATCTTTTCTAAATATGACGTCACTGTCTGGGAGCAGCTCAGCCAGAGACGTTTAAAATGTGAGAACATTGTAAGATCCTGCTTTTATATCCACTCAGTCACAAGAAGAAGCTCTTTGTAGCTTTCCATAATTTGATAAATCATGACTGGATTAGGTTGAGTTTGTGAAGTCTGTGCGGATGGACAGATGGCTCAGGGGAGGTCTGCTGACCTGGCTTGGGCAGGGTCACCACCCTGTGGCTACCAGGATCCTGGCTCTGGCAGGGCTGAGCTCAGCTTCTCTAGAAGGATGTAAGTAGTGCCTTGAGTTCCTCAGCCCTTCTTCACCTCTTCCGAGCATCTGGTTCACTAGCGCCTGCCTCAACACCATTACCGTCCTTACAGTTCACATGCCGAGGACTCTGGGGCAGCCTGTATGGAGTTTATGATCTGCAACCTCAGGACCAAGGCTCAGTAGCTTGGCTGAACCACAATTAAGCATTGCCAGGGCTGTGTGCACCCTGGACAAAGAATGAGTCAGGCCAGAGCTTCCGTGTGATATGGTGCACAGTCTTGGGAGATGAGGCCTCGGCCGGGTCCACCCTGTGGGTTAAAGGCCACTCTAAGCCTGGCTCACGGCTTTGGTTAATGTGAACAGAATCTGCACTGGGGTCTTCAGGAAAACCCAAACAGCTTCAGAGGCCCAGTAAGATGAGGTCTGACCCAGGCTTCACAACTTGCAGGCTGTGTCATCCCTGGAAAGTCCCTCCTCATATACAGGGAATACAGTTCCTCATATTCCCTCCATCACAGGGAATACAGTTCCTCATATTCCCTCCATCACAGGGAATAAAGACAGATCCTGTTGGGAGGCGGGTGAGAGAT
This sequence comes from Apodemus sylvaticus, assembly GCF_947179515.1. Classification (NCBI taxonomy): domain Eukaryota; kingdom Metazoa; phylum Chordata; class Mammalia; order Rodentia; family Muridae; genus Apodemus; species Apodemus sylvaticus. The sequence continues at coordinate 105,666,590 of NC_067479.1, forward strand.
GGATGTAGAGGACACCAAGGGTCCGTGCAGTGCCTAATATGTCTCAGGCCCGCCAGAGTGGATGGATAGTCGTTCCCATTGGGCTTCCTTCTCCAGGTTCCCAGCACTGATCTGCCAGAAGGGCACCGGACAAAGGAACACACACAAGATCAAAGATTTGGTCTCTTAGACCAGGTCGTGAGGATAGCAGAAGCAAGAGATAAATTCATCAGACAGCAAAGTAACCCCATCTCTTGCCCTGTCAGGCCTCCCGAGTCAAAGCAGTGCTCTCTAAATGTGGAACCTGACAAGGAGGGCACAGTCTAGTTAACATTTTGCCTGGACGGCCATTCAGTTAACTGCATTTCTCCATACAAACAGCAGAGGGCAGAGCTGACTCACACAATACCCGCGGAAAAGCCCTCTTGAAAGTTCTCATTCCAAAAGAGAGGATGAGCCCCTGGAATTGATTTATTTCTTTCCCTATCCACCCGCCCAGGACTCTTGGAGGCCTTACTGTGCCCCAGAACCCTCCTGTCCAATATAATGCTTCTGTCTTCCCTCTGGCCTGCATTTTGGTACAAAAGCCCGGTGCTTATGGGGGAGAATGGCACCAGGCTCCGTTGATCTTAGTTTTTTAGATTTGGTTTTTTCTAGACAGGGTTTCTCTGTATAGCCCTGGCTGTCCTGGAACTCACTCTGTAGACCAGGCTGGCCTCGAACTCAGAAATCCGCCTGCCTCTGCCTCCCAAGTGCTGGGATTACAGGCATGTGCCACCACCACCCAGTTTTCTGTTGATCTTAGAACAGTTATTTTAGGGTCTGAAGTGGAGAGAGCCACAGGCTTAGAAAACGACCCTCTTTCGGTGACTCTAAGAGGTCATTTTGCTTAAGGACTCCAGCCCATGTCCCCATTGTGGCATCCTAGAACTTTATAAGCCCTGTACAGCACTGTCTTGTCCACCAGAAGCACAGTTGCCCTGAGCCTGACTGGGACCTCGTGAAGCACACAATGCTGCTCTGTTACTCCTGGGAAGAGTCTCTAAGGACACAGTCACTCTCTGCTGGGCTCTTGCTTTCTGTGGAGATGGTCATGTAGATGAATGCTCTACCACAGACATACCCTCAGCCCCACTTTTCATTTATTTTTATTTTTCATATAGTCTCTTACTAAGTTGTCTAGGCTGGCCTTGAACTCACTCTGTAACCCACCCAAGCCTTGAGCTTGCAATCCTCCTGCCTCAGACTTCCAGATTGCTGCTGATACAGGCTTATGCCACCAGGTTCATTCACTTCAGAAATTGACATTTAAGTAAGTTGTGCATTGACATTTAAGTTGTTCATGAGTAGACTTTTTTGTTTGTGGATTTTTCGTTTGCTTGCTTGCTTTCTATTTATTTATATGTATTTTAAAAATTTGCATTGATGTTTTGCCTGCATGTATGTCTGTGTGAAGGTAACGGATCTTCTGGAACTGGACGTTACAGATGTTGTGGGCTGCCGTGTGGGAGCTGGGAATTGAACCTGGATCCTCTGGAAAAGCAGCCGCTGTTCTTAAACTGCTGAGGCATCTCTTGAGCCCAGTGATTGCTTGCTTTTTGAGACAGGATTTTATTTTGTAGTCCAGGATTAGCCGCAACAGGTAAGATCTTGGTAAGATAAATAGCTGCCTTTTTAAATGTGTGGTCTCGGATTCAAGCATTTTGTTATAGAAAACAAAAAAAAAATGAATTAATATACGTTTTACAAGTTCCATCATTCAAAAGCATGTAAGCCAATGGCCTTACATGTTGTATCACTACCGTCTAATTCCAGAATATTTTTATCATTCCCCTAAAACCCTGTATTAAGCAGTGACTCTCAGCTTCTCTTTCCCTTGCCTGTCAGTGGGGACTATTTACTTTCCGTCTGGATGGCTTGCCTACTCTGAATATTTAATATAATTAGAATAATTCAATATACTGCTTTTTGTACCTGTTACTTAGCAAAATGCTTTCAAAGTTTACTTCCATGTTTTTTTATGGGTAAATAATGCGGTGCCACATTTTGTTTGCTTATCACTGGGTCAATAATAAACATTTGGGCTGTTCTTATCTTTCGATATGAACAGCTGTGTGCAAGCTTTGGCATGCCTATTTCCAATTATTTTAGGTATACAGCTAGGAATTGAATGGCAAAGTAAGAATAATTCTTTGTTTCATGTTTCGAGTTGTCTTCTGAAATCACCGCAGTATTTCCCACTCAGCCAGCGCGTTTAAGCTTTCGGGGTTCTCTGTGCGCTCTGCACTCAGCGCTCTATCTTTTGCTCGTTAGTTGTAGCCATCCCGGTGGCCCGAGACCGGCATCCTATTAGAGTGTCGGTTTGTAGTTCCCCGCTGACAATGGTGTTGAATCCTTTTAAGGTGTCTGTTTGTATATCTTCCTTGCATGTTTGTGTGAATGCTGGCGCGCCTGTGGCCCTGCACACTTACGGAAGCAGGAGGAAAACCGCGAGCGTAGGACCTCGCCATCCACCGCGAGCGTCGGTCCTCACCGCGTCGGTCCTCGCCGTCCACCTCGTTTCACATGGGGTCTGCATTGTGGCTGAGCACTGCAGGCTGGGTGACAGGAGATTCAGGGGCTTCTCCTGTGTCCGCTTCCTGTCTGGACAGAGGACGGCTGGGACCCAAGGTGCCCTTCTTCACGTTGTCCTGGGGATGCGCTCTCAGACCCTCATCAGTCCATGGCCAGTGAATTACTCACTGAACCAGCTCTTTAGGCCCAGTTTCATGCTTTTATTCTGAAAAAATATATTTTTTTTAATTCTTCCGTTCCTCTTTTTAACCTTTATTTGATTTCGTGTTTTTTTATTTTGTAAATAGATTTTTTGTGTGTGCTTTTGCTCTGTTTCTTCCTCTTTCTCCCCGCTTTGTTCCTGAATGCTTTATTATTATTATTATTGTTGTTGTTGTTGTTATTATTATTATTATTTTATTTTTTTACAGTCCAGTCGTTATCCTCCTCCTGGTCTACCCTCCCACAGTTCCTCATCCCATTCCTCCTCCCGCCTGTATCCAAGAGGATGTCAACCCTGTCCTCTGCGCCCGCCCCCCACCACTTCTCTCCCACCTCCACCCGGGGCCTCCTTATTTCCTGGGGCCTCAAGTCTCTCAAGGGCTAGACATGTCTTCTCTCACTGAGGCTAGACCAGGCAGTCCTCTGTTGTAGGGAGGCGCGTCCCCATGCTTTTATATTTAATCTCGCGTCTTCAGTTTTTCTTTTCCCTGATCCTCCTTTATTTAATCTTCTTGTTATTATTCCCATCATTTTTATTAACTTTCAATGTTATTATTTCCTGTCTGCTTCTATTCTATGGCCACTGGTCATAGAGTAGCTGAGTTACAGCTTCATTTGCTCTGGAGTTTTGCTTTCTTTTCTGAATAGTAGTGGATTTTCCTCAGAACCTCGGAAAGGCTTTCCTTTTGTGCCGTTGGCCACAAGTGTTAATTTAGAATAGAGGGTAACCTTGATAAGAGAAAGATTCCCTCCCCACACACCTGGGAGTTTGCCTTCTGCGGGTCTGTGCTCCCCTCAAGGGTTTTAAGTGCTCTTCTTGTCAAGTGCTCTGAGGGAAACTGAGCTGTGTACACAAGATGGCTGCTTCCTGCCCGGCCCTCCTTTGTGATAGTGGCTCTGAGGGTGGGGAAAGCGGTCAGCCTACATGCCTATAAAGGACGCTGTCCACTTGTCCACTCTGACTCAGAGGCAGATATCCACAGGCTCTGTGTGCGGGCGAGCTTAGCCACCAGTCCCTGCGTGTCCACCGGGATACGGGTTCCTGGCAGTAAGAGACACACAGTACTTGAGGGCTGACTGGGCAGAAAGGTACTGCTTACGACTCACAGCTTAGCAGGACTGTGGGCCCTTCTCATTTCTGTTTGTCTGAGAACCCAAAACAGAATAACCTAAAATATCGAGGGACAGATAGAATAACCCGGTGATTACACATCTCCTAATAGACGACCCTGCTAAGACTGTCTACAGAGCACAACAGGATTAGTTAAGGTCAGAGAGGTACAGTGAGTCCCCTGCGGAGACACAGACAAGTTATTAGAGACAAGAGTCTCCTGGGGACTCAGGCCTCTGACTCACCTTAGCTCTCTTCCTCTATTCAGGGGCCTGAAGTTGGAGGCCTGCGGTGTGATTGGCTTAGACACCAGATGGTGCTGGGGATTTCTGACTGGGGAAGCTTGGGTCTTCTTGGTATTCTTGGCTCTACCTGCCTGTCATGTTCTTCTGTGTTCCCGGGTCCTGTGAAGTACAGTAGGAATGGGGTTCAAAGGAGAGCTCTGTTAATGCTACAGATTGGTCTTTCCATCCTGCAGGAGAAGCTACTGGTCCAGTAGCCATGTCACCAAGTTCTTTGGCCATCACCCTCTTCTTGACTGTTGTTGCTGGTATCAAGTGCAATGGGACGGAAGTTTGTGCCGGAAGCCCTGGGATCCCTGGCGCTCCTGGAAACCATGGTCTGCCTGGCAGAGATGGGAGAGATGGTATCAAAGGAGACCCTGGGCCTCCAGGTACTATATGGGAGAACCTCTCCTTAGCTCAGGGACGGGGACCTGTTTTCTGGGTTACCATCTGTCCAGGGCTCTAGCTGAAGGGACTTTTCTGGAGTCCTTAGGCTGGAGCAGAGTTCCTGTAGATGGACAAGTAAGTCTCCCACATGCTAATGGAGATCCATCTGTCTGTGTTCTCTTCGCTCTGTAGGTCCTATGGGCCCTCCTGGAGGAATGCCAGGTCTTCCTGGGCGCGATGGGTTGCCTGGAGCCCCTGGCGCACCTGGAGAACATGGAGAAAAGGGAGAGCCTGGAGAAAGGGGCCTTCCAGGTGAGCAGGCCTAGAGCCAGTAGAAAGAAGTGATGTCTCATGAGAGATGGAAGGAAGGGTTCAAGACACACTGCTAAGCCTAAGTAAGGACAAATGAATTTGAAGAGAGAAACCACACGAGTTTGAATAACTTATTCCAAAGACTGACAAGCATCATGGCTACTGATTGAGAGACATATATTGTCCTGTAGGGGCAATATGTCTCTCTCAATCAGTAGCCATGATGCTACAGGAGTAGCATTGGGAAGCCTAGGGGATCCTTCTTAGGGCTGAGGCTCTGGACATCCTAAAAAGTAGACAGGACTATATGGACCTGGAATCCAGGTGGACAGTGTGATCAGGAATCCCACATGTTGACAGAAGTCCCAGGGTATGAATCAGTATAGTGGCCTGTCTGGAGAGTTCAGAGGTCATCATTGTTGGTCTTGGTGAAGTATATGGGAGGGGGGGTCCTTTTCATAAGCCAGAAAAACACAAAGGTGGACATGAAGGGCCAGTCAAGGGATATGGAAAAGTAGAACAGGAAAGCTGAGAAGGCTCAAGCTGCATTAGAGATGGGTGTGTGTGAGTACAGAGGCTCTGCCGCCGGGCCCTTGAAACTGGGTCATGGGCTCTTAGTATGGCAGTAGATGACAGAACTCCAGCCTTGCAGCTGGCAGAATACCTGTCTGGCAGCAAGTAGAGCTCTTTGCTGGATTGCCCCCATCCTGGATGTGTGTGGTCTCTACAGGGTTTCCAGCTTACCTGGATGAGGAGCTCCAGACTGAACTCTATGAGATCAAACATCAGATTCTGCAAACAGTGGGAGGTAAGGGGCCTGCTTGGGGTCTCCCCAGGCACACACTTCTCAATGCTTCCTTATAATATCCAGTACCAGGATCCAGGACATAAATGGCTAGCAAACGAGTGTGTATATGGGGCTTGGGGAAAGGAGTCATTTCTGATACTACGGGAAAGCATGAAAGTGTGGATTCTAGCAATAAGTAATTGTTAGGTGAATGAAAACAGAGAGATGGATCTTTAAAACTGAGGCTGGAAAAGGATGGGAAAAACACTGAGAAAAACAGATGGAGAGACTGTGTGGAGAAAGCTTAAGGGCAAGAGCCCAGGTGAGAGGAGCAGATGGAGAAACAGTGTCCACGGCCTAACCCAGACTCCTTTGCTTAGTCCTCAGGTTGCAAGGATCCATGCTGTCAGTGGGGGATAAAGTCTTTTCCACCAATGGGCAGTCAGTCAACTTTGATACCACTAGAGAGATATGTACCAGAGCAGGTGGCCATATTGCTGTCCCGAGGAATCCAGAGGAGAACGAGGCCATCGCAAGCATTGCAAAGAAGTACAACACCTATGTCTACTTAGGCGTGATCGAAGACCAGACTCCTGGAGACTTCCGCTATCTGGATGGGGCTTCTGTGAACTACACCAATTGGTATGCAGGAGAGCCCAGGGGTCGGGGCAAAGAGAAGTGTGTAGAAATGTATACAGATGGGAAATGGAATGACAAGGGCTGCCTGCAGTATCGGTTGGCCATTTGTGAATTTTGATCAAGCAATTAGATGAAAAGATAAAACCGCATTCTGTCTCTAAGCCTCTATCCTGATGATTCACCTGGTCTGTAAGACCCTGCAACTACCTTTCAAGCAAATTTACTTGTGTTCATCAGAATTAGAAGTATCCTTAGTCACCCCGCCTCCCCAAACTCTTCTCCATATTCATTAGTAATCCTGAGTGTTCCCCTAGAGTCCCATCTGAGCATTCAACTCAAGGCAGCCACTGTCAACCTGGGCCTTCACCATGAGATGGATGGAGACTTCCCTTTTTCTCACCTTGTCTAGTCTTTATTTATAAGTCGTGGACATGAAGACACAGCATGGTAGGACCCTCTAAATTACACAGAAAGTGTTCCCTGACCCTTCTACCCTTCTTCTGCAGCTAACTGTCCCAAGATTTAGAAGTCCAAGTTAAACATAAAAGATAGTCATAGGGGATTTCTGGGAAATTCCTAGTATGTGGAGGTAGGTCATATTCAGTGTCCTCTGTGTTCAAGGCAAACATGGTCTCTAAGATGCCAGAGAATCAGGTACTGGGGAAATATAATCTCCCTGGTTGGCATGTATGCCCCCCCTTGAGTCTGGATGTGCCAACTTGACCTTTTGACCTAATATCAACCACCCTGGGTTTGAAAGAATCGTCTTCCCAGCCCAGACCCTAACTTAAGTAATTTCCTGCTATCAGACACAACCTTAGTCCACTTCACATCACAGAGGCATTCATGATACTAACTGCACTCTATTCTCTCATCTCATGAACTCAGTCAGCTATTTCATTAAAGTCAACCGCATCCCAGGTGTTAGGCTGTCTTCTGGTTAGCTTTGGGCTGTTTTCTTTGAGCCTATTTCTTCACTATGGAATGCAAATAAAGTAATTATTACATTTTCTCTACCTACCAAAATCATTACCTATAATTACTATTACTAAAGTAAAGACTGATCACATACTGCATACCGAGTACCTTGACAAGCACAGATAACATTTCTTTACATTTCTTAATCTTTAAATGTGCCAGAGAACCAGATTAGGGGTATGGGAGCTAAAACAGTATTAGGAAGAACATGACATTCATGCTGATAGCTGGAGTCAAGGTCCAGATCTGCACCTATATGGTCCATGTTGAGAAGTGACATCTTTTTCACCCCCTACTCAGCCACTGGGATGGTATCTATTGTGCCATGAGTTGAGGTAGGATTCAAGGTGCAGGTTTCGATGAGTCATCTTACTCTCAAATGCATGGAGTGGATTATGGGATCCACCTTACTCTCAGCCATGTGGAATGTGACCATGACCCACACGCCAGGTATCCATAGGGGTGTAACTATGCCTTGAGGGGACAGCCAACTATACATCTTAGCTCTAGAAGTCTCCTGTGCTCCCCTATCTGACACTCTTCCCTCATTCCCATCTTTTCTTGGGCAAAAGGAAGCTCAGGAAGAGCCAGGTGGAGAACGGGATACTTACACTTTCATGAGTGTTAGCTGCCAAGCTGACATTCCTACCTGTGTGCTGAGGACTCAAAAGCTGTGGAGGGTTTGCTGAGACAAAAGAGCAAGAAAAAGAGACATATTCTCAGTTTTATAGATGAGCAGCCTAAAGTTTTAAAAGTTGATATTGCTCCATTTCCTCTTAAGTCTATTTTTTTATGACATTACTTGTTATTGCAGCTACATTGTTTTTGAAAATGTTTTTTAGTAAGCTAAACAATGGGAAAGAATGATTTTTAAAAATTGATCTTATACTCAACCATCTTTTTGGATTATTTTTCCCTTAGTACTTTCAATGTAGGTGATTCTTTTTGGTTTTCTACACATATCATTGCATTTATAAATGATATTTTTCCCTGTTCATATATATTCATATACATATATATATATATAAAACATTTGAGAATTTCATATGTACATATAATGAAATATAATCACACCTAACCTTATTTTTCTTTTCTAACACCTCTCAATCTCCCACTACACATCTATGCCAAATTCATGTATGTATGGATATATATATATATTCCTCCTAATGTGTCATAGGAGAATTTCTAATACTTTACCAGTGAAAATTCATTGTCACATCTTTCCTTAATAGATAAAAGAAGGGTTCTGAATTCATATAACACAGCTATAACTTTATATCACTACTTAGTGTGTCAATATTCACAAAGCTAAGTTATGAAATCAGCCTAGGTGTTCATCAACAGATAAGTAGACCAAGAAAACATAGCATATGTCCAAAATTGAGTTGCATTCTATCTTAAAGAGTAACAGATTATCTTCAGGAAAACTGCAGGACTGTAAATTAACATATTGGGTGAACTAAGCCAGACTCAGAAAACTGTCCTATTTTTTCCTTAGTGTAAAAACTATATTTAAATATCTCTGCCCATTTGTGTACATACCCTAAGAGATACACAACACACACACACACACACACACACACACACATACCTGAAACCAAATAGGGGATTTAGTGGAAGGGAGGGAGCAGTAGGTGATGGGAAGGAGACCAAGAGAGGAACACATAACAATCCATAAGTAATATATATATGAAAGTGCCATAGTAAACCACAGTTTGTGTTTGTTTAAATAGAGTGTTCTAGGTTTCTAAGAGATGCCTTGTATCAAGGTAGTGAAGCTCCCCCTATTTCTTAGTCTTCTTAGATTTATTTTCAGTTAGTTTTGCAGGACTGGGGATAAAATGTAGTCTGTGATGTACTAGGCAGCCACTAGCTCTAGCCCTAGTCCACTAAGGCACATTTGTCAAGTTTCTCTGGCATTTTCTTTGGGCTACTAGCACAGAGAAAGTGAAGAAGGGGTGGAGACGGTTCCCAGTCCTGGGTGTTGGCATCCATTGCTCAGCTGAGACTAAGTGATACTGAGTCTAAAGGACCGCCAAGATTGCCACCCCTGGGCCTGGAGAGAGGAAGCTGTTCATTAGGAGAGGTACCAACTCCCATTTCCAGTTTAAGGGAAAAGGAAGCTGACCACTCTTGGATGACCTCTGAACTTGCATAGTGAAAAGTACCCTTTCCTCTACCTTGCCCAGGAGATCATCCGTCTAATCTTTATGAGTAAGAATACTTAAATTTCCTCAGATTCCCTAATTAAGGTACCATCTAAGGAAGGAGGAAGAATCATTCCCAGTTCTAGGAGCTATCCAGTGCTGAACCAACAGAGGTTCTGTTTTTGCTGAGTCATAAGGAAAAAAGAAAGGAGAGGCCTCAACCTTACACAAAGAACTAGAGGCAGTACTATGTCCAATTTTCTGAGGAACCGCCAAACTGATTTCCAGAGTGGTTTTACCAGCTTGCAATCCCACCAGCAATGGAGGAGTGTTCCATTTTCTCCACATCCTCTGCAGCAACTGCTGTTCCCTGAGTTTTTGATCTTAGCCATTTTGACTGGTATGAGGTGAACCCAGTTATACCACTCCTGGGCATATACCCAGAAGATGCCCCAACATGTAGCAAGGACACATGCTCCACTATGTTCATAGCAGCCTTATTTATAATAGCCATAATCTGGAAAGGAACCAGGTGTCCCTCAACAGAGGGATGGATACAGAAAATGCAGTACATTTACACAATGGAGTACTACTCAACTATTAAAAACAACGAATTCATGAAATTCTTAGGCAAATGGATGGAACTAGAAAATATCAGAAAATACTGAGTGAGGTAACCCAATCACAAAAGAACACACGTGGTTTGAAGTTTCTGATAGGTGGATATTAGCCCAAAAGTTCGGAATACCCAAGATAAAATTCACAGACCACATGAAGCTTGGGAAAAAGGAAAACCAAAGTGTGGATACTTTTTTCCTTCTTAGAAGAGGGATATTAATACCCATGGCTCATAGCTAACCAAGGGACTGAGCATGAGGAGCTAGAGAAATGACCCAAGGAGCTGAAGGGGTTTGCAGCCCCATAGGAAGAACAACAATATGAACCAACCAGTACCCCCAGAACTCCCAGGGACTAAACCACCAAAGAGTACACATGGAGGGACCCATGGCTCCAGCTACATATGTAGCAGAGGATGGCCTTTGCAGACATCAATGAAAGGAGAGGCCATTGGTCCTGTGTAGACTTGATGCCCCAATGTAGTCCGGGAAAGTCAGGAAAGTGTGAAGCAGGGGGTTGGTAAGTAGGGGAGAGGGGATGGGATAGGGGTTTTTCGGAAGGGTATCAAGGAAAGGGGATAACAGTTGAAATGTAAATAAAGTAAATATCAAATAAAACAAAAACAAAAATTCAAAAACAAACAATCAAGAAACAAAAAAAGAACTATAGACAACCAAGGCAAGCTGGATGTGCGAGACACACTCTTCTTCAGAGACAGGCACATGAATTGGTTGTCCAGTGCCAAAGCTTAGTCCTGAAACATGCATGCAAGTAACATTATATAGATTGAGTAGGTTATATTTAGGAATATAATAATGATTAGTAAAAAAAGGAGGCCATGAAATTGAAGAGCAGGCAGGTGTATATGGGAATGTTTGGATAGGAAGAAAAATATATAAGAAACATTGTAATTATATATAATTACAAAAATATATTATATTTTTATATTATATATTTTTAAAAATATATAATCCCCCAAAAAGTAGATAAATAAAACCCACCTAGCAACAGACATCCAAAAATCAAAGAGAAGAATCGACGAAAGTGTGAGCTGCACAACGCTCGGACAGTGTGGTCCCACCTCACCGCTCAGAGAACCCTTCTACACTCGGACAGTGTGGTCCCACCTCACCACTCAGAGAACCCTTCTACACTGGGACAGTGTGGTCCCACCTCACCATTCAGAGAACCCTTCTACACTGGGACAGTGTGGTCCCACCTCACCACTCAGAGAACCCTTCTACACTCGGACAGTGTGGTCCCACCTCACCGCTCAGAGAACCCTTCTACACTCGGACAGTGTGGTCCCACCTCACCGCTCAGAGAACCCTTCTACATTCGGGCAGTGTGGTCCCACCTCACCGCTCAGAGAACCCTTCTAATGGGCTGTGTGAATTCCAGGTCCCAGAAGCATCATGCCACTTATTCACTACACATGAGCAGTTAGTCCCTAAAACACAAGACCTCAGTAACAAGATACTGTGGATATACACACATAGCTGATGCTATGCTTGGGTGGGAGAGTCTTTCTCCATAGGAACTAGTTCCCAAGAGGAACTGTCAGAAGCCACTGAACAATCAGACACAACCAGTCAGTGTGTTCTGGGAAGCAATAATACCCTTGCTGGCTAGTAATTCTCTGTAAGAACAGACATGTCTCACCTTTGGACCAATACTCTCTTCAACTTTCATGTAAACGAAAGTAACACGCATATCTACAACTTTAAAGCACCATCATGCAAGCCTAGAAGTAAGGAAGTCCTAGATAGACTCTTGTGTTACCCCCTTGGTTATCAGACAATGAAACAAAGTATCCCAGGGGATTAGAATTTCCTCCAGGAATTTCATGTTGGCAGAAGGAAGTGGGTGAAGACTGGTGGTGGCCAGAGGAGGGATTCACATCTCCAAGAGGAATTTCACAAAATCCTGACAAGTCTTTATATGATCTTACAGGAGAGACTAGAGCCAACATGATTTTGGATTAAAGATCAGTGGGACCATACCTTGACTAGGAATGCTTGGCTATCGTAATCCTGGCCTTCTTAAACTTTAATCTCATGGTTGGACCTGGAAAATAGTCTTAGAGATCATCACATCTCTTTGTCCCTATTCCTAGCATGACTACATTGAATACATCTCCCTTTTATGGTTTTAACTATTAATTTGGCATTTTTACTTAGCTTACTGAGTATGGTAAATGAACCGAACTTTTTAGGGCTGTCAGGGACATCGTCTCCAAACTAATATTAGTGCCAATAACAGTCATACATGCAAACAATAGGTCACAATTTACCTTTTTCTTTAAGAAGCATCAGCTTCAAACTCTGTCACCACTCTTTGGTTGCAGTGATGAATTGAATGTAAGATAAGAAATCTTCATTACAAATCTAGGGACAAACTCATCTGGGGTGTGTTTTAAATCAAACCCAGGAATCTGGCATCACATGGGGTCTTTGAGGAGAGCATGTATAGAATTTGAAACATTGTACTAATGTTAAAGACAGAATAAGCATTAAGTGTTAAGTTTGTACACATCGAAATTGAGACTTTTAGCAAAGCTTTATGTACATTAACTTAATGTATTATATTGGTTTATTTTTAGAGCATGCCCTGTGTTAGGCTGGAACCCCTGCTCATCTCCTATTCGAGTTGTGAAGCCCCATGTGCCCTCCTTTTCACAACGCTGCTCACACAAAGAAAACTCCCCTGCCCTTTTGGAGAAAACTCCAGGAAACAATGTCATCTCTCCTTGTATCCCCATTTCTGCCAACCCACCCAAGAACGCTCACACAAGGGCTCAGTTTTTGAATACTTGTGGATACAATCCCAGCTCTTAGCTGGTGTGTTTTCACTCCTCACCTATGCTGTATAAGCCCCTCATGCTTTAGCCCAGATGCGTGACTTCACTGACCTCCACCTGTGAGATTGGAGAAGCAACCTGAGAGCTGCCCCCTAATAAACCTCTGTTTACCTACTTTCAATTTGGTCTAATCTGGCCTGTGTCTGCATCACTCAGGGAGGAAAATGACTATCATTCTGGTAGTTAATATTCTCACGACCTTCACTCTGTGCTAGGGACTCTAATCTAGATGCTATTATTCTTTTCAATTATAAATTAGAATATTAACTGGGTGGTGGTCGCTCAATGCCAGCACTTGAGAAGCAGAGGTAGGAGGATATCTAAGTTCAAAGCCAACCTAGTCTACAGAGAGACTTCCGAGACAGCCAGCGCTACAGAGAAACTGTGTCTTGAAAAAAAAAAAAAAAACAAAAAAGAGAGAAGGAAAATGAAAATCATCACCACCACCACCACCACCACTAAGACACCCATAAAATGGAATTCTGAGGTATGTAAAGGTCAAAAATATTTACCAGTTCTCACATAGCTAATTTGTAGACTAGAGAAAGCAGGAAGTCAAATTCCAGAGGTCACACTATAGGTGTGCTGCAAGGCTTTAGTAGTGATTTTTCAAATTATGTCATCTTGTATTTCTATTTATACATACATACATACATACATACATACATACATACATACATACATGTATATACACATACATACATACATACATACATACATACATACATAGTTTGAATAAAAATGACCCCATAGGCCCATAGGAACTGGCTCTATTTGGAGGGGTGGCTTTTAGGAGGAAGTGTGTCACTAGGGGTGGTCTTTGAGGTTTCAGATGCTCAATTCAGGCCCAGTGAATTCACTCTCCTGCTGTTTGCTGATCCAGATGTAGCACGCTCAGCTCATTTTCCAGCACCATGTCTGCTTCTGTGCCGCCATGCTTCTCACCATGATGATAATGGACTAAACCTCTGAACTGTAAGAGAGCCTTAATAAAATGTTTCCTATAAGAGTTGCTGTGGTCATGGTGTCTCTTCACAGCAATAGTAACCCTAAGTAAGATTTGTACACATATATTCTTTAAGATTTCTCTTCCTCCCTGAATGGAGGAAGTTTCTTTGTTGGTATCAGGAGGAGAAGGTGTGAGGTGGAGAGAGAGCTAATATGAAGGATGTTTGAAAAAAATTCATATGGAACCTTACTGCTTCATAAGCTTCATGTGTGTGTGTGTGTGTGTGTGTGTGTGTATTCACCTAAGAGAGTTTAACTGAAGTTATCCTACATAGCAGGTAATGCTCATCTCAGAAAACAGAAGCCATGGATTTCCAGATAAAAGCCCAATACCAGATGTGGGATACTTCCCTCCAAGTTGTTTGTCACAGTTGTCCCAGAGTCTCCTAAATTAACACAGGCTATTGCTATTGCTCTTGCCTGCCCACCAGAACTTGATAGTAAGAGCCTGTTTGCTGACAATACCACACACAGTGACCAGAGGACATGGATAAATCAATTTGGTATTGACCAGAAAGCATTCTCAACGAAGGCTAGCTTTCAGCGTACTACAAAGTCCTAGGTAGGGAGCTGGGAATGGGAGGAAATCATTAACAATCTTTTTTTTTTTTTTTGTTTTGTTTGTTTTTTTTGGATTTGGTTTTTTTGATACAGGGTTTCTCTGTATAGTCCTGGCTGTCCTGGACTCACTCTGTAGACTGGTTGGCCTCGAACTCAGAAATCCACCTGTCTCTGCCACCCAGAGTGCTGGGATTACAGGCGTGAGCCACCACTGCCCGGCATCATTAACAGTCTTAACTAGATGTAAACTCTGTGAACAGCAATAATGACGAGTAGAAATATATGCCCACGAGTGCAATAACAGCATGAATGTTACTGGGACAACCTACCACTTTTTGATTGGCTTTAAGGCCTGCTCCATGGGAGGAAACACGTATCTGGTGCTGTACATCTAACTAAGAACCAAAGGCTGGGTGTTGTGGTACATATCTAATGGGGGTTTCTATCTCAACTTAGATCACTCAGTGCCCAAATAAATGACACAAACCTTTATATTTATAATAAGCTTTAGCAGCACTAGAGCTGGGCAGATATCAACCCTCTGTCCTATTTTGTCTGTTTCCCTGTCAATAACCCTGAGACATCCTTTGCCCTGTTATTCTTGGGCTGTTCCTACTCCAATTGGCTGGCTCACATGCCCATGTTTTCATGATTCATCTAAGTGGTGAATGTGTCTTCTTCCTTCTTCTTCTCTCCTTTCTCTGCTCATGGTCTCTGCCTCAGATCCCAAGCTCTGGAAACAAAGCCCTGCCCACCGCTCTTCTGCTTAGCTCTAGGCTGTAGGTATTTTTATTGACCAATCAAGGATAACTTGTGGGGCAAGGTTACATAGCATGACTTGGTGTACTTGAAGATCTTCCTATTCCTCAGGGCAACCAGACCTTAGGGGCCAGTACTTAGCATTACAATACGTAGTAACAGACCAAACCTCAACAGTTGGGGAGCCTCTAGGTTCCAAAGGCAAACTTGCTACTATTATTATGATAAGTGGACATACTATCAAACTTCCTTTTAGATTCATATCTTTTCACAGATAGATTAGAGCGGCTCGTGGACCTCAGAAGTGAAATTTCTTTGTTTGGTGGATGGTGATTAGCACAGAAAGTCACAACTGGTTAAGGCGCTAAGAATAAGTATCTGTGGCCACAAGCAAGGCATCTATATGTAATATTCTCTCCCCTGTGCTCAGAAGCTAGCACAGAAAAGTGGCCGTAAACATTGCAATAGCCAGAAGACCAGGAGGACTGGAGTGAAAGTGTCTTCTGGACATGATAGGACTGCTGTGCTCAACTCACAGCAGCCATAGCTGACTGCATAAGACCTGTGGAAGATCAAGCCAGTCAGCATTCTAGCATGGGCTGAGAAAAGGCATGAGACCCTATCCCTAACTGAGGAACTATTCATAATTGGTGTTTGTGGGGAAGAATAATCAGTTTTCTTTAAGAGTATGACTCTTGATAGGAGATTACACTCCAATGGATAGTCCCACACCCAGCACAAATTAGACTTGATGGGTTATTAAGGAGGAGGAGGAGGAGGAGGAGGAGGAGGAGGAGGAGGAGGAGGAGGAGGAGGTGACTAGGAAACTGAAGGGATAAGGAGCTAGGGATGGACCTGGGAAGAATTGGGAGGAGGAAAAGAAGGAGGAGGACTAGGAAGAGGAGTAAATATAATAAAAATCCATTTTTATAAAATCATAAAGAATTAGTAAAAATACAAAGATAAATAAGAGTTCTCTTCATTTGTGATGAACTTTTGAATTTTGATTAACAGCATTTTGCTGATCATTTGAGTGCAGTTTCTTTTTGATCCCAGACATTTATAGGAGGAATAAATGATCTCTAAAGATTTAACAAAGCTCATCTTAAAACTTTTCTTCTTGATAATGACTTTTTTATTTAGTCTGCATAGTGAAATAGATAGTGTCAGTCATGCCAATGTATCAGTCATTCTAACATTCCTTAGGCTAACTTAAACAATCTATTTGCTGCTTTTTGTTTTCTGAGACAGTGTTTCTCTCTGTAGCCCTGGCTTTCCTGAAACTTACTCTGTAGACTCAAAGATTCACCTACCTCTATCATCAGATTGCTAGGATTAAAGGTATGAACACAACTACCCAGCAACTTAAATAATTTAAAATTGCCTTCTAATATCAATGTCATCTAATTTTCAAATTGCTATGAGGTCTGTTGGACATAACATAGATTTATATTTTTAACAGTATCTATGTCAGAATAACATTTTGTTTCCTCCATGATTTGTCTATGCATTGTACTGTTTCTATAGTCATTGGTATTAACACCTAACACGTCAGATATTGCCAAAAGAAGTCATCATATGCTTACAACATAGCACTCATTTTTTTCCTGCCCTGTGTGTTGAGCTTTGAAAATATTGTTTGAGTTTGCCTGGACTCAAGTGCTGTGCTCAGGAAGTCTAGGTGAGTTCCTATCTATTCTGTCCATGATCCTGCTAGTAATGGCTATTAGCAGGATGCTCTTCCTAGGGCTGGGAAAGAAACACAATAGGTCACATTTAACCTGTGAGCACCCTTGAGGGTACTGCTTCCTCCCAACCTGCTTAGTCATAAAGCCAAGACAAACATCAAAAGGGCTGAGTGTTTACTCTCCAGGCTCAAGTGGACCCTTCTACAAAGTACTTCAGCAAAGAGCATGGGCATATAATTCTATAATAAGAACCACCTAGTACCCCCAGAGCTCCCAGGCATCAACCAAAGAGTACACATGGAGGGACCCATGGCTCCAGATGCAAATGCAGCAGAGGATGGCCTTGTTGGACATCAAAGGGAGAAAAGGCCAATGGTCCTGAGAAGGCTAGAAATGCCAGGATAGGGAAGTGGGAGTGGGTGGATTGGTGAGCAGTGGGAGGGAGGATGGTTTAGGGGATTTTTGGGGGAGGGGGACCAGGAAAGGGGACAACATTTGAAATGTAAATAAAGAATATATCTAATTAAAAAAATAAGAAATAAGCAAATGTATGGAAACAAGAATTCAAACGACCAGGGTCATGTTTGCCAAATATTTATTTACTTATACAAGCAATTTATATTCAATATAATTTCTGATTTTTCCCTACTTTGGCTCATTAATGTAATCATGCTTCTTTTTTAATTTCTTTTGTTTGGTTTATGGCATAGATCTTAGTATGCAGCAGAAGAAGGCCTGAAACTCACTGTACAACCCAGGAAGGTCTCCTATAATACTTCCAAGGACGATGGTGATTGGCATGTGCCACTACACTAAAGCAGATCAAAATCTTTCTACTCTTTCTTTGTTCACAGTTTAAAGCCCCACTTTAAGGAGCAGTCTACTCATTGGCTGTCTGGAATAAATGCCATTTTTCTTCTGATCTTATGGGCCCAGTGGTTTTTATCAACAGTGAAAAACATAACCCCGAAAGGCATCTTCTTACCCACAGGGGCTCTTCTGGGTACTGGCAGGCTTCCTCTAAGAGGAGTGAAGAGAGGACATGGTGTTTTAAGTAAACCTGGATTGATGGCCCTTGAGAAGCCAAAATAGCAACCACAGGGCCACAGCCTGGGCCCACCCACTCTGTTCTAAGGAAAACAAACCTCTCAAGTTCTTTGGTAAGACAGAGAGTTCCACTGAATGGATGTGAATGTGGAGGAAAGCAGTCATCAAAGGTCACATCAGGGACTTAGGCCACTTGATCAGCCTCTGTAAACACTGGACACTCAAGAAACCCAAGCTCAAGGAACCTCAGCCTGGTCTGTCAGCTGCAAAACTTCTTTCTTCCATCTCTCACTGCATCCTTTCTATGTCCCCAGGTCTGGGTTACACTCTGAGGTAAAGTGAACTGTATCTAGTTCCTGCCCAAGAAAGGTATCAGCACTGGTGAATGAGCCAGCTGTAGCTCTTACAAGGGAAGCCACAGGGCTTGTGCCAAGAACACAGTGCCGAGGGTCATTTGTTCTACAGATCTTTCTCAAGCACTGGCAGATTGGAAGCTCTGCGAGGTAGGCAGGCTACCAAATAAGTGGGCTGGGTTCTCTTATCCCACCTGGGTGGGACCCGTTAGTAGACCAAGTAAAGCTATTTCAGTGCTGACAATACTTAGTTCTAACAGCCGAGAAATAGAGTATAGAAGCAAGAGACATATGGCTCTGGGAAATTAGATTGGAGCCTTATGACTCCAGCTTTAAGCACCAGAGGCCCCAGCACTTAACAGCTATTGTTAATTCTTGGCTTCTAGCAGCATTGTGTGGCAACGGCAGGTACCAGCAAGCAGCAGCAACAGGTTGGACCTTCTTGTATTTCAGTGCTCATGCAGGTTATATAGTAGCATATAGGTCTACCGTGTCAGGACCCCCAAGCCCGTACAGCAGCTAGTGATACAGATCTCGGGTCTAGAGTTTGTGAGACCTTTGACTACGAAGGCTTAATAAGTAGTTCACTGAAACCCTCCCAATGACCAGGGCCTACAATTGCTTGTTTTCAGCTCTTCACAGAGCTAGTTATCTCCGTTGTTTCTGTGTATGCCCGATCGAGAATGTTTGGTACAACATCTATGAATGTTTGTTATGAAAAAAAGTATCTTGGAAGTCACCTGTGAGCAGCTCTGCCTACCATGTCGGGATCATTTAGGCCTCGCGGGTGGGCGAGGAGGTAGAGAAGGAGTCGGAGTCGGAGTCAGAGTCGAGTTGGAAGAGTCGGAGGAGTCGCAGGAGTCAGTCGCAGGAGTCCCATCCTTGGCACTGTCACCCACCCCTGGCCAGGTTATTAGCAAAAGATGGTGGATTGCCTGGCAAACAGTGAAGCAAATATTAGTCGCGTAAGTCTTGTGGAGAACTAGTTTTGGAGCAGCTGGTCATCTTGACCATCACTGGACGGGTGCTTGTTGGAGAAAGAGTATTGACTAATCTATGCAGAAAGAAGCCTAAAGCAGAGCAGTTGTTCTTATTTAATGGTATTCTTGTATATGGCAATATTGTTATCCAGAAGAAAAAAAAATACAGCAAACAAATTATTTCCTTGGAAAGTGTTACCATTGATTCCATCAAAGATGAAGGAGAATTACCATCAAATTATGAAGGAGAATGAAGCCAATGGTTGGCTTATTAAGACACTGACTAAGTCGTTTGCAGTTTATGCTGCCACTGACGTGGAGAAGTCAGAGTGGATGAATCACATAATTGTGTCACTGACTTACTCTCCAAAAGCGGGAAGACACCTAGCAGTGAGCATGTGGCTGTCTGGGTCCCTGACTCTGAGGCCACCATGTATAAGAGCTGTCAGAAAGCAAAGTTCACGAATCAGCAGCACCATTGCCACAAACGCGGCTTTCTTGTTTGTGGTCCCTGTTCTGAAAAGAGATTTCTTCCCAGTCAGTCTTCTAAGCCTGTGTGGATTTGTGACTTTCTGCTATGGTTGTGCGACCTGCTTTCCACTGGGGATGTGGCCATGTGTCAGCCAACTAGATCAGACTCTTACAGTCCGTCATTGAAGTCGCCTTTAAATGACGCATCTGATGATGATGATGATGATGGTGATGATGATGATGATGATGATGATGATGATGATGATGATGATGATGATAGCAGTGACTAAGGACATGCTATGAAATATTTAATTGACTGCCTGAGAATCAGCTTTGGGGAACGTGGAAAATTCCAGGCTCTCTCGGTTTTGCTCTAGCCATGACTGCCTGAGAAGGCCTTAGCCTCTGTGCCTCTCTGTATCCTACAGAAATCCTACAGAAAGCAGCCCCGTGCTGTCTGTCCCTCTCTGCACTCTCATAGGGACAAACTGTTGCAAATACATTAGATAGGGTCTTGGCTTCCTACTCTCCTTATTTGTAGATTATTTTGTTGTTAAGTTGGAAAAGATGTTTATTTAAGAGATCGTGTATCACCTTTCCCCCCTGATATGGAAAAACTAAAAGCACAGAATGATGGGATGTGACTGATACCTGACTTTTCCCCGAGCATTCTATGTAACGGTTACAACACCAGTGACAGAACACAGTTTGGAAATTCTTTATTCTCTTTTCTCAATGCCAAGTGGCAGCATGGCCACCGAAATAAATGCAAGCCCTACCTTCTTATTTCTGTGACTGATGTAAACATACTGGTGCTCTTACGGTGGAGAATGGGTGTCTGATGGATGTAGGTAAGAACATTTATTTGACAGCTACAAGGAACTAAATTTAGAGGTATCTTCACTCTTACATGAATACATATTTTTCATAAAATAGATTATAATTTTACCTCCTCTAGGCACCAAATTATAATGATCACATATGTGTTTAAAATTATCCAGTTGCCACTCTTAGGAACTTGATTTGAAATTCATCACTAGTATAGAAGTGGCACGTTCATAAGCTTCTACTTTCCTAAGATATTTTTACATCTAACTTTGTTTGCTTTCCATTATTTCTAAAAGGAAAAAATCTGAGGAAACCCTTATCTTTTTCCACACAGGGTTTCTCTGTGTAGATTCGCTTGTCTTGAAACTCAATTTCCTGACCAGGCTGGCCTTGAGTTCTCAGAAATCCACCTGCCTTTGACTTCCCAGGCACCATTACCACCTGGCAAGAATCAAAAGTTTTTTAAAAAAAATTCTCACAGTAGAACACGGAGTCTTATAGATCTGGGAAAAGATCAGAGTTTGATATGATTCCCTTTCTGTAAGTATCATCAATGTTTTTGTGAAATAACCTTGATTTACAACATGGTATTGTATTTTACAGAGTTTATGAAGCCCCAAGCAATTTCTATTTTTGGAAAACAATTGTATCTTTAACTTGTTTCGGAAATCATTTTTCAATATATGGAAATAGAGTAGCAGTTGATATTTCTAAATTGTGACCATCAATCAAGATTGCTTTGAGAACTGGTAGTTATTCTCTTTATGCTTGGAGGCAGCCATTGTGCTGTAGGCCCGCTCACTACATAGCACTGGACATGCTGTGCACGCTCTGGCCACTGGCATGCTGCGGGAACTAGGTTTTCAAATGCAGGGAAACCTGCAGGCTGAAAGTTGTGTTTTGTGTTTTGTGTGTGTGTGTGTGTTTTCAGAGTTCTTTTCAAGCCCCACCGCCCCTTTCAAATTTTAAAATTTTCATAATTCTGCAGATGTGCTGGGGTTTGATTCAGTAACTTGTGAATGAAGAGTCATGGGTATTTCACTACGTGGTTACAGAACTGATTTTACTTCTCTGTTTAGTTTTGAAAGTGTATGAACTATACGGGTCTCTCTGTAGGAAATGTGAAAAAAAAAGCACAATAGAGCATGGCTTGGGGGCTTTGTTCCTGTTTTTTATTTTGGTTGGTTGTCAGATGGATTTGTGTTTGTTTCAGAGCAGCATATGTGTGTAGTCAGTAAGCATGCTTGAAAGGACCATAAAAAACAGAGAAATGCTAATGGAAACTTGGAAGTTCAGGAACCAAGGGTAAATGTCCAGGCATAACATTTGCACGGTCGACCTCTGTTGACTGTTTTTACAATAAAAGTATTTTACAGCTATTATTTTTAAAAGGAGTATCTTGATGGAGCCATGCCAAGAGCCTGTGGCTCTAGAGGATTGGCGTGTCTAAGCCATATGGATGGACATCTGGGAGGAGAACACGGTGGTAGGAAGATTGTAGACTGCTAAAGCAGAGCTACTCAGCACTGAGCAGAGATCCCACCAGCAGCTCTGGACAACTTCCCAATTACAACAGCTCCAAGGATAGTTGCTTATTAAACTGGGGTTGAAGGCCAGTCCAGCTTGGGCTCCGGTCACTAGGCCAATGGGCCTGTCATTGAGGAGGACGCTACCAGAAGCTGGACTGGAGGAGACACAGCTTCTCTTTCACTGTTCCTTTACAATAAAGAAACCCTAGTAAGTTGTGGTATGCATTTTGGGGACCAGCTGTGGTCCTCTGCTTCCTTCCTCTGGGGTTGTTTAGATGTGGTTGTACACCAGTCTAGAAGGCCCAGGATAGGTGGAGTTCTGCAGGATTCCAGTCAGGCTGAGAGTGAATACACAGGCAAATGGGTTGGGGTGGGATGTCTTGGAGAAGACCTTTTAGGAAGATCTTAATTTACATCTCTCAGATCATCAATAAAACAGCTCTCTGAGAGGATCTTAGCTTGTGCATATTCCTTTATTTGGAGTGGGCTTGTATGCTACACTCTATTGGGGTAAACTGAAGGTTATATAGTTTTGGGGAAGAGGGTGAGAATGCCCAGGGTGGGCAAAGATCCTTGGCTGAAGGCCAAGGTACTGAGATGCCATGACAGCTGGAGAGGCATTCCAGGAATCTCAGGTGCAGGACTACTCACATTCCTCAGGTGGGGTCCAGGACAGCCCGGTAGAGAAGAGGAAGCCCTGCTGTTAGGGAATCATTTGTACTGACCTCAGGGCAGTTCAGGATTGTCAAACCTCAACCGTAGCAGCAAGGTTTTGTAACAGTGAATCCTTTCAGGACAAAAGTGGTGGGCCTTGGGTCTGGAGTCTGGCCTCTCAGCTTTAATCTTGTAAGGGCCAGACAAAGGTTTAATGGAACAGCCCATGTAGGCCTGTATCTCTCATTTGTGCCCTTCCTAGATTGACTGGACCATATGCAAACTAAAGGACAGTCATTTCCAAAGGGAAAAGTAGGAGTGGAAGGTGGGGAGATGCCACCAACAAGTAACCATTGATGGGTAACATATGGGTGGTCCTAAGCATCATCAGAGGAGTTTAAAAATAAGACAGAAAGGGGGAAAGATGGAGAAGGATGTAATTATGGGAGATGCCTCCCAACTTGTCATCTTTTGCTTCGTGCTGGAGAAAGAGAAAATTATGGGAAGTGGCAGAGCAGGTTAAACAAAGACAGATGCAACAGCTGGTCAGCCAGGACTAAGGACACTAGGTCATAGCAGAGGGACAGCCCTGGGAGGCCGGTAGCTCAGAGTAAGACCTGGATAGCCATATTGTTCTGCTTGGAGAAGCATGTTGAGACACACCCTCAAGCAGACATGGTAGGAGCCTGAGACTTTTCCTGGTAGAAATGACCTTTTGGTGAGATTTCAAGGCAAGAAAAGTCTCCTAAGGAAAGGATCAATGAAACAAGAAGTCTCCACTTTGATTGTGGTCTGTTTCCAGCAAATTCTTTTCACAAAATAGAGACTTTGAACATGACACTGACCAGATGTTGGGAAAATCATCACAACTCTGATGTAAAATAGGCATTTTTACTTGAACTATGAGCCATAGCTGGCGGAGAAGTACATTTTGTGGGTTCTTAGATTCCCTCTCTACGATCTAGGTTGAGGACCATGCGAAGGGGGAAAAGTAGGGGACTGGGATTCTTGTGAAAAAGAAAAAGAGCCAAGAAAAAAGAGATCCAGGGCCATTAGGTGCTAAGCAATCTGCATTCCTGCCAGACCACCACAAGCATGGCTGGTTTATAATTTTCAGAATTTGTAGGGTCTCAGGGTAACACAAGCTAATCCTTAAACACTGTGCTCACAAGGACTCTGGGCTCCTCCTCTTCACCTTTCTTGGCTTTAGCCCTGACCCAACTCAAAGTTTTACTTCCGTAGTCTTCGTTGTGATGTACCTTTAATAGTTCAGAGCCAGAGGCTATAAATCCCTCACGTCTGCTGTTCCCAGCCATGGGTGCAGACCGCTATAGTTAAGAACAAAAGCTATAAGTCAAGGGACATGGAATTTGTCTCATTGACTTTCCCCCCTCTCAGGTAAGGACCATGCTCCTGCTTCCGTTGCTCCCTGTCCTTCTGTGTGTGGGGAGCGTGTCCTCATCAGCGTCACAAACCTGTGAGGATACCCTGAAGACTTGCTCTGTGATAGCCTGTGGCAGAGATGGGAGAGATGGACCCAAAGGGGAGAAGGGAGAACCAGGTATGAAGCCCTGTATTGTGGTTTTCTGTACTTTTCTCTCCAGTGGGGGGCAGTTCTGCATTCAGAGATGGAGCCCAGGGACCTGGGGAGGCTTGGCTTTCATTATGCCGTGTTCTACTCACAACGAACTTTCTACGGTATCACTTCCTCCCAACCAACAGTGCTTAACAGCTCTCTTGACTCATACTTCCATACAGGGGTCCGTGAGGTGGGGTTGTCCCTCAGGACAGATATACAGACTTGGGAGGCAGAGGATCTCTCAACTCTGAGTCACCAATAACTAGCTCCCTGGCTCTCTTGGAGTCAGTGTGGCTCAAACTTTCAACTTCAAGAGAAAAAGAATGAGTAACAGTCACTGGGACATGCTTCCTTTATCTCCCAACAGGTCAAGGGCTCAGGGGCTTGCAGGGCCCTCCAGGGAAATTGGGGCCTCCAGGAAATGTGGGAATCCCTGGACTTCCCGGAATGAAAGGCCAAAAAGGGGATCATGGAGACAATAGAGGTAAGAGAATGCATTAGGTGAGTCGCTTGAGCCAGGGTGTGTGTTCTAGGAAGAGGAAGCCATGTGGGGAGGTGCCTCTGTCATTCCTCACAAGGTCATACTCAGTGCTGTTTCCTGACTCAGTGTCACTATGTCCCCAAGAAATACCCTTCAGGGTCATTCTCCCATGAGTTATTAGGACACCAGGCTAACTTTTCTTCCAGTGGAAGTCCAGTGTGTGATCCAGGCTATGAGGGAAGAACTGGGCCCCTCCCTCATGTCTATTGTAAGAAGAGTTGCATGAAAGTGGTTTGCCTCATTGAAATCTCGAGTAATGAAGAATACCATAGCAACTGCTTCAGAGTGAAAGTAAGCAAAAGAAGAGTTAAAAGTATTAAAGAGCTTGCCTGGAGGGTGGAGAGGAGTCACAGTTGGTAAAATGCTTGCTGCACAGGCATGAAGGGCTAGTTCAATCCCAAGTGCCCACATAACACACAACAAAATAAAAAAGGAAAACCCCAATATTCATGTTGGCACACATATGTAATCCCAGCACTGGAGAGGCAGAGATTGACACATACCTGGGACTTGCTAGCCAGGTAGTCTAGCACATTCTGAAAGCTCTACACCAATGAGGAATCTAGTGTCCACAAAAGATGGATCCTGAGGAATGACACCCTAGGTTGATCTCCAGCCTCTACACACACACACACACACACACACACACACACACACACATACACACACAACCATCACGCACATATGCATCTACACATGAGCACACATACACACATAAACAACACAGAGAGAATTTACCAGTAATGAAAGATGAAAAAGAATCATAAAGAAAAATCACAGACTAATAAATATTTTTTAGAAATTAATATAATATTATAATGTTTAAGCACTCCATTAAAGAAAGGAAGGAGAACTAGTGTAACAGGTCATGAGTATAACTAACTTACACCTGGGAAAGCAGCAAAATTACTTTTTCCTATTTGCTTCTTTAATTTTTCTGGAATAAGCTTACTTTTTAATGAGCTTTATTTGTGTGTCTAAGAATATTTGTGTACATAAATATTCATGTGCATGTATGTGCACTTGTGATGAGTATACATATGTGTGCATGAATGTGGAGTCTGGATGTTATACTCAGATATTGTTCTTCCTATAAAATCCATCTTTTTTTTTATGACAAGGTCTCTCACTGGTCTGGAAGCTATCAAGTAGGCTAGGCTAGGCTGGTTGGCCAGCAAGCCCCAGAGATCTACCTGTCTGCACCTCTCCGTGCCTGTCCAGCATGGGGATGGTATGCCTGGCTTTTATGTAGGTCCTAGGAATCAATCATGTTCTTGTGTTTGCATGGCAAACACTTTGCCTACTGCATTTTCTCCCCAGGCTATGAACTTTTTAATTCTCCCATCCTGCAGCCCAGTGTTTGAGACTCCAGGTTAAAGTCTTCTTTTCACTAAGTACTCTCTTCCTCATGCTCTTGCAGCCATTGAGGCGAAGCTGGCAAATATGGAAGCAGAGATAAGGATCCTGAAATCAAAACTGGAGCTAACCAACAAGTGTAAGTTTTCTCTGAGCCCCAGGGTGTTCTCACTCCAACGTCTCCCTGCAGATCTAGAGTTGGGGGAGAGTGTAAGAGGGCTAACAATTCTGAACACTAACTTTACCCCAGATCTCTACAGGCATGGCTCTTTCTTATGACATAATATCATTCAATCTTCTCACCAACTCTGGTTGAGACATTATCCGTGTCTCAGGATTGGGGAGATTGTTCAGTAGTGAGAAGCACCTGCCATACAAGGCCGATGACTTGAATTCAATGCCCAGAACCTACTGTGGGAGGAGAAAAATCAGCTCTCAAATACTGTCCACTGACCTACACCAGGCACACTGTGCCATGCATGTAGACACATACAGAAACACACACACACACACACACACACACACACACACACACACAATTTTAAAAAGATATTATACTTCTTACAAATGAGGGAAAGGAAATCAGGAAGTATAACTCAACTCTCTATCCACACAGCTTGCACACAGTAGCAAGAAAGGGCAGAGTGGAAGTCTGTTTTGCTCAACATCTTTCCTGTTTGCTCCCCACTCACTGTTCTTCGCTGAATCTTGGTACCCTTCTCTTATTCTGGTGCCCACATGGGGCAGGGAGGGCCTCAGGTACCGCCCGATGTTTACCTGTGTTTTGACTGATGTTGCTATCAACCGTGAGCTATCCCAGAAAGCTTCAGCTGATTGCATGAAGCTGTGCATTTCTTTCCCGGCTCTACTGCTGTTTTGGGTCATACCTTTTTCCTAGGTTCCGGCCTAGTGTGATTGGACCTGAGACTACTATTTAGAGTCCTGAATTCCCAGAGGACTTTTTCAGCTGAGGTCCTGCCTGGGCACCACACTGAGTGAGCCTCTTCTCCTTTGATTTCAGTGCATGCCTTCTCAATGGGCAAAAAGTCCGGGAAGAAGTTGTTTGTGACCAACCATGAAAAGATGCCCTTTTCCAAAGTGAAGGCTCTGTGCACAGAGCTCCAAGGCACTGTGGCTATCCCCAGGAATGATGAGGAGAACAAAGCCATCCAAGAAGTGGCCACAGGCGTTGCCTTCCTAGGTATCACGGACGAGGTGACTGAAGGCCAGTTCATGTATGTGACAGGGGGGAGGATCACCTACAGCAACTGGAAAAAGGACGAGCCCAATAACTATGGCTCTGGGGAAGACTGTGTCATTATATTAGATAATGGCTTGTGGAATGACATTTCCTGCCAAGCTTCCTTCCAGGCTGTCTGTGAGTTCCCAGCCTGAGGAAACCAGCGCCTCCATCTTCTCCTTGGCTCCTCTCTGCACTCTCACTTGCTTCCAAAGAAAATTCAGAACTGGTTTCTCAAGCCTAGTGTTAAGTGATTCTTTTGAGGGGAGAGGATATATTTGGTTGTGGCATGAGGCCATGAAGGGAAGCAGACCATGAGGCACCAGGGTCTGATGAGCACAAGCAAAGGTCACATCGTTTTGCTAGGAACACAGCAAGGAATCAACTATGGAAAAACTACAATAAATATCCCCCCTTTCACCAAAGGACAGAAGGTGTGCCAGACCTGTGCCAGAGTGGAAGCTTATCTCAGCCATAAAAGCATCCAATTCCTTTTCCCCATGAATTGTCACTAAGTGGTGTCAAGCTTGCCTGCTTGAAGCTGTCCTCAGTTTACAAGGTGCCTCTTGCGTGTTCCTTTACAGGGATCTATATTTGGTGGAGAAAGGAAGAGAGTTAACATTTCTGGACACTTACTATACTCCAGGCACAGGCTAGCTAGGTCCTCCCTGTGACAGAGCTGTTTTTAGGTTCCACATGCTGCCCCAGGGGCCCTCTGTCTACCTGACTGGAACGAAGGGCAGTATCCTTTGTGAGTAATCACACTCAGTCCTAAGAACCCCCTGCCAAGTAGCTGTGTCCTCCCTTTACTCGCTCTGCACCCCAAGGATGAAATGCTGCCTTTTCTTGCATTGCTACATGGGATTGATGCGCTATTGTGTTCCGGCGACGTAGAAAGAGGCAGATGCTCATTCAGAGGGTGTCCGGCTCACAATGTCAGTCCCACTATTCAACATCTCTTCCTTTCACGGAAACACAGTGGATCACTGAGCCCATCGTCAGCTCAGAGGAAAGTCCTGTAGTTAGTTTTCTCCCCTAAGGTTAAATGATGGCACCTCAACTGCCAGGACTGGACCTTCCTCCTTTGCAGTTCTGGTTCTTTCTTGGTCCAAGGTTTTGATCTATCTCTTGTGACCCTGAGAGATTTGTTTTCCACTTATCTGAGGGGATGTTGAGCTGAGATTCAATAGCACAATGAGTGGAGCTAGAAGAAGGTGAATTCTGGCCCCAGCTGCTTGCTGTTCACAAGTGAGCTTGGAAAACATTTCAGGGTGAATGAGCTAACCGTCATTCTCACTCACTGTGGAGCCTTTGTTAACTTCCATTGTACTTCATGTCTCCTGATCTGCCAGGGAAAGCACTCTGTAGTTGGGTGGTTGATGGATGTTTGTTCAATGGATACAGCAAACATTTACAAATGGTTGGATAAGTTGGCTACAGAGCAGTCAAGGTCTGGCTGTGTGCTGCATCCACAAAACTTTCCCAGCGGGTGTGAGAACTAGGCTGGGACCTTCAGAAGACACCAGGGCCAGCAGAGTGCAGGGGGCAGGACCATGTGCCTCAGTTTGTAGCACAGCTATACTGTCACATTGCTGAATTTTCTTCAGACAACATACGCTTGTGATATAGACCAGAATTATTCATTGGGTAAGCACAGGGGATGTTTTAAGATACAGAGCACCTCTACAGGATAAATTAGAATCCTAAGTATAGATGATCCAGGAAATGGGGATTTGGAGGTTAAATTGTATCTGTGAGTGAGTTTCCTTTTGTAGATATGCAGACACAGCTACTGGGGTCACAGTTTGTTTCATGTGACAAAGGGAAAAATGACATTCAAAGACTGAGAGACTCATGATCCAGGTTCCAGCCTGAATTCTGCACCCTACAACTGAAGGGCCTGCTATCAGGACAGTCTTTCTCTAGACTCAGACATCTCTGCTGTTGATATGTTCCAGCCAGAGGTCGGGTCATTGGGTTCTAACTGAAGGCCTCTCATTCACACTAGATGACATCCTTCTTGGGTCCAGGCAGGCTCCTTTCTCTGTGGCTGTTAGAGGCCGGCCAGCTCTAAGGGTGAGGCCATGGTCTTGACCCTTGGCATGATTTCTCTGTAGAGCCTCTGCCCTAAGGCTGTTTGCTCAAGGTTGTGTAACAGATCTGTACTTTGGTAATTGTCAGGAATTCGGGGGTTTTTCCACACATGAATTAGCCAGGAAAGTATCAGTTGTCATCCGAGGCTCAGGATAGAGATGCCAGGAAGTTGGTTTTAAAAAGCCATGTTACTGTGGTAACCCTGGGTTATTGGGGGAAAAAAGAGAGAAAGAGAAAGAGGTGCTCCTGACAAGAGACCAGCTGGGGAGCTGTGACCTGTTTAGATGGAAGGTCCCCAAGTATGAACCAGTCTGCTCTTGGCAGGGACAACTGCCACATTCAAAAGAGATAGAATTCTGGTAAGCATTTACAAAGTAAACACAAGCCTTAGACTAGGTCAGCCATCGGCAGCATGAAGTCTAGCCTGTCTTGTCCTGGTAGACCAGAGCTTGTGCACTCTGTGTAGCTCTTTAGAGCAGTGGCTGGCAGAATTGACTAGCATCATGACATAGTTTAAAATCTCTGGTCCTGTTAAATTTTTCTCAAAATCTCCTGTCTTTGTGAGTTTCTCAGGTGACCAAGATGTTTGGCAAGATTCTTGGAAATCACTGTCCCAAGAAATAACAGTCACCCTGGTGACTTGTGTCCATCTTGTACCCATGCCAGAAGGCAGGCTTTCTTCGTTTTGGGGGAGGCCTCTCATGATGCAAAGGGGTTCTGCTTTATGCATAGTGTCTGTCCATTAACACTCCCAACTACTCCTTACATATAACCTGCTGCCAGTCCAGAACCATGTGCACACATCCTAAGGTCTTACTACCTCCCGTGACTTTATAGATAATAGAGCTAGGACAGAAAGGCTCCAGGGAGTTGCCAGAGTATAGGAGGTGCTGGGTTCAGAAGGTCTTGTGCAGGCACTTGTATGACCTGGACTCGGGCTGGTGCACATACTTCTGTGCACATATGTATGCCAATCAACAGATCCAAAGCCTGATACTCTGTGCACCCCATTGCCAGCAACTCATCCCAACCCTCTTCCATCTGTGGTCAGGTCTCTCTCTGTCTCCTCCTTCGCTGGTGAATATTCCAGAGACTTTAGGTGAAAAGTATGCATGGTGGTCATGTACAAACTGCCCACAAATGACACTAGATGTAGCGAGAGGCTGTGGAATCAGCAATGACTATTCAGGCACTGGCATAATCTTGGGCAAACTTTAGATCTCACCAATGTTGCCTTCATGAAACTCATCTGACTAATGAATCTAAGTTGTCCCCAAATCCAGCCTTAAGTTTTTTTTAACTCTTGTTTTTATTTTCCTCTCCGCAACTGTAGATATTTGCTATCAGTTTGCATATATATATAGTGTATGTATGCATATATACATATATATGTATTTATATAGTTTATATATTTATATACTTATATCATTGTGACAATGTCATTAAAAGCAAGGGTTAATCCAAGACTGCCTGGGCTCAATTCTGACTTCACCATGATGCAGCAGTGTAACCCTTGGCAAGTCTCATACAGTCTCTGCACTCCCGTGCTCTTTTGGTAAAACAGGAATAACAATTGTGCCTATATCAGATGATCATCACCAAGGACGGATAAGCTGTTATCAGTGAAGCTATTACAACAATATTTACTTGCAAATAATGCCACACTAGCAGTAGCCATGGCTCAGTGAGTTTTCCAAAGCTTACCTCAACAGATCCAGTGTCCAGAAATGGGTGGGAGTCACTTATAAACTCAATTGATGGCTGACAAACACATCCATGGATGAGTTCACAAATGAATTGACCTGACAACACCACCAGGATATGAGATTCAACTCATACCCAGAGATTAACCTGGGGCCAGGCTGGATTCCAGAAAAGCAGTGAGTTCATTTTAGAAGATGGATATGAGCATAGTCTGCTTCTTCAGGTAACCCCTGTCAGCAGTGGCCTCGTGCTGCCCTCTGCTGGTTGTCTTGAAGGCAGGGCAGGCATGCTCAGAGAGTCTCACCAGCACAAGAGCTTTAGGCTCCCCTAAGCCCCTTGTTGCTTTGTCTCTGCTGCCCTTACTACTGCATCCACTTGGATCTTCTGTACAACTTCCAAGCCCCATGGCGATGGCTGCTCTTACTGACTATAGATCCTCTGCGTGCCAAGGCTCTGCAGCAATAAACAGCCTATTCTTACATCAGTGTCTGCTCCATCTCAAATCTAGACTGTGCGCTCTTTATAGAGGGACTTCCATTCCACCTCCAGCCTCTTCTCTGCCCACATAGTTATGTCCAGAGTCATTTCATGTCCCCTCACGACAGGATGTCATTGCTGCCGTGTAGCCTTCTGGGTCAGGTGGACTTCCATTTTCCTGCGCTCAGCATCATCAGGGGAAAATTGGGGATTTTCTCTGAAGTAGGTTCTTTCTTAAGGACACAACAAATCATTCACTTGCAATGTTTGCAGTGACCACAAATAATCTCAAAAGTGAATGGATGCTTCAATTAGAGTGTAACTAAGGACACTCCACACAGCCTGTTGGGGACCCATGAGACAGAGGGTCAGTGTACAGTGGGAGGGTGGATGCATCTTCCATACCTCAAAAGTGGAGGGCTTTGTTGTGCCACCAGCTGTAACTAAACTCTT
Organism: Apodemus sylvaticus; assembly: GCF_947179515.1. NCBI lineage: Eukaryota > Metazoa > Chordata > Mammalia > Rodentia > Muridae > Apodemus > Apodemus sylvaticus. Next base: position 105,698,792 of record NC_067479.1, read on the forward strand.
CAGCACTGTCTTGCCTTTGCTTCTTCCAACAGGAGAAAGCACCAGGATTCTTCCCAAGGTCCTAGAAAGTAACTTTACTTGTCTCACTAATAAATTTCAAAGGGATTCCCCTTGATCAGTGTCTCCCAACCTACTGAGTGGTGTCCTTTTAAGCCAACGGTGGTAGATATTAGCACATCTATTCTATTCATTATACTTGCCAATGACAGCTATTCGAGGGAAGCCGGGCTAAACCATGATGTTCTATAGGCTAAGTGTATTAAATAAATGCATTTTCAATTTGTAATGTTTTTAATTTACAGTGCATCTAAGGGAGGGTCATAATTTCATTGCAAATCACCCACTTCCTACACTGCCTTTCTAAGACCCTGGAAGCCATTTAATATTGTAATAATTTTCTAACGTGCCCAGGTGGTAGGCAGAAAAGAACTCATTGTTCAATCCTACCAAGTGCCTCTGAAATGCCCAGCTATTCCTGTGGGAATCTATGGTTTCCACCATCATAAAAGTACTTGCAGAGCCAAGTGCCATGTATTTGGGAAGGTCCAGTAGGAACACTGTGTAGAAATCGCTGTGGCCACCCTGCTAATCCATCTCATGTATGACACTGGTGGTCAATAACTCCTAAGGCAGGAATCAGAAAAGGTGAAAGAGCCCAGTAACTCTCTGAGGTAAGGTATCTTGTGCTATGGGCTGAATATTGATTGTCCCCTAAAGGTTTATATACTGGAAAGCTGGTACCTAGTTATAGTAATGAGGAATGGTGAAAGTGTTAATAGGTAGATCCTACCAAGGGTAATAAACTGATAGCAATATGGCCTCAGACAGGATCAATTCTCATCTCATAGGAATGAGGGAAATAGCCTAGGACTGGATTAGGTAATATGAGAGTGGGTTGTCACAAATCAAGGCCACCTACATGTTTGGCCACCCTCTTTTGCATGTGTCCCTTGTCACTGGCACATGCTGCCACATGTAACTGTTCAGTATGTTACAGGGAAGCATGTGAACTATGACACTTGCCCACTCCTCATATTTAATCCCTTTCAAAACTATTTTTGTATTCTAATATTAGGTCAAATACAAGAATTGGGCCAAGAATCAACATGGGTGAATGGTTTATTTAAGTTAGAAATTAAATGCTTCATAAATTGAAGAAAGAATAAATGGCATGTATTTCAGTTTTGTTAAGAAAAAGGGGGAGTCCTGAGATGGAGTCAGACTTTGGTGGTAGTTAGTGAATTAGCTTTGTCTGTCATGGACCAGATGGAGATGGGCTATACATGTGCTCATGGCTGCCCTTCTCTCTGTGGACAGAGGGACCTAATAAAGGCACCATCTTGTGCTTCATCCCCAGTGATCCCCAGGAAGATACTTTCTGGGACCTCTTAAGGAATCATGGTCCTTCTACCAGTTGGGTTGCACAAAAATGGTTGGGGAGCTGAGCATACCTCTCATGGTTTTATGGTGGTTCCTGACCAAGGTTACAGGCTTAGTTCACACAGGGAAAACACAGCTCATATCCGGGAGCTATAAACCACCCAGAACTTCTGGGAAGAGGCGGAGAATGTGAACCCGGCCAAAGGATAAAAACAAAAAAAGGTGGGGTAGAGGCCAACCAGGATCCTTCCATCCTTGCCTCTTTCAGTTCTGGCAGTGTCTGTAAGATCTCTGTGCTTATAAGCATCTTTCTTGCTGCTGATTCAAATGATACCTGACTTTAAAGGGGTTGACTTCTAATTTTCAACTTTATGACAATGTATAAATCATATTTGAGATGTTGAATTTCCTGGGACAGAAATACTTGAGTGTATTTCTCTCTCAAGATGCTGGGAAGCAGCAGAGAGCTGTAGTTGTCAATGGACTCCTGAGACCACAAGTGGGATCAGCATACTTTGGGGTATTGTGTTCTCAGATCTCATTACAAAATACACGATTGTGTATGTGTGACAGCCACTATTTTATTAAAAACTAAGTTTTATGTTAGACAACGTTGGCCAGGTGTAGGCTTATGAAAGAGTTCTTATACTCAAGGCTAACTTGGCTTAGCCTGAATGTTTCAGAGGCTAGGTGCATTAAATGAATGCGTTTTCAATTTGTAATATTTTTAACTTAGAGTGAGTCTGTGATGACACAATTTCACTGCAAATTAACAAGGATTTTTTTTTTATTTTGGTGAATTTTTAAAACAGATTTATCAGGATGTAGTCTTTCAGACAAAAGTTTTAAAAAGTCTGACCTCAGCTAGGCATGGTGGTACAGGCCTTTAATCCCAACAACCTAGGCAGCAGAGACAGAAAGATACCTTGAGTTTCAGGCCAGCCTGGTCTACAGAGCATGTTCCAGGACATCCAGGGCTATGTAGAAAAACCCTATCTCAGAAAAAATTCTGACCTCTTAATTTATCATTTCTATTGTTTTTGTTGTTGCTGTTGGTTTTACATTTAATTAACTTTAATATTTCAGTTTGTCATTTAAAAATTTTGTTTCTGTTTATTTTTACTTTTTAGAGTTTAATCATTACTGTTTATTCAATTTCTCTTTTTGAGACAAGAAATGTCTATAGGTCTGCGCCCCCACATTCTAGGATTACAGGTATACTTTATCACGTCTCACAAGTGCTCATCTTCCTAAAACAAATTTTAAGCTCAGTGTGGTAGTCCCTATCTGACTGTAACTGCAGCACTTGGGAGGTGGAAGCAGATTAGACACTTGCCATCTTGTGCAGTAGAGAACAGAAGGTGTCAAATCCTCTGGAAATGGAGTTACAGTCAGGGCTGGGAATTGAATCTGGATCCTTTGGAAGAGCAGCCAGTGCTCTTAACACCTGAGCCAGCGCTATATCCCTAGCACTCCTCTTTTAATTGTATGTTATGTTGCATTCTTCATCAGTTTTTATATTATTATTATTATTATTATTATTATCATTATCACTTGAGTCTCCCTCTCTGGCAGTGTTTTTAGATAGCCATTTCTCTTCTAAGAATATTTGATATAATACTCATATCTTCTTCTGATTTTCTTTTAATTTTTAATTAATAAATTCTTTCTTAATTCTTCTCTCTCTCTCTCTCTCTTTCTCTCTCTCTCTCTCTCTCTCTCTCTCTCTCTCTCTCTCTCTCTCTCTCTTTCTCTCTCTCCTTTCTTTCTACACTGGAACACTGGAAGGAGAGCCTAGGAACTCACGCATGCTAGGCAATCATTCTACCACTGAGCTGCATCACCAGCCCTAGTTTTAATTTTATATGTAACAAATGCTTTAAAGTTTCCCCCTTAAGTGCTCAGTAATTTAATTGAATAGCATTAACTGACAAGCTGTTTCAGCACCCTTTGTTTTTTATCAGGTGTACATGGTATATGAACCCAGCTTCATTTTAAGAGTCTGTTCTTTTTTTTACTATTCCATCAATTTGTATATTTTTAACTTAGTGTTTAACTTACAATATTCCTGTATTGTTTACTATTCTATCTAAAATGTGCCAAGTCCTATCTAATGACACAATTTTGCTCAACCCCCCCTCCCCCACTTGACTAGCAGCTTTTCTTTCCTAAGAACCTTGGAATCATTTCAGGAGACCCTTCCACTCTTAATCACTCTTTCTGCACGGTGAAGATCGCATGGAACATGCAGTGGGTTTCTAGATCCTTCAGGGAATTCTCTTCCTCATTCTGCTCTTTTAGCTGCTTCCTCTCCAACTAGGGTGTCAGGCTTACTCAAAACCCACACCTGATTTCCTATCCTTCCTACTCTGACTCACGACCCAACCTAGTCATAGTCTAGTCATAGAAGGATCTGCTTTCCTGAAGTTGGATGCTGGCATTTCAGCCCCGACCTAATCACCAGCACTTATAGTTAAAGTGTTCAGGGAAATAAATAGGCAGAAGAATGGGCAGAGGTCACTTTGCTCTTACTTCAGATCAAAGGGACTGCCTACGTCTCAAAAAGACTCTATTCAGCCCTTACAAGCAGGAACTAAGGGTCTTGTTCTCTTGGCTCCCTTGATTATTCATTTCTTCTTCTTATTAAACAAATATGGAAGGGACCACACAAGTGTGGTTCACCAAACAGGGTGATAGGCCTACAGACTCCCAAGTAAATGCAGATTGAATATGTTAATATTGGAAAATGTCTACTTATGGACCCTGATGCCTCCTTATAGTCCCAGTGAATCCAGCTGCTCCTCAAGGTGAATATTTTCCATTCAAATATTTAAGGTTACAGGGCGTCACAATGTACAGCTTCATTTCCACCCATCTTTCCACAATTACTGTGGTCACAAAAGACAGGGCAGATAGAAGTGGGCACAGATTCCCATCTGCCCATCTGGAAGTAACATATGCCAGAGGTTCATGCCTGTATCCTTAGAGAAACCCAGATAATCTACCATGAGTGTCCATGCAGAAGCCAAGTAGTCAGAGATGAGGCCATGTGCCCGTGAAAGGTCTTGATCTCCAAGCAGCACAAGAAGACAGCTCTCTGTGTTCCTGGCTAGGAGCTCTAGATCATTGTCCATTCAACCTAAATCTACACTCAGCACTTCTACTGCCTTCTGCTGCAATTCAGTCCTAGAGATGACTTCTCTGCATCCTTAAAGATCTCAGAGCACATGACTAGCCATTTGTTTCCAGCTCTGGATAAGTATTTGGTATTTCAATGAACATATTTTCTTTAATAGGAAGGTTTGGTGGGCAGGCTTGTTCTGTTTTTCAAACACACAGTTGAGCTTGAATAAGAAGGATTTCAAGATAGTAAGAAGGGTTGAAAATTCCCCAAACAAGTAAGTCAATTCCCAGTGGGTTCACACAACTGTGTGTCAGAAGGATTCAGAACAAAATAGGCTCCTAGAAAAAGAAAACATCAGAGGGCTCCTCTCATGCTGTGCATTATGGGATGTAGGCTGATTTGGTGACATGAGGGTTGAGAATCAGGAGTCTTGAGAACATATCTGGGCATGGTGGTGTAGACCTGTGATTGCAGACTCTTCAAGTTAATGGCAGGAGAATGGAGAGTCTGAGGCCAGTCTGAGCTGCATAGAGAGACTCTCTTTCAAAAAAATGGAAAATACCAGCTTCTGAATGTTGCAATCCTCAAGAGACTTGAGGCCCCAGGGAGTGGGGAGGCCTGGCAGGGGGTGGGGACATCCTCTTGGAGATGGGGGAGGGTAGGGGGAATGTATGAGGAAGTGTGGGAGGAGGGACCAGGAGGGGAAGAATGGCTGGACTGTAAAAAAACTAAAAGTAATAAAAAAAAGGGAAAAGAAAACAAGAAATAATCATCTCAAAATAAAAGAATATTAAACCAAACAGAGTTTTGTAATGTATGTACTGTAGAAGACCCTGCTACAGACATGTATTATGATACCAAGAGCTCTTTTGACCCAAGTAGCAGTTTGTAGATTGTCATATCTCCTAAGAGTTTAAGAATATAATGTTTGGCTGTGGATGTCTGCATCTGTTTCAGTCAGCTACTGGGTAAAACCTCTCAGAGGACAATTATGCTAGGCTCCTGTCTGTGAGCATAACAGAGTATCAGTGGGAGAGGATGAACCTAACCCTGCAGAGACTTGATGATCCAGGGTTGGGGAATCCAAAAGGTGAGGCCCACCTTCTCAGAGGGGGATGGGGATGGGGAATGGGGGCTGGGAGATGGGGGAGGGACTCTGTGGGGAGAGGACAGGAGGCAGTAATTGGGATGTAAAAAATTAAATTAAAAAATAGACTCATGTAATCCCAGTTCAACTCTCACACTAGCTAAAAAGGAACCTTGGCTAATATGGCTAAGGGTAGGAGGAACAGGTTAAAACTCATGCTGGCCTTCAGACGTGTGCTGAACTGGGTATGACTAGGAATCTAAACCTTAAAGTGTGAACTTCTGAGCTATTTGCATCACTTTTTAAAATCAGGCAGTGTCTACAGAACTCAAATAATCCTCTTCATATGTTCTGTGTTCGGAGCAAACCAAGCTCTCATCACCTGTGGTTCTGGCAAATTTGAAGGTTCCTTTGAAAGGAATTGGAGTCTCAACATCCCAGACCTTCAACATGATAGGAGATTGTTCATAGAGTTCTGTTGTTCTTTCCTTCCTGTTAAGAGACAGGTCGGGGTGGCTACAGATATGGCTTAGTGGTTAAGAACTCTGGCTGCTCTTCCAGAGGACCTCAGGTTTTAATTCCCAGTATGCGCATTGCAATTACCACTCTGTAACTCTACTTCTAAGAAATTCGACACCCTCTTCTGGCTTCTGCTGGAATCAGGCATGCATGTGATGCAGAGAATTACATGCAGGAAAAACATTTAGACACATAAAAAGTAAAATCAAATTTATAAACAGAGATTTGGCATTGTTAATGGCAATGTTAATGGTTTCTTTGAAAGGATCTTCCAAGACTGTCATGACACTAAGGGAATCTCGGTGGAGATACTGTGCTGTGTGGTCCTATTCCTAAACCTTACCTACGAGAACCAGAGTGGGCATCTGACATGAACAGACTTATACCCCCCACTGGAGTTCCGGGCTGGAAGCAGGCGTGTGATTCTTACCTTTATGCTCTATGCCGGTGACGGTTTTCTGCCCTTAGATGGTCTGGAGCAGTGCTCTCAACCTTCCTAATAGTACCAGCTCCTCATATGGTAGGGACTCCTAACCATAAAATTATTTTGTTGCTACTTCATAATTGTAATTTTGTTACTGTTACAACTTGTAATGAAAATATTTGGTAGGTAACCTCCAAGGGGGCTGTGGCATACAGGTTGAGAATTCCTGCTCTTGCTGCAGGACAGAGGAGGATTTGAACAAAAGAGATTCAAGGGACACAGAACAAGGGATGCTGCCTGACCCTGCCTGTCCCCCAGTGCTTCTTATGCACACGTGGGACCATCTATTTATAGCAAAGTGCCCTCTTTAGCTTAAAAACAACCCAGTTGCTTCCTGCTCCTGACTCTAAAAGGTACCTCTCTAACCTTCCTCCGCAGGTGTGCCCCGGTGAAGCCACTGCCCCAAGAATTGTTTGTTCTTTATTGTGCAACTGACTTAATTTTTAGGAGGTGCCAAGAATTTTCTTTCCCAGTAACAAGGAAAAAAAAAATAACCCGCCTCAGTTGGACATTGGCTTCACTTTGTCTAAATGTGTGAGGCTTGACTCATAAAACATGGTGTCTTATTTGTAAGACATGCTGAGGGGCTTTGAAGAGGTATTCAGTTTGGGTGGGGGAGATTATACACAACAGGCAATTTCCTCTGGTCTCTGGGACAGAAGAGTGAAGGTTCCTGCCTAGAGAGGGGGTATTTGTGTCCCTTTTATGAACTTGCAGCCCTTGAAACTGTTCTTCCCATTTCTTGAATACAGGTATAATTAAAATAAAGTTTGGAGGAATATGTTAAAACAAAACAAAACAAAACAAAACACAGCCCAAATACACAGAATTGTTAGCTCTGAGGTCAGAACAAACATGCTTGTGACCCATTAACCCTACCATCCCAAGTCATTGTCACCTGAGTCCTCTCCCTTCTCTCAACCTCACTTTCCACATTTGAAAAATAAAGAGGATGGGACTGGAGAAAAGGCTCAGCAGTCAAGATTACATGTTGCTTTTGCAGAGGACCTGGGCTTGATTCTCAGCACCTATATGGCAGCTCACATCTATAATCCCAGTTCCAGAGAGTCAACAGGCACACATGTCGTGCACATACATGCATGCCGGCAGATACACTTATATACATAGAATAAATATAAATAAACTTTAAAAGTAGATAAGGCATAATTGCTAGGCTATCTTTGAAGCAGAAGGGGTAGAATGTCCTGGAACTGTCTGGCCACACAAGGCTTGGGTGAGTATGAGTGTGGCCAGCTCCTCTTCTACCTCCGTGACATTACAGATGAGTTTAGAATGGCACAGAGGTCCTTTTCAGCCCCACTGACAAGGCTTTGAAAGAATGTTATTCTAGGTGTTGTCATGACATCAAGTAGGGAAACAGATAGATTTCCTGACAGGTCATTCTGCTAGGCTTTCAGGCGACCAGAAGTTTCTAGGCTGCCATTGTTTAGTTTGGAGGCATCAAAGAAAATGTCATGACCAGAAATGGCCTGCAAATGGACTATTCTTCCAGGATCTGGGAAGATCTCACCTTGGAGTGAATGAGAACTGAGAGTTAGGGCCTGTGTAATCCTGGCAGATGGTGAAGGAGAACAACAGAGATGCAATAAAAAGCCACCAGGAGCAGCCAGTATGGCAGGAACCTCAGGCAAGAGTGGAGGAAAGCCCACAGGAGAATGCCTAAAACGCGTGCCACCAGCCAGGCCAAACACAGCTGAAAGTTGGAGAAGCAGGAGGGACAAGAAAAAGGCATTATGTTCTTTGACAAGTCATAGAGGTGGAGTTTTATCCCCTACAAGTGATAAAATACGGCAGCCCCTCTTTCCCCTGAGAGTTTTTCAGCATGGGAAGGCAGTTGTGCATGATACTCTGAGAAATGTAGTCTGTGATAGCCTTGCCTTTGGGCTGCTTTCTGTAGAGAACCCAAGCTATACAGAGAACCCAAGCTATACACCTTTTATTAGGATGTTGACAACATACAGGTCTGAACCATCGCACACTGACTGGCTAAGCTTCTGGCCAAGTATTGTCCTGTCTTTTACCTCTAGTGGCTCAGAACTCACAGATAACAAGGCGCTGCTCTCCACAAGCCTTGTCATTCCATTGCCCGTTGGTGAAGATCTCCACACAGTTCTCTGCCCCACCATTGTTGTTGGGCTCCCCTGGAGCCCAGTTAGAATAGACCAGGGGCTCTCCTGAGGGGTAAGTGAACTTGCCCTCCGTGCCCACATCTGTCATACTCAGGAAAGCAGCTTTGTTGTGGGCTGTGATCAGTTGCTGTATGGCAACATTCTCTGTAGCAGAACGTGGGGAGGCCAGCTGCCCTCCAGCCTGCCTGCATATCTCCTGGGCATCCTCAAAAGGCTTTTCCAAGTTTGTTGTCCTGAAGATCTTATCTCCAACGCTTCGGCCATCAGGGAAGAGTGCAGCTGGAAGAAGAAAGGAAGGTGGGCTGAAGTTGTGGCAGCCCCTAGCTAGAGCTCTGGCCTTGTGGGAAATTTGAGATGGGGCTGGAGCCTTCTCCCAACCTTCTAATGAAGGGTATTGGGGAACCAAAAATGATGAAGCAAAGACTGTGGTCCTAGCACCACAGTGAACTCTACGCGAGAGAGAGCCATCTCTCCTTATTCACAAACAAGAGCACTTAAGCTCAAAGAAGTTCAATACAAGGCCCTGAGTTGTGGGGAACCTTACTCACACTGACACCAGAGCTCAATGGATAAAGTACCAGCTGTGCAAGTCTGCGGAACTGGCACACTGCATCATGTACAAGCTGGACACGGGGACAGAGGGCTATGGAGACAGTGGACCCCAGGGTAGGGTGGAAGGCCCCACTGACCAGTCAATATCACTAAAACCGAAAGCACCAGGTTTAGTGAGAGATCCCGTCTCATAAAAGGCAAGATGAAGAGTTAGTGAGATGGCTCACAGGTAAAGGTGTAGGCCTTTTGCTACACAGCCTAGTGACCTGAGTTCAATCCTCAGAAGCCACATAAAGGTAGAAGGAGAGAAGCAAATCCATAAAGTTGTTCCCTGACTTTCACATGAGCACCATGGTATATTCAGCCACATGGCCCCCCCACACACACATACATAATTAAATTTAAAAAATAACATATACAGTGGTAAAGAAGAACATCTGATATCAACCTCTAACTTGCACACACACACACACACACACACACACACACACACACCCCTACCCCCCAAACAAAACTCTGACTTTTTATGTTCAGCCCATGGTAATATTAGTTATTGTGTAGAAATGAACAACTTTTTCTGGGAAATTGCTTTTGAGTGTACAGAAGACACAGTGCAGTGAGCCCACAGTCACCTTGGTGGTTTGTCAGCCAGGGTTTGTGCTATGTGCTAAGGAACAGTCAAGGAAATAGTGGGCATCTGAGGGCTGAGTCAAGTCCCAGGCTGTCCTTGACCTCCTAGCCCTGGAAATGCTGGTGAGGGGAGTGAAATATATTTGAGAGGTCCATGTATTCAGGGAAATTGGAGGTGGGGATTAACTATTAAAGTGAACCCCAGAAAGGAATCAACCAGTTATTAAGACTGTAGCAATGACTATGTGAGAGGGCAAGACAAAGTCACTCCCTCTCCACTTCCTTAACTCTAAAGTGACAGAGGACATCACAAAAACATCATCAGTATAGCATACCATACATCCCCCCTTCAGTGTGCACTCATCTCTGTGGCTTTGTGCCCATGCATGGAAGTCAGCAAAAGACACTAGATACTGGCAAAATCTGTGTTCCAGTCCTACACTGAAACTGGTCAGAATCCAAGCTGCACCCTGGTTCACTGTTCTTTTTCCTCTGAGTATCATTAGAAATATCTTGGGGAAGACTCTCCATGGGCTCAGTACGGTACCAAAAGCAGCCCTGGTCAGGGCCATGCAGGAGTCATGTGCTGTCACAGGGCTGATCCTGGGTGGACTTGTGTGTGCTGCGTGAATATGCCCACTCATTTATCCAAAGCACATAGAAGGACCCAATTGATGCCTATGTGTGCCTACCGCACACATGCACACATGTGTTGCCCAAGCCCCAAGTCCAGCTTTAGACTTAGTTCTTGCTCATTCTCATCCTAGACCTAGAGCGAAGCTCAGCCAAGTGAGCAACCCTAGCTCAATTTTATTTGGATCCAGAAACTCACCTTTCTGATAGTGAGAGAAGGCAGCCTCTAGATGCTGTAGTTTTTTATTTAAGGCCTCCATCTGCTGCCTCAGAGCAGCACTGTCTATTTAGGGGGCAAATAAGAGAAACAATCATGTAAAGATTATAATACAGGCCTAAGAATAAATTCACCTGGTGCTCCAGAAAAAGGGTAACGGTCAAGGTATGGAACTTGTTACTAGCTGGTCCCCGCTGTGAATGCTTTTCTTTATTTTCTCAAAATGTTTTTGTTTGTTGAGGAAGTGTGTGTGTGTGTGTGTGTGTGTGTGTGTGTGTGTTGAACTTGTTACATGTCTATGCACATGTGGCCCAACAGTTATGTTGGTCATCTTCCTCTATCACCTGTTGAGGTAGAGTCTTTCACTTGAACCTAGAGCTTGCTGATTTGACTAGTTTAGCTAGCCAGTTTGCTCAAGGGATCTCATCTCTGCCTCTATAGAACTGGGATTACTGGGGGTGGGGGAGAGGGCTGTCACGGTGCACTCATTTGGGGATTTGAACTTTAGAACTCTGAACTCTGGGTTCATGTCTGTATGGCGAGCATTTCACCCACCCTTCCATCTCCCTAGTCTGTTTGTTTGCTTGTTTTCAAGACAGGATCTAATGGCTACCAGGCTAGCATCCAACTCAGTAATCCTGGTCTAGCCTCCTTAGTACTAGGATTACAAGTATGATTCACGACATCTAGATTCTGTGTACAGATTTCTTATGGTCCCTAAATAAGCCCCTGAACCTCAACTAAGCCTGAAGCATATGGCAGATCAAACAAGAAGGCATTCTGAGTCAAGATTCAGCAAATATAATGGCATTTTGACAGTCTTGGGAAAAGAATAGAAACACATATTACTTACATAATTCTCATCCACTGGATTATTAGATGTACAATGCTAGTCTATAAACCGGGAAGTCAGCTGCTGTCACCTATTCTCCATGGTCAGACAATGAAATTATCTCAATTTGCCTTCCCATATGACTTAAGTAGACAGCTAAGCCAGATTATAATTGGCCCTTTAACTTATCAGCTGTCCCCAAGTTCTGTTCACCACCCATACCAATGAGATGCTCCTGCCTAGCCGAAGAGGGCTACATCCCAGTGTGGGTCCCAGGACCGGAAGCTTTCTGGCTTACCTGGAAGACCACTTTCACCTTTGATTCCTCTGTCTCCAGGAGCACCTCTGTCCCCCTTGAGTCCTGGAGGCCCTCTGGAACCTGGAGATCCCTGTGGACCCACAGGTCCGGCCGGTCCTGGAATCCAAGAGCATCTGGCTAGGCTGTGTGTTTATTTCCCGGGATTTTCACCTCACTGGACATAGTTTATTTTTATCCCAGCTATGTTCGTTCCTCACATACAGACTCTTCCCAGAACCCAGACACATGCCCACTATGTGCACGACTGCCCTTAGCATCTGGCAATCAACTTTGTCTGTATACAACTTCCCTAACCCTAACCCTAACCCTAACCCTAATCCTAACCCTAACCCTAACCTAAAAGTGACTCCCTCTGGCTTACAGCATCCCTCTTCCTACATGTGATTAGTCCCCGTGGCCCTACACTCACCCTCTTTGGAAGCAGATTGTCTTCACAGCCCAGTTCTTACTTAATGGGTGAGTTTAGGGAGGGGCACAGTACACCTCCACCCAGTCCTACATTTATTCATCACTCACCTGCTGCCCCAGCATTCCCAGGGGCTCCTTGCTCACCAGGGGCACCTCTTTCTCCTTTGGGACCCGGAGAGCCTTTTGTACCCGCAGATCCTTGCATGCCAGGAGCACCTACTTCTCCTGAGACAGCAACAAACAGGAAGAAATGCTGCTAAGAGTGTGTTCAGTGTGCAACATTTTCTCAGCAGTGGGCCTTTCACATAGAACTACCGGGTTAGATAGAGAGTTGGGAACATTGCTCCTTGCTGCCTAGGGTTCCTCTGTGGAGGGTGATGGAGAAATTCTGTTGATGTGGGGGGATGTGAGAGAGGCATGCATGCCGGTCTTCATGGTGTTATTACTCTGGATTCTTCGGGTCAGTCTGACCATGCCTCAGATCACATTAATGGCGTCCACCGTCATTCCTCTTTTCTCCCTCCCAGAAGAACCACAGACCTCACCTACCTTTGGGCCCAGCCTCTCCTTTAGGACCTGGTTTGCCTTGAGGTCCTATGTTCCCCTGCTTCCCGGAGGGCCCTTCCTTTCCAGCTGGACCAGGAATACCTGGGTGCCCTGGAGGCCCTGGCAGAAAAGGATCATCCCAGTCAATGACAGTAAATCCCTTTGGAAGTGGGAACCTAGGAGATGCATGTCAGAGCAGAGGCCAAAGAGACAACAGTCCATCTTGAAACAACCCAGTACCCCCTTCAGAACATCCATCTTTCCTCCTCCTCCTGGGACAGGTTCTGTGCTTGACACTTACACATCCTCATGATAGAAGCAACAGTTGGAGGCACTATCAGAATCCCAGGACCCATTGCTTACCAGCTAGTCCACGGTCTCCCTTTGGTCCAGGTTCTCCAGAAGAGCCATTCTCTCCTTTGGGCCCAACTGGACCTGTAGGTCCAGGCAACCCTGAGAGCCCCATACGTCCTGGCAAACCTATAGAAACAACAACAACAACAACAACAACAACAACAAAATGCACCCAAAGTTAATCCTATGCCCAGGAGAGACCGATGTCTACAAGATGAAGTCCTTGGCATCCCTTTAGGGTTCTGGTGATCATGGCTTGGTCCTGTGGTGGCCCACTTAATAAATATTAGTGTCTCCACCTAGACAAAATAGACATCCTTGGCTGGCTTGGAAGTGAATTCAAGTCAAGAACTTTACAACCTTTCATGCAGTGTTCTTTCCCTTGCTCTAAGGCTTCTGTGTCAGCAGAAGGCAATCCTCCAGCATTGATTGATCAGTGGCAAGAATGTAGATGTTTATGTACATGCAGGTGAGTGTGTGTGCATATGTGAGGGAGTATATGGGGAGTGTGTACCAGGAAAGCAAACTACTTCTTTTAAATCAAAAATTGCACCAGATAGATACTAGCTTGTTTATTGGTATTTATCTACTTGATCATTGTTCATTTGCAAAGATCCCCAAATGCACAAGGAATAAAAATATAAAAATAAGATTGTAGCAAACTTAAGAGCTTTTGTGCAATGAAGGAAATACCCAACAGAGTGAAGAGACTGCCTATTGAGTGGGATAAAACACTTGTCAAAGAGTAACCTGACACAGGGTTAATATCCAGAAAATGTAAGGAATTAAAAAAAAACAGCAATGAAAAGCAAATAATCTAATTTTAAAATGGATAGATTATTTGAACAGACTGATCAGGAGAAGAAATAAAAGTTGGGAAGTAAATGAAAAAAAAGTCAATTTCAGTTTCATTCAGTAGCTATCTAGGAAATATTAATCAAAACTGCAATGAAGTTCCATTTTGCAGTGGTTAGAATGGCTTTTACAAAATATAACAAAATAAGCCAAGTGTTGTTGTTGTTTGTGTGTTGTGCTGTGTGTGTGTGTAGTGTGTGTGTGTGTGTAGTGTGTGTGTGTGTGTGTGTGTGTGTGTGTGTGTGTTTGTATGTGTAAAACCCCCAGTATGTACAGAAATAACAAATAGTGGTGCGGATGTGGATAAAAGGGAAGATTTATATAGGAAATGACTTAGTATAGCTGCTGTGGAAAACAGTTGGGATTCCTAAAAAGAAAACAAAACAACCCAAAAAACTAGAACGATAATTACCATATAATTCTATTATGCCTATAATTACCATATAATTACCATATAATTCTATAGAATTGAAATGCAATCAATAAACCAAAGTGATACCTGCACACTTATGCATATTGAAGCATCATTCGCCATAGTTACAATATACCAACAGCCTACGATATGCCTATCAATGGATGAATGGGTAATGTGGTATAAATCTATAGTGGGGTATTATCTACTCATAATTAAAAAATTCCATCATTTGTAGAAACATTGGTGGATATGAACAGCATCATATTAAATGAAAGCCAGACAAAGAAAGACAAATGCCCCATGTTCTGTTTTATATGGCTACTAAAACATATGCCAACCTGAATGTAGAACAGTGACTAGTCAAAACATTTGGGAAGCGAGTGCATTGATAACAGTGGACTGGTTTGGCTAGCTTGCATTGTTGCATGTGTGATCTTAAGAGTTCAGAACGAATCATGGGGCAGGAATAACTGTTGAAGAAGAGGAAGTATAGTATGTTTTTCTCTTCGCAGAGCCCTGTCCAACATACCATATCCTCAGAGGAAGCAGGACTAGAAGGGGTTTAGAGACTAAATCCTATATAGATTATTTGAGAGAGAAGAGAAAAGAGATGAAATTCCAGGTTTGAAAACAAGAGAAACCAGGCCTTCCCAGGGCAAGAAGTGCAATTAGGATGGGCTGTATGTGAATTTCCTGGAAGATCATGGCTTCCTAGTCTTTCCCATGATGAATCATAGAGAGTTACATGGCAGGGGTACATCACATGTCTAACTATGCATCCTGCTGAGGTAGGCAGTCCTTGATTCAGTTTCAGCATCTCCCTAGCCTGAGGTCTCACTACAGTGACCCATACATCTAATCCTTGCCTCCACATCACCTGCTCAAGAGTGTCTCTTCTTAGGCTCCAACTGCCCCTATCAACAAATTCTGGGCACTGGCAGGTTTCAAAATCCTCCAAATAGACGATCAAAAGTGACTAGTGGTTTCTTTGCCCAACGCCCAACCAAATAGCAGGAAATATAAAGGGATGAGACCAATTCCAAGACCACTGTGGGGGAAAAAACCACCCAACATTCAATCCCCAGCTCCCTCTGGGATCAAGAGAGAAATGGGGATCTCAGAGAGGGAGCTGCTATATCAAGTCCCATTGCTCTTGTGGTCACTTCTGGATGGCTCTCAAGCCCCAGCCCATTTATATAGGAGGCCACTTTGTGTCTTAGACCAACCTTCTCTTACCCTTTAACCCATAGAGCCTATTTATTCTAAGTGTCATTGGCTTCCTTCCAATCAACCAACATGCAAACTGGGACAAGAAACACAGTATTTCTTTTCCATATGGAGTCTTCTTGTTTTAATTTGAAGCATCATTGAGCTAACAGACAACAGGAAAGGATGGAGACAGAGCCTTAGGGCAAAGTAGCAGGTGTTTTAAGACACAGAAATTCAAAGAGGCAAAAGGTCCTGAGCTTCATGGCTGACCTGGTGTGGAGCCATGGCTGTGACTATCAGACTATTCTTAGTCAAGCAAAGAGTATGCTACATCAACACAGACATCTGACCCACAAAGGTCAATGAATGAATATAAAGTACATAGAAGGGGATTGCTAGATATAGAGAAGTTATTTATAGCTTTTTCTTTATGATTCTATTTATTGAAATAATAATCTTTCAGTTTATTTTATAGCATTGTGATTCAATTTCCTCCTCAAGATCAAGATCTTTAAGACTAAACCTACTTATTAGCTCCTGGTCTTGTGAACAGAATTTAAGCATTTAGATACTGCCTGTACTCAATGGAACCTAAGGACTTGAAGAAGCTTACTGTTTCTCAAATGTCTTGTGAGATTTTCACGACTTATACAACTTTAATGGTAGTTGTTCTTTTCACTGAGACTTGAGTACAACAGATTACTTGTTTGACAAAGACCTCCTTTGGAGCTTTATATTGAGAACAACCGTTGCTAAATTACATTTGATAAATTATATTTGACCTGACTTTTTCATGTAAGTACAGGAGCACATTCTTGATTCCCATGCCCTCACTCTACCTTTTAAGATTTATTGTATTTTAAGTGTGTTTGGTGTGTGTGTGAGTGTGTGTGTGTGTGTGTGTGTGTGTGTGTGTGTGTGTTTGTAGGTACCTATAGAGTTCAGAGCAGGGAGGGTGTCAGTTCCCCTGGAGCTGGAGTTATAGGTAGTGATTGTAAGTCATTCAAAATGAATGGTATATAAGAAATAAACTCGGGCCAGGCTGTGGTGGTGCACACCTCTAATCCCAGCACTTGGGAGGCAGAGGTAGGTGGATTTCTGAGTTCAAGGCCAGCCTGGTCTACAGAATGAGTTCCAGGACAGCCAGGGCTACACAGAGAAACCCAGAAAACTGGGCATGTCACTTCGGGAGGACCCTGCTATACCACTCCTGGACATATACCCAGAAGATTCCCCAGCATGTAATAAGGATACATGTTCCACTATGTTCATAGCAGCCCTATTTATAATAGCCAGAAGCTGGAAAGAACCCAGGTGTCCCTCAACAGAAGAGTGGATGCAAAAAATGTGGTATATATATATATACCACATCTCATCCATCTGTAATGGGATCTGATGTCCTCTTCTGGTGTGCCTGAAGACAGCTACAGTGTATTTACATGCATTAAAAAAAAACTAAAGCAAAACAAACAAACAAACAAAAAAACCCAACCAAACAAACAAATAGACTCAGATTTTCTGTAAGAGATGTGTCCCCATATACATACAATGGAGTACTATTCAGCCATTAGAAACAATGAATTCATGAAATTCTTAGACAAATGGATGGAGCTGGAGAACATCATATTAAGTGAGGTAACCCAGTCTCAAAAGATCAATCATGGTATGTACTCACTGATAAGCAGATATTAGCCTAGAAACTTGGAATACCCAAGACTTAATCCACATGACAAATGATGTCCAAGAAGAATGGGGGAGTGGTCCCTGGTTCTGGAAAGGCTCAGTGCAGCAGTGTAGGGCAATACCAGAACAAGGAAGTGGGAAGGGATGAATGGGGGAACAGGGGGAGGGAAGAGGGCTTATGGGACTTTTGGGGAGTGGGGAGCCAGGAAAGGGGAAATCATTTGAAATGTAAATAAAAAATATATCAAATAAAAAAGAAAAAAATGAAATAAAGGATATAAAATATAGGAAAAAAGAAAAAGAAAAAGAAATAAAAGAAAAAAAAAAGAAATAAACTTGACTCTGGTGAGATGGCTCAGCAGTTAAGAGCAATGACTGCTCTTCCAGAGGTCCTGAGTTCAATTTCCAGCAACCTCATGGTGGCTCACAACCATCTGTAATGGGATCTGATGTCCTCTTCTGGTGTGCCTGAAGACAGCTACAGTGTATTTACATGCATTAAAAAAAAAAAAAACTAAAACAAAACAAACAAACAAAAAAAACCAACCAACCGAACAAATAGACTCAGATTTTCTGTAAGAGATGTGTCCCCTCTTAAAACACTAATACATCTCTCCTGCCTGAGAGCTTCAGTCTAATGAACAGTGAGGAAAGTCAGTTTGAAAAACAGGTTCATGAGCAAAGAGAAAGTCAGTATTGCAAAAGGAATGACACCAACAGACCTGTGCCCTTATTTGAAATTGAGGATGGCAACTGAGATGTTTTGTGAAACCCAGTGTAATATCTTTTAGGAAGACCAATATACTTCAGTAAGTTCTACGGTATTAATTGATTAGTGTTACATGATATACATTTGCATATCAAAGGCCCGCCACAGTTTAGCTAGCCCTCTTGTTTCACCTGTATGAATAGTCAAGCCCACTTCCTTGTCTCTGGTAATGTAAATACTTAGGTAAATAGTTAGGTGACACACTGATTACCACTTGTCCCACAGGAGGCATCAAAGGCAGTATGGTATTGCCCCTATGGTAGCATTGTAGTGATAGTATCCACAGGTGCAGGTGGCTTCCTTTGCTTTCTTGCCATATAGAGTTGGGAAGAAAGTGTATGTTGGGGTATCACACATAGGGAAGAAATTTGGTAGGGTGAACTCTCTCCAAAAGACAGAGAAGGTGACTTCCAGTTCGGGCTCTTATAGGGACCATCCAATGAAACATCATATTTCATCCCATCAAAGCTTCAGTTCAGGGTAGTGTGTCCGTCCACTGTGTTGCTTGTTTATTGAGTTCCCCACTCTTGCCCATGAGACTCCGCAGGGTCAGTATTTTTGGAGCTAAGTCCTTTGCTTATTAGTCCCACTGGTAAACTGCAGAATACACTAACTTGCTCAGCAGGAACACTGACCTTTGCCCGGAAGACTCCATACAAAATAAAGTCTTTAGCTTCATCATTTGTCAAAGATTATCTGGTAAACATTATTCTCACTTGGAGACAGGCAAACTGAGACTTTGTGATACTTAGTAGGTGTCTCGAAAGGTCACAGTCACGGAGAGGTAGCTAACAGTCAAGATCTGTTTAATGCAGAAGCCTTTGTTCTTCCAACTTTACCATCCCCCACTTTACCTGTTAAAGAAGACTGGAATGTTCTTGTTGCTTTTGAAAGGATTAAACGGACTTCCAAGTGAATACCTGAGCACAATGCTGTACAAAGAACCGCAAATTCCAATCTTCCCTTGTAATGTTTTAAGTGGGTTCTGCCAATAAAATCTGTTTATAGGTCTATGGAGTCTCATCTTTCCCACCACATAGGTAGTGCAGATAAAATATTAAAAACTAATTAACATTCCCTATAGGCTCCACTTAATCAAAAGGAACAATTGCTAACTGCTGGAACAGGATTAGATCAGTAGTTTACCCATTCTCAGAACAAGAAGAATCCAAGGATCCCAAGGAAGGAGTCAGGTCAGCTGGATTATGGGAGGAAACACATGGTGGGTCAAAAAAAAAAAACCCCAAACAACAACAACAACAGCAACAAAAACCCATGTGTTTGACAGGTAGCATGGACACCAGGGAAACTCAATCCCTAGGAGGAAGAAGCTCATATCCAAGTGGCTCACAGAGCACCTGGGGGTTTAGGTTAGTTCACATTCCAACCCCCTCGGTCCCAGCTTACCTGGATCACCCTTCTCACCCCGTGGACCTTCTCTCCCATCCCGTCCATCACGACCAGGCAGGCCATTCTCTGTCGGGCTACACATGACTAGGGTGCATGTGTTGGCTACTGATCTCTGTGAGAGGATCTTCATTTCTGCTCCCAGATTGCCCAGGGGCTGTACAAGCAAGACAAGCATGAAGAGAAAGTGCAGCATGGCCTGCAGGGATGAGAAGAGAAAAGAGGCAGGTTCTAGGTAGTGGCTGCTGAGTCCTGAGAAGAGAAACCTTCATTCCCACATCTTCTCCTCTGGTGAGCATTCAGAGCAAAAAGACAGTAAGACTCCAAAGGCAGTTTGTGAGGTGGGGGCATGGTCTGGCCTTTGAGGGAGTGAGTAGCCTGACTAGCACTCTAACAGGGTTGACTGTTGTGTTCACCTCTGGTGTCCCGTGAGAACGATGGCTGCATCTAGGGTCCATCACTGAGGACCGTCTCATCCCTGGTCCTGTCCTAGACAGCTGGCTTAACTCATCTGAGGCCAAGTATGCGTTCTCTCCCTGGCTACCTGAATTAGCACCGACATGAAACACCACTGATGCAGAGATGAACCTAGCTCTGAGTGCTTCTAGATGCTTGTACTGAACTCAGGCTGGAGTATGGCCACGTGTTTGCTAAGCTGTTTGGCATTCCTGGACCAGGCACCAAGTCCATGTGGAAAGTACTAGAGGGAACTCGGGTAAAGAGCTTGAGAGATAGCAAATTGGCAGTTGGAGAGACTCAGAGATACCCTAACCCTAACCCTAACCCTAACCCTCAGATTGTCTACTGGACAATCTGAGAGGGCTCCAGGGAAAGGTTCTGTTGGTAAGAGGGAACATTCCAGATGGGCTTATTTAGATTGGAGGCTGGTTTGAGGAGGAACCAAGAGAAAAGCATTTAGCAGAGTATCCAGTCACTGTCTGAAAAGAACATAGTCTGGTTGAGACCTGACTGCAGGATGCAAGACTTTGGTAACTCCCGACTCGGGGTATCAAGGTCTTAACTTCTCATGACCATCACTTTCCAATAGCCTCACAAGGCTGACAACAATACACGCCTGTGATATGGCATGGGGGGGGGAGGGGTGCATTCAAGACCTGAATTATTATAAAGTCTTTCCTCTCAAGGAAGGAAAAGGTCTATAGGCAGCACAGTGGCTGAGGACAATGAGGAAGCATTTCACCACAGCTGGGGGTGGATTGCAGGTTCCTCAGGGTTTCTTGACCTGCTGCTTCTCTACCTGGTGTTTCTCTGATTTTTTGTTTTTTTGTTTGTTCCCCCCCCCTCTCCCGTTTCTCTGTTAAAGCTTTGCATTCCTTATTTACAATTGCCTCAGGTCTCTTGGAACTTTCTAGAAATACCACAGATCACATCTTTACCATTATTTTAGCAGAGGTTCTGTTGTTAGTACTGAAGGGCAGGCCCAAATCAGAGCAAGGCCACAGTTCCTCTGCGAGTAGACACCTTATCTTTAGGCCCCCATGCCTCATTCTGTGGAAGAGTCAAGATGAAAGGCCTTCTGATCTACCATCTGTTCACCTTAGCATTAATGAGGCCTGCAGAGAGCAGAGCTACAGGCTTCCAGATCTGAGACTGACTAATTAATTAGCTGGGTCAGGGGATAGAGTGTGCAGAGCCACAGCCCACAGCTTGTGTGGTACTCTGTGCTTGGAGAGTAAAAGTTCATTGAGAACACAAGCTCTTCGTAATGTTGGCTGGCAAATCAGAGACCATGAGAGGTTAAGTTTATTGTTTACTAGTTTAGGCTAAGAGAGAACTGATTTTATCCTTGTGTCTATGCTTTTGGCATCAGCCTGAGCTTAAAACCCCAGCCTAGGGAAGTCTGTGCAGTTCTTCCTCTACTACTTTTCTTATGAAATTGGGATCCAAGAAAAATTCACCTGAATTCTCCATACAATCTGTGTAGGGCTGTGGCAACATCACATAACATTCATCCACACTACTCCATCTCAGAAACCAAATCTTCCTCTGAGCCAAGGAAGGTGACATAGGGACAGAGGATCCTTTTCCTTCACTGTGTTCCTCCCCTCCACCCCTCAAAATCCCTGGTCCCTGATGCAGAACCTAGAACCAGAATCCTATTCCCCTTTCTCAAAATCAGTGGACAAAGACATCTCCACAGGAGGTAGGAAAATAAAGTGAGAAGCAGAGGCACTCACAGATTGCTTCCTTGTCGGCCCAGGGAGGTCCAGGTAAATGCTCCTCTGTTTGTCAGGCACTGCTATTTATGCCTGCCCTGTAAGTGGAGCCACTCAGCATTGGTCTTCTGAGAAAAGTGACATGGATGCGTGTGCACACACACATTTTTTTCCTGTTGACTCACCCACTCTTACCCCACCTACATGCTGGAAATCTGCCTTCAATATACCTAACACTATGTTCACCTGCTACCTTACCCGTGCTCTGTCGAGCAGTGATCTCTACACCCTTTTTGCAGCTCCTGGAGTGAGGAAGCATTCCCAGTGGCCGGGTGTTTGAGAAGTCCAAGAATCTGAGGTCCAGAGCCCTTCATTTTGCATAGTAGCCTACAAGGCTTGAAGAAAAAAAAAAAGAAAGCCCTCACATTTGCATATCTCCAAAGGTAGGATCCATTCCTGTCCACTTCCTTTTTCATCTGAGAAGAATTGTGGAGACCTTGAGAAAGAGCTGGGAGCTGCTTGGCATAGCACGGAGGGGTGGGGCAGATAAGGAGGCTACAAAGACAGCAACCCATGGGGACTGTAGTACAGGCAGCTGCAGTCTGGAAGGAGACACTGCTTTGAATACTGCTCTAGAATACAAAGAGCTCATCACTTAGCATCCATGGAATGGACTTACCTTAGCACGAGGCATGTTGGCCCTTGTACTTCCCATCCTCCTAGCAATAATCTGACTTATATGTTGCCCTGGTCCTTAAAGAGAAGTCTTGAACTCTTGATGGGTCAAAACCCATTAGGCAGCTCTTAATGTCCAGGGTCTAGAGGGAAATTGTCTATCTTACCACCATGACTACAATCTTTATTTCTAGATTCCTGTGACTTGAGTTTTTTTTTTTTTAAATAGCCACCCCCACCCATGGATGTGTGTGTGTGTGTGTGTGTGTGTGTGTGTGTGTCTGCTCACCTGTTTAAGCTCCAGATATCTCAAGGGCAAGGTGACTTTGCCTCCTTTTCCTAGAATTAAGGCAATATTATTCTTTCAAAGCAAGTTTCATTTTCATGAAAGACAATTTAGATATTTATTTCTTTAAATGAAAACAAGAGATTACAACATAAATAGCTGAAGGAGACACAACACACATACTCATAGGGCTAGCAGGGACATTCAGTACCATTTATGTCTGGCTACAGCCTCTCTGGAAGGGAAGGTGAGTCAGTACAATTGACAGGGAAGACAATGAGACCTTATCCAGAGCACTAAGGCTGTCATTAGTCCCCTGAAGTGCCTGATCATAGAAATGGGTGGCCGTGTGAACCAACTAACCCAGCTCTTCCCACAGATATTCCAGACAGAGTTGATGGCCCTACCCTCCATATTGATCTGGAAGTGATGTATGCAATGTGTGCACACTGTAAAAAACCAATATGTTTTTCCTTTTAAATATAAGTGTTGAGACTCAGGCCCAGGAAGCTGTTGAACATTTTCAGACAACAGTGTTGTCATCCACTTATCAGATGGTGTCTTGGTGTCTTGGTCTGGGCTTGTATTATCTCTGAGATCCTGGTCAGAGGGTTTTTTTTTTTATACCTGTTAACTAATTTGTTCCTTCTTCCAGTTTGTTGGCATATGTATTGTATAGCACACACATTTATGTATCCCAGCAGCAGATACAATTTATGGATGCACAATGGTTCCATGTCAGAAAATTAAAATTTAAGCCAAGAAAAATAAAAATTGACATCATGGTGTTGACATAATGACA